>NC_061869.1:23978675-24728444 GCF_907164915.1 Impatiens glandulifera
AATAAAACTCTCAAAACCCTCAAATAATCAAAGATTAAACAAGCTCTAATATTTTTTCTTAAATAAAATGTGTTTAATTTGGCTGAGTTTTATATTCTTAATCGATTCAAAAAGGCCATAAATTGCTTATTAAAGTGAAGAAAAGATATTTAGAATGTCTTTTCGACGTCAAGCTTCTTTTGTCTACGAAAACATCTCTTTCTTTTCATATTAGAATTTGATATAAGAGAGATAGAGTAATTGACTTGACTAGTCTTGGACGTGTGTAGCAATCATTTCACTCACTTTAAAATTATTTATATTATTACTTTTGTTTTTCAATATTAGTGTTTGTTAAAAAAAAAAATATGATTATTCAAATAATTTTGTAAATTCTGTTTGGTTTGATTTAAGTAAAAAATGAATATTTAATTTTTTTTGAATTTATACTAAACATAATTAATAAATTAAAATTTGTAATTTATGTGAATGTAAAATATTATAAAAATAATTACAAATTACTCCAAATGATAAAGGACTTAATAACTTATTTGATAGGCTTATTAAAATTTATTACAAGGTTTTGTTCAACCTAGCGTTATTTAAAGCTTGTTGTATTATTTTTTTATTTTACCATAATTAAACTTTATTATATTCTTCCTCTCATTAATTACATTATTTAATTTATTAATAAAATATTAAAAAAAAAATCTATTTAAAAAAAATTATCATTATATATCTAATAAACTTTTCATTATTTAGAGTGTCTTGATTTTTAAAAAGTGTTTTTTTTTAAATATATACAATACATACAAATATTAATATATAATGAAAAAATAAATATTTTATTAATAAACTAATTAAAGTAATTAATGAAAAATAATAAAATATAATATTTGATTATAAGTCACGTTTTGATTCGGCTTTTAGACATGTCGCGGGTCTAGTGTTTGCATAATAAGTTGCAATAATAATTTTGCTTAATGAATTCACGTAAAAAAAAATTATAATCAAACACATTTTATGTATAAACTCAATTTTCTCTTTTATCGTGTCAACAGCATTTAATCTTATAATTTCAGCATTTTTCTCTCTTATCACTTTTAAATATTTTTGTGTTTATTCACTCATATATTTAATCTATTTCTAATCATTTTATTTATTCTCTATTATTTAATTATTTTATTTATTTTATTTATTTTATTTATTCTCTCTCATTTATTTAATTTTTTAATCATTTTATTCAATTTTGTCATATATTTAATATATTTCTAATCATGTTATTCATTCTGGTCATATATTCAATTTATTTCTAATTATTTTCTTCATTCTCTCACATATATTTTATATATTTATAATCATTTTATTAATTATCTCTTATCTATTTTTAATTTTTTATATATTAATATAAAATTATTATAATAATAAAGCATAAATTTAAATATATATCTTCACTCCTTATATTTTTAAAGTTCTTTAAATATAAATAATATATTTTTAAAATTTTGATATCTTTTTATATATATATATATATATATATATATATAATTTATATATATATATATATAATTAAAATTAGATTTTATCAACCATTCATATCTCACCTCTCACTAAAAATCAAATAGCCAAATATTAATAAATAATATATATATTTAATATTTTTATATATAAATTATAATAAAAATATTTTTATGATATATAATTTTAAATTATATATTTATATTTTTTTTCTACAAATGAATATAAATAATTAATAATAAAACTTATATTTATTATATTATATATATATTTAAAATTATATATTAATAAAAAATTATAAAAATTAATATATTTATATAATTTATTTTAAAATATATTATTTCTTAATTTAAATAATTTATTAATTTTTAAAATTATATATTAATAAATATTTATAATAATAATAATAAATTCATACAATTTATTTAAAATATATTATTTTTTAAATTAAATAATTTATGAATATTTAAAATTAAATTAATATATATTTAAATATATATAACATTATATTTATAATATTAATTATTAAATAATATTATAAATAAATAAAAATAAGTTGGACATATATTAGCGTTGTTATCGATTAAATAAATTTAATAAGTTGAATTCTATAAAACTTATCTGAATGAGCTATCATCAATATATCAATATGCTGAATCGAAACTAACCTTTTATTAAAATTTTATAAAAGAGAACAACCCTAAATATTTCATTTCTCTATTAAATCATTTTATTAATAATATCATCTGTACAAATATTATTTTTTATATTTTAATTTTTTTTTTAAATTTAAATATTAAATAATAATTTAATCTAAATAATTCATTTTTTATCTAATAAAAGTTTTGGATCATAATTCATTTTTTTATTTAAGATTAATAATTAAATAAAATTATGTTTTTATTCTTGTACAAAGAAATAAACATTTTAATAAGTTAAAATGTTAGATAAAATAAAAATAAAAATACTAAATAATGAACGTCACTATGAACAAATTTCAACCATACTACACATTAAACGTTGAAATTCTTCAATTTTTTTCTCACCAAAAAACTCATAAATGTTCATATAGTTCATGAGGACGAAGATCTTGTGCTCTCATTTTGCTGTATATGTTCCCTCTCATATAAAGAGGGGGCAATATCGTAATAAAAGAAAAGACCATTTTCTTTTATTACAACATTTTCCATCCTCATGTGAGAGGAAATAGGAGGAACACTGCCAAATGAGCAGATGATCCCAAATAAGTTTATGAACGCATAATTTAATTAAATTTAAAAATAGCCCTTAATGTTTATTATTTTGATTTGGATATTTAATTTTTTATATTATTTATTTCAAACATTTAATTTGGTCCTTTAATACATTTTATATAATTTATTTATATATTTAATTTTTGTTTTTATCCTATATTTTTATTAATATTGTTTACATCATAAATATATTATAGATTTATAATAAATAATATTTAATGATGTTTAATTTTTTTTAATAATATTTGTTTTATTAAATAGTATTCTGTTTTTTATAATGTTTATTTTGTGTATTGTTATATTGTATTTTGTATTTAAATATAATTATAAAAATTACAAATTACAAAATATAAAATATAATTATAAAAATTATAAAATACATTACAATAATACACAAAATACAAAGTACTTTATAAACTAAAATAATACACAAATACAAAAACTAAAAATACACTACAAATTATGAAACAAACAATCAATATTTAATAATCCGACAAATCAGCATTGCTTCTTCCAATATTATTGAAATATTGACCAAATGTATCCGTTTCAAATGCTTTCGATTAGACTTGTTGAGTTCTTTTTTTTTCAAAATGCGGGTCTGTTCAGCTTTAATATATGCACGAATCTTGAGATCTTTTTATAGAACTCACATCTTGCAACAAAATTTTATTTAATTTTTTTAATTTTTACATTTCTAGATGGGATTGCATTTGGTCATTAGTCTTTTTTAATTCCACAAGAAATTTATTGTTATGTTTTTGCATGGTGTTGATCGTCAATGATGAATCATAGATCATCTTTCTTTTCAGTTTGGCTTTCTTCACTCCAATAGGTCTCTCTAATGGAGAATCACCAACAACATTATTCGAGTCGTCCATGTTTTACAAAAATGAAGAAATACCTAAAGATGCTTATCTCATTGGCTCGTGAGTTGGGTTTTCTAATTTTGATAAGGGATATTGACTAAATATATGTTTTTTCTTGGAATTCGTATTATCATCTTTAAATTTCTCAATTTTTTTAATAATATTAAAAACATGATCGTATTTCCATATGGACTTGAATTTAAGATCTTGTGTAAAAAATATGTTTGCTCAATGTATCTACAAGTTATAAAAAGATTAATAAAATTTAATATAAATAATAAAGTGAGAAACAAAAATTACACAATATAAAATGTGGATACTTTATCTTCATTTGAAGCGCCACTTTGAAGCATATTTTCTATTGCTTTTATGCATAAATGTAGTCTTTTGGTTGCTTTCTCGATTGTTTGAATTCTTGCTTGCGTAGATCTTCTGGTGCTAACCTCCCAATGCTCAAGTTTTTTTTCATTGAACAATTGCTCTATACGTGACCAAAATCGATAAGATGATTGGTACACCCCAACAATTGGGTCTTGAAAAATTTCCATATAAACTCGAAATAAAAGAATATTTTCATCGTGGTTATATGAAGTTGATCGGATCAACATTTTTACAACAAGTTAGAGATGATAGAGATTTATTCTAGAGAATAAAAGATGTTGTAAATGTTATTACCACATAATATCTTGTTTTATAATGAACAATCTTCCATTTTCACACTTTTAATTTTCAGAATTGAAATGACAATGCATTATAAAGATTCTCACACCTCTCAATTTTCTGAATTGAAATGACCATTCACTATAAAGATTTTCACATCTCTTAATTTTCTGAATTGAAATGATCATTCACTACAAAGATTCTCACACCTCTTAATTTTATGAATTGAAATGATCTTTCACTATAAAGATTCTCACATCTCTCAATTTTCTAAATTAAAATGACCATTCACTATAAAAATTCTCACACCTCTCAATTTTCTGAATTGAAATGACCATTCACTACAAAGATTCTCACATCTCTCAATTTTCTGAATTGAAATGACCATTCACTAAAAAGATTCTCACACCTCTCAATTTTCTAAATTGAAATGACCATTCACTACAAAGATTCTCACATCTCTCAATTTTCTGAATTGAAATGATCATTCACTACAAAGATTCTCGCATCTCTCAATTTTATGAATTGAAATGACCATTCACTACAAAGATTCTCACATCTCTCTATTTTCTGAATTAAAATGAACATTCAATACAAAGATTTTCACACTTTTTAAATACACTACTATAAATACATATCATATTGTCATGGTATCACACTCAAACTATTTATACATCTTAATCTCTCTAAAATGAATTTCGAATTTGGCAATTCATATTCCTTTTCTGATGATGATATGTTAATTACAAATACTTTTAAAAAATGTGATATGTCATGTTATTGTTAATAAAAACATTATAATTCAACAACTTTGCCAACAATAAACCACCAAGCCTCGCATTGGGGTTCTGTTCCTGGTCATATATTTATCAATCGTGATCGAGAGGCTGCTCATAATAGATTGTACAATAATTATTTCTTAGATAATCCATTATACAATGAGGCTATGTTTTGTAAAAGGTACAAATATCTTGATCGTTGTTTCTTCGGATTGCTAATACAATCAAAGATCATGATCACTACTTCTAACAACGAGCGGATCGTGCTAGAAGACTTGGATTATCTCCAATACAAAAATAGACTAATATCTTTCGTATGTTGGCATATAGTGTCCCAGTAGATGCTACTGACGAGTATATTAAAATTGGGGAGTCTACTGCTATTGAAAGCATGAATCAGTTTTGTCGAGCTGTAGTTGAGTTATTTAGTGAATGATATTTGAGGAGACCCACCACTAATGATATTTCTAGACTTCTTTATATTGGTCAGAAACGTGGTTTTCCTAGAATGTTAGGGAGTTTAGATTTTATGCATTAAAAATGGAAAAATTGTCTTATAGTGTGGTCGGGGTAATATGTAGGCCATAGTGGAAAGCCTACCATTATTCTTGAAGTCATAATAAATGACGATCTTTGGATATTGCTTGCTTATTTCGGCTTGCCCAACTACAACAATGATATCGACGTATTTGAGTCATCTCATGTTTTCTCGGATCTAACTCAAGGTATCGATCATCCAGCTCATTATGTAATTCAAGGAAAACAATATAATATAGGTTATTATTAAGTTGATAACATATATCTAGAATGGTCTACCATTGCGTAAACAATTCATGAGCCACGTGGTCAGAAAAAAAACATTTTGCAATGAAACAAGAAGCTTGTAAAAAAGATGTTGAATGTGCATTCAGAGTTCTTCAGGCATGTTTTGGCATTATAGTAGGACTAGTGCGTTATTGAAAAAAAGAGGTTCTTCATGACATAATAACTATGTGCATAATTTTTTTTTTGGGGGGGGGGGGGCAAATAACTTAGCGTCATTTCATTAAAAATTCCCAAAAACGGAAAAAAAACCACGAGTTTAAGTGATCATTCTAGACAGGCCTAGAATGATTTTGAAGTCGTAACATTCTGAATCAAAGCTAAAAAGCTAAAAACGTAAATAAATTATCTGTTTACAATGCTTTCAATTCTAGTGAGTTAAAAAAACGGTAAATTCCAGTTCCTGCAGATATTCTAGTTCTGCTCCGTGCTTGGATTCTTCTCCACGTTTCCGCGAGGGCGCTGCAATCCGATACAATATCTTTCCATAACTCGTCAATGCTCCTGCGGGTTCTGTCATATACCCCTGCATTCCGTTCTTGCCAAATGTTATACACCATTGCTCCAAAGCCGCACTTGAACACGCTTTTTGCAAATCTATTTCCCTTGCCTTTGAGTAGTGCTGCTTCTTTGATTTCATTTCATTCGCTCGAGAAACTGATCAGCTCCAAGCTTTTATAGAATCTGTCCCAAAGCTCCGAAGCAATACAACAGCTCCCAAGTAGGTGATCTATGGTTTCTTCATTTCCTATGCATAGAAGACAGTTCGCGTCTGAGATGCTCATATACTTACTGATACGATCACGAGTGCTGAGTCTTTCCCAGAAGGCAAGCAATAGGATGAACTGGTGTCGAGTGATAATCGTCGTTGACCATACAAGAGGAGCACATTCTACTTTCTACGCTTTTTCCCGGATTACCACCCATATTTTCTTCAATACCAGCTTCCCATTGTCCTCAGCTTTCCATTCATGAATATCTGATCTGTCGTGTAGTTGTATGTTACTTATATGATCAAGTATCCTCTTTCCTTCTCGAATTCTTCTCAAGAACAAGTTCCAATTCCCGTCTTTTATGTCTTTGATTTTCGCTTTTGCGTAGTCCCTTCTGATACGAGTATTTTGAAACTCCTCCTTATCGATGATAGGCTGGTTTTCAAACCAAGGGTCGTGTCAGAATAGAGTGCCTTTCCCGTCCCCTAGTCGGATGTTATAAAGATCTGCAATATCGCTTCTTAGTTTAAGAATTTTTTTCAGAGACCAGCTCATACCTTCGTGAATTTTGCAGGTTCAGATGCTGGTTTCGTGTTTCATAAACCTCGTATACACCCATTTGATCCATAGTGACTCTTGATTGCGCTCCAAAGCCCACAGATGCTTGAAGGTTAGAGCCTTGTTTCACTCGATACAGTTCTTCAAGTCGATGCCTCCCTCGTCCTTCGGTTTGCAGAGAGCGGTCCATTTGACTTTCTTTCCTCCTCTTCCACTACTACCCTAGATAAAGTTTCTCATCAGCGTGTCGAGTTCCTTCATTACCTTCTTCGGAATGACCATTTGCTGCGCCCAATAGCCAACTATGCCCATAACCACGGTTTTGATAAGTTCGATCCTCCCTGCATAAGAAAGTTTTTTCGCTGCCAAGCCAGATATCGTGTTTTTTACATTTTCAATCAGCGGCTTGTAGTGTGAGATCTCGATCTGCTTCGCAGTTAACGGAATTCCTAAGTACCTTATGGGAAAGGTGCCTTCCTTGATGCCCATGATGTTGCAGATGTCCTGCTTTGTTTCGTCCTTCACGCCTCCATTAAATGCCACACTTTTGCTTTCATTAATAGTTAAACCTGTTACCTCAGAAAAGAACGTTAGTGCAGCCCTAATAGTTTTAATAGAATCAACGTCTGGGTACGCTAGAATGAACAAATCGTCAGCAAAGCATGAATGTGTTACCTCCTCTACCTCACAGAATGGGTGAAAGATGTATGGACGATTCTTTTGGAACATCGCGGAGATGCTCTCAAAGATCGTCATGATAGCTACGAAAAGGTAAGAAGAGAGGGGGTCCCCTTGCCTTACCCCGTTTTCACCCTTGAAATAGCCTCTGTGGACTCCATTGACGCTAACAATAAAGCAGGATAATGAAACGCATTGCATAATCCAATCGATAAAAATCATAGGAAAAGCAGAAACAACCAGAAAGTCTCGAATGGCTTCCCATTTAACAGAGTCGAAAGCTTTCTTGATATCTATTTTGAAAGCCACTCTCGGGGATATTTTCTTTTTCCCGTAGCCTTTTAATATGCTCCGCATGAGAAGAATATTATGAGAGATTGTCCTACCGGGGATGAATGCAGATTGATTAAGATTTATTATTTTTCCTATTACATTTTTAAAACGTTTAGAAATGATTTTTGAAATTATTTTATAAATCACATTGCAGTAGGAAATTGGTCTGAAATCTTTTACTTTCTCAGGTACCGCAGTTTTGGGGATCAAGGTTAGGACCGCTGTATTCCATTGCTTTAACATCTTCCTGTTTTTGAAAAACTCCAGAACCCCATCAGTAACATCTTTACCCACAACCGACCAATTATCTTTGAAGAACTGTGCAATAAACCCACCAGGACCCATTCTTTTATTCCCATCAATACTAAACAGAGCTTCTTTAACCTCAACCTTCGTGACCACCCTTATCAACTCGCGACTATCTTCTGCAGATATTTTCCTATCAATAATTTGATACAAGGTATTTATGTGACTTTAGTGTTGCTTTCTTGTACCCATAAGCTACTTATAGCCAGATCTTGGACACCCTTTTGACCCTAAACATATTCACCATCATCATTCTTCAACCTGTACACATTGCTTCTCATGTTTCTAGCCTTGCATTTTCTGTAGAAGAAAGATGTGGTTTTGTCACCCAACGAAAGCCAACTCTGTCTTGATTTCTGTCTAACAAAATTTTCTTCAAGCAGACTCAGCTTCTTGAAGTTTTCAAGCGCATATCTTTCTGTTTCATTGAGTTGTTCATCACTATCATCCCTTAATAACTTTTTATGAACCTCTTCCAGTTCTTCTCTAACAGCCAGAACTCTATTGGAGATATTGCTGAACTTCTTCTTGTCAAAGCTTTGGAGATGATTTTTCAGGAGCTTAAGATTCTCAAAAACCCTGTACATGTTGGAACCTCTGACATCTGTTGACCATACGCTTTCGAGAATACCCTTGAATTTATCATTATCCATCCAGAAATTGAAAAATTTAAAGGGCCTTTTGAACATTTCTTCCTTTTCCTAGAACAATTTAATCGGGCAGTGATCAGATATACCCGGATTCAAAACATGAAGTTGACTTCTCGGAAATTGGTTAATCCAGTTCTCATTTACCAGACATCTGTCAATTCTACTTTTTCTAATTTGCTCATTCCCTCTCGTAGAAGACCAAGTGAAGAAGATCCCAGAATTGGTAGGCTCTATACAACCCATATCTCTGATGCAGTCATTAAAGTCAATCATATCCCGAGTACTTTCAGATTCTAGGCTACGATCAGATTCGTTTCTAGTTACGTTGTAATCACCGAGGACAACCCAAGATTTATCAATACCGATCCAGTTTCTAAGACAATTCTAGAGGAGTCTTCTGTCAGTGCTTGAGTTGCTACCATAGACAATAGCAAGATTAAACACGATTCTTGTGATTCTGTCTTTAACCTCCACCAGGATTGCCTGATCATTCGAAAAGAGAGTCATCACCTCAACAACTTTGTTATCCCAAATAATCCAGATTCAGCCCGTTTTGTCATTTGAGTTGTGAATGATTTCCCAGTTACTATCAATACACAGTTTGTTAACCTTCTCAACGTTCCGACTTTTGACTTTTGTCTCAAGAATACCCATAATAATGATCTTCTGATTCTCAATGATCCTCCTGATTTCTTTACATTTTAGAGGGTCATTGAGTCCCCTTATGTTCCATGTCACTATATTCATTAATGAATATAAGTGTTGGGTTCCTAACTTTCTAGACTGTCCTGGACCTCTTCATCAAAGAAATTATAAGCATCACTTGCCTCACTATCCTCAATGGCTACAGTTTGATTACATGTAATACTATTGCCATTGAGTGATGGTTGCCTCATGTAGATCTCATCTTCTCCCGTGATAGATTTAGTGGCTTCTGGATCCAGGATCTTTCTACTTTGTCTTCGATTTTCATCTTTTTCTGATTTAGTAGGTCTTTTCTGACTTTGAACCTCTTCAATACTGGATTCATGTTTGTTATCGGTTTTAATTCGCCCTACTTCAGAACTAAGGCTCACTGCCTTATTCAATACCAAATTGTCTTCTTCTGCACTTGATCTTTTGATTTCACAAAACCCAAGATTTCCCAATCCATTCTCAAGAGCTTCTTTATTACTTATTCCAAGATTCTCATGTTCATCATCTCGAAAGGTGGCTCTGAGCCCAAGGATCAGTTCATTTCGAATTTTGATGACATTGTTTTTTCGGTTCCTGCTTGCATTCCTAGAACTGTGAATAGTAGACTCACGACCTATTGGAGTGCCTTCAGATCCAATTTTGCTTGTTTCATATGGGCCAAGTATTCCCCGTCCCATAGATCTTTGAATGTCAGAAACTTTAGAACCAGGACATATAGTTACATCAAGACCAGTTCTTTGATTAGTATTGGGATCGGTGGAGTTAGGACCAACAATATATCATCCACAATAATAGGACTTGTGCCAGTATCAGGACCAATATAGCCGGGATCAGCAATGGTTGCACATTTTTCATCAGGACCTGTAGTAGCAAGTCCGGTAGCTTGAGTAGTTTCATGATCAACAAGTCCAAGACCAGGCTTAATATGGTCAATATGGCTAGGAACAGTAGCTTTATGAGAAGCTCTAGGACCGGTGTGTCTATGTCCAGCATTATTAGGACCGATACCCTGATCAGGACTGACATTTTGAACATGACATATTCTTGAGAAAACAGAATCTCTAGGACCGGTGACCTGAACATGACCAATATGATCAACGTTAGTAGGGCCAGCTTGTACCCTTACCCACTTATTTCTTTTTCCTATCTTCTTCCTTACCCTTATCTGTTCTTGCTTTGGGTTGCCCATCTTATCATCCTCAGTGCGTTCATTGCTGTTAAGTTCAGACCTGTTCACATTTCTCTCAACCTGAGCCTAGTTAGAGTCATTGATATCACTTACTTAAGTGTTGTTATTGGCCTTCGATTTTAGATTATTATTGACTGGACATTTATTCGTAGCATGTGTGAAAGTGCTACACCATATACATCGATTTGGTTTCCATTCGTATTGTACTCCAATGTCAAATAAATTTCCCAGTCTATCTTTAAGTTCAAGCTTGATTGGAAGAGAGCTACTTGGATGGATTTCGACACTAACTCTGGCCACAGATGCACGCTCGTAGCCTTCCATTGTTGGGTCAAACATAAGTGGTTTCCCTATAATGCTTGAAATATAGGCCAGGCCCATCGGGTTGCACATGTGTGGTGGAACATTTTTTAGATTCACCCAGATTTATTCAAGTTCAAGCGGTTTATGATTAGTATTAAGTTCCTCGCTCCACTTGTACAACTTGAATCTTTTTCCCCTGATAAAAGTATATCCGCTCTCTATGATCGACTTTATTTCGCTTCCATTCCTGAAGGATAGAAAGTAGAATCCGTGATCATTGATTATGATCCTCTCTAGACCAGAGGATTCCCACTGACCCATCAACGTTCTTTTAACCTCAGCAAATGGTTCCTTCATGTTGCCCATAAAATGACCAACTATGACAAACTCCCATGCCTTGACACATTTTTCTTCAATTTCTGGTGGGAGCTCAAACCGGTGCGGATGATCAAGTGTAATTACCTTTAGGAATAAGGTGTCTATCTGGAATTTTCCCTTTTCTGGATCGCTCATGGCATTTCCATTCCACACCTTTCCTTCTTGCCATGTTTTGTTTGGGTTGCTCATGATTGTTTACACCTTTGTTTTATTACATTTCGAAATTTCCTTCATGGCGTCAACTATCCACTTGATCACTTCATCATATTGATCTTTGTTGAAGAGATTCCAATTCTTTAGATAGTGACTGTTGAACTGAGCATTCAACTGATCATTTCTTTCTTGGGGCATCGTAATCTCTTGTTTATTAATTTGGAAAAATAGCTCTTCATCTGGTTTCTCAGTCCTGCCAAATTTGCTATTTCGTTTTTCCTCATTGACCACGTTGGACCAGTAGTAGGATCCTTGTTATCAGCCTGGGTATTTTCTTTGCCAGGAATTGCAACAGTAGGAGGAGCTGAGGAGATGACTGTTTCAGGGATGCTATCTTTCCTGACTTGTTTGTTCTTTTCGGCCCATCTAACCCTTATATTTCCCACAAAACCGCTGCCTTCAATTGTTCCGATCTTCTTTAGAATATCCCCTTTAGCGCTCTTCTCTTGTGTATCAGTTTTCCTCTTTTGAATGCTATCAATTGGCATTTCAGGATCCAGATTAACGAGTGGAGAAAACGCACCCAGGTTTAATATCTCAGGGTTAGCCTCGGGTGTCACAGTTTTCTTGGGATTTACTTCAACATTCTTCTTAGAACTTGAGTTATTTGCCTTCATGTTTTTCCTTTCTTTGATTTTCGATCCATTCTTACCCTTCTTAGCTGTTTTAGAATTATTCGATCCGGTTTCTTGATCGATCTTTTCAATTTCAGCATTTGTTTTGGAAGAATTATGCCTCTTTGCTTTTGGTTTGATCTTTGTTGCCGATATCTTCTTCATGGACTTATGATATTCGAGGTCGCATATTATTGTTTCATCATAGTAAGTGCTATCGTCTGATTCCAAATCAACATCTATGCTTTGGTTATTTTGATTCGACCGGTGGCTCATAGCTTTGTTAGTAGATTTATTATCTTGGCGATTAGGACCGGTAGAAGGTGGATATGTGATGTCAGGACCGGCATTTAAAGAGATAGGACCGGTATTAGAAGAGCTAGGACTGGCATTAGAAGACCTAGAACTGACATTAGAAGAGCTAGGACCAGCATTTGAAGAGCTATGACTAGCGTTTGAAGAGCTAGGATCGGCATTTGAAGAGCTATGACCGGCATTTGAAGAGATATGACCAATGCCATGAGTAGTTTTAGTGTGTCCATGACCGGCGTGTTCAGGATCAATGACTTGAATATTCATGTTATCCACCCTTGTTAGACCCAACTTTTTTGCAACCAAATTATCTTTTTCAGACCCAGTCAAGCGAAAACCGTTGGCTAACCCCATATTAGACCCGACCAAGAAAAAACCGTTGGCTAACCCCTCATCAGACCCGGCCAAGCAAAAACCGTTGGCTAATTCTTCTAGTTTCATACATTCTTCACCTCTTATACCCTGACTTATATTCTAACCCAACTTATTTGTAGCTTCTATGAGATCCATACCCAGACCCAGATTTTCAAACAGATTGTCATTCGTGATGTCATCAATCAACGAATCAATATAATTTCCAGCCAAGCTTTCACCATTGGCTACACCAATCAAGTTCAGTTCATCATCCTTTAGATCTTTATTATTAAGCTTTTCTAATTTAGCTGAATTTATTTCCATGAATAGCTCTAACTCAGATCCAATTTCTTTAGTGTTTCCAGATTCTGTTAGACTATGTCCTTTAACAGTTTCAGCTAGATGTGCAGGATGTTTAGAAGATCCTGCAATTTTAGCCTCAGTTTCAGAATCCTGTGCGCATTTAGTGTCTTCTGTCCAACATTTTTCAAGCCTAGTACATAGTCTGGATATCTGACTTTCCATTTGATCCTTAGCAGGACAGGTAGACTTAGCTATCTGATCATTAATTGAACCCGAGACTTTTAGATTTGCAAGATTTCCCATTGCAGAACAAGACTCTAAAATTATATCCTTCTTTGGACCTAATGGACTCTGAGCAGCTGATATCTCCAACCCTGTAGAGGCAATTTCAAAATGACCTATTTTTCCCAGTTTAGCATCCTCTCTAGCAGGACCGGTAAAATTTGTTTTCTGATCTTTCTCTGCACCTGAATTACCCAAACTGTCATGTTTTCCTGCTTCTGAAACTGACCCCAACCTTGTAATATTCTTTGAACCTATTAATTCTCGATCAGCAGTCTTATTCAGCTCGGTCATACTTACCTCAATAGGAACACCAGTACCAACTTCAATAGGATCATTCAAAACAGACATATATCTCAGCATAATGTTTTCACCGAATTCAGAAACAGACCCCTATTTTGAGCTTTCAATAGGACCCAATAAACCTGTACAATTTATGCAATTTTCCTACATTACCTTAGAGCCTTTTTGACAGATTATCTCCAACATTGGGACCGAATTTTCAGCACAAGCGACCCGATTGTCATCAATTTCAGAAAAACAAGATTTCAAATTCAATTTCCCAACAGAATGACCGGTCAGGTCTAGGGTACCAACCTACGACTCTAACGGTCCATTCTGTGCAGCAAGTCTAGTAACAACAGAATTTTCTGGAATTAAAGTCCTATCATTTCTATATGCAGTACTGTCTTTTCCTATCAATTCAATCCTATCATTTCTATTATGAACATGCATATTGTTACAGTATGAATTCCCAATAGAACTATTCTCATGTAATTCATCAGCATGTGAAAAAGAACCCATACCCGATGATGTATTTGGCATAGAATCAATAGGCGCATCTTCTCCGTTGTTTAGGTCTTCATCCATGATTTCTGGCTTCTGCTTTCTGGGATTGTTAAGAGATCTGCGAGTTCGTCCATCAGACCTAGCCTTGCTGCTTGTCGATGGCCCCTTCAGCACCTTCTTAGGATCATCAGGGCGGACTTGAATGACGCCCCTTGCCCGAGTAACTACACTGGACGGGCGCGTACCGGTCATTGGAAAGATCAAGCGCAAACTGCCTAATCTTCAAAGGAGCCACAGAGGTGGGAATTCTGCAGCAAAGGGTGGGCGCAAACAGCACGATTGGAAATACTTGATTTGGAGAATTCATATCTCGATATAAAAAATTATAAATAAAGATGATTACATTGCACTTCGAAATGCATTGATTGATCATTTGTAGGAGGAATAAACCAATTCCAACATTTGAAAAATTATCTCCTTTTTATTTGTACGAATACTTTTTTATTATATTGTGGAATAATTTATAACATTGTAAAATATATGGGGTGAGAATATTATAAGAATATCATTTTGGGTTTGTGAATGAATTTTTCGGTTGAAAAAGAATTACTGTTTAATGTGTCATTTATAAAAAAATAAAAAGTAAAAAATGAGTATTTTGAATATCGTACGAAGTTGGGATTAGATACTCCAACTCAATTTTTCATTCAAACATGACTCAAGTTGGGATTATATATAATGAAATGTTGTTGAATTTTAGACTACATTAGAAATAACAATAAAAACAAAGGTATTTATTTCATAATTAAAAAAACAAACAAGAATAATGTTTTTTAGTAAAGAAATATAAACAAAATTATATAATTTTGAACTCTTCTAACATATATACAATGATTTTCAGTAACAAAAAATTTATATATATATATATATAACAAAAATTATTTACGAGATAAACGTGAATACCATAAAGTCATTAGTATAAAAAAAATCATGCATTACAGTCCACCCCAAATATATATATATATATATATATATATATATATATATATATATATATATATATATATATATATATATATATATATATATATATATATATATATTACGGTAAAAATGTGACATCAATTCTTCATTTCTTAAAATAATTTAATATAATTTACTGTTTGTTTATCTAATTATTAAAAAAAATGAAAAACCCTACTTTTATCAACTCGTTTTATCTAAAAAAAAATAATATTTTTTAAGCCAACCTAAATTTTTTCACTAGTAAAAAACCGACCTTTACCAACAGAAATTACCGAAGGTTTTAAAAAACTCTCGGAAATAATCCCGAGAGGAACAAATCTTTCGTTATTAAAAATAGATTCCGATAGTCGTGTAAAACCTTCGGGTTTACAACTTTTTACCGAAAGTTTTACATTAAACCTTAGGTTTTGACGTTAAAAAAAAACGAAAATAATTCTAAGAGTTGGGAATGAGGTAATTGCGAAGGTTATTCAAAGAACCCTCAGGTTTAACTATCCACGAATTGGTAATTGCGAAGGTTATCCAATAAACTTTCGATTTTGACTCATCCCAAAAAAAATTAAAAAAATTTTAAGTGTTGTGAATGATTAATTGCAAAGGTTTTTCAATAAACCTTTGGTTTTGACTCATCCCAAAATATTGAAAAATAATTCTAAGTGTTGTGAATGATTAATTACGAAGGTTTTCTTATAAACCTTCGGTTTTGACTCAAGTTTTTGACTCAAGTTCAAAACCGAAAGTTATATAAAAACTTTCGGTTTATGATCAAAATCAAAAGTTATCATATAACTTTCGGTAATTACTTATTTAAATAAAAAAAACCCTACTTCTTCTCTTCTTCTTTCCACCGTTTCTCTTTTCTCCTCCTTCTCTCTCTCCCCGATTTCACTTCCGCCCGCGCCGCCTCCACCATCTTCTTATTCTCTTCTTCTTCTCTTCTCCTTCCGCACGCGCCGACACCCTCAACGGAACCTCGTCTCGCCTTCAATTCCCGCTACCGCCAATTCAATGTTAGATTTTATTTTATTTGGTTATGTTATATGGTTAAATTTAGATTTGTTATTGGTTAGGTTTAGGTTAGTTTAAATTATATTTTGTTTGGTATATGTTATATTAGGTTAGATTTTGTTAAACATGTATGGTTTTTTTATGTTAGATTATTTGTTTGGTCATTATATGGTTATATTTAGATTTGTTATAGTTTTGTTTTATGTTAGATTTAGGTTAGTTTATATTATATTTTGTTTGTTAAATATATGCATGATTTTGATTGATATATGTTTGGATTATGTTATAATATGTTTAATATATTTTGTATTAGGTTACTATGTTTGATTTAAGTTATATTACATTTGGCTTAAGGTTATTTTGTTTGATTTATGTTTGATTAGTATGATTTATGTTAAATTTTGTTTGATATATACTATATTTTGATTCATGTTATAAGATTAGGTTTATTAATGTTATATGTATTGTAGTTAGATTCATAAATTTATTAACGAAATGCATTCAGGATGAGTAATTGGAAGCGTCTTTGGAAAACACTAGAGAAACTCCCATTGTCATTCCAGAACTTGCTCGCCCAATCAAGTTATGACACAAGGTTTGTCGCGGCGGACCCAATGACTACTGCGAACGTTAAACGTGAGGAGGATGCGAGACAAATAGCGTTGGAATTGGAGCAAATTCAATTAAGGGATGTGGAAAGAGCTCAATTGTTTACTGAAATTAAAGCGGACAAGGAACAAATGGCGCAAAAATTGGAGAATCTTGAACAACAAGTTGAATTCTTCAAAAGGCAGAATCAACTACCCCTCCTCCCCCGCCAACTATTAAGTAGATTAAAGTTTTTTAATAATTATTTGTAAACGTTTTCGTTCGACTGATAACATATTTTGGTATGTTTTGACTTTGATTTAGAATTATGAATTATAATTATCTTTTGGTTTTATGAATGTGATTTATGACTATGGTTTATGAATGTATTGATTTGCCCTTATTTGATAAATTTATTGAACATATTTGATTTATACCCTTGTTAAAAAATGGAAAAAATAGGATAATTGCGAAGTTTATTCAAAGAACTCTCGATTTTAACTTTCCAAAATTGGTAATTGTGAAAATTTATTTGAAAACTATCGCTTTTGACACTAGGGTAATCGCGAAAGTTTTCTAATAAACTTCCGCTTTTGACCCCTCCTTAAAAAAATCGGAAAATTTTCTTGTTTTGAGGGGTAATTGAGAAAGTTTATTGGAAAACTTTCGCTTTTGACCCCTCCTTAAAAAATTCTTAAAAATTTGTAAGTGTTGGTAAGTGGTAATTGCGAAAATTTTCTAATAAACTTTCGCTTTTAACCCTTCCTTAAAAAAATCATAAAAATTTCTAAGTGTTGTTAAGTGGTAATTGCGAAAGTTCTCAAATAAACTTTTGCTTTTGACCCTTTCTTAAAAAAATCTTAAAAATTGTAAGTGTTGGTAAGTGGTAATTGTGAACGTTTTCTAATAAACTTTTGTTTTTAACCCTTCCTTAAAAAATCTTAAAAATTTCTAAGTGTTGGGAAGTGGTAATTGCGAAAGTTTTCTAATAAACTTTCACTTTTGACCCTTCCTTAAAAAATCTTAAAAATTTCTAAGGGTTGGGAAGTGGTAATTGCGAAAGTTTTCTAATAAACTTTCTCTTTTGACCCTTCCTTAAAAAAATCTTAAAAATTTCTAAGTGTTGGGAAGTGGTAATAGCGGAAATTTTCTAATAAACTTTCGCTTTTGACCATTCCTTAAAAAATCTTAAAAATTTCTAAGTGTTGGGAAGTGGTAATTTCGAAACTTTTCTAATAAACTTTCTCTTTTGAGCATTCTTTAAAAAAATCTTTAAAATTTCTAAGTGTTGGGAAATGATAATTGCAAAAGTGTCTAATAAACTTTCACTTTTGACCATTCTTTAAAAAAATCTTAAAAATTTCTGAGTATTGAGAAGTGGTAATTGCGAAAGTTTTCTAATAAACTTTCGATTTTGACCCCTCCTTAAAAAAATCTGAAAAAATTCTAAATGTTGGGAAGGGGTAATTGCGAAAGTTTTGTAATAAACTTTGGCTTTTGATCCTTCCTTAAAAAATTCTGAATATTTTCTAAGTGTTTGGGAGGGGGTAATTGTGAAAGTTTATTAGAAAACTTTCGTTTTGACCTTTCCTTAAAACCTCTGTTTAAGGTCAGGACCGAGAGATATTTGAAATTCTCTCAGTTTTGATGGTTATTTCCAAAAGTTATATAAATAACTTTCGGTATTCATTACCTATTTTATTTGACTTTTTGCAATTTTTTGTCTAAACAATTTAATCACATCAAGTGTGTTATTTTTTAAGAATGAATATTGTGTTTAATATTATAATTGTATATGATTGTGTTTTATAATATAAACAAGTATATATGTATGTTTGTCTTTGATGATAATAAGGTTGTGTAAAGTTTGATTGTAATGAAGTATTGGGATTGTGTAAATGTTTTAAGAATATTAAATGTGTTAAAATAATGCTGTTCAAAGTTATTAGAAGGTGAAAAACCAATTAAATTAACAAATTATGTACTGGTAATACCGAAAGTTAATGGTATAACTTTTGGAAATAACTATCAAAACCGAAAGTTATACCATTAACTTTCGGTATTACCACTACACAATTTGTTAATTTAATTGGCATTTCACTTTCTAATCTAGACTCCTAACTAAGCTAATCAAGTATGTGTTATTTTTATAAAAATTAAGATTGTGTTTAATGTTAAAATGTATATGATTGTGTTTGATTATATAAAGAACTGCATATGTATATTTGTGTTTGATGATTATATGAATGTGTGTAAAGTTTGAACACATGGATTGTGTAATGTTATAAGGATATCAAATGTGTTAAATTAATGTTATTCAAGGTTATTAGAGAGTGAAAAAATAATTTTTTAACAATTTATCAAGTGATAATTCCGAAAGTTATTGGTATAACTTTTAGAAATAATCATCAAAATCGAGAAATACACACAAATCTCTCGGTTTTTTCTATTTAGAAAAAATTGTACATCCGTCAAAACCGAGATATTTAAACATATCTCTCGAAACCTAAAATGATCAAAACCGAGAGATATGTCTAAATCTCTCGGAATTATAAAATGATCAAAACCGAAAGATTTATGAAAACTTTCGGAATTATTCAATTGATCAAAACCAAAAGTTTTCATATAACTTTCGTTAATGACCTATTAAAATTAAAAACCCTCTTTCTTCTCTTCTTCTTTCCCCGATTTCTTTCCCTTTCTCTCTCCCCGCTTTCTCTTCCGCCCTCGCCACCCCTTCCTTCCGAAGAGGATGCCTGCCTACGACTGCCCGCCTAGGCCAAAGACGACGCCTGCCTAGATCCGAAGATGCCCCCTGCCGCTTGAAGATTCGCCGCCGCCGCCGCTTGATGATCAACCATGATGCCGCGCCCCCTTTTGAAGAAGTTCCCTTCCGCCGCCATCATCCTCAACCTGCATTTCAAGGTAAGATTAATTATTTATATATTTAGGTTAATTATTGTTAGATTAATTAGATTATGTTTATCAATGTTAGATTAAGTTTTTAGATTGATTAGGTTGGATTAATGTTAGATTAGGTTTATTAATGTTAGATTAAGTATATATTTAGGATTGTTTTGTTGGATTAATGTTTGATTAGTTTATTATTGTTTGATTAGGTGTATATATATATATTGATTTGGTTGGATTAATGTTTGATTAGGTTTATATTATTGTTTGATTAGGTATATATTTATGTATGATTTATGTTAGAATATGTATATATGTTTGAATTTGGTTAAGTTTTGATGAATATATGTTTGAATTTGGTTTAGATGTTATATATTTATGTTAATTAATGTTAGATTATGTTATGTTGATTAATGTTAGATTATGTTATGTTGATTAATGTTAGATTAGGTTATGTTGATTAATGTTAGATTAAGTTATATATAATATATATTTATGTTGATTTTGTTGGATTAATGTTAGATTGTTAATTTAATGAATATTTGGTTAGATTTAGGTTAGATTTATGGTTTATGGTTTGATTAATGTTAAAAATTGGTTGATATTGAGTTTAATTTAGGTTATATTTTGGTTAGATTTATGGTTTATGGTTTGATTGATGTTTGATTAGGTTTGATTAATGTTAAAAATAGGTTGATATTGAGTTTGATTTAGGTTATATTTTGGTTAGATTTATTGATTTAGGTTAGAGTTATGTAAGATAAATGTAAGCCTAATTTATATAAATAATAATGCGGGTTGTTTTCCATCTTATTAGAAAGATGAAAGTACCCGATAAAACTTGGATGATCTTACATCGAGATCATCCATATTACGAGGAAGGTGTTGACAAATTCATCGAGTTTGCAGTTTGGAGTACAAGATGACAAACAGTGAAATTTCCTTGCGTGAAATGCTTGAACACGACGTTTATGGAAATAGACGATGTGAAGACTCACCTCATCATTTATGGAATAAATGTTCATTATGAGTTCTGGTATTGTCATGGAGAAAAGAGACTTACTACTAACATGGTTAATGATGATGCCGATGAGTTGGATGATGATGATGGTCAATCAGAGGATGTCATCCAGGAATTCAACGATCCTAGAACGGAGATGAATAATACAGTTAATGAAGAGGTAAATGAAGAACGTTATATGCACGATTTTATAAATGATATGTTCTCCAACGTTAATGATGGCCCAAACAACCATGAACCAGTCGAAGATGCGCAGAGATTTTATAAATTGATTGATGATTCCAAACGACATTGTATGAATGTGCTCGAATAACGAAATCATCAGCACTACTGAAACTACTTCACATAAAGAATGTCGGTCAATGGACAAATGCTTCGTTCGATATGTTGTTGCATCTACTTAAAGATGACATATTACTGATGGACGCTCAATTGCCAAACCCCTACTACGAATGTAAAAAATTCATTACAGATATCGGGCTTAAGTATGAGAAGATAGACGCATGTAAGAATAATTGTATGCTATTTTGGAAGGACGATAAAAATGTAGAGTATTGCAGAGTTTGCGGCCTTTCAAGATGGAAAGTCGACCAAACAAGTGGGGTAGTTCGAAAGAAGAAAAATGGGAAATTCATTCCAACTAAGGTGTTCAGATATTTTCCTCTAATACCAAGACTATAAAGACTATACATGTCCTAAAAAACGGTTCAAATGATGCGATGGAATAAGGAAGGAATAGTTGATAGTGATACGTTTGATGAAAATTATAAAGATTTCGCGTCGAACTCTCGAAACGTGATACTGAGTTTATCAAGCGATGGGTTTCAACCATTTACTAATGGGAAAAAGTCATATAGTGTATGGCCGGTTATTCTCGTTCCTTATAATGTGTCACCCACACTTGTAAGGATTCTAGCAATTTCATTCTATCTATGTCAATTCCAGCTCCAAAGAGTCCGGGAGATGCAATTGACATATTTCTCCAGCCATTTATCGACGAGTTGACTAAACTATGGCAAACTGGTGTGAAAACATTTGATGCACACACCTCACAATACTTTAACATGCGAGCGGCATTACCATGGACCATTAACGACTTTCCCGCGTACGCGCATTTGTTAGGTTGGAGTACGAAAGGGAAATTTGCTTGTCCTTGTTGTAACAACGACACGGTATCTCTTCGATTAGTTAATGATTCCAAACAATGTTACATGGGTCACATAAACTTCCTTCCACCAAAGCACAAATACAGAAGGGATAAAAAGTCGTTTGATGGTCGAACAGATTACAGAGATCCCTCTAAAAGACACAATTCTTACTACAGATCTGAGCAAGAAAACCAAGATATATCATAAAACGCGGGGAGACAATTGGAACAAACTTAGCATTTTCTTCCGCTTGCCTTATTGGATATCACTATTATTGAGACATAATTTGGATGTGATGCATATTGAGAAAATATTTGTGATAGCGTATTGGGAACAATAATGAATGTGAAAGATAAGACTAAGGATGGTCCTAAAGCCCGTAAAGACTTACAACTCTTAGGCATAAAACATGGTTACATCCTATAAATGATGAATGAGTGGTTCATTATCTAGAAGCGCCTTTCACTTTGACCTCCGATCATAAAAAAAGTCTTTGTAAATTCTTGAAAGATCTCAGGTTGCCTGATGGTTTTTGCTCAAATATCGGAGGTTGTGTAAATTTGGAAGAGAAAAAGATTACGGGATTAAAGTGTTATGACTGTCACATTTTATTGGAATATCTTATTCCTTTAAGAACCCGTGGATTACTTCTAGATAATGTGTATGATGCGTTAGTAAATTTGTCTCAGTTGTTTCGGTTGTTGTGCTTCAAAGAGTTAATTGCAGCGGACCTCGAACAATTGTACATGGATATTATATTGACACTTTGCAAATTTGAAATGATTTTTCCACCGTCAATCTTCGACATCATGATGCCTCCTAGTTCACTTGTCATTTGAGGCTTTACTTGGGGGACCTGTCCAGTATCAATGGATGTATCCGTTTGAACATTACATGAGTACAATGAAAAGATATTTGCGGAATAAAACCACCCCGAAGCCTCAATAAGAGAGAGCTATCTTGTAAATGGGAGTATTAGTTTATGTTCCAATTAAATGGAGGAAGAACACCAAGAAAATACACAAACTGAAATCTCGGGCATTTCAACATTTTCATCTTTGGAAGACCTATCCAACAAAAAAATATACAACTTGGATTATAGCGATCGAGTGACAAATCATTCATATATTTTGAAAAATTGCCCCGAACCAGAACCTTTTTACATGTAAGATTCAATACTTTGCTGTTCTAGTACGTCTTATTAATTAACATTACAGAGTATGCTATTTAATATTCAATATATTTACAGTGATTATATGTAGTATTGCAATAACAATGAATTCTATGGAGAAACGTATGCCACCTATTTTAAGCATAGAGTGAGTAGATTCAAAACCATATTGAATAACTTTAAATTTACTTTAACAACTAAATTTTGGGAATGTATATATATAGGTCGCTCAATTAGCTTAAATTAACGACATATCAAGAGACCTCAAGATCTTAGGCGAAGGTCTAAGTATGTACTCATGTATGTATATTTGGTGTAAAGTAAACGGATACAAAATCTGTACAGAAAAACACGACGAAGGTTTGACCACTCAAAATAGTGGGGTGGTTGTTGAAGGGTACAACGTGTCAGATACTATGTCATACCACGGAGTTTTAACGGATATAATCGAAGTACAATACTTTTCTCACAAACAAGTTGTCTTATTTAAGTGTAAGTGGTTTGATACACACTCGGAGGAACAAGGAGTGAAAATGGATAAATATGGCTTCGTAAGTATAAATGGAAACTGAATTTTAAAACTCAAAGTCAGGACCCGTATATATTGATGAGTCAAGAAAAACAAGTATTCTACGCCCCTGATATGTTAGCACGAACCGGTTGGAAGATTGTGACAAAAATAAATTTACGGTTTACGAATATATAGTTTAGATTAATTAGGTAGATTTATGTTTTTTACTTTAAATTCATTCTTATTACTACTTTAATTCAATTATTCTCCCATTTATTAATAGTATGCATTAAGAATGTCTAAAGGTCGTAAAGAAACTTGGAAGAGTATGAGGAAAACACCCAGCAAACTGTCTAGGCCATACAAGAACCTACTTGCACAAGCAGATCTCCTAAGGATCCGAGGAGAGTCTTCTAGAGATGCACCAATAGGTGTGGACCCGTTAGCTACTGCTCCCCCACCACATGATACACATGACGAGGATATTGATGTTGAGGCTGAAGAGTTTGTTGATAGTACATTTGCCTCAATGGAGGAGTACGAGGAGGCTCACGAGGAGGATGACGAGGAGGAGCGCGATTCCACTCCCGACCCATCATCGACAGGTAACATGATTACACTTAGTTATTGTTTGTATTTATTTACATCTAGTTATGAATTTGATAATTTTGAAGAATCATTCGCTCGTAAGAGACGGGGGAAGAACAAGAATATCGCGCTATCTAGGAGGCCACCGGGGATAAAGATTGCTCTGAATTTTAGAGAGGTAGATGGGAGGCCCGACGGTGTCGGCGATGGAAGAAAGATGTGGTGTAGACATTTGGGGTCAATTGTGCGGGACCCCTCAGCCGTTTAACACCGTCTCTTGAAGTGGAAGGCATTAAGTGCTGACCAATTGGATTCACTTTGGATTACTATGACGGTAATCATTACTTAATTATACATTAATCATTTAATACTTTTTTATAACATTTGAATAATTTATTTTTCAGGATCCGTTCGAGTGTACTGGTGGTTCTATTGATCAATATCGAAGGTCCGAATTGGCACACACCAAACAAATATGGGATAGATGACGCTCAGATTTGAACATGGATTATATCCACATTCATGAAGGAGACGAGACGGTGGTACTGGCCAATCCTCCACGAGACTACGATCGAGATGATTGGGAGTTCGTGTGTCGAAATCATTACTTCATGGAAAAATTTAAGGTACGGTTTCATAATTCAAATAAAATTTGATATCAATTATTCTAACTTCATTTTTTATTTCAAATACAGCAAAACAGTCGTACCAATGTTGGTATGTACATTATTTTTAATAACTTAATATATAAATAATATTATTAATGGGACGGACCCCCTCCGTGGTTGAAGTATTAAAAAGGACCCGTACCCCAAAACCTACGAAAGAAAACCCAACCCCCATCCCGGATGAATGAGCGCAAGAGAAAATTGTAAGTTAATTGAATTTAAATAAATTATATAAAGTTAGCTTATTATTATATAAATGAAAATTTATTTCAAATGTGCAGGCGGAGATGGAGGAGGTAAGAAGCAACGAACTAGATATATCTGACTTCGAATTGATGGAGAGAGTGTCCGGATTCTAAAAGCATGGAGTAGTCATAGGTATGGGATCATGCATCCGACCCACACACTTTCGAAAGGATCGTCGAATTAACAACAATTCACAACAATTCATTGATCGGTTGTTTGAGGAGAATCAATGATTGGCGATGAAAGTGGATGAATTGGTAAAGAAGGATGAAGAAACAACTCGAACGATTCATGAACTGGAAGCGGAAAAGCTAGAAATGAGGACAAGGATGGAGGAATTTGAAATGTTTATGAGGCAATATCGACCACCTCCCCCTCCCCCCACCAGCTAATTCTAATACGTTTTGATTGGTTGTTTTTACTAATAACATGTTTATGAATGATTGTGTACGTTTTAATTCGAATGATAACAAGTTGTTTGGATAATTGGTTTGGTTTAAAATTTTGAATGATAATGGTCATTAGGTTTATGAATGTTATTTGTATATATATTGGTTTGGCTGAACAAATTTTTGATTGCGTACAAAACAATCGACATATTTTGTACATTTTATACGGAAAAACCGAGAGTTATATGGAAAGCTTATGGTTTTTCTTCAATAAGAAAAACCGAGAGTTATATGGAAAGCTTTCGATTTTTCTTCAAAGGGAAAAATCGAAAGTTTTTCATATACCTCTCGGGTTTATTTGATAAGGAAAAAACAAGAGTTATATGGAAAGCTTTCGGTTTTTCTTCAAAGGAAAAACCGAAAGTTTTTCATAAAACTCTCGGGTTTATTTGAAAAGAAAAAACCCAAAGTTATATAAACCTTTTATTTTTTCTTCAAAGGGATAACTGAAGGCTTTCATAAAACTCTCGGGTTTATTTGAAAAGGAAAAACCGAAAGTTAATTGTAAAACTTTCGGTTTTTCTTTAAGGGAAAAACCGAGATTTATATGAAAAACTCTCGGGTTTTTTTTGAAGGAAAACCGAAAATTTTCCAACTAACTTTTAGTGTTTCTCTCGAGTCACCCAAACTTTCGGTATTAGGTCTATACCGAGAGATATAGAGTCATTACCGAGAGTTTTTACTCTCGGTTTTGACCCTTTTTCACTAGTGTTTTAAGCCCACCCCAACTCTAAACCTTGGTTCCGTCCATCATAATAAATTTGACAAACATAGGTTATTAAAAAAATCTCTATTACTATTACTATTAGTATTACTATATAGTCTCGAATTTGAGTCGTTTAATAAGTTTATTAAATGATGCTTCAATTTTGATTTGATTGGTAAAAATTAAATAGCACAATTTTAATTAGACTTTACTCTAGTTCTTTAGTCTCAAATATTATAATTCAAAATTTGAATCTCATTTGTTTATCATTCAAGTCTCATATCATACGCAATTTAAAATCAAATACTTAATTAATGAAAAACTCGACTTCCACCTAATATAACGATTAGACCAAAAGAAAACACATATCAAAATAAGTTATACTATCTTTAGTTAAAATTGGAAAACAATTTTATTTTATTCTTTAAATTATTAAAAATAAATAAAATAAGTAAATTTGAATTTATAGGGATAGTTTGATTAAGTTTATTCTCAGTTACGTTTAATATGATATCAACTTATTTATTCGTTAAGTTTTTGTATGTTTGATTCAGCTTATACGTCAAACTTATTTATTTTTTATATTTATAATATTATTTAATAATGAATATTAAACATATCTATTAATTTAATTTTAAATATTAATAAATGATTTAAATTAAAAAATAGTATATTTGAAAATAAATTATATTAGTATTTTAATTTTATAATATTTTGTTAATATATAATTTTAAATATTAATAAATAACTTAAATTAAAAAATAATATATTTTAAAATAAATGATATGAATATATTAATTTTTATTATATATAATCTTAAATATATTTAATATAGATATGATATATAAATATTTAATAATATTAAGATCAGTTAGATTAAGTTATATAAAGAAAAAGGAAAAACTATTTAATTAAGATTAAATAGGAATTTATTAATTAAGTTGAAATTAAGAAAAATGATTTAATTGATTGAAATGAACTTAGGATAATTAAAATCAACACGACATAGTTTTTATGATGTGTTGATAATTGAATAAATAAAACTAAGTTTCGCAAATGATTTATGTGAAGAGCATACTTGTTTCAACAGTAGAGCTAAGGAAACGCTGAGAGTAAACTTTCTTCAATAACAGAGCTGAGGAAGCGCTGACAGCAAACTTGCTTCAACAGCATACTGAAGAAGCGCTAACAGCAGCCTGACTGCAGCAATAGTCTGAAGAGTAGTGAACAACAAGGTTCGCTATCAGCAGACTTCCCAGTTAGCTTACAAATGACACACACAACCATTAGAAAGACGACACATATCTACGTATCAGATTCGACCGTTGCTACACTTTAATATAAAAGAACATCAGAATACATTGACGAATTAGTTCGTCAGTTAGTCATCCAACTTCGAACACACGAGTTATTTGAATCAACAAGTTAACAGTTCGAACAAGCTTCAAGTCCCGATCAATTTACTCTCTTTAGCTCATATTTCATAAGTACATTATGTATTTCATTTACGCTAAGCTGAAAGATAAGTTATTGTAATATCTGTGAGTATTATTCTACATTGTAAGTTGAACAGAAAGTTATATGTTCAATAGAGTGATAGTTAGGAGTTAAGACATGCAACTGTTAAGTCTTGAGTTCTTACTGGGTTTGTATAGACGCTATACAAACCAAAACCTTCTAGTGGAATCCTTATGGAAACAGAAGATTGATTGACATAAGAATTTTATCTCCGAACATCCATAAAACTCTAGTGTTATTTCCTTACTACATCTTACTGTATTATATTTGTCGATTCAAATCTAGTAAACATTTCTACACTTGAAACCGTTCAAGAGCTTGTGACGATTTGTTGAAGAATAGAAATAGATTTTAATCTTTAACAAGATTAAAATCGCATTGAAATTCAAAATTAGTTCAACAATATTCAATCCCCCTTCTATTGTTGAAGTCGATCCTAACAAGTGGTATTAGAGCGGGCTTTCTATTCTCAAGCAAAACATATATATAAATCATGTATCTCCTAAACAAAATCTCAATGTTCAACAAGAAAGATTATGATGATTGAAAGATCAGGATGCAAGTTGACGATATGTGGTACGTCATCACTGATGGTCCAATGAAGATCCAGACGATTAGCACAGCCACAACCTCAACTGATGATACTCCTAAAATGAAGGAGAAGTCAAGATATGAGTGGACTTCAGAAGATATGAGGAAGGCCAACCTCGACAATGTGGCCAAAGATATTCTCTATAAGACGCTGGACAAAAATATGTTTAGCAAGATTAAGTCATGCTCACCTGTCAAAGAAATTTGGGAGAAACTAACTCAACTTTGTGAAGGCAACGACCAAACCGAAGAAAATAAGTTGATGGTTGCCACACAAAAGTTTAATAACATCAAGATGTGTTCTATAGAGACAATGACTGAATTCGATGAACGATTCAGCATCATAGTCATTGAACTCTCCACTTTGGGGACAACATGCAGCAACAGAGAGGTTGTTATTAAAGTTATGAGAGTTCTTCCCAAAGAATGGGACATTAAGACAATGGCGATGAGGAAATCCAAAGATCTCAACAAGCTTGAGTTGCACGACTTGTTCGCTGATCTGAAAGCCTAAGAGTTTGAAATAAACTCGAGGAATGAAGAGGAGCCATCCTCATCCGTCACAACAAAAGCGCTGGTGACTACTGATGAGCCACCTACCGCGAAAGATGCGAAATCTGCTAAGCATATCAACAACGATGCAATGTCACTCTTCATTAAGAAGTTTGATAGATTCATGAAGAAGAATCATTTTAACTCTAACTCCACTAGATATAATAATAAGGATGAATCAAATGCTAACTTTAAGTGATTTAACAATGACAAACCAGGTCACTTTAAGGCTGATTGTAGAAAGCCCAAGAGGGATAACAAGAAGCATTTGATAGAAGAAATAGAAAAGAACAAAATACTCTACTACATGAGGAAAGCAAGAGCAAGTGGGCTGATAGTGATTCAGACGACATCTCATCAAGCGAAAGTGAAGATGGAGGCGTTAAATGCTTCATGGCTGACCACACTGAGGTATTTGACTTTTCTTCTCACGAATTCACAAGAGATGATCTAACCACTGCACTTAATGACATGGTCATTGAGTACAAGAAACTTTCAGACTCTTTTAATGAAACAAATTTGAAAAACAAATCTGACAGTACAAGTTTTTTATCTCAAAACCCTGAAAGCTTTGAAAAATAAAATAACTAAGCTCTCATCTGAGAATGGGAAGCTCAAAGAAATAATCAAAACTATTTCTGCTGAAAACCAAAGATTAAACTATGTGATTATTTCTTGGAAGAAAGCTGTCAAACAGATGATTATTCAGCAAAGGACTGTCGGATGTAAATCCGGACTAGGATTTGACAAGTGCTCTTCAGATGAGTCTAGCAAAAAGTTGAACCTTGTAAGGCAAGTTTAAACCCATAAACTTTATCAAATGTAATTTATCTGATATTAGAACTAATCACAACTATCATGACTTAACTTTAAAAGATGATATTAAATATATTAAGCCAACTTCTAGCTGACTCAAACCCAAGGAAATGGCAGCTAGCTAGTTTGGCAAACAAAACTTTGACAAAAAGTCAAAATGTTTTCATCAAAAATCATCTTCTAAGGCTAAGGGATCATCAGCTGACAGGAAGACGTTTGCCAAGTCTAAATTTTACGTATTATTGACAACACAAAATGGGATATCCATAAAAATAACCCAAATATGGATCTCCAAGGGACTAATTAATCATGGACCCAAATGAAGCTGGGTACCAAAGCTGTAAATATGTATATATGTAGATACATCAGGACAACTGCATGGAGGATTCTGTTTGGTATCTGGACAATGGCTGCTCCAGACACATGATGAAATAGAAGGTTGCTGACTGATATAACTAAATGTATAGGACCGAAAATCACTTTCGGTGATAACAACAAGGTAAAACCATGGGTAAGGGTAAGATTGTCCACGGTAACCTTACTATTAATAACGTGATGTTAGTTGAAAATCTGTGTTATAACTTGATTAGTATTAGTCAAATATATGATAATGGCTACACTATATATTTTCAAAAAATGCATGTATTATTAAAGATCAGCAGAACAACACCCTATTGACAAAAAGTAGAGTACGAAAGTCATATAAGATGAACTAGAAAAATAAGACGTCGGAACCTGTATGCATGATAGCTGAAAATGATCAAAACTTGTTATGACATAAGAGAGTATATTTGTTTTTAATTTTAAAACAATTAACAACATCTGTTCAAAAGATATTGTAATTGGAATACCTAAATTGAAATTTTCTAAAGATAAGGTCTGTCCTGCTTGTCAGATGGGCAAACAGGTCAGATCAACTTTTAAAAATAAAGGGAATATCCAATCTGACAGGTGTCTGGAATTATTGCACATGGATCTGTTTGGTCCAATTCCAGTAACCAACTTAGGGGAATGAGATATACCCTGATTATAATTGATGACTTTTCTAGATTTACTTGGGTAATATTTCTAGCTTCTGAGGATCAAACTGCTAAAAATTTGATTAAAATCATTAGAAGATTACAAAATAAAAAATATGTAAGTATCATAAAGATTAGAAGTGATAGAGGAACATAATTTACAAACAGAAATCTGTCTTCTTTTTTTGAGGAATCTGGTATTAGACACGAGTTTTCTAGTGCTAGACCTCCACATCAAAATGGCATTGTTGAAAGAAGGAACAGAACACTGAAAGAAGCTAGAAGGTCAATGCTTGCTGATTCCGGTGTGTCTCAAAAACTACGGGCAGAAGCTATTAACACATCATGCTATACTCAAAACAGATCAATGATTAATAAATGTTTTAATAAAACACCCTATGAATTTTTTTATGGCAAAGTTCCTAAAATTTCATATTTTAGGATTTTGGTTGTAAATGTTTTATTAATAATAATGGAAAAATACATTTGACAACTTTTGATGCCAAAGCAGATGCTGGCATAATACTAGGTTATTCTTCAGTTAACAAAGCTTATAGAGTCTTTAATAAACAAACACTAACTATTGAAGAATCTACCTATATTATTTTTGATGAATCTGTTGAAAATAATTTTAAAGAAAATATCGAAGTGGCAAACAAGTTAGAAGCTGCTAATCTTCAATCTGATACTGATGATGAGGTTCAGGTCATCAGAAACCGCACATCTGATCAGCCAGCTGATCCATCTAATCAACCAGCTCATCTAGTTGAAGTTCAACATGACAGCCAGACTGAAATTCAGTAGGTTGCTGATAGTCCGGATGCTGTTGAGACAATTGATCGGCTCACCCTTTGGGACTGAACTTCATATGGAACAAAAACCACCCACCTAAACTAATATTAGGTAATCCTAATGCACCTCTTAGGAATAGAACTAATTGATGAATTTGCAAATTCTGCTTTTTATTTCTCAAATTGAACCTAAGAAATTTTATGAGGCATTATTTGATCCAGATTGGATTAATGTTATGCAAGAAGAATTAAATCAGTTTGAAAAAAAACAAAGTTTGACATCTAACTCCAAGACCAGATGATCAATCTATGATTGAAACTAGATGGGTTTTTAGAAATAAACTTAGTGAAGATGGCGTAGTTGTGATAAACAAAGTCAGGCTGGTAGATCAATGTTATACATAGGAGAAAGGAATTGACTTTGATGAGTCATTCTCCCCTATAGCTAAACTAGAAGCTATTAGAATTTTCCTAGCCTATGCTGCATTTAATTTTTTTAAAGTATATCAAATAGATGTTAAAAGTGCTTATAAATGGTATACTTAATGGGGATGTGTATGTTGAACAACCGCCTGGTTTTCAAAATAATTCTCTGCCTAATCATGTATTTAAATTAGATAAAGCTTTATATGGTCTTAAGCGCTCCTAGAGCTTGGTATGACACTTTGACTAAATTTTTATTTGAGCATGATTTTATTGTAAGCACAGTAGATAAAACACTTTTTAGATTTGTTAAGAATTCGCATATATTACTTGTTCAGATATATGTGGATGATATCATATTTGGGTCAACTAACCTCAAATTATGTGAGAAGTTTTGTAAGTTGATGTAAGATAAATTTGAGATAAGTATGATGGATGAGCTGACATTCTTCCTTGATCTTCAAGTTCGACAACTTGAAGATGTCGTCTTCATTAATCAAGCAAAGTATACCAAGGAGCTGCTGAAGAAATTCGCCATGGAGAACTTCTCAGCTTCCTCAACACCCATGAACTCATATAGTAAGCTAGATAAATATGAAGGTGGCTAACATGTTGACATCACTACTTATAGAGGAATCATCGGATCCTTGCTATGCCTAACAATCAGCCGACCAAATATCTTGTTTTTTGTCAGTGTGTGTGGGCATTTTTAGGCTAATCCTAAACAATCTCCTTACGTAGTTGTTAAACGAATCTTAAAATATTTAAAGGTAACTCAATGTGTTAGATTGTGGTATCCAAAGGATTCCAGTTTCAACTTAATTAGTTATTGCAGACTATACAGGTTGGAAGAGCACCATTGGAACGTGTCAGTTCCTTGGTGATCGTCTGATCTCTTGGTTTAGAAAGAAGTAGACGTCTATCGTCACGTCTACAGCAGAGGCAGAATACCTAGCTACAGGTAGCTATTGTGCTCAATTTTTGTGGGTCCAACAATAGTTGAGAGACTATGGCATTCAGGCAGATGAGTCTCCGATCACCTATAATCCAGTGTTGTACTTACGGATGAAGAATATCGACATCCGACATCATTTCATCCGGGGTCACGTGGCGTTGAAGCACATTCGGCTGGAATTTGTGTCAACGGATCAGCAAGTGGCAGATATCTTCACGAAACCACTCCCCGAGACTAGGTTTTCTTACTTTAGAAATATTTTGGGTCTTTTATATTTAAATTAATTTATCATGCATAAATTTAGGGGAAATTTATTAAGTCAGCTGATAAGCCAAACGTGTTAAGATGGATGTCTCCATTCGTGCTGATAGAGTAGTCGATTGATGACACTGTACATCAGACGAGACTGAGCTTACGACACTTAGAATTTTAGTCTAATAATGACACTCAGTTGTTAAGCAAAATTTGTTGTCATCACTGCTATTGTTGTGCGTCAGTGGCACGCCTACATCAGAGTAGTTATATTACACTAAAATACAAGGTTAGTGAATAACACAATTAGTCGGGTGTCAACGTGTTTATCAGACGACTAGTCTTAAGCCGAGTGGGACAGCTATCTTAATCTTATCAATACAATGTCGTTTAATTCCTCCTTGGACAATGAACAGTCACATTTTTAAAATAAATATTTTTCCTACATTTATTTTGAATTAGATCTCTTAAAATAAATATTTATTTTATTTTATTGTATCTTGTTTTATAAATATTTTTTTTAAAAAATAACATGAAGACACGTGTCTGTCATGTCCTAAAATGTGACCCACACGCATAAGTTAATTTAGTAATACACGCATGATCATTTAATTTATGCTTAGTTATTTAATTTTGGACACGTGTCAGTCATACTCTATAAAGAGTACCCAACACATTTGAGACGTCTCATATTCCCTTTGCGACTATATAATCCCAAATCTATATTTTCTCTCTAAGAAATCTCTTGCGATTCTCTACGGTTTCAAACCCTAAAATCTTCATCTACCTCTTCTTCTTCTCAAACCTTAAATCTGAAATGGCTTCCTTTGCCCAAAACACAATGCAAGTAGACTTCGAATCTGTCTACTCCATGGGGATGTCGGCGCTTATGGATATGTCCAAAACCCAATAAGCTTTCAGTTTGAGAAAGTTTCTCGGGGGTCCGTTCACCATTCACGAACATGAGGTTCATAATTTCTTCGCGATTGGGAGGATAGTCGGTGACGTGATTCAGGCAACGGTGAAAGGCGTAGGGATCTTTATTTTAGAAGATATTTTCACCCAATACTTCGAGCTTCCGGTAGAAGGGCTAATAGAGTTCGACCTTACGGCCGAATCTCTCGAAGTAATGCAAAGAGTCTTCTCAGATGTCGCTTTCCTTGTCAATACTCACGGGAAGAAGAAGTTTTTGAAGCGAAGGTAGGATCCTTCAATGCCTAAACCCAGGAACGATGTGAGATAATAGTGGCTATAACCAAGGGAATATCCATAAACTGGTTGTTTGTCCTATTCAACATCCTGGTGGCCATGTTCTCGATGCCGAAGAAGCAGCATACCGGTTATGCCGTACAACTTTGTAGGCTGTTCAAAAATCTCCAGATGAATGTGGGTAATGGAGTCAACATCTACATCAATAGAGTTATGACCAGCCGAATGGTCGACAACTACTATTTCAGAATGAAAGGGGTTAAAGACACCAGCCTTTGATCTTCTGTTCAACATTCGACTAAGCAGTCGACTACCATGTCCAAGCGCTCTTCTATCTCTCAATGCCTTGTCCCAGCGAAGAGAAGAAAGCTGAGGGTTGAGGAGTCGGTTGTGAGCTCCAACAGTCAGAAGTGTGTCTCTACTGGAGAGACGGATGAGGTTACCTCCAAGGCAAAGAAGGCAAGAGTGGAGAAATCTCCTACTGCAGAGGTGCCTCCTGTGGTAGCTTCCAAAGTTGCTCAGGCCGTAGTGCCTACTGAAGTCTCCGGTGTGGGACTGGTCGATACACCAGCAATTGTTGTTGTTACTGCTGGTCAGGATGTTAAAACCCCTACTGTAGAGGTAACTTTCAAGGCTGCCTCTAAAGCTGCTCTGGCCGTAGTGCCTGCTGATGCCCTTGTTATGGGACTGGTTGAAATACCAGCTGTTGTGTCAGCTGGTATTGTTGATGAAAAACTTGCGGGCGACTCTACTATCTCCCTATTACAGAGCTAGTTGTTATGACTGCTGGCCAAATTGCTGAAACTTCAGTTGTTTAGACAGCTACTACTCTTACTCCTACTCCTACTGTAGCAACTCCAAAGGCAATAGTTCCTATTTCAAGCACCTCTTCAGCGTTAGTTGTAAGGAGTGTTCAAGCTGTAAGAGGAATTGTTTTCAAGGAGCCTGTCCTTAATGCTGCTCAGCCCGCCGAAGTTGCATGAAAGGGAAAATACCATATGATATATGTCCCCGAACTTCTATCAATAGTGAAGCAATCCATCAATCTCATCTTGGAGGAGGTTGAGACGACTGCCTCAGAGAGGCTCTAACTTTTCGAAAAATGGAGCAACATAAGGCTCCACAAGTTATTCTATGAGGTCCTCCAAGGTGCCGATCTGATTCAGCAGTGCAAGGCGATGTTTGGATTGGAGAAATCATTCCTGGATTGGGCTTGAACCAATGATATTCGAGAAACTCTCAAGTGGAGAGAGCTGGTTGTGGCCGTCACAAGGAGGTACCCTACTCCCTATCCATCATAAAAGGGAGGCCAACTATGACCCTTTGGAGAGAACAACTTGGGTGGATGTCAGGGTCAACACTAGATTGCAACAGATCATGAACTCTTACAAATATACTCCCATGTCTTTCATTCATAGCACAGAGTCCTCAAGGAATGTTGAGCATCAAAGGAGGAAGTCTTGGGCAGTGTTGAACTGTCCTGATGCCGATGAACAATAGTTATTTGTGGAAAAGTTGTCATCTCCTCCTGCTAAGAAGCAGCATCTCCCTGCTGCAGAGTAGCTGTCTTTCCTTGTTGTTGAGCAACATCAGCTCCCCTTTGTTTTTAAAGAGAAGCTATCTCAAGTTTCCTCCCCTGCTCATGAAAAAGATCCCTCTTCTACTCCTGAGCGGCGTTTCTTCCCTACTTTTGAGAAGGATCTCTCAGAAGGTGCCGAACTCAACTCCTCCCCTACTTCAGAGAAGCAGCGCTCTCCTCCTGTTGTTCTGCAGATCTCATCAGACAAGGAGCAACGACCTTCAAAAGAAAGGTGATCTTCCTCTCCTTCTAAACAACTGACTCCCTCTACTTTCGAGCAGCACTTCTTCCCGACTGAGCAACAACTTCCTCGAGCTGCTTCAACTTGCTTAGAGATTCAGGAAGTCAGTTGCGAATCCCGAGCGCTGGTTAAAGTGCCGTTTTCTCGAGCTTCCTCATCTTCAAAGAACCCAACTCCATCGGCCATTCAGGAAAGAATTCACTTTACTCTTCTTTAGATCCTTCCTGCTCATTCCTAGATAGAACAATCAACTCCTCACTCTCAAGAGGAGTCATCTCGAGGAACGGTGGATCTTTGAAGTCTGATGTAGGACATTATTGCACCTCTGCAATAGAGTGTTTTCGCTATTCTTGGCGACTTAGAATTAATCAAGGAGCAGTCGGATGCTGCCGCAAAGGCTTCGGCCTTGATAGCCATGGCGTATGATCAAATCCTTAACCAAGTGTCGTGAAGTTCCATTGAAGTATTCATCATCAAGGAGTCGATGACCAGGATGAAGTCCATCTTGCTCAAAAATAGTTGTGCCAACACGTTGAACTCTCCGTAAAAATTGATACCCACGGCTTTCAGCTTGTCGAAGTGACAAACCACCTGAAAAATGCAGCAGCAGATTGTATTGAAGATGTTAATGTAGTTAAAAAGGGGGAAAGCAACAGTCGAGGGGAAGATCAGGTAGAGGGAAGCCCGATCGAAGAGGATCTAGAGGTTGGGAAAAATTCTTCTTCTAAAGGGAAAGCGAAGAGGAAGCCACTTGAAGGCTATTTTGTATATCTTTGATAGCTTATACATTTTTGTTCATAGATAAATATATAATTTACCTTTTAATTTTTGATCTTTCACTTAGTTTTAACAACATCAAAAAGGGAGAAATTGTTAGATTAAGTTAAATAAAGAAAAATAGAAAACTATTTAATTAAGATTAAATAGGAATTTATTAATTAAGTTAAAGTTAAGAAAAACGATTTAATTGATTAAAATAAACTTAGTATAATTAAAATCAATACGACATAGTTTTGATGATGGGTTGATAATTGAATAAATAAAAATAAATTCCGCAAATGTTTTATGTGAAGGTAAAGCTCAAGAAGCAGACTTGTTTCAACAGTAGAGTTGAGGAAGCGCTGACAGCAGACTTGCTTCAACAACAGACCTGAGGAAGCGTTGACAGCAAACTTGCTTCAACGACAGAGTTGAGGAAGTGCTGGCAGCAGAATTGCCTCAATAGTAGAGCTGAGGCAATTCTGACAAAAGCCTTGCTTTAGTAGCAGTCCGAAGAAGCGCTAACAGCAGCCTTGCTTCAGTAGTAGTCTGAAGAGCAGCGAACATCAGCATTCGCTATCAGCAGACTTTTTAGTCAGCATAGTACAACTGACACATACAACCATTAGAAAGACGACACATATCTACGTATCAGATTCGACTGTTGCTACATAGCAATATAAAATGACATCAAAGTACAACGTCGAATCCCTGAATTTCTGAACGGCATATCCATGGATCTTTGGACGACGGATCCCTAAATATCTAGATTCACGCTACGACGAATCCTTTCAGTCAATTCACGTATCCAAGAATTAGATTCGACTGTTTCTACGCTTCAATATAAAAGAACAACAGAATACAACGATGAACTAGTTAGTCAGTTAGTCAACCAACTACGAACACACGAGTTATTTGAATAAACAAGTTAACAGTTTGAACAAACTTCAACTCTCGATCAATTTACTCTCTCTCTAGCTCATATTTCATAAGTACATTCTGTATTTTATTTACGCTAAGTTGAGAGATAAATTATTGTAATATCTGTGAGTATTATTCAACATTGTTAGTTGAATAGAAAGTTGTTTATTCAACGGAGTGATAGCTAGGAGTTCTGAACATGCAGTTGTTAAGTCCTGAGTTCTGACTGGGTTTGTTTAGACGCTATACAAACCAAAGTCTTTTAGTGGAATCCTTTTGGAAACAGAAAAAGGGGTGACGTAAGAGTTTTATTTCCTAACATCCATAAAACTCTAGTGTTATTTTCTTACTGTATTTTATAGTCTTGCATCTGCCGTTTCAAATCTAGCAAATATTTCCGCACTTGAAACCGTTCAAGAGCTTGCGATGATTTATTAAATATAGAAACATATTTTAATCTCTAACAGAATTAAAATCGCACTGAAAGTCAAAATTAGCTCAACAATATTCAACCCTTTCTATTGTTGAAGTCGATCCTAACATAATTTCTTCGTTCATATTATAAATTAATTAAACTAAAAATTAGTTTATTTTTAAATAATTTTTATAAATTTTTATTAATATAATTTTTTTAATTTAATTAAACGTATGTGATTTCTCGCTACACATTACCTTTTTTTTTGTCTCCATTTTTTCCAAAAGATATTTAGATAATTTATTCATGTATGTACCAATTATGCCTATTATGGATGATCATATACTTTATTTCACATTTCTACATCCCCTTTCTCATTTTTCTGATATAATCTTTCAATTATCAATTCATTTTAAGGTACTCTTACTCTTACTCTCTTTCTATCATCATTTATTTTGGTTACGATTTAATTTATCTTAATTGTAAGTACTTTTAGATAATTAATTAAAGCCGGCTTAATTATCAAAACTATAATTATAAATGAAAAGATTGCAGTGTATTTATATTTCATATTTTGCTTAACTATTTTATATATTAATATATATATTATAAATAATAAATAAACATATATTTAAATATATGTTTTATTATTAAAATAATTTTATATAAAAATATTAGAAATAAATATAATAGATAAGAGAGAATGAATAAAATGATTAGAAATAAATTAAATAGATGAGAGAATAAATAAAATTATTAAAAAATGAATGAAATAAATGAAAGAAAATAAATAAAAAAATATTTAAAAGTGATGAGAGAAAAAACACGAGGAAGAGATAGAGAAAAAATTAAGTTTAAACGCAAAAATATGTTTAATTATAATTTTTTACGTGAGTTTATTACAGAAAATTACTGTAATATCTTATTACGCAAACGCACAAACCCGACTTATAAATGCCGAATCAATAGAGTTCAAACAAACCTTAAATATTATGTTTTTCTCCTGCTGCGGGGTCTAATGGAATGTGTTCCACTATAATCCTATCCACATCTACTGCAATTGATTTAGCCCGTCATCACTCACAGTTACTATTTCACGGTCCGTTGTCGGAAAGTCGGCCACACGTGTGGGACAACTTTTCTAATTCTCATCATTATCATTTCTAATTTTATTATATTATTATTCTACTTTTTCATGTTCATGATTTTAAATCATTCTTAAAATTCAAGTCATTTTCCCCTTATTAATAATATTATTTATTTAAAAAAACATTAATAATAACACATGAACTAATTACTTCCTTTTTAAGACATTGATTGTTTGTTAAAATTTTACCATAAATTGCATTAACTCAAAGTGAAGACTTCGGTAGATATATTCAGATGTTCCACAAAAGCTCATTTGGACAGGATTTAGTCAATATCTTGATTGTTCATTAAGCTTTGTGTTAACAAGACCTAGGGCTAGTTTTATATTGTTTTTTTTTATTAAGAACTTTTTCAAAAAAACCTTATAAATAACTCAATATCAAAAAGTTCCTAGTCAATAGAATTATTTTTATCAATTTTATAGAACTTAGCCGTAAATGTTTACATATTTTCCATGTTAAAAGAGATGGACAATATAAAAGAAGGATTATCACTAAATATGACCATTATAATTAGTCACCGATTGGAAACGATTTTTTCCTATTAATCGGGGATAGGATAATAAATAATTTAACTAATATATTTATTTATTCTTTTATATTATACAAGTTTTAAGTTTATTATTTATATATATAATTTTTCAATATATTATATAAAACATTTTTTTATATATATTTAACCTAAAAAATTATCTTTTTAAACATTATAATATAAATTGTGTCGGTTGATTTCTCCAAAACTAAGGCATTGTTCTTCTTAAGTTTTTTAAATAACCCATACACAACTAATTTTTTAATCAATCACTTCTACCAATCACATAACTCATTTCATTAACAAAATACTAAAATACTCTTTATTTAAAATTATTATTTTTTATTTTATTTATATAAATCAATACCCTTTAAGTCTTTTTATCAAAAATAATCATCACTTCCTTAAAATCATCCATCAACATTATTTTTTTCCATCTCTAAGTTATTTAAATAACCCTAATCCGAACAAGGCCTAAATGAATGCGAAAATAATAAAATAAAATTTCAGAAGTAGATTTTCATCTCAGTGACCTTTCTAATTAACCCATTTGTCACGGAATAGGTTATTTAATAAGTTATAACCTAAAAATATCAAATCACTCCTTCTATTTTCTTTCACATCATTTAATTCATTATCAAAAATACTAAAATATTATCTATTTAAAATTATTATTTTTTTTATTATATATTAATACTCTTTAAATTCTTTTACTAAACCTATATTCACCTCAAAATCATCACAAATAATTTAAATAACACGAATTTGAACAAGGATGATAAACCATCTACAATTATACACAATAAATTAATTATTATAAGCACTATTAATACATTTTCTCATTTTCAACCAAAAGAATATTCATAATTTATCTTTTGTTTCTCTATATTCATGATTTTATAACCAAGAAAACGGAGTGAGTGGGTCAAAATGGGATGGGTCCGTCCCATGTGCATGCTAATGACATATTCAAATTAGTTTTTTTTATGACAATTTATTTATTAATATGTGATCTTATTTAACTAAAAAAATGAACTCAAATTATGTTTGTTAGTCAATATATTATTGGATTAAATGTTTGTTAACTATTATTCTTAATGCAATTATAAAATGTTAGAAAAAATAAATTAGATGAAATGTTACATGAAAATGAATAGAAATGTAGAATCTCTATGATTTATTTATGGTTTAATTGATTTAAGCATGATGTTATGAGTCCAGATTATATGCAAATTGTTGGTTGTGTTTCACATTTTGTCTTTTGAGAAATATTTGAATTCTTTTAATTTGTAATTTGTGAATTATAAATATATAAATAAGATTAATTTGTACCTTTTCACACTTGAAGGGTTTGTTTGTACATTAAAATAGTTTAGAGGCTCTTTTATTCAAAATAAAGTATTGGGTCCTATTTTTTGTGACAAGACATAGAAGATTTGATGAAAATAATGTATATGAACATTTATGCAGTGTTTATGCGACAAAAAAGAAAGTCTTTTGTCCCACCAAGAAAATTGTTATAGGTAGACAAGTCTTACTAGATGGCACATGAGTCTGTTTTGAAACACATGATTATGATATATGTAATTTATCTGGTATCAATTCAACTGTCCTCGATGAAATTAATGACTACATAAATAAGATATCATTTTCTTCATGCATTATTCTCTTCCTCAAAAGAATTATTAGTGTAGAGATGGCAATGGTTGGTTAAAATGATTTTTTTTTGTGGTGCATCAACTATGATTTATTATAATTAGAAGGTAATATCATGATCTCGATCAATTATATATTAGTTAAACTTGAGAAAATATGTAAGGTTGGGTCAGCATGAGGACATATTTAAGTTCTTAATCTTAACTAAGTAAATTATGGATTCAATTTAATGTTGTTTATCGAGACTCTTTGATTGAGTTCAAAGACACATTTTAAATATTTAAGCATCCTTTAATTAAAATAACATCAATCATAATAAGATAACTGCAAAAGAGAAAAAAAATTCACCATATCACAATAAAATTAATCTCATACAATATACAAACTTTAAAAAAAATGAAAAAAGAACAATAGGAATTCAACTTACACTACCAATTAATATTATCATAATAACCATAATACAACACGAGAATATCTTAACAAGACACTACATTATAGAATGCCAATTCAATCCGTTCGAACAAGACCCAAGTCAAATCGAACCAAACATGATAAAAAAATTTCTTAGTTGGTCAAAAATAGGATGATGATAGAATTAAATTGTAACACAGCTCGTTCTAAATACTCAAAGTTTGTAACTCATTAATTCACAATACGATACACATGGATAAAAATATAAACAATTTTAAAAAAAAATTATAATAATATGTATTCCAAGTTTAAATTTTTTAATAAATCACGAATTATATATTAAAATAAAAAATAGGACATTCTCATTTCCACATTTTATTCACTTCGGTAAACAACTCATCTTCTCTTATATCTCATTACATATTTTTTTTCCAATGAACCTCCATCTCGCGACCTTACATTTTCACTTTGGTCTATCAAATATCCGATTCATATTTTTTAATATTTAATATCGTGACCTCACACTTTGGTCAATCAAATATTTGATTTATATTTTTTAACCACTTTCAATTGTTATCGGCCTATTATCCCTTGGCAAACCACATCTCAATCACACTTGGTTAAAATGTTGTACTTATTTCGTTAGGTTGTAAGTTCGAAATATACATAACCATTTTAAGATATGGACGTGTCAACCCACAATCCAACTCAAGTATTCATTTTTTCTCACATATATATCCAAATTAACTATAACTATCGACCCGGCAATTCAGACACTTTGAAAATTAAGCATCATTATATATATACATATAATATATATATATATGTATATATATGTATATATATATATATATGTGTATATATATTAGTTAGTTAAAAAATTGAACTTATATTTTTAGGAATGTCCCACATTCATTAAATTTGGTGTTTATTTTAAATATAAAGTCTTATTAGCCTAGTTGGTTAAAGAGTTGTACTTGTTTTGTTAGGTTGCAAGTTTGAAACATACATATAACATTTTTAATTTTATTTTTAATCGTATTAAGTTAATGGGCGGGTTAACCCACAATCTGACCCAAGTATCCATTTACTCTCACATATATATCCAAATTAACCATAACTCTCGACCGGTAATCCGGATACTTTAAAAATTAAACATCATTATATATAAGATTATTTAGTTAGAAAGTTAAACTTATATTGTTAAAAATGTTCTGCGTTTATCAAATTTGGTATTGAATTTAAAATATAAAGTTTTATTAGCATAGTTGGTTAAAGCAATACTTGTTTTGTTAGGTTATAAATTCGAAATATACATATAATATTTTTAATTTTATTTTTAACCGTATTAAGTTTATGGACGGATCAACCAATAATCCGACCCAAATATCCATTTACTCTTACATATATATCCAAATTAACCACAACTCTTGACCCGACAATTTGGACACTTTGAAAATTAAGCATCATTATATATATACATATATATATAATGTCCTGCGTTCATCAAATTTGGTGTTAAATTTAAAATATAAAGTCTTATTAGCCTAGTTGGTTAAAAAATTGTACTTATTTTATTAGGTTGTAAGTTCGAAACATACATATAGATTTTTTTAATTTTATTTTTAATCGTATTAAGTTTATGGGCGGGTCAACCCACAATCCGACTCAAATATCCATTTACTATAACATATATATTTTCAAACTAACCACAACTCTTGACCCGACAATTCAGATACTTTGAAAATTAAGTATCATATATATATATATATATATATATTGTTAGGATCAATGTCAACTATAGAGACGGGGTCTGAGAATAGTTGACAGCTTTTGACTTTCAATTCGATGTTAATCATGTGAAGGATTAAGATTTGTTTCTATTCTTCACAAATCTTTGGAAGCTATTGAACAAATTCAAGTGCGGAATAACTTGTTGGATTTGAAGCGTCAAATAAATGAAAGAGCGGAAAGGAAATAACACAAGGAGTTTTTATGGATGTTCGGAGATAAAAACTTCTACGTCACCCCTTCTTCATTAACAGGAAGGACATTCACTAGAAGAATTTGATTTATAGAACATCTGCACAAACCCAATCAGAAAATACAAGACTTAACAACCGTCTATTTCTGAACTTCTAACTAACTCTCTGTTGAACAGAACAACCTCTATTCAACTTACAACACTAAGATTTCACATAGAAAAGACAATAGATGAATTACAGAATAATCATAGGGAGAGTAAGCATAACACTTGATAGTTTGAAATTCTTGCACTTGTGTTTGTATGATAATCGAGTTGACAGAGAGAGATTCATCGTTGTCTTTAGATTTCTATTTATACTTAAAAAGAACCAACAATCAAATCTTCTACTTTGACACATGTCATCTATCCGTTGGATGTACGCATGGTGTACGAGCTAGTACAATAGAGGACATGCATTTGATCGAGGGCGTACTAGATTGTACTATAGAATATTCTTGAGATCGTGGTGTACAAGACAGTATAGAACGTGAGCTAGAATATTGAGTACGTGGCACTTGGACAATAAAAGCGTGTTCAGTTATCTGAGAAGACGACTAATAAGGAAGTTGAGTGCCAAGTTGATGAGCTAAGTAGATGCATTAGACGCTTCTTCAGACGACTGCTGAAGCAAGGCATTTGAACTATGCTCTTCTTTAGACTAACACGTCTAAAAAGATTAGACGATGTCTAATTGCGCTCTTCTTTAGACTAGCACGTCTAAGAAGTTCAGACGACGTCTGACTACACGCTTCTTCTTCAGACTGCCACGTCTAAGAATATTATTCGACGTCTAACTGTGCTCTTCTTTATACTATCACGTATATGAAGATTAGACGACGTCTAACTGTCCTCTTCTTCAGACTACCACGTCTAAGAAGATTAAACGACGTCTAATCGCGCTCTTCTTTAAACTAGCACGTCTAAGAAGTTCAGACGACGTCTAATTGTGCTATTCTTTAAACTACCACGTCTAAGAAGATTAGATGACTTCTAACTGCGCTATTCTTTAGACTAGCACGTCTAAGAAGTTCAGACGACGTCTGACTACGCGCTTCTTCTTCAGACTGCCACATCTAAGAAGATTATACGACATATAACTGCGCTCTTCTTTAGACTACCACGTTTAAAAAGATTAGACGACGTCTAATTGTGCTCTTCTTTAAACTACCACGTCTAAGAAGATTAAACGACGTCTAACTACGCTCTTCTTTAGACTAGCACGTCTAAGAAGTTCAGACGACGTCTAAATGCGCTCTACTTTAGACTACTACCGAAGAGATATACTTCTTTAGATCTGTACCTGCACGAAGATAAATTACACAACTTAGTTCTGTACAAACCACATAATTAAAACTATGTCGTATTGATTTAAACTTATTCTCTTATGTTTATGAAATTACTTTTCCTTAATTAATTATTTCTCGTTTATTAATTTTTCATTTTCTTAAATTAACTTAATACAACAATTTCCCCTTTTTTGATGATGTTAAAACTAAGATAAAAATAAAGTTAAAACACGAACTTATGAAAAATATTAACCATTGTATTTATAAAAATATAAACTACAAAAATTAAAAATTATTTAGAGTTTAAATGTTCCTCCCTGGTTGGTCTTCTTGGCTGTAGACAAATCTGTGCCATCCTTGACCTCTTTTTCCACCTCGACCACCACCACGGTTATTTTCACCGCCACGACCGCGTTATTCTTGACAACTGCTACTTCCACCTTGATTTGAGTGTTACGAGCAACACTTGTTCTTCCTTAATTTATACCTTCCACTTGATGCATTTCTTCCCCCTTTTTAACAGCATCATGGTCAACAATAACAAGAGCTTGGGCTTTAGCAGCTTCGGCAGCAACATCTTCTTCAGTTTGAAAGCGCCGAGCGACCGCATCAGCGTCTTCTAAGAGCTCAGCCTTAAGAGATTTGGCGCTTTTGAGCATCTGTCTAGAGAGAGATTCAAAATCAGACTTTGATTTATTATGAAGAACGAGACTGAAAGACTTGGACTTGTCATGAGTCTCACCGATATGACCGAATATAAATTTATGCATTCTTCTCGCCTGAATGTGGAGTATTTTTACGTCGTGAGAGGTTTTCAATAAATCATCATTAGTGCTCTTTTGATAAGTGACTAAGTCAGCATGAACCTTGGAGTTAGCAGCATTGGCTCTAGAGTTCGCTGCAGATTCCCTCTCAAGATTCTCAATCCTTGAAGAGATAGATTCAATGCTCTACTACATCGGAGCTAGAGCGTCCAAAATGAACTTGCGAAAGTTCATGGCTCCCGGAGAGGCTTCCACAGATGAAGGAGTAGATGAGACAACGTGGGATCCAATAGGGATAGAGCGAATAGAATCTTGATAATAACTTACTTGGATTGATCGCTTTGACTCCTTATTTTGAGAAGAGGAGACTTGATGCGCATTGACCATCGATTTTTCCACAACATCTCGTAGAATGCAATACTCATACTTCGGATTCTTCTTCTTTCAGTTGATATTCATCGGACCATCGATGTCCGAGAATAGAGCACGCATTACAGAGATATCCTTAGTCGGAATCTCAATGTTGAACTTATGGCCTTCCGATGGAAGCCCAAAGAACTTAGCAAAGGAGGCTTCGGAGATGGATATTTCGACTCTTTTCACTTTCTCCACAATGACATCATCAACAATCGTTCTGAAGGCGAAGAACTTGCAGACCTCCTTAGAATGCAAGATAAACGGACCGACGAGGAACCTTCTGAGGCCAGACGCCTCCAACGATCAGAACATTGTGACTATCTTTGACATTTCGTATTCATAAATGGACTCGAAGTTCACCTGCATGGTGTTATGTGAGAAAGTAACATATTTCTTAGTCATCTTTTAGGGTTTGTAGACGAAATAACAAAGAAGATGGATATGGTTTCTAGAAAGAAGGCAGAGAGAAATATCAAAGATTTTAGGGTTTAAGAAAATATCAAGAATGGCGTGAACATATTTTTGGCATGCAAGGCACCCTTAAATAGATTCTAAACGCCACATGTCCTAAAGGACATCATTAAAATAAACAATCATTATGTTTAAAAACCTTTTCAAAAATCATCATTAAACATCATTCATACATACTCTCATTAATGTGAAACAGTGCGGTAATAAACCGTCAGAAATATAAAAGTAAAACGTTTTGAAAGTCATCATTACAAGACGTTAATTAATTTAAAAACAATTTTTAAGGTCATCATTAAACGACATCATTTAAATTTACATAAAACTATCATTAATTTAAAATTGTGCTATAATGAACCGTCATGTAAATATTTGTCTTATTAATAACATAGAAAGACACATGTCTTTATGTTATTCGATATTTAGAAATATTCCCTCCATATATTTTGAAATAAGACTGTTTTACTGTTTGAGTGGGAAGGAAAGGATAATGCATTAAATATAGGACAACTGTCCCACTCGACTAAAGATGAGGCATCTGAAGAGCGCTTGTATTCAGACGTGTATCTGTGTTTTCCGCATGCCTTGCGTCTAAGCTTGGTGTGACGTTTGTTAGGATGACGTCTGCTCCCGCACGTCTATAGACGTATCAGTAGATGTCTGCCTTACATTTAGACATCTATCCACGCTTAATTGCAAGCTGCTTAGACACAGCTCGTCCGAAATATTTTCTCTTCGGAGATCTAATCTGATCAGACTGATCTGAGACGTCCGTCTTAATACGTCTGTTTAGATGACTTTAAATAATAAATTTCCCCCTCAATTTGTGCATGCTTAATTAAATTAATTTAAGTCTACCAGTCCCAAAACATTTCTAAAGAAGGAAAACATAGTCCTTGAGAGTGGCTTCGTGAACACGTCTCCCACTTATTCATCAGTTGAAACATATTCTAACCGAATTTGCTTTTGGTTGACATGCTTTCGGATGAAATGGTGTCAGATGTCGATATGCTTAGTCCAAGAGTGCAACAATGGGTTGTATGTTATGACAATTGTGTTGGTGTTGTCACAAAAAATCGAAGACTCGTCTGCCTGGATGCGATAATCCATCAACTGTTGTTGAACCCACAAGATGAGAGCAGCAACTGCCTACAGAAAGGTACTCAGCCTCTAGTGTAGACATGGAGACATACGTCTACTTCTTGCTGAACCAAGAGATTAGACGATCACCAAGGAACTGGCAAGTCCCACTAGTGCTTTTCCGATCGATCTTGCAGCCTATATAATCTGCATCAGAATAACTAATTAAATTGAAACTAGAATCCTTCGGATACCACAGTCCCACATTTTGAGTTCCCTATAAATACTTTAAGATACACTTAGAAGCAATATAGTGAGATTATTTAGGGTTAGCTTAAAATCTTCCACAGACGTCGGATAGGATGTATGGCCGGCTGGTTCTTAGGTAGAACAAAGAAACGTTGATCCCTCTATAGGCAGTGATATTGACAGATTGTCCATCTTCATCCTTGTCAAGTTTGCTGAAGAATTCATTAGAGTAGAAGCAGTTGAACAGCTCTCCATGCCAAACTTCTTCAACAACTCTCTTGTATACTTTGCTTGGTTGATGAAAATGTCATCTTCAAGTTGACCAACTTGAAGACCTAGGAAGAACGTCAATTCTCTCATCATACTCATCTCAAATTTGTCCTGCATCTACTTAGAAAATTTCTTACATAATTTGGGGTTAGTTGGCCCAAATATGATATCATCAACATAAATTTGGACAATTAGAATATGAGAATCTTGAACAAATCTAAACAAAGTTTTGTCTACTATGCCAATTATGAAATATGATCAAATAAAAACTTTGTCAAAGTATCATACCAAACTCTAAGAGCTTGCTTAAGACCATATAAGGCTTTGTCAAGTTTAAAAACATAATTAGGCAAAGAGTGATCTTAAAAGCCCGACGACTGTTCAACATACACATCCTCATTTAAAGTTGCATGTAAAAATATACTTTTTACATCCATTTGATGAAATTTATAATTCTTAAAGGATGCATAAGCAAGGAAGATTTTGATTGCTTCAAGTCTAGAGACAAGGGTGAATGACTCCTCAAAGTCAATTTCTTCCTCCTGCTTATAGCCTTGAGATACCAATCGGGCTTTTTTTCTCACAACCAAGACTTCTTCACTAAGCTTGTTTCGAAAAACCCATCTGGTTCCAATAACTGATTGATCAGTCGGTCTTGGAGTTAGATGCCACACTTTATTTTTTCAAATTGATTTAGCTCCTTTTGCATAGTATTGATCCAATCGAGATCAAACAATGCTTCATTGATTTTCTTTGGCTCAATTTGAGAAATGAAGGCAGCGTTTATAAATTCATCCAATAATTGGTGTTTAGTTCTAAGATGAGCATTAAGATTACCAATTATTAATTTGGGTGGATGATTTCTGTTTCATTTGAAGCTTGGTCCTAAGGGATCAGACGTCTGTTCAGATGGCCCCGAGACGTTCGGACTGTCATCCGTCTACTGACTTGTTTGGACGTCTGGTTGAATCTCAACCGGATCAGCCGTCTGATCAGACGTGTTACTCCTGATGACCGAAGCTTCATCATCACTATCAGATTGAAAAATGGTCGCTTCTAATTTATTAGCAACTTCAATGATTTCATCATAATTGCTTTCAACAGATTCATCAAAGACTATGTGATATGATTCTTCAACAGTTAGAGTTCGATTATTATACACTCTATAAGCTTTACTAACTGGAGAATAACATAATATAATTCTAGGATCTGTCTTAGCATCAAACGCAGCCAAATGATTTTTTCCATTATTGTGAATAAAACACTTACATCAAAATATCCTAAAATATGATGATTTAGGAACTCTTCCATAAAATTATTCATAAGGTGTTTTATCAAACCGTTTATTAATCATTGACCTGTTTTGAGTGTAACATGTTGTATTTATGGCCTCTTTCCAAATTCTTTGAGAGACACCTGATTTAGTTAGCATAGATTTCGCTGCTTCCTTTAGTGTCATGTTTCTCCTTTCAGCAACACTGTTTTACTTTGGAGTTCTATCACTAGACAACCCGTGTCTAATACCAGAATCCTCAAGGTAAGAAGATAGTCATTTTTTGGTGAACTCGGTTCCTCGGTCAATTCTAATTTTTATAATACTTAAAGATTTTTTTGTTTTGAAGCCTTCTAAGGATCTTAATCAAATTCTCAGCAGTCTGATCCTTTGAAGATAAAAATATAACTCAAGTAAATCTTAAAAAATCATCAATCATTACAAGGGTGTATCTCTTTCCTCCCAAGTTGTATACTAGAATTGGACCGAAGAGGTCCATATGCAATAATTTCAGGCATCAGTCGGATTGAAAATTCCCTTTACTTTTAAAAGTTGATCTGACCTGTTTGCCCAACTAGCAAACATGACATACCTTGTCTTTTGAAAACATTAATTTTGACATATCAGAAACTAAATCTTTTGAACAAATGATGTTAATGGTTTTAAAATTAAGATGGTTTAATCTTTTATGCCATAACCAATTTTGATTATTTTTTGCTACCATGCACAAAGGATTAGACGTCCTATTTTTCCAGTTCATTTTGTAAGAATTTCCAACTCTGAATCCGGTCAGCAGGGTGTTACCCTGCTGATCCGTAACTAGATACACCTGTTTTTGAAAATCAATAGTATAGCCATTGTCACACATCTAGCTAATACTTATCAGGTTGTAGCACATGTTTTCAACAAGTAGCACGTATTTGATGGTTAGATTATCATGGATAATCTTACCTTTACCCACGGTCTTACCCTTGTTGTTATCACCAAAGGTGATATTTGGTCCAGTGCACTTCGTCATTTCGGTCAGAAGTCGTTTGTCACCAGTCATGTGTCTGGAATAGCCACTGTCCAGATACCAGACGGATTCCTCCAAACAGCTGACCTGATGTACCTACAAATACACATATTTTTAGCTTTTTGGTACCCACATTCAATTGGGTCCACGGTTGATCAGTCCCTTGGAATCCAGATTTGTGTTATCTTGATGTATTTTCCATTTTGTGTTGTAAGCAATGCGTATGATTTAGGTTTGGCAGACGTCTTCCTGTCAGCAGCTGGTCCGTTAACTTTATAGGATGGTTTTTGCTGAAAACTTCTTGACTTTTTGTAAAGTTTTTATTTGCCAGACTTGTTGGCTGCATCCTTCTTAGGTTTTATCCAGTTTTCAGTTGGCTTAACATAAGTGATCTCATCCTTTATAGTTAGATCTTCACATCTCAGATCAATTCCTTTGTTAGTTAAATGTCTTATGACAAAGCTTATAGACTTAAGCTCGCCTTTCATCGGGTTCAACTTTTATAGGACTTGTCTGGGCTGCCATTGTTATATCATAAACTGGTTTTGCATTCGGCACGCCTCAACAGACTGATCTTCTGTCTAAATACATTCCTAGACTTCATCCAAAAACTGACTACATATGTCAAACGTTGGTTTTCCGAAGAAAGTGTTTGAATCTTTTCTTTAAGCTTCTCATTCTCAGATGAGAGCTTAACCATTTTACTTTCAAAATATTTCGGTTCAGAAGTTTGAGATGAAGAGATGTTATCAGTTTCATTTTTTAATATCATCTCATTGAAAGAGTCTGACAACTTCTTGTACTTAATGACCATGTCATTGAGTGTAACAGTTAAGTCTTCTCTTGTGAATTCTTCTAAGTAGATATCAAATACCTCAAATTGGTCGTCTGTCATGAAGCATGTGACAAATTCATCATCACTATCGTTGGATGAAGAGTCGTTCAAATCGCTTTCGGCCTATTTTCCCTTGCATTCAGCAGCTATAAGAGCCTTCTGCTCCTTGTTCTTCTTCTCATCCTTCCTTTTGTTATCCCGCTTCGGCTTTCTGCACTCAGTCTTGAAGTGTCCTAGTTTATCATGGTGAAAACACTTCAAGTTAGCCTTATAATCACTCTTATTATTATTTTTATTTGAAGAGCTTGAGTTAGGATTGGTCTTCTTCATGAATTTGTCGAATTTCCTCACAAATAAGGCCATGGCATCGCTGCTAATCTGCTTAGCAGACTTTACAACATTGGCGGTAGGTGGGTCCTTAGCAGTCACCATCGCCTTGGTCGAGATGGCTAGTATGGATGGCTCCTCTTCGTTCCTAGAGTTTATCTCAAATTCGTAGGCCTTCAGATCGACGAACAGATCATGCAGTTCCATCTTGTTGAGGTGTTTGGACTCCTTCATGGCCATCAACTTTATGTCCCATTCTTTGACCAGAGCACGAAAGACTTTGATTGCAACCTCTCCATTGTTGTAAGTCTTTCCTAGTTTGGAGAGATCAACGATGATCTTACTGAATCTTTCATCGAATTTAGTCATCTTCTCTCTAGGACGCATCTTGATGCTGTCGAACTACTAAGTGGAAACTATGAGTTTGTTTCTTTTGTTTTCTCATTTCCTTCACACAGTTGGACCAACCACTCCCAAATTTATTTGGTAGTGGTGCATATTGTAATCTTACTGAACATATAATCATCTAGTGTCTTGTAGAGGATGTTTTTTGTCATGTTGTCGAGGTTTTTCTTCCTCTTACCTTCGGCGGTCCACTCTGACCTCGGTTTCTCCTTCATCATAGAAGTGTCATCGGGGTTAGTAATGAAGCTGGCCTTCATTGTCTTCATTGGGCCATAGGTGATGACAAACCACATGTTGTCATCGAGAGCAGCCAAATGAACATGCATTCTCATCTTCCAGTTATCATAATTTTCCATTAAGAACATAGGGACTCTGTTGAGAATAGTAGACATGGTTTCGGAATCTGATGATGCTTGAGAGTAGAAAACCTTGCTCTGATACCACTTGTTAGGATCGGTGTCAATTATAGAGACGGGGGACTTAGAATAGTTGGTAACTTTTGTCTTTAATTTCGATGTTAATCCTATGAGGGATTAAGTTCCGTTTCTATTCTTCGCAAATCTTCGCAAGCTCATAAACAAATTCAAGTGCGAAACAACTTGCAGGATTTGAAGCGTTACATGAATGAATGGAAAGAGCGAAAAGGAAATAACACATGGAGTTTTTATGGATGTTCGGAGATAAAACTCATACATCACCCATTCTTCCTCAACAAGAAGTATATTCACTAGAAGACTTTGATTTATACAACAGCTGTACAAACTCAGTCAGAAAACACAAGACTTAACAATCGCCTGTTTTTGAATTTCTAGCTAACTCTCTGTTGAACAGAACAACCTTTGTTCAACTTACAACATTAAGATTTCACACAGAAAAGAAAATAGATGACTTACAGAATAATCACAGGGAGAGTAAGCACAACTGTTGACAGTTTGAAATTTGATAGGATCAGCAATAGCAATAGAGATGGGGGTTTGGCTATTTATGTCGGCTTACGAAAAACGGTTTGATATAAATCATGTTAAGGATTTAAATCACTTTCTACTCTACACAAACCCTTGCAAACTCTTGAACGATTCAAGTGCGGAAATTTTTTCTTAGGTTTGAAGCTAAGAACCAAGATTGAGAAGATGACATAATGAAAAGACACAGTAGTTTGTTTATGGATGTTCGAAGCTAACTCTCCTACGTCACCCCTTCGTCTAACCACCGGAAGGATTCACTATACTTTTGAATCAAATATACTTGCACGAATAGCTCACTGTTGAACAGAACAGACTCTATTCAAATTATAATATAATGAAGAATATCACTCAGCTAAAACAATGCTTTGATTCTAACTCTCTCTTGACACACAGTAAAAGCAAGAAAAGCAGTTCGTTTGTATGCGTAGATTGAATACTATGTAATTCCAGTAGTTCTTCCTTTGTTATTGAGAATCTTTAAGTAAGGAACAAGTACCAACAGTGAATATTCCATAATGACACGTGGCGAGCTTCCATTGGAACGCCTCCATAGTACACAGTAGACTCTGAGCATCAAGAACGTGGCCATACCAAACTGGTAGTGCACCAAATATTCTTCAAGGATATTCCTGCAAAAATAAGTAGTGGGAAGAATATTTGCTTACGTGGCATTAATCAATTGGTTACAACTGGCTGTCGTACTGATCTTCACCGGAAAGTGGAGCAGGAGTAGTGTACAGCTAGTTGATCGTGGGTAGACGTGTGCTAGCTTCAAGAACCTACTTAAGAATGGCATTAGACGTATTTCACTTAGACGACCTCGTCTAATGAAATTAGAAGCCCACGTCTAATAACAAGATCCATTAGAACACCTGGTCTAACGGGATTAGACGACACGTCTAATTACGGTTCCCTTCATACCAATCTGAAGGAGTTAGACTACATGTATAACTCTCATTAGTTATACTGCACGTCTAACTATACATCCCTTCAAACTAATCTAAAGGAGTTAGACTGCACGTCTTTAATCTCATTAGTTAGACTGCACGTCTAACTATACATCCCTTCAGACTAATCTGAAGGAGTTAGACTGCACGTCTAACTCTCATTAGTTAGATGGCACGTCTACCTATACATCCCTTCAGACTAATCTGAAGGAGTTAGACTGCACGTCTAACTCTCATTAGTTAGACTACATGTCTAACTATACATCCCTTCAGATTAATTGGAAGGAGTTAAACTGCACGTCTAACTCTCATTAGTTAGACTGCACGTCTAACTATACATCCCTTCAGACCAATTTGAAGGAGTTAGACTGCACGTCTAACTATACATCCCTTTAAACTAATCTGAAGGAGTTAGACTGCACGTCTAACTCTTATTAGTTAGACTGCACGTTTAACTATGCCTATTAGACTGCACGTCTAACTACGTATCCGTTAGACTGCATGTCTAACTATGTTTGTTAGACTGCACGTCTAACTACGTATTCGTTAAACTACATGTCTAACTACGTTTGTTAGACCGCACGTCTAACTCAATGCATCTAATGCTCAATCAGTCTAATGAACCTCATTAAGACTTAGTCTAATATAACCTATTTTCGATACACCTGCACCTAAAATAATTAAACGTCTTAGATTGAGTTTTATACACATCAAATCATCAAAATTCCAATAGTCAAACTACTTTGATACTTAGTCAAAATAATTTGACCTAACAAAATTCTTGCACTTGTGTTTGTATTATAATCGAGTTGATAGAGAGAGATTCGTCGTTGTCCTTAGATTGTTGTTTGTACTTGAAAAGCACCAACATTCGAATCTTCTACTTTGGCACGTGTCGTCTATCCATTGGATGTACACTTGGTGTACGAGCTAGTACATTAGAAGATGTGCGTTTGATCGTGGGCGTAACGGATTGTACTATAGAATATTCTTGAGATCGTGGTGTATAGGACAGTACAAAACATGAGCTGGAATATTGAATATGTGGCACTTGGGCAATAAATGCGTGTTCAGTTGTCTGAGCAGACGATTGATAAGAAAGATGAGTTCCAAGCTGATGAGCTAAGTAGATGCATTAAACGCTTCTTCAGACGCCTGCTATCTGAACTGCGCTCTTCTTTAGACTAGCACGTCTAAGAATATTAGACGACGTCTAACTGCGCTCTACTTTAGACTACCACGTCTAAGAAGATTAGACGACGTCTAACTACGCTCTTCTTCAGACTACCACGTCTAAGAAGATTGGACGACGTCAAATTGCGCTCTTCTTTAGAATACCACGTCTAAGAAGATTAGACGATGTCTAACTACGCTCTTCTTTAGACTACCACGTCTAAGAAGTTCAAACGACGTCTGACTATGCGCTTCTTCTTTAGACTACCACGTCTAAAAATATTAAACGACGTTTAATTGTGCTCTTCTTTAGACTACCACGTCGAAGAAGATTAAATGATGTCTAACTGCGCTCTTCTTCATACTACCACGTCTAAAAAGATTAGACGATGTCTAACTGTGCTATTCTTTAGACTTCTACATCTAAGAAGTTGATAGGAACGGTGTAATCAATAGAGACGGGGGTCAAGCTATTGATGACAAGTTCTGGAAAATGGTTTGATAGAAATCCTTATAGGGATTAATATCTCTTTCTATTTTTCACAAACCCTTGCAAACTCTTGAAGCGATTCAAGTGCGGAACAGTTTTCTCAGGTTTGAAGCTATGAACCAATGAGAGAAGGAAAGACAGAATGAAAATGGCACAACAAGTTGTTTATGGATGTTCGGAGAAAACTCTCCTACGTCACCCCTTTTTCCAACAATCGAAAGGATTTCACTATACTTCTTTGAATTAAATATAGTATACTAACTAGCTATCTATTGAACCGAACATGCTCTTTTCAACTTACAATATGATTAAGAATATTTTTCAGATAGACAAATTTTGATTCTCTCTTGAACTTGAAAATGTACAAATCAGTAAGTGCAAGAGTATGAGATTGATAGTAGGTAAGGCTGGTATAATCAGTACTTCATAAGGCTCGATGGTCTTGTTATGAAAACTTGTACCTCAACCATTGTCCTTGAGAATCTATATATAGATTCGGGACACCAACGGTCGAATCTTCTGGATGGACACATGTCAAGCGCCCATTGGAAAGCCTCCATAGTACAAGAGTACAACAGGCTCTGTGCACAAGGAATGTGGCCGTACCAAACTGGTAGTGCGCCGGATATTCTTCCGGAACTGTCCTTTACTGAACAAGTAGTGGGAGGGATATTCGCGTATGTGGCGTTCATTCATTGGATAAAAATAGTTGGCGTACCGGACTGCATGGATGAGTGGAACTGGAATAACGTATAGCTAGTTGATCTTGAGTAGACATATGCTAAATTCAAATAGCTGCTGAAGCGAGGCATCAGACGTGCTCCATTAGACCACCAAGTCTAAGAGAGTTAGTCGTCGACATCTAATAGTGAGATCCACTAGACCGTCAAGTCTAATGGAGTTAGACTACACATCTAACTATGTCTGTTAGAATGTACATCTAACTACACATATGTTAGACTGCACGTCTAACTACGCATCTATTAGACTGTACGTCTAACTACGCATCTATTAGACTACACGTCTATCTACGCATCTGGTAGACTGCACGTCTAACAATGCATCTAGTAAACTGCACGTCTATTTACACATCTGTTACACTACATGTCTAACTACATATCTGTTACACTACATGTCTAACTACGTATCTGTTAGACTGCACGTCTAACTATGTATCTGTTAGACTGCACGTCTAACTACGTATCTGTTAGAGTACACGTCTAACTACGTATCTGTTAGACTGTACGTCTAACTACGTCTAATGCCTATTTCAGTTCATGTATAATTTAGCATATTTTTGATGCACCTGCACAAAAACAATTAGACGACTTAGCTTCATTCTTAATCAAAGTTTTACTAATACATCATTAAAATAACGTTAGTCATACTAATTTGACCCAACAATTTCCCCCTTTTTATGATGTTAAAACTTTGCAAAATTAATAAGATAAGACAACTACCCATCAAATTAAAATAAGAATAACACTAGTTCATAAACTTCAAGCGTAAGTTCCAAAAACCATGTTCCAAAACCAAGTTCCAAAAACCAAGTTCAAAAACCAACAAAATATAATTAAAGAAAAGAGATTATTGTCCTTCCCTTTTCATATTTAGATCAGCAAACCCTTCACCAGTAAGAAGATTTTGAAAGCGAGGGACGAGAGCACGGCCACCAGTAGGAGCACAACCACCACTTCCACCACTTCTACTATCTCAATCACCACCGCGACCTCCACCTCTTTTGACTGGTCTGCATCTTTCTTCATCAGCAACTTTTCTTTTTGATTCGGTGCCTCTCGAAGCACCTCCACTTAAGCCACCACCTCTTGAACTCTCTTCCCCCTTTTTAACATTATCAGCGTCAATAAGGGATTTCTCTTTCTCAGCGACAGCTTCAGTGTCTTCCATGGCTTGAATCGATCTTGCAAAGGAGTCAACTTATTCCATACGTTCAACATCGGCTCTATTCATAGACTTGGTCATCTCAACCATTTGACCTTGAACAAGATTAATTCCTGTCATAATTTCTTGATGAAGCGTCAAGTTAAATTCTCTTTCTTCCTCAAACTTATCTAACTGTCTTTTGAAGATATTCTTTTCAAATTTGGTGTAGGTAGAGTTGACCATGTGGACTTCGTAAGTATTTCTCTTCATTGTCTTCTCCAATTCTTTCTAAGTTGCAAGAAAAGAAGAAAATTCTTTCTTGTTAGAATAATATCCCTTCTTGAGACTTTACATTCTGGACTGTATGTCCAGCATATTCTTTTGAAGAGAGCTCGTCATCTCCGCCATAAAGTTTAAGAGCTTTGCACTTCCATGGGAGGTTTCTTCAGCAGATGACACTTCTTGAGAGTTGGCAGGAGCAGTTTGAATGGGACTAACATGAGTATGAACCTACATAGAACACTCTAGTTCATCTGTTTCAGAAGCATTCCTAGACTTCTCTTGATCTCTGAGAATGTCTTTACAAACCTTAAGAATTTGTTCTGAAGTTTCTCTAGGATGAAGTGTTATCTCAACAACATTATTGATAATGTCCACCAGGGTCCTAGAACGAGGGGATCGAGGAATTAGTGAGCAGGGAATGAAGCATTGTGATAAAGGTAAACCTTCTGACGAATTGTCGTTTTTATCTTATTCCCCGTCAGCTGAAAGAGTCTTATCAGATTCGTCTTCTTTCGAGGGTTCCCCCTCAAATTGTGCTTCAATAGGCTGATCAGCCTCCGTCTCTTTCACTAGGGATTTCTCTGCTTCTAGAACTGGGGTTTCCAGCATATCTGATTCCTGTTGACGAACATGTGATTGAACAATTTCATCAATGTTCACCTCTTCTTCCAATGTAGGATCAGGTTGAACGAGATCCTAAGTCTGATCGATAATAGACTGGGCAAACAGGCGTTTTTCTTCAATAGATAAATTTCCCAATTCGATGAGATGAGCAACAGCTTGCTCTTCTTCCTGTGATATCACATTATCATCGTCAGAGAATTCCATCGGCTCGTCATCACTTGATGGATTATAGAATGAATTTAACCCTGAAGACCCGACGTTATGAATAAATCTAAAAATAGTTGAGCTATAGCTGCTCATGATTTGGTCAAGTCTCTTTAAAGCACTCTCTTCTGAAGCAACATTTATTTTCATCGGATTGAAATTGGATTTTCTTGCTTCAAGTAGAGGAAAGAGAGCTTGACCTCTGATGTTATCTTCCACTATATCTTTCCTCTTGAGGGCTTCATGGACCTCAGTGGTTTTAGCCCATTTCAGGACTCATTTCTCGACATTGACTAGCTTCCTCCATTTTTCCCTGACACCTTTGTCTTTAATAACTTGATCATACCTGTTGACTACTCTGTTCATCACCTAGGTGTCGAACATATTAATTTTCGCAGCTACTTTCGCATTAGCTTGATCGAACATTAGATTAACAATGCAGCTGGCTTCTGAAACTTCTTCATTTGAATATGTGACAATAACTTTACCTTTTCCAATAACCTCAACTGGTTTAGGAATTGGTTTTGGTTCCCCGATGGTTATGCCAACAGCGCTCCTGGTGGCTCTCATAACTTTGTGCGATGTTAATGGCTTGGAAAAATGCCCTGTTAATACTTTATACAGGACTCCTTTTCCCATGACAATGAACTTTTCTTTAGCAGTCTTAGAAATAGGCGGCTCGACATTTGGCAGAATGGGAGCTTGTTCGTTCAATACTATAACAACAGGGGTTGGAACAACACCCTACTATGTTTCAACAATACTATTAGCTACATCGGCTACAATTTTTTTGGAGGGACAGGAGATGGAATCCTGTCAAAAAATTCAATGTTGGACCAACTGGCTCAACAGTTGGCCCGACAGCTTGTTTCAACATAGGAACAACAACAATACACCTTTTTCCAACACAGAACACTAATAAGATAGGCACTTTGGCCAGAGAAGGAGGGGAAATTACCTTAGACGATGCCTTGGATAACTTAGATGCCCTAGGCGCCTTTAACAGAAGACTTTTCCGGCTTTTTCAACTGGATGGAGGATGGAGAAAGCGAATACATAGGGATGGATGCAAATGAAGGAGGGCCTTTCTTTGCTCTAGAGTCAACCACTCCAGAATCTTTCTTCGAAGAACTCTTTTGGCTATTAGAACTAGCCTCCGATTCAACAACAGTTCTGGCTCTTTAAGCCCCCGTAGAGGATAGATGCTGCTAGTTTTCTGGATCAAGTGACAGATTTGTCACCAGTCTGTTGGATAGACGGCCAGAGAAAGACTCCTTTAAGTTTTTCATTTTTATGGGAGTGTTGTCAATAGTGAAAGAAGTGAACACACGACTAGAATTGATAGCCTCCCCTTCTCCCATATGAACCCCCAAATGTTTAAGAATTCGGCTGAGTTGGGCAGCAAATCCCACACTCTCCTTGTTCTTAAATTGAATCGACTCACACAGATTAACAAAGAGCGTAGAAGCCTAGTTGACTAAATGCCCTTTGATATAGTCGTCATATAGTCGAATCGATCCTAACTATATAGATGAAATGAACCTGCTCTCCCTTGAAGAGCCTTCTCTACTATGAGGTTTAAAAGAATGAAATGCGACTTCAGAACCTTCTTACTCCCATTCAGCCTTATTTCCGAGCCGCCATCGAGAAAGCAGTCTTCATCTCCGTGATGGTTTCTGCTGGAAGGTGAAGATTAAAAGTGTGGCCCTCCGATGGAAGTTCAAAGAACTCTGCATACGCCGCTTCATCAAAATATATAACTGTTTCGTTCACAATCGCCGAAATGGAATTACCAACCATGGTCGCTGACTTGAAGAACTCCCGAACTTCCTTCTCGTGGAAAATAAATGGACCGCCGAGATATTTTTTGAGCCTAAAATACTCCAAGGATCGGAACATATCAACCACTACCTGTTGATCAAAAGAATACACCGAGGTGAAATCTACCTACAAAGTGATGTGACCAAGGGTAATCTTCTTGTTAGCCATTAAGAGAAAGGATGGAGAAGATGAACAAGATTCTTAAGAGAGAAGTTATAAAAAGTTAGGGTTCTTAAGAAATTTGTGAGCATAAAACTTTCAATCGCATATAATATGTCCTTAAATAGACTTCGAAAGGTCGCATGCCTTCAACCGTCACTTTGCATAAAAGTAGGTCCCACTAATTAATGTTAGACGTCTTTTCCCAAAGATAGTCATCATTAATTTAAGGGTATATCAGTAATTCTCTTTAACTTGAAAGACACGTGTCTTCGTGTTATTTGAAAAGTGACTGTTTTAATGTTTGAGCGGGAAAATTCGATGACACCGCATAGAGGACAGCTTTCCTTGATTAGTTTTGAAATGAAGCGTCTAATAGCTCACGTAGTTAGACTTTCTCTTACTTCTACAATCTATGAGAATTAAGCGTCTATTAGACGCATGAGTCTATTAGACACATGAGTCTATTAGGCGCAGGCGTCTAATTACGTGTCTTATAGATGTCAAACGTCTATTAGACGTCGATGTCTAATTATGCATGAACAACCGTATAGACGTGTGTTTGATTAGACGTCGATGTCCAATTACTCTTGTCTTATAAACGTCTAAACGTCTATTAGACGTAAACGTCTAACCGCGCATGTTATCAACCAAGATAATTTAACTTAGAGGCATAAAGTGTGTAAGTAGAATAAGTCTAAGTACTTGCTTTTTCCTTTTAGACGACCTCGTCTAATAGACCGATTAAGGCTTAGTCTGCGTGCATCTTTATTTATACAGTAAATTTCCCTCTGAATTTATGCATGTACAAAAGAATAAATGAATGTTTTGAGGTCCTAAGACCAAAAAATATTTAAGGCAAAAACACATAGTCCTTAGGAGTGGTGAGTGCCCTAGTTGATCTTCTAGAGCATGTACTCAGAAGAGTAGCTCCAAGCTTCCTTTCTGCAGCTTTTCTGTATCACCTACATACATAAATATTTATAATTTTGGTACCCACATTCACTTGGGTCCTCGATCAATCAGTCCCTTGGGTATCCATATTTGAGTTATCTTTATGGATGTCCCATTTTGTGTTGTAATTAAAGCGTATGATTTGGACTTAGAAGACGGTCTTGTCCTGCTAGCCACTGATCCTAGCTTTAGAGGATGATTTTTATTTTAAAACTCCTTGACTTTAGTTAGGTTTTAGATTGCCAGACTTGCTGACTCCTTCTAACTTAATTTTCAGTCAGCTAACAGTTGGCGGAACATAAGTTATCTCATCCTTCAAAGCTAACTCCTCATGGATTGGATCAGTTTCAGTGTCAGTTAACTCCCTGTTGACAAAACTTATTGGCTTAAGCTTGTGAGTTGTTGAGTTTAACTTCTTACAGGACTGGTTTGGGTCATTAATATCAAATCCTAAACCGGATTTAAATTTAGCAGGTTTCAACAGACTGATATGATATTTGACAGCTTTTCTAGATCTTGTCCAAGCACTGATAATATAGTTTAACTATTTGTTTTCAGAAGAGAGAGTTTGTATTTATTCTTTGAGCATCTCATTCTCACATGAGATCTCGACCTTGCCATTTTCAAGAACGTTTGATTCTAAAGTTTGAGATACAATAGGTTGAGACACTTCAGAGGTTGATTTTATTCATTTTGGGAATCTGATAGCTTTTTGAACTCTATGACCATGTCATTTAGTGCAGCTACCAGTTTTCCCTTAAAAATTTTTCAAAAAGAGAAGTCAAATACCTCAAATTCCTGAGCTTCTTCTTCCTCTCTTTCCATGAAACAAGCAACCTCGTCATCATCATTTTCACTGGATGATAAGTCGGAATCACTATAGAATTCCATTTGTTCTTCCCGTCGCCTGCCAAAAGAGCCTTCAACACCTTTTCTTCGTCCTTCTTTTCTCATCATGCTTCGGCTTCCGAAATTCCGATTTGTAATGACCTAAAATACCATAGTAAAAACACTTACATTAGCTTTAGATTTCCTATCGTCATTGGTATTTGAGGAGCTTGAGTTAGAATTGCTCTTCTTCATGAATTTGCCGAATTTCTTCACGAAGAGAGACATAGCATCGCTGCTGGGCAGCTATCTTCACATCAGGGGCAACTGGTGACTCTTATGCAGTCACTAGGGCTTTGGTAATGATGGTCGATGAGGGTGATCTTCTTCAATCTTGAGTTCAACTCGAACTCATAGGCCTTGAGATCAGTAAACATATCGAAGATCCCGATCTTGTTAAGATCTTTAGACTCCCTCATTGCCATGGTCTTTATGTCCCACTCCCTTGGTATAGCTCGCATGACCTGATATCAATCTCCTTGTTTCTGTAGGTCTTGCCAATAATGGATAGAGTGAGACAACCTTGTTGAACCTTGCGTCAAACTCAGTCATTGTTTCTCCAGGACGCATTTTGAAGCTGTCGAACTGCTGAGTGGCAACCATAAGTTTGTTCTCTTTGGTTTGTTCATTGCCCTCACACAGTTGAGTGAGTCTGTCCCAGATCTCCTTAGCAGTTTCACATTCAATGATGTAGTTGAACATGCTGTCGTCAAGAGATCTGTACAGAACGTCTAATGCCATGTTGTTGAGGTTATTCCTCCTCTTGTCTTCGTTGGTCCATTCGGATTGTCTTTTTCTATTTTGATGGGAACATCTATGATAGCACTCCACATGTCATCATGAAGAGAGGAAAGATGAGCACGAACTTTCTTTTTCCACACAATATAGTTTTCTTTACGAACGTAGGATTGTGGGTGGCACTTGCATCCTTGGATATGGTCGACATACTTGGTGATAGTTTTGAGAATAGAAACAGGGGTCTAATACCAATTGATAGGAACAATGTAATCAATAGAGACGGGGGTCTAGCTATTGATGACAACTTTTGGAAAACGGTTTGATAGAAATCATGTTAGGGATTAATATATTTTTCTATTCTTCACAAATCCTTGCAAACTCTTGAAGCGATTCAAGTGCGAAACTGTTTGCTCAGGTTTAAAGCTATGAACCAATGAGAGAAGGAAAGACAGAATGTAAATGAAACAGCAAGTTGTCTATGGATGTTCGGAGCAAACTCTCCTACGTCACCCCTTTTTCCAACAACCGGAAGGATTTCACTATACTTCTTTTAATTAAATACAATTTACTGGCTAGCTAACTGTTGAATAGAACAAGCTCTATTCAATTTACAATATGATTAAGAATATTTCTCAACTAGAAAATTTTGATTCTCTCTTGAACTTGAAGATGTACAAATCAGTAAGTGTAAGAGTATGAGATTGATAGCAGGTAAGGCTGGTATAATCAGTACTTCGTAAGGATCGTTGGTCTCTTTATGAAAACTTGTACCTCGACCGTTGTCCTTGAGGATCTATATATAGATTCAGGACACCAACGGTCGAATCTTCTGGATGGACATGTGGAAAGCGCCCATTGGAAAGCCTCCATAATACAAGAGTACAATAGGCTCTGTGCACAAGGATCATGGCCGTACCAAACTGGTAGTGCGCCGGATATTCTTCTGGAACTGTCCTTTACTGAACAAGTAGTGGGAGGAATATTCGCGCATGTGGCGTTCATTCATTGGATACAAATAGCTAGCGTACCGGACTGCACAGATGAGTGGAGCAGGAGTAGCGTACAACTAGTTGATCGTGGGTAGACGTATGCTAACTTCAAACAGCTTCTGAAGCGAGGCATTAGACATGATCCATTAGACCACCAAGTCTAAGAGAGTTAGACGTCGACGTCTAATATCTCGAGATCCATTAGACCGCCAAGTCTAATGGAGTTAGACCGCACGTCTAACTACGTCTGTTAGACTGCACGTCTAACTACGCATCTGTTAGAATGCACGTCTAACTACGCATCTGTTAGACTGCACGTCTAACTACGCATCTGTTAGACTGCACGTCTAAGTACGCATCTGTTAGACTGCACGTCTAAGTACGCATCTGTTAGACTGCACGTCTAAGTACGCATCTGTTAGACTGCACGTCTAACTACGCATCTGTTAGACTGCACGTCTAACTACGCATCTGTTAGACTGCACGTCTAACTACGCATCTGTTAGACTGCACGTCTAAGTACGCATCTGTTAGACTGCACGTCTAACTACGCATCTGTTAGACTGCACGTCTAACTACGCATCTGTTAGACTGCACGTCTAACTACGCATCTGTTAGACTGCACGTCTAACTACGTCTAATGCCTATTTCAGTTCATTTCTAATTTATCATATTTTTGATGCACCTGCACAAAATCAATTATACGACTTAGTTTCATTCTTAATCAAAGTTTTACTAATACATCATTAAAATAATGTTAGTCAAACTAATTTGACCCAACAGAAGTTAAGACGATGTCTAACTGCGCTCTTCTTTAGACTACTACCGAAGAGACGTCTAATACTTCTTTAGATATGTGCCTACACGAAGATAAATTATCCAACATAATTTTGTACCGACCATATCATTAAAACTATGTCGTATTAATTTAAACATATTCTCTAAAGTTTATTAAATCATTTTTCCTTCATTAATTATTTCTCATTTAATTAATTTTTCCTTTTCTTAATTTAACTAATCTAATATATATATATATATATATATATATATATATATATATATATATATATATATATATATATATATATATTATAACAAAAACCACACATAGTAGTTTTGTCACAATTTAAAAATGGTGAAAATTAAAAGTGTACTACCATCCAAATAATTATTATAATCTCCATCTAGATTATAATTTGATATTTTATTTTATTATTGGTTACAAAACACTTTTTCTTAATAATAATTCATACTATAATATTATTTTCTAAATTTTCATTAGTTTAAATATTATTTTAAATAAAAATATATAATTTTTTATATTTTTACAAATATAATGAATTTACAATTGTTTTTAATCATTGAATCTTTAAAAACACTAGGTTTATATTTGAAGATAACATTTACTCAAACTTAAAACTTTTTAGATGAAATTGAATTCTTAAGTTTTGATCTCTTTTATCGGTTTTTCATTCTATTTTAATTGATTCAACTTAAGCTCTTATATGTCTTGTCATCATTCAAGTTTCAACAATGAGTTGTTCACTTTTTTGTGATAACTCAGTCCATTTACGAGAATATAATGAAAAGAATGGAACATCACTTATCTTCATGAGTTTCACTAAGACAAAATATAAATAAATTTAATAATTTATTTTTAAATAAGGCAGTTATTTTGATGATAAAGGTTGATTAAGATGCAGCTAACAAGGAGCTAGGCTACAAAAAGAAAAGAGAAACATGACATGTGAATATGTGATCGTCGTCCCCAAAAATCCATTGATTTTTCTCTTTTTATTTATTTTGCACGTACTACTAGAGATTTAGAGAGAGAGAGAGAATGGTGGTTGGACTAGGGCCCGTTTGGTTTATCATCACCTGTACTCTCAACTTAACTTCATCTGTAATAGACAGCTTTTGCCAACGGTGTCATAAAATAAACAAAACTTAAAATAAAGAAGCCCTTCAACCTTTATTACATACACAAAAAAGTCTCTATATTTTTATAAAATATAGTTGGAGAAAATTTCTTAAATAGATCATATGGTTAAGAAATAAATAATGGTACACAAGTTGTTTCTTTTTGTATGAAAAATAAAAAAAGAGAAGATAAACAAATATGAATAGATGAAAGTACTTTTTCTTTTCAAATTATGAGTAAAGACCACCTATCTTTAAAAAAAACATTACATATTAAGTTTTAATAGTATTTGTCATAGATAGATATATATCTAAAGAGCTTATAATATGATCTTGTGTAATGATTTTATAATCAACTAATAAAAATTATTTTGAAAAAAATAATAAATAAATTAAAAAGAATAAATGGAGCAACCAGCTAGTAGTATTGACCAATATCTGATATTTGCCCATTTAGAAATATTTTTTTCTAAAAATATTGTTGGTGTGCCTATTTTTTGTTCAGGACCTCAGGTTTCACTAGATAATATAATCTTGTTCAATTTATGATCTTGTTCTCAAATAAGAATTTTATAGAATTTACTGATGGAAAGACTTGAAACAAAATCCTATGAGTGAAAAAAAAAATATCCATGAACAGTTAATCCGAGAATTTTTGCTCTACTTAATAATCAATTTTTTTACTAGTGGTTGGTTGATACATATTCTTGTGAAAGTATGCAAAATATAATCAAAATAATCAAAATTGTTCAAATACACTCATATTATTTTATAAATCTATAGTAAATAAAAAAAATTCAAAAAAGAACAACTTACCAGGATCATGTCAATATTTAACCTGTTTCTCATAAATCAAAATATATTAAATAATAGTATAGACAATTACAAAACAATAAAATTACATTATATTTGATAATAATAAAAATAATTATATATAAAAAAAATTCATTAAATTTTGTGTATTTTTAATAAAATTTTAATATTATAAAAGACATGTTTTCTTTTGTTATAAAAGAGTAATTAAAATTAAACTTAATGGTGCAAATTTCAAGATAAATCAGAATTTGAGATTAACTATATTAATTCATGATGAATTTTCAATGTACTAAAATTTCTTAAAATAAAATAAAGAATTTGAGATTAACTATATTAATTCATGATGAATTTTCAATGTACTAAAATTTCTTAATATAAAATAAAATGTTTGGGGACGGAATTTTAAAATTATATTTTTTAATTTAAAGGAAGAATACAATTCTCACACTACCCCCTTTCATTTAAGTCATGTTTTATAATCTTTCAGTTTTAAGAACTAGATTTGTCACTTTAACTATCATATTAGTTTAATTTTATATTTTTGCATATTAATCTTTTAAGTAAAAATATAAAATCTTTATTTAATTTGAAACATATTTATTTATTTTATTTGTTCTTATTTACTTCATTTTTTAAAATATATTTTATTATTTGAATTATCTTAATTAATTTAATATTAAAAATATTTTAGTATAAGGTTAAAAGTAATTTAATATATCTTTTTATATTAAAAGTTCATTTATTTTATTTTAAGACAAAAAATAGAGTTAGTTTATATATATATATATATATATATATATATATATATATATATATATATATATATATATATATATATATATATATATATATATATATATATATATATATATATAAAATAAATTAGTGTATGGATTGCCGAGTCGGAAGATGTGGTTAATTTAAATATATTTGTGAGAGTAAATGAATATTTGGGTCGAATTGTGGGTTGATCCCGCCATAAACTTAAAACGGTTAAAAATAAAATTAAAAATGTTATATGTATGTTTCGAACTTGCAACTTAATCAAACAAGTAAAATCTTTAACCAACTAAGCTAATAAAATTTTATATTTTAAATTCAACACTAAATTTGATGAACGCGAGACATTCTTAACAATATAAGTTCAAACTTTTAATTATTCGCCATAAACTCAAAACGGTTAAAAATAAAATTAAAAATGTTATATGTATATTTCGAACTTGCAACCTAACAAAAAAAACAAATACAAAACTCTTTAACTTATTAGGCTAATAAGACTTTATATTTTAAATTCAACAACAAATTGATGAACGCAGAATAATCTTAACAATATAAGTTCAACTTTTTAACTAATATATATATATATATATATATATATATATATATATATATATATATATATAATGATGCTTAATTTTAAAAGTGTCCGGATTGTCAGATCGAGAATTGTGGTTAATTTAAATACTTGGGTCAAATTGTAATTTGACCCGTCTATAAACTTAAAACGGTTAAAAATAAAATTAAAAATACTATCACATTTTTATCATAATTTTTTTTTACAATTTTTTATATAAATACTCATACAAATACACAGACTACATGCTAGTTAACATAAATTTTTTTAGTAACAGAGAGTAAGGGTTATTGACAAGAAGTTTGGCCGACATCTGATCATGGCCCATTAATTTTTCTTAATATTACAAATTTTTTTAATGGTCTTACACTTTTCTTAATATTTCAATTATAAAATGAAGAAATTATTTCAATAGGTTTTTTTCTTAGGTTACCTGAGCCATTTACTTTTGGTAAATAATATCCTTCAAAAACAATATCATCTCACTTTTTATCTCGTCTACGTCATAATTTAATTTATTAATTAAAATACTAAAAATAACTTATATTTTAAATTATTATTTTTATTTTATCATTATATATTAATGTTATTTAAGTATTTTTATTAAAAATATTTACGTCTACACAAAATCATCCATAATCATTACTTTTTAAATAATAATTTTTTTTTAAAAAAACTTCAATCGAAACCAAATTCATAAGAACTTCACTTCCTTAAATACCATATCATTTGTAGCTTTATTTGAAAAAATAAAAATAAATGAGCTAACAAAGTCAAATAAAACAAATATTTGAAGCAATATAAGTAAAATTACTATCAAAAGTTATGTATAAAATAAAGATAAGTTAATTCTGCTATCGAATTATTTGTTCCGAACCAATTAGAACTCAACTTTATTATTTTATTATTAAATTAAGCAGCGGGTTAAAAAAATAGATATTCGGAATCCGAATTTATGTCTGGGTCAATGAAAAACGCAAAGGAGTGAAGCTTCCTTCGCTTCACCCCATTTTATATTACCAGAATGAGAAGCACACAATTCTGTTATTACTTGGGTTTTACAATGTAAAACTAAATAAAGCTTGGCGGTAAAACTGAACTAAGCTTGCTTCATTTGATTCCGTAAATAATTAATATGAAGTTTGTTTTATTTGATTCCGTAAATAAAACATATTAATTATTTTATATTATATATAATTATATTTTAAATATAATTATATATAAAAACATATTTATTATTTTATTTATGATGTATTTAAATTAATTTGTATTAATTATGTCATACAAATATAAAAGTATATATAATTATTTTGTCACATATTTTATTTAACTTGTATAAATGATGAATTATTTTATAATTTATATATTTATAAATTTATTTGTAAAAAATAATTTTTAATTTATATAATTATATATATATATATATATTTTAATGTTATTGGTAAGATATTTTAATAAATTTATTTTAATTGTTTTATAACTTATATAATTATATATTAAATATATATACATATAACAACATATTAAAAAAATTTGTTTAAGATATTTAAATAAATTTGTAAAATAAAATATTTTTAAAGTTATTTACAAGGTATTTAAATGAATTTATTTAATTATTTTATATTTTTTATAATTATAAATTAAATATATATAAACGTTATAAAATTAGTAACACATGTGAAAACATTTATACGTTCATATAAAAGTATTTTTACTTTCATGAAAACCTACAAGAGAATAAAAAAAGAAACAAGCGCTACCTGGTGAAGGTTACTTCACAAAGTATTTACAAGACTCAAATGAGTAAAAAAACGCTACCTGGTGAGACTTGCTTCACTAGGTATTTATAATTTATATAATTAGATATTAAATATATATAAACGTTTATGTAAAATTACTAACACATTCATGTGAAAATATTTATACGTTAATATAAAAGTATTTATATATTCATGTAAACCCTACAAGAGAATAAAAAAAAGATAAACAAGCGCTACCTGGTGATATTTGCTTCACAAGGTATTTACATCGCTTAAATGAGAGAAACAAACGCTACCTAGTGAGACTTGTTACAGCGCTCAAAGGAGTGAAACAAACGCTATTTGGTAAGACTTTCTTCACTAGGTATTTACAACACTGATAAGAATGAAACAAACATTACGTAGTGAAGTAACCTTCATTATGTATTTACATAAACCAATCACTCATTTACGCTTTCTTCACTCTTATTTACATTATTAATAAAAGTGAAACTAGATTCACTGAAACAATAATTTAAATAAATAGAAAATTTTCTTGCAGCACTCCCATTATTCATTTTCTCTCTCAGCGATTTTTCAAACCCTAGAACGAATCTTCTACTCTACAATCTTCTCACAAAAATGATATTTGATGGGGGAAACGTCGAAGGTTTTTTGTGGTATTTAGGATGATGATAATGTAACATTAGATTTTTTGAAGTGTGTAGCGATTTGTTGTTATACATCTGCGACAACATTAGATCCCAAATACCATAAAAAACCTTCATCGTTACCCCCATCAAATGTCATTTTCGTGAAAAGATTGTAGAGTAAAAGATTCATTCTAGCTAGGGTTTACAAAATCGATGAGAGAGAAAATGAATAATGAGAGTGCAGAAGGAAAAAATATATTTATTTAAATTATTATTTCATTGAGCTAGTTTCACTTTTATTCACAATGTAAATAAAAGTGAAGCAAGCATAAATGAGAGATTGATAATATAAATACCTAATGAAGGTTGCTTCACTAGGTAGTGTTTGTTTCACTATTATCAGCGTTGTAAATATCTAGTGAAGCAAGTCTTACCATGAATGTATAAATACTTTTACATTAACTTTTAAATGTTTTCACATAAATGTGTTAGTGATTATACATGAACTTATATATATATAATATATAATTATATAAAATATAAATACCTAGTGAAACAAGTCTCACAAAGTAGCACTTGTTTCACTCATTTGAGTGTTATAAATACTTTGTGAAGTAACGTTCACTAGGTAGCGCTTATTTCATCTTTTATTATTCTCTTTCAGGTTTACATGAAGATAAAAATACTTTTACATGAACGTATAAATGTTATTACATGAATTTGTTAGTGATTTTATATGAATGTTTATACATATTTAATATATAATTATATAAAATATAAAATAAATTCATTAAAATATCTTTTAAATAAATTTTAAAATATTTTGTTTTACAAATTTATTTAAATATCTTGAGGACAATTTTTTTAATATGTTTATATATATATATTTATATATATATTTAATATATTGTTATATATATATATATATATATATATATTTATTTAGTATATTTAATATATAATTATATAAAATATAAAATATTTAAAATAAATTTATTTAAATATCTTATAAATATATTTTTAAATATTTTGTTTTACAAATTTATTTAAATATCTTAAGAAGAATTTTATTAAAATGTTGTTATATATATATATATATATATATATATATATATATATATATATATATATATATATATATATATATATATATATATATATATATATATATTTAATAAATAATTATATAAATTATAAAATAATTAAAACAAATTCATTAAATTATCTTACAAATAGTATTAAAAATATTTTGTTATATATATAAATATATATTTAATATATAATTATATAATTTATAAAATAATTTGTACAAATTAATTTAAATATATCACCAATATATTTATAAATATATTATAATTATGATAAAGTAATTATGTATCATTATATATATAAATTATATATTAATATAATTATATATAAAAATATATTTATTATTTTATTTATGATGTATTTAAATTAATTTGTATTAATTATGTCATACTTTATATATATATATATATATATATATATATATATATATATATATATATATATTAAATATAATTATATATAAAAATATATTTATTATTTTATTTATGATGTATTTAAATTAATTTTTATTAATGATATCATACTTTATATTTATTTATATATATATATATATATATATATATATATATATATATATATATATATAAATTTAAAAGCTAAATTATATAATAAATATAATTATATATAAAAATATATTTATTATTTTATTTATGATGTATTTAAATTAATTTGTATTAACTATGTCATACTTTATTTATATTTATATATATATATATATATATATATATATATATATATATATATATATATTATATATATATATATATATATATATATATATAAGTATGACATAATTAATACAAATTAATTTAAATACATCATAAATAAAATAATAAATATATTTTTATATATAATTATATTTAATATATAATTTATATATATAATGATACTTAATTTTGAAAGTGTCTGGTTTGTCGGGTTTTTTAATTTGGATATATATGTAAGAGTAAATGGATATTTGAGTCGGATTCTGTGTTGACCCGTCCATAAACTTGAAACGATTAAAAATAAAATTAAAAATGTTTTAGGTATGTTTCGAACTCGCAACCTAACAAAACAAGTATAACTTTTTAATCAACTAGGCTAATAAACTTTGTATTTTAAATTCAACACCAAATTTTATGTAGGCGGGACATTGTAACAATATATTTTTATCCGTGTGCATCGCACGGGGATCTTTATAGCTATATATAATATAAAATAATTAATATATTTTATTTACGGAGTCAAATGAAGCAATCTTCATATTAATTATTTACGAAATCAAATGAATCAAGCTTCATTTAGTTTTACAACCTAGCTTCAATTTTACATTATAAAACCCATGTAAAAACAGAATTGTGTGTTTCTCAGCCTAGTAATGTAAAACGTAGTGAAGCAAAAGAAATATCACTCCTTTGCGTTTCTCATTGACCCAGATATAAATCGGGTTTCGGATATCTCTTTGTAACCCGTCGCTTAATTTAATAATAAAATAATAAAATAGATTTATGATTGGTCCGAAATAAGGAAACATGTAATTCGGTAGCAGAAGATCTAATTTGGTTAATTTTAACTTATGATAACACAGATCTGTGAATATTGGGACAACGTTTATATCACATCTTTTTAACAAACAATTTTGTTTTAGGATAAAATTATATAAAAAGAATTTTTTTATATAATATATAATATAACATATTAAAAATACATATTATTATAAAATAATAAATTTAAAAACGCTTATAAAATATAAAAAAAAATTATATATATCGGTAATATTATATATTTAATTATTTTTATTAGTGTTCGAAACGAGAGACATATAATCTCATTCAATTACCGATCAAACCGGAAAAAAAATCCCAAACAAAACAATTTGAATAAAAAACAACAAACCACTAAATTGATAAGTAAAGGGCGGAGCAAGTCTACATAACCCACTTTTTCATGGCTGGGGATTTGTAAAAGGGCCACTTTCAGAAACAATTTTGAGCTCTTCTCCAAAACCACAATAGCAATAAGGGAAAAACAACTATATGAGTATGATTCTGAGTCTGACCAATCTAGGAATTAATACTAAGTTACTAACTAACCAAAGAACAAAAGCAGACTTCAGAGTTACATTACACTTGCAAAATGGCTACACAGCACTTGGAAATTAGTTAGAGCTAACAGTTGAATCCGCTATTACCATTTTCAATCTCAGCAGATGCAACGGTAAGTTATGTGTGAGCCGATAATATTGTTGTTGTACGATATTCTTATAACTTGTCCCTTCTCGAGCCCTTAATACCGGGCAATTGCATCTTTTAGCAATATCCTTGGCAGCTATAAACCGGAGAGGTAAATATATTCAAAGCAAATAATAACTTCAATGAAAAACCACAAACTAATGAGAAATAAAACTTGATCAGCTCTAGGTTTATGATGGACCTCCAAATTTTTAGTGCAAGATATATTTATTTTTTATTTTACTTTGAACTTGCATGACACATTGACACCTAAATATTTTCAAGTGACTAAAGTAACTTTGAACTTAATATTTTAAAATATTATAAAAACAAAATAAGTGTTTTTAGTACATTAGTTAATCCTTTGAATGATTTGATCAATGAAAGATTAATAAGGGGATGAGGAGTTATTTGATTAAATCCATGTAACAATTCATTAAACAAGGCCTGACTTTATTTTTGATAACTTTTTAATATATCAAATATAACAATAATTCGACTTGAATAACCTAAATAATACACTCTTTCACGAAACAAACTAGTTTGAAATAACCCCAACTCTAGATCAAACAAATCCTTAGTGACTTACAAATCTGTTTTAAGAGTTTCAACATAGAGAAGAAGCATAACCATTATTATCTAGTGAACACAATACCAAACAATTATTTACTCATGATTTATATATGAAAAATCACAAGATTTTGGGAAAAAGTGTAAAACACAAAATAAATTTTCCATGACAACTAGTCAAAGTTAAAAACAACTTCAGTTTCTAACCTGTTTCTCTTCAATACTATATTTCTTTATTAGTGACAGCCTCTCATCATCGGTCAAGAGTACTTGATGCTTCGGCTTCAATGAATGCTTAGTGACATTGACAAGCAGGTCTGCAATCTAGAGAAAGAGCATAGTTGTTATATGCATAATTGTTAACTGCAAAATAGAAGCTCATCTGAGAAATAAGATGTGTCTAGAATGCCCAGTCAAGAATAAGATCTCAATTATGTGAGTAAATTCACTTAAACAGTTCACGTGAAAAAAAGATAAGAAAAAAAAAAGCAACTAACCAAAATAACAATATTGCTAAAATTATGGACTATGATTTTTAAAATATTAATAAAATTGTTGTTAAAAAGTGAGTAATATTTAAAAATAACTTTCCCGATGTATATGTTATCACAATTATAGAAAATTAAATATGCTAAAAATCATAGCAACAAAGATCAATGCAATTAAAATCGGTAAGAATTATCAATTTCTAAACTTAAAATTATTATTAATCTAAAATTTTAGAGTTTAATTACAACTCTATATAAAAATAAATTGTTAAATATGTTAAAAATCTCTGAATAATATTTGAAATATAAATTTCAAATTTATTTACTATTTTTACTATTTTCAAGTTGCAAATATTATTATGGTAGAATTTCAACTTATTTCTAAGATGTTATTGTAACTTATTTTATTTTTATTTTTTTTATCTTTTGTAACGTGTTTAGCTAATAATTTTAGCAATTTTTATGATATTTCAAATGCAACTATTGTTGCATATGAATTGTTAATAAGTTTTTTTTATTATGCAACTAAAATTTTATTTTGTTTTATAAATAGTATATAGTAATAGAAATAATAATTTTAAGCTAGTCTTTGAAATAAATTAAGTCAATTATGTGGTGGCCCATTTCTTTTCATTGAAAACAATAAAATAATTGTGAAATTAATTACAAGAACCTTCTATTAAGTTTTACATCTTACCCAACCACCAACAACCAATGTCAACTCCATTATTAATAACATTCTAATTAGATCCTAATATAATGTGTGAGAAATTAAAATATGAATACGGAAGAAGCATACCTGAATTCATATTGTGAATCTTTTTTTTTTTAGATTTTGCATGGATGGAATATTTTTTTAATTTTCTCTTTCTTTAGACTTTTATAGGTGGAATGGCTCTTTCAATTTGATGAGTACGTCAATGATTTTCTCTCTCTATTAATGGGAACGCAAAAGAGAATTGTCCGTATTTCAAATGGGAACCATTACCGTTATATATAACCAACATTAAATTAGTTATTATAGTTAGGTCATTTTAATTTAGCCCCTCATAAAATTAGAAATGACCTAACTATTCTAGAAGGAAAGAGGATACTTGATCATATAAGTAACATACAACTACACGACAGACCGAATATTCATGAATGGAAAGCTGAGGACAATGGGAAGCTGGTATCGAAGAAAATGTTGGAGATAACCCAGGAAAAAGCGCATAAATAAGAATGGGCTCCTCGTGTATGGTCAACGAAGATTACCTCTCGACACCAATCCATCCTATGGCTCGCCTTCTGGGAAAGACTCAGCACTCGTGATCGTTTCAGCAAGTATAGAGCATCACCGGATGCGAGCTGTCTTTTATGCATAGGAAATGAAGAAACCATAGATCACCTATTCGGGAGCTGCTGTATTGTTTCGGATCTTTGAGACATATTCTATAAAAGTCTGAAGCTGATCAGTTTCTCGAGCGAATGAAATGAAATCAAAGAATCAACACTACTCAAAGCCAAGGGAAATAAATTTGCAACAAGCGTGTTCAAGTGCGGCTTTGGAGCAATGGTGTATAACATTTGGCAAGAACGAAATGCAAGGGTATATGACAGAACCCGCAGGAGCGTTGAAGAGTTATTGAATGATATTGTATCGGATTTCAGTGCCCTCGCAGGATAATGGAGAAGAATTCCAAGTACAGAGCAGAACTAGAATATCTGCAGGAAATGAAATTTACCGTTTTTTGAACTCACTAGAATTGAAATCATTGTAATCAGATAATTCATTAAAGTTTTTAGCTTTTTAGCTTTTATTCAGAATGTTACGACTTCAAAATCATTCTAGGCCTGTCTAGAATGATCTATAAACTCGTGGTTTTTTTTTTCCTGTTTTTGGGAATTTTTAATGAAATGACGCTAAGTCATTTTTCCTAATTTTTTTTTTTAGAAATGCCACTTAGGTATCCTCACTTTATATTCATGACAAATACATTAATAAGTCATTAACATAATTTCACATTAAATCACATTATTTTGGCTTATATTAAATATGACATTTGCACAATTATTTATTATATATGTGACCATATAAATTTCAACAATCTCTCATTGGGTCACGTATGTACAAAAATAAATGTATCAACCATAATACGCCTGACGTTTTACATCATCTCAATCATATGTTGTATAAACAATTTTATCAATTAAGCATATCAATATAAGACCAAAGAGCTCGTCATTGTGTTTAAGCACAACTAGACCCAAAAATGATCACATAAATCAATGCAATTAATTGACAAATCATATCATGAATGTGAAGAATGAAAATTCCATGCAAGGTGATTTTTTCACGTTAATTTTAAACTGGTCATACTTGACTTTATTGATCATACTTCAAACATAATTATACAAACTGTAATAACTAAATAATACTTAATTTCTTATAAAAATAAAAACCTCATAAATATCTATAAAATAATTAAACTGAAAGATAATTAAACTACAAACACCCACTGAAGTTAGAGATCGTCAATCTATATGATACTCATATGAGCAATATTCTCATGAAAAACACTAGATGATAAACCCAAGGGGTTCATAACAACTGAGTTTGTACATAAATATTTTATAGAAATCTATTCACTTTGTATAATTTATTTCACAAGAAGAAACCTGTTGTCAATATCACCTAATTTGATGCATAGTAACATGTCACAAATTCCGTTACAATAGTGGATAACGTCGTAAGTATTTATTTAACACTTCTTTAAGAAATGACAAAACTAGCTAGTGAAAAATATAACCCGAAGTGGATTTCATACTATTTTTCCATCCCGTAAGATTGAAGTCATAATACTCAATGATCTCAAGACTATCCGACTTCCTATATGTGAGCATTTAATTCTTAGTTATTTTCAAATGTCTCAAAACTATTGGGATATTTAATGTCAATCAAAATTTGTGACAAATAAAATGTCATCCATATATAAAACCTTAAATAGGCGTTTAATTTACTCCACTAAACTTGTGATACACAAATAATCAATTAAATTCACCTCAAAACCAAAAGAGAGAGAATTTTTATTTTGTGAAATTTATGGTACCACTAACGAGACACTTCTTTAAATCCATAGATGAATTTTTTAATTTGAAAACCATGTTAATTTGGTCTCTCGACACAGTTTTCTCGTTGCACCAAATTGTTTTCTCAAAGTTTTTATTGAAAAAACCTCTTAAAATCTATTTTGGTGAAGCTCCATATCAAAATATGCAACGAGTACCATAAATTGTCCTTAAAAAGTAATTCAATTAAACTGGATTTTCTCAAAAACACTTGATTTTGAGGTTGTTGAATTTGTACTTGATGAATTTGATCACTACTATATTTTTACTCTTAATTTTTTTTGAACAATATCATAAATATAAATAAAATCCTTAAAAATATCAAAAACACTTGAGATATAAATCAAATCTTCCTCAATAGGAATTATCGATCTAAATCATTTTAAAGAAAAAATAATTTCTCCCCTCAAACTCAATATCCTCAAAAAACAATATTGCAATCTCTTCTAAAAAAAATATCTTTAACTTGACATAATAAAATTTGTAGTCCTTAATCACTTAGAATATTCAATAAAGTAGTTTCTCATTATAAACTTAAGTAACAACTAAATTCAAATAAAGATTTATCCCATCTCAAAATACTTAATGCAACATTAATATCAACTATTTGGACAATAATATTAATTACTAATAGTATTTTTGTGTAATAACTAAACATTAATAATAAGACATGTCAAATAATCAATCTATCTTTGGATGGATTAATTATTCACATAAATAAGACTTTATAATTATTATATTTACCATCACAAGTATTTATGCAATTCCGTCAATTAATTATTAGCCTTTGGGTCAAATAATATAATCACATGAATTACAGAATACTACCATTCAAAAATTTATTGAATTAATTTCGACAAACATTTTCACTTTGGTGATTACTTGTATCAATCAATAAAATCCAAATAATGAATAATAATATCATTAATTTGAATTTAAATGTCAAGTATTGTATATAACCCAAATCAATAATATATATTTTACTAAAAAATATGTAATTTATTTTATTATAAAAAATTAAATTATATTGTAAAACAAATCATATTTCTTGAATTTGAAATTTCTAGTGTCATATTAATTAAATTAAATAATAAATCTTCAAGATTTATTTGACAAATTTAAAATCGCTGAAAGTTTCCTTTTTATATCCACTTTAATCTCCATTCGTCTAAAAAAATATAATATAATTCATTATTCATTAATTTATTACAATCATTCACCTTAATCTTTTAATCCTGAATTCATTAAAAAGTTTGAACATACTTTTTTTTTTAATTCGCAAACAAAGAATATAATCATTTTTTTTAATTTCTTAATTTAAAATTGTGGTACTTAATTCTCTCATAATGTATATATATTCTTTATTGAGATAATCTAAATATTTATCTTAATAATAATTATTTGGGATATTTATATAATAACTGTTTAACAAAGTCAAATAAAGAATTCTTCTTTAACTTAAGGAGAAATCTTAATATTCATAAATCTAGGAACTTAAAATATTCATAAATCTAGGAGATAAACATCATAAATTATATATTCCGTACTTATTATTTGATTTTATCAAAAATCAATATATATTCTAGAAAACATGCTTTTACAATTATCTAAATTCATATTTATAGTAAGAGGAAAAGAAAATTTTCTATAATGCGAAGGATCATAATGAAAATGGAAATGGAAGATGAGCCTCGAGTTGTTATTGAGGAAACTCAAGAGGAAGATACCCAAAATTTCAAAGCTGAAACAGAGAATTCTAAAGACGATAAAGAAGATTCAAAAACCAATGTAGAGTCTGAAGCTTAAGCCGAAGATAATGAAGACAAGAACACAGAAATTCAAGTTGAAGAGAACAAAGATAAAAGCCCTAAAATTCTCAGAAACAAATATGTCTATCAAATCAAAACGGGCTCGTACAAAGAGAGAATTCAAAATGAGAAATAATAATACACATCATCATCTTCAATACAACCTCCTTTCATTGTCAGAGGAATGAGAAAAGGAAGAGAAAGGGAAAGAAGGCGTCTCAATGAAAACGGATGGCATCGGAAAATACTAGGTTGGGATAGTTAAGTTTGTATGTATTCTTATCTGTTTGTAATCTCTGTTTTTTTAGAATGTATGAATGTTACCAATCAGTTTTTTAGGGTATTTTGATTGTCATCCTTAATCATAGCTAGGGTTTGTCTAGTTTTGATTTCTAACCCTCCCACTTTTGGGATTTTAATAAAATGGTTCTAACCGTTTTCAAAAAAAATTCATAAGTATATATTGAATGAGAGAGAAAATTTAGATATTCATAAATTTAGAGATCATATATCTTAATTCTGAACATATGAATCTTAATGAAATATATATATATATATATGATTTGAAATTATCATAAATATATACTATATATTCTCACAACATTAAAATATGACGGCTTTGATACCAATTATTAGAATTATTTTAATTAGATCTTAATATAATAATATATTGTGTGAGAAATTATAACCTGAATGCGATTAAAGCGTACATTGATTCATATTGTGAATCTTCTCTTTCATAGACTTTGCATGGATGAAACGATTTTTTAATCTAATCTTCTATTTCCTTAGACTTTTTAGGTAAAATGGTTCTTCCAATTTGTTTCTATCTTTGTTGATGGGGACGCAAAGGAGAATTATCCGTACTTAAAATGGAAACCATTATTGTTACGTATAACCAATATTAAGTTAGTTATTATATTTAGGTCATTTTTATTCACATACAAATTAAATCTATTTATATATCAGATTATCCATATCAACATTTATTTATATATTGACGAGCACAACATATTAAAAAAAAACAGAACCTGTTGTATTCAAAACAGAACAAATCAGAGTATATTTGTAGTCATTAATATGGAACTAATTTAAAATACATCTTGTTTGGAGGGCAATATTGAAGATAATGTATTTGAAAATATTTTTGTTTTTCAAACTGGATTTAGAATAAAAACTGTAAAAAAAAATTCTAAACTAAAATTAGATGCATCTAATTAAAAGATCTGAATCCACGCAAACATGTAACCAATTAGTTTAATAATATTAAAATTACTTGATTTAACCCTCCATAACACCTTTCATGATTTATATAGTTGTTAAAACTACCATTTGTATATTATTAATTATATATTTTCAATTATAGAAATAATGAGGTCGAATCCTATTTGGATGTATAATTATAAACCATATCAAATCAATGAGAATTTGTGAATCAATTTTTAAATGGTTTACAAGAGTTTATGTTATTTGCTACAAGTCAATTTGCTTACATGGATAGTAACAAGATTCGGTGTCCTTGTACTAAATATCGTATTAAGAAATTTATTCCACCTAATTTGTGTCAAACACACTTGATTAAGTTTGGATTCATAGATAATTACTAAGCATGGATCGCTCATTGAGAACCAAATCAAAACTCAAAAGTGTTCCAATATTCCAGGAAACGACCATCATGTGTCATGAATGAATGTATTGATCAACAAATTGGAGGTTCAAATGCATATGAGTCGATGATATTTGATATTGCATCTAGTTATCATGCCAATATAGAAAATGAATGTTTGACTTCTAATTCAAATGACATACATATTTTGTCTGAAAGTTTTTGGAAAGCATTGAATGTCTCACATCAACCAATTTGGCTAGGTCATCCTACTAAGAGTAAATTATCAACAACTGTTAAACTTCTTAATATCAAATTTGATAATAATTGGTCTGAATCTAGACTTTATTAAAACTTTGTTGCCACAAGAAAATGTTTTATCAGATAGATTTTATGGAAGTACGTTAAAGACTTGGGCATACCCGTAACAAGAATTTATGTTTGTAGAGACGGGTGCATGCTATTTTGGAGGACCGAGAGTGATGACGAATCATGCAAGTTTTGTGGTCTTCCAAGGTATAAGGAAACAATGATAAACGTAAGCCATATAAACAATTTTTTTTATCTTCCATTGGCTCCAAGATTGCAAAGGTTGTATGCATCAAACATGACAGTCACTCACATGACATGGTAAGCTCATCATTGTACTGAAGACGAGATGATGTGTCATCCTTCAGATGGAGAGGCGTGGAATACATTCGATCACCACTATCCATATTTTTTAAGAGAGGAACGTATTGTTCAGATGGGTCTTTGTTCTGATGGATTTGCTCTATTTGGTCAATTTGGGAAGCCTTACTCGTGTTGGCCCATCATTTTAATACCCTACAATCTTCCATTGGGTATGTGCATGAAAACACTTTATATGTTTATTTCACTCATTGTCCCGGGGCCCAAAATTCCACAAAAATATAGATATCTACCTTCAACCACTAGTGGTAGAATTGAAAATTCTTTGGAGTCAAGGTGTGTCTACCTATGATGTATCTCGAGGTGACACGTTTAATATGAGAGCAATTGTGTTATGGACTATTAGTGACTTACAGACTTATGGTATGTTTTCTAGATGGAGTACTTACAGAATAGATGGATGTCCAATTTGAATGAAAAATCTAAATTATTTCGCTTGAAATACGCGTCAAAGTCATGCTATTTTGATTCTCATCGACAATTTTTTCCCCAAGATCATCCTACAAACTAAATACACAACATTTATAAAAAAGGCTGAAATGATGCATCCACCACATAGGCTAATTGGCAGCGAGATTTGGGATGAAATTTCACAATTTGAGTTTGTTAGTGAGAATTATCATGGATATCCACCTAGTTTTGGGGATTCTCATAAATTGACAAAGTAGAGTATTTTCTGGGAGCTGCCATATTGGAAAAAACTCCTTATTCGACATAACCCCAATTTTATGCATGTGGAGAAGAATGTATTTAAAAACCTAATAGTATTATGAATTTCAAGGGAAAGACAAAGGATAACCTTAATCCTCGAAAAGATATGATCCTTATTTGCAATCGTCCGGAGCTTCATATTGATTCAGAAAGTTATTCTAAATGGACTAATAAGGCTGGTTACACCTTGACGAGGAATGAAAATCGAATTATTTGTGAATGGTTTGAAATTTCCATATGGTTATGCATCCAACTTATCAAGATGCATTGATAAGAATGAGTGTAAGTTAGTTGGGTTGAAAAGTCATGACTGTCATGTTATTTTAGAAAGATTAGCGCCAATCGCATTTAAGAAATTGCTTCTTAAATTTGTTTGGGAATTATTGACTAATATTAGTAATTTTATGCATGACTTAAGTTTTACGACGTTGAATATCTCTAAAATGCAGAATTCAGAATTCAAAATTCCAATCATTCTTTGTAAATTAGCAAAGATATTCCCCCACTCATTTTTTGATTCAATGGGGCACCTTTTGATTCATCTACCATATGAAGCAAAAGTAGGAGGCCCTATACAATTCAGATGGATGTATCATTTTGAGAGGTACATATAAATTATTTGTATAACAATTGATTATCTTCGGTGTAATGTGTAATTTTAATGATGATGCATATATAATATTCATATATTTATGCACGTTTCTTCAATCTATTAAGCAAAAGGTCAAAATCAAATCTCGAGTAGAGGCATCGATTTGCAATGCATATATTCTACAAGAAATTTCAACGTCTGCATGTTATTATTTTAAATCTAATGTTCAATGCAAACGATGATTAACATAGAGGAATACAAAAGGGTCACTCAACAATATAGAACCTCCAATCTCCATATTCAATTAGTTTGGACGTAGTAGTGGAGCTTCAATTAAAAGATTTTTGGACAATTAAGAAGTGTTGGTAGTTCACACGTCTGTCTTATTGAACTATTCAGATGTGGATCCATATTACAAGTATAAAAAAGGTAAACTATAATTCTCTTATTCTTATTTCTATAATAATTCCAAATTTTATCTCTATGTATGTACAGATTGTTTTGTAATTTGAACCAAGGATTTCCAGTAGCCGAAATAAATCGTAAATTCACGTCTTAGTTCCGATATAAGGTGTATGATTGTGACTCTTTTCCATTTCAATTTAATTAATATTTATATTCACATATTATAATTTATATATTTCAGATTATCAAGAATATAGTCAATGTTGTAATGAACTAAATAAATTATTTATTATTTGTCTTTTGGGCCTAAAACACCTGCATCTTCCTTGTCAATATACTTCGTGAATGGATTTGTGTGGTGGCCTAAAGATTATGTATAAAATAAATCAACAATGAATAGTGATGTTTGTGTACATGCCCGTGATGTAGATTACTATAGATTGGTTGATGAAATAATACAACTCAAATATCCCGGCTATATCTACGTGTTGTATTATTTAAGTGCTTGTGGTTTGTTCCTACACGAGGCACACGAGTTGACGACACTTATAGAATCGTTGAAGTAAACATTAAAATGATGTATGCAAGGTATGACCCGTTTATTCTTGCACAATAAAGGGTACAAGTCTATTATGCTACATATCAGACCGGTAATTGGATACATGATTGTAAAACAAAAGCTAGGGGAAAGATTGAGGAAAGAGGGATACATGATAATTTAGGGTATCAACAAAAGGAGTCGATCACTAATATCAATACAATATGATGTAAATGATTTGAGTAATTCTAATGGTATAATTTATGAGTTTGAAGATGAATATGATGAAAATCAATATAATGAGAGTCAATTTGGAAAAATTGAATCATATGGAAGTGAAGTTGAAGACAATGAATCTGATCCAAATGTTGAAGGTGTTAGAAATCAATATGAATCTGGACAAGATGATGATATATTTTGATCATAAATATATAATTTGTTATGTTGTAATGAATTATCTCATGTCATTAACTATATGTTATGAATATATTGAAAAATCTTTTATTTTGTCTTTTTTAACTTGCTAAGAAAATTTAATATATGTCAAGAAGATATTGTTGGGATTTCTTATACATTTATTTGAGTACTTGATTAGGTTATGAAAGCAAAATAGAGGAAGATTCATGTCTTATTTTATTCTTTCCTAGTTATAACTTATCAAGATGTCTTAAAAGAATTTTCATCTTTTTAATTAATTTTTAAATAACATTGAATGTATATTTGAAAGGTATAAATTTGTTAGTTTAATTTAAGCAAGTAGGCTATTTTTATTTTTTGGCAAAATATAAAATAAAATAAAATAGGTACTCTGTATACTAACTCTTTTTTTATAAAGTAATTTGCATTCCCCATTTAATTTATTTGTGTTCCCTCCAATACATACTTGTTTCCCCTCCAAATTAGTAAAAACTTTATATCTCTCTCTTGGCAAAACCTTTTCCCATTCCCGGCCAATAACATCTCTTTCTTGGCGAAACCCTTTCTTGTTTGTGGTCGACAACATATTCCGTTCTTCTTCAACAATGAGGTGAGTCACTAATTAAGTTTATTTCATTCAACTATTGAGGCTACTTTGTTTTTATTTTATTAATTCATTTAATAAAACTATTGTTTATTAAAGGTATAATAGTTGTATGATAAAATTATAATGGAGGCTGTAAAAAAATGTTTTAAAAAAGAATGAATAATTAGAAAGAGAAGTGTTAGATAAAATCTTCAACTACTACTGACAACCTATCAACCAAGAGAAAAAAGAATATACATGTAGACATTAATCCCAAAGGACGTTCAACCATCGAATCCAATTAACCTACCACCATTCACATTCAATCTCCAGTTCACCAAATCCACAAGTCGCCTATAAAGGTTAACACCAAACAAACGTTAAAGGATAACCCCAAACCACATTCTCAAAAGAAATACAAACCTCCTTCAAGGGTTAACCACAATCAATATTCGATAAATTAATCGTCTAAACAACCATCCACCTTAGTTCAACCCAACTTTCATTTCATAACCTCTGAAGGTTATGAGACACCAAGTGAAACTAACCACATACCCCCACACAACATATGAAATCATAATACAAGACTCAGATTTTACACAACCGCCATCACAACTTGAAACGGGTGGTCTTTAAGAGAAAGACGTATAAGCCAATGAACAATAAACTATCAACTTCAAGACATATATTTCTATCGATGGTGCAAAATGAATGTTTAATATTTGTAAATTTAAAGAATCCATAGATCTAAACAAAATTAAATTTTAATTTATACATTTGATATTTGAAATACAGTTTTGAGCAAGACATTACAAAGGAGATTAACGAAATAAGATCTTTGGTGGACACAATTTGCGGTAAGTTTATTTTAAAGGTTAACAATATATTATATTTTAAAATTATTGTTTGTACCTTTATAATTAACTAGTATGAATGTTTGTGGGACAATTTCCAATGAGAGCCCACACTGGAAAACGATGCAAACAAACTTTAAAATAAAAGGGAGTGCAAAGATTAGAAATTTTATCACTCGAGCAAACCAATCACTAAAGAAGCTCTCAAATGTGACTATTGAAGATTGGAGTATCGTTAACATACACAAAACATGGAGGAGCATCATACTGTGGGGTTCCATCAGTGCGAACAAACATAGGAAAAGATTGGCTAGTCCGGTCTTTTAAAATTAATATATAAAATTGAACTCCTTAAAATTGATAATGGTTATTTTCATGTAATGAATTTTTTATTCGTTTTAGACAAAGAAACTTCAAAGACCACCTACGGTTATGGAAGTTATTACTAGTACACATACGAGAAAGGATGGACATGGAAGAGGGTAGAGAAAGCGGCTGTAAATTTTCAAAATTAATTATAATGTACCAAAACCATTTTATGTTGTTTTAAATATTTTATTTATATAAAAAACATTTAAAAGAATGCAAAAAATACAAGAAACATTAGATGACACTACAAAAAGACTAAAAATGAATTTGGATGGAGGCGACAGGAGGTCTTGTAAATGGTCGTATTTTTGGAATGGAATACGTTGGAAAAAAAGTTTATTAAACGTTGGACCATCGAAAAATCAACTCTCTTTTGAAGTTGACCAATTGAAAGAATGGAATGCAGAGAAAGATGCAATCATTCAGACTCTAACAAAAGAAAACATCGAACATGATACTAAACTAAAAGCTGTGAACGATAAATTGGATTAAGTATTACGTCTATTTCAAAATTTTGGTCTTCCCATGAGCGGTAATTTCTCAACTCCATCAGATTTATAGAAGGTATGTATTTTTCATCCTCTATTGGTTCTATTGATAAATTTTGGATATTAGTCCTTACAATCTTTGATATTTTTCAAACTTCATTCTTTATCACATGCTTATATTTGTGATTTAACTTATAAAAAAGGATTGATGTTATATTTTTGATTTTAGTAAGTTGATTTATTCTAATAATTTTTCATTAAAATATATTTAAGGCTTTCGATCTAACAGTTACATCTTTCTTATATTTCTTTTACATTTAGTAATGATCATTTTGAATCTCGAAAATTGAACTTTGTTTATCAATTTTTTTTCTATTATATCACATGTTTCTAGAAAATCATTAAAGTTATTGATGATTAGTTTTTATGACGTTATGGATCTATTTTAGAAACTTTTCTTGATCTCTCAAAAGTTGAAATTGTTTATTCTATTTTGGACAAATATAGAAAACTTTCCAATTATACAGTATTTTTCTACCTAGGTTAAACTACTTTCTAATGTAATTTGAAGAGATGTTTACATTTAGTTTGTCCCTTAATTTATTCTATATTTTTATACATTTGGCACCCTTGTTATTGGTTATCATGGACTGTATCATCTTCTACACGATTCTTGATTTCTCTAAATTTGTTCATGGTCTTTACTAATGTGTTTTTGTTGAAATAGTTTTAATTAATTAAGAGAACGAAGATTATATAATTAGAATAATGGAGTGTTTATATATATTATTTACTTGGTTTATTTGTGTATAGGTGTGCATGGATGGTTCTAAATGGTACATTTTAGAGATATATATAATTTTTGTATACTAACTACTTGAATATTGAGAGACCTTGAATTTACATTATCAATTCAACTATCAAAAAAAATTGATTTACTTACTTGAAATAAGTTTTTTAAGATAGGAAATTGATTGATATATATAATAGCATTTTAAACTGTTTAACATCTATTAGTAATAACAGTTTTTGTAAGGTTGTTTTTGGTAGTGTTATAACTCTCTTGAAAGTTGACAATGTTTATTATTTTGAACATTAATATGTATTATGATTATGAATGTTATAACATTATGGTATTTAATGAAAATTAGTTTATATATTGTTTGAATTTGAATTATTATTCAAATATTAAAATAGAGAATTTTATATAAATAAATTTAATTTATGATAAAATAAATAATGTCAATAATTGTTAATTAAGTTGGAATACAAATTCCTAATTATATGACAAATAATTCAACTAATGAATTTCTAAAATTATAAAAAAAAATTATAAAATAAATTGTTAATTTTAATTCTATTATTAAACGAAACAACAAGTTGCAGAATAAATGACTCAATATAGTACCAATATTTTGTAACTCAAATTTCTTGTATTGCAAGGACAAAATATAATTATATTTATACAAATTGAAAATAATATATCAAAACATATTTTTAAGTTACAAAATAACTTGCATGATATGATGCAAATATCCATTACAAATCTAGTTGAATTATTAATCGCAAATATTTTATAAAGTGTAATTTTAAGAGTTATAAAATCTGATGCAAATATATTGTGCCTAAAAAACACAAAATTACCAAATAGGATGTAATGGGTGAGAATTAAATAAAGATTATATTTATTTTAAATCTAAGTTGCAATGTTTAAAAATATTTTGGAACATTTCAAAGAAAAAATATCGCAATAAAAAACATGCTATTAATTAGTTGAAAAATATCATGTAAAATAAATTATAAATAAAGTTGTAGATTTTGAAATTTAAGAAATATATCCGATTTTGCAAGGTTGTAATTTTGGTTGCAAAAGTGTATCTGGTTGCTCATTAAGTGGGAAAGTGACATTCTTAGTGCAATTTTAATTACAAACAACCAAGTTGCAAATATTTATTTTTAAAGTAGTTTAACTGTGTTAATATACTCGATCTATTCCCATCTATATGATCATTACAATGAGTGTTCCATCACTATGAGTTATTTAATCACTTATTCAGTGGCATGTAAGTTTATTATTAATGTTGAGCTATCTAAGAGAGCCCGCTCATTCTTAGTATTTATGACCACCATGTTCTATAAAATTCTTTAATTTGTGTGAGACTAAGATCTTGTTTGATGTAGAGTTATTTAAAAAAAAAAAAATCCAGATTATGAATTCATAACCTTGTTGGATGGAAAAATACATTACTTGAATTACATTATTATTTTTATATTTTAGTTACTATTAAATTTAAAAAAAAAACTTAAGTAGGAATAATTTAGCATTTGAGATTAAGCTAATTTAGATATATATACTTGTACAACTAGCTTATTACTAGCTTATTTGAGCATATGAACTATTAAAAACTTATCTAATATTATGCACTACTAAAAATGGACTCCTTTAGAGATATAAACAAGAAATGATAAAATGAGTTATATTTGTTTACTTTTTAAATTTTTTGCTAAATCCTAAAATAAAAAATTTAATGGACATTTGCTCTTATCTTTTATTGCAAATTCTCTTTAGAAAATGACATTCTTTCCTTAGTCATAGTTGTCAATAGCGCATAGTGCTCCAGAGCGTTAAAACTGCTCATGGCTATAGCGTAAAGCGAATAGCGTAGCAAGTGTTATTTAAAAATAAAGCGTAAAAAAATATAAATATCAAAAATAAAAAACATAAAAACCATCAATTTTAAAATATAAAAATTCAAAACTTAATCTAAATTCATTGTCAATATTTGCTTCATCAAGATCGAGATCATCTTCATTTGAAATTGCATAATGTTCGACATCATTCTATTCATTTTTTTCATCGAAATCAAATTCATTTTCTTAATCTAAAAAATTAAATATGTTAGATGTTACTATTAATCTTTCTGCCCTAGAATTAGATGTGATTGTTTTCGAGCTTCTTAAATGTGTAAATAAGTTGTATTTGAGGTCCTTATATGAATTTCTTAAATGTATAAAGAACTTAATCAACTCCAACAAAATCAGCTACATTTTGCCAAGTCAGTTCATCACCATCAAGAACAAAGTCATCAAGTCAGTTCATCATCAGAACAAAGTCATGATATTCTTCATTTAGTATCCCTATTAACCATTCATTATCATCATCTAGTTCACTTAATATGTTAGGATTGATATATCACGATAACAATATGAATAAAAAAGGAAATGTGGAAAAATGAAAGAAGAAAAAAGAAGAGGAAGAAGCAAAAGAAAATTTGAAATTTAACTAACTCTCACAAATTTAGGGAAATGAAAAGTTTAGGAGATACAAATTAATATTAAATATTTTTTTAAGAAGTGTCGGTTTTGGGGCAACAACTTTTATCGCTATATAGCTATAATGACAAAAAGCGTGATTATTACAAACTATGTAGCATATTGCGCCTTATAGCTAGATATGATCGCTACGCTATTAGTTATAGCTAGACCTAAAGCTATTCACAAGCCTAGTAATCTTCTTCCTCTTCCTTACACTTGCTCTTTAATCAGAGGTTATAAGGTTCTTAATTTCTGAAATTTTAATTCATACATATAAATTTATCTCTTTATCTAAATAATTAAGTGCTTATTTAAATTAAGTTTATTAGATAACTATTATTTAAAATCATCAAATTCTTTAAATTCAACTCCAAAATATGAATTAATTTGGTAAGTTATGAATGACTTAACTCAATGTTAACTCATGATAAGAACATTTTTAGAGTGAATTGGATATATCATAATAACAAGTAGGCCTGTAAGCAAACCGATCGGACCATTGGGAACCGACCGAACCGAAGCTAACCAAACCGACTGTCAAACTAAACCGGTCAAACCGAGAAACCAGCGGTTCGAAATAGCGTGAACCGAACCCATCCGGTTCGGTGCACCGGTTCTTTAGTTGTGGAACCGTGCCACCGACCGACCGAACTGATCGGTTGTATTTAAACCTTCCTTTACTCTCTTCGCACCTCTTCGACTTCAATCGTTGTAGATCGGGAATCTCCAGATCTAATTTGATAAACTTAATTTCAATGTAATACTTAAGGTTGAAGAGGAAGACCTTCTCTTCTGTAGGGAGAGATTAAGGTTGAAGAGGAAGATCTTCTTTTTCTGTAGAGAGAATCGATTATAGCTTATAATATTATAAGCTATGGAGGCTAGAGCCGCTGTGGAGGCTATAGTTAGTGGAGCCGTATGACCAATATTTGAGTGTCTTGTTTAATATTTTTAGGGAAAAGGAAAGAATGTCAATTTTATTTACAAAGTTGGAGCGATGTGTCAAATTTATTTATAAACTTGTAAAATTCTATTTTTGTTTATAAAGTTGTCAAAATGTGTCAAAAATGAATAAGATAATGGAAGTCATTTAACAGAGTTAGATTTGTATCTATGTGGCATCCACATATATATTTTTTTAAGTTATTTGATTTTTCATTTCAAACAAACCTAGACTTATTAAATAAGTAAATAAAATTATCTCAGTCTTTTTTACTTTTTTACTTATCTAAATTACCTCGCCCACGTCTTCACCGGTAACCACCGTCGCCGCCCTCTTCACCAGTTACAAAAGGAGCATCCTCATTCTGTTTTGACCCGATATGCGAAAAGAGGACGAATTTGTTAATAAAGGGAAGAATGTTGCTTCCTGTGACAATGAAAATCAAGGGGCGGTCAGTTCTTCATTGGCTTCGGGAAGGTTCAGCCAAAATATCTAGAACCGCAACTGCCACCAATTGTATCGGAAATATCTGAAACAGTTCGTTTATTATATGGACCGAAGAATCACTCGACTACTATTCCACCGTTCTTAGTAACGGGCACACCTCCTGTTGAGCCATAGGATCCTAGAGCGGCAATTGTGAACATTGACATTGCCTCTCCAAGTTTAAATGATGTAGAAGAACAGGGAGGAAGAAAAAGAAGTTCGTTCGTGCCTAAAGATGAATTTGGGGAACAGGCGGTGGTTGAAGAGGAGAGAGGAGGCAGTCTCCGGTGGAATTTAACCATGTAGAGAGGAAGGCGTCGGAGATATCGTCGGAAGGAACTGTGTCTGATGATTCTTGATTGTGACAGTTAGTTTGAAGTAGTTTATAATTTTTTTTTATTTTCTGTAGAAGATGGTTTAAACTCTTACTTATTTTTTGATTATAATGTGCAGCAACAATATGGTTTTAAACAAAATATAATTATGTAACTTATCTGAATCTGAAAAAGTATGTCTTTTACTGTATTTTATTTTTTTGTATTTGATATGGAATTATATTTACATGCTTAATGATATTTATTGGTGGTTACGGCTGTTGGCGAAGAGGGCGGCGACGCAACGGCAGGTGAAGAGGGCGACGACGGCTGGTGAAGAGGGCGGCGACGGCAACAAAGGCTGGTGAAGAGGGCGGCGACGGTGGTTACCGGTGAAGATGTGGGCGAGGTAATTTAGATCAGTAAAAAAGTAAAAAAGACTGAGATAATTTTATTTACTTATTTAATAAGTCTAGGTTTGTTTGAAATGAAAAAACAAATAACTTAAAAAAATATATATGTGGATGCCACGTGATACAAATCTAACTCTGTTAAATGACTTCCGTTATCTTATTCATTTTTGACACATTTTGACAACTTTATAAACAAAAATAGAATTTTGCAAGTTTATAAATAAATTTGACACCTCGCTCCAACTTTGTAAATAAAATTTACATTCTTCCCAATATTTTTTATTAATTTTTTTATTTATAGCAGATATTTTAAGGTTTTTTAGAATAATAATAAATTATGTTTATTTTGTATGACTATAAATTTAATTAATAAAGTTAAATGTTTAAAATTTATTTATTTTTTTAAAATACTTTTTTAAAATCGATCAAACCGAATAAACTGACCTAACCGATTGTCAAACCGAACCGTTTAGTAAACCGAAACCGACAGTTTGTGATTTAGACAAACCGACGTCAATGGTTTAATTATATATTTTGATCTATAAACCGACCGAACAGTTTAGGTGCCTAATAACAAGTATGGACGATTAAAGAGAGTGTTACGAGGGAGAGAGAGTGATGAGAGAGAAAGTGATTGAGCGGTCCCATCTCCCCCATCCTTCACCACTTCCCACCATCACAATGGTATGATAGGAGAGAAAGAGCTCTTACACCCCAAACTTCCTTCCGCCCTCCTTCCACAACCTTCCTTCAACCATTCCTACCCAACCTAATCACCATTCACCTTCCCTTACATAAACTCATTTTACCCCTCCATTCCTAGTCGTCCGCCAAGCTACCAAACTCCCATCTATCTCCCTCCATTCCCCAACAACCCACAACCAATCCCGCCATTGTGGTACAACCATCAATCTGCCATAACCACCCATCACCTTAATCTCACACGACCCTCCAACACTAACCAAAATGCCAAACCCTAAGCTGTCCACCCTCCCGCCAATCCCAACCCCACCTTGTTCACCCGCCCCACAAACCAACATATCAACCCTTTACACAGAGGCACCCACTGGGTCGAGGTTCCATCAAGTTTACCTCACAAGTCTATCGAGTCACTAGTCGTACCTACTCGGAGGTGCTCTAAAAATTTCCCAAAGGCATTTGGAGACACCCTATTAAGTACGAAAATAAGCTTATCATTTTGGAAGGAAGACCAAATTCTGAAATTGCTATCATCGTTACGGAAAAGGGTTCCCGGCACCCCCCGAAACATCCACCTAAGTCTAGAGGACGCGAAATTATTGGTCATGTAGTCCATTAAGACACGTTACCGCTTTCTCAAAGGGGAAAATTGTAAGGACACATCTGTATGTGTTGACACAAATAAGAGGGGCCTATTTTGTTGCATCAATCATAAATATGATTATTTCTTTCGTATTATCATCCCTCTTGATAAGGAATGTTCTTTCAACAAATACATTATAAAAGATATTAAACTCTTTGTTTCCCAACAAAAAATTAAGGCACCTGAAAAGATCATCCAACTTGATTATAGTCTTGCAATCCATGGGACGGCGTCAGCCAAAAGGTGGAGGAGTTTCCATCGATTGAAGGCACGGTAAAGGTAAAAGATTTATGCGGGGCATTCCATTTGTTCTCGTTCTCGAACAATAGGGACAAATAAATGATGGAAAGTAGAAAATAGATTTTTCATGGACACAATGTCACTTTTCAAAGGTGAAACAAGTTTGTTGGATGTTGTTCCACTCCCGAAAAAGAATAAATCTATTTGGATCTGTATTGTTGGTTTGCATGTCTATCTGTGGAACTCGGCGACCCTAACCATGATTGGTAACTCGGGTGGCCGATTGGTGGAGGTCGATAAATCGACACTATGCAAATTTAATTTGCAGTGGGCAAGAAATAGAATCAAAGTCTCTGGGCAACGAACACACTGACCCGCATTAAGGTCCAAGACAAATACCACATTTATTTCCTTCCGGTTTGGTCAGAAGCAGGCCCGAAAATAACAATCAAGGACATCAATTCGACGACGCAGAGTCCAATCAAGACAACGACATGCTAGGTTGGCAAATTTGACAACACCCATTCAACTCCCATAACCTCTAACCCCTACATGTATCTCACACACCTCCTTCTACCCATCCAACTACTATTCCGACATCCACGTAATGTGATAGGATCGATGGCACCAATAGAGACAGGGGTCTAACTATTGATGACAACTTCTGGAAAACGATTTGATAGAAATCCTGTTAGGAATTTATATCGCTTTCTATTTTTCACAAACCTTTGCAAACTCTTGAAACGATTTAAGTGCAAAAACGTTTACTTGGGTTTGAAGCTAAGAACGAATGAAAGAATGATAGACAGAATATAAAAGACGCAAAGAGTTGTTTATGGATATTTAGAGCAAAACTCTCCTACGTCACCCCTTCTTCCAACCACCGAAGGATTCACTATACTTTTCTTTGAATCAAATACAGTTTCAATGTTAGCTAACTGTTGAACAGAACAGACTCTGTTCAACTTACAGAAGGTTTAAGAATATTTCTCATCTAGACGGGGTTTTGATTCTATTTCTCACTTGATGTACAAACTCAGTAAGCAAACAAGTGAGCAATTCGTAAGATGGATTGTAAGTCTGGCAGCTCGTTCGTTGTCCTTGAAGATCTTTAAATAGAGAACAAGTACCAACGTTCGAATCTTCTACATGGAAATGTGGCAAGCACCCATTGGAAAGCATCCATAGTACACAGGTACAACAAACACTGTGCACAAAGATCGTGGTCGTACCAATCTGGTAGTGCACAAAATATTCTTTTAGGATTGTCCTGCAAGGAACAATTAGTGGAAAGAATATTTACTTACGTGACATTCATTCATTGGATGCAACTGGCTGTGGTACTGATTTGTACGGATTAATGGAATAGGAGTAACATACAACTAGTTGATCATGGGTAGATGGATGCTGACTTCAAGCAACTACTGAAGCGAGGCATTAGACGAGTTGCATTAGACTGTCAAGTCTAATGAAGTTAGACGCCCCCGTCTAATAGCATGATCCATTAGACCACCAAGTCTAATGGAGTTAGACTACACGCATAACTACGTGTCTGTTAGACTGCACATCTAACCACGTATCTTCTAGACTGCACGTCTAACTACGTATCTATTAGACTACACGTCTAACCATGTATCTGTTAGACTGTACGTCTAACCACGTGTCTGTTAGACTACACGTCTAACCATGTATCTGTTAGACTACACGTCTAACTACGTGTCTGTTAGACTGCATGTCTAACCATGTATCTGTTAGACTACACGTCTAACTACGTGTCTGTTAGACTGCACGTCTAACCACGTATCTATTAGACTGCACGTCTAACTACGTATCTTTTAGAATGCATGTCTAAACACGTGTCTGTTAGACTGCACGTCTAACCACGTATCTTTTAGACTGCACGTCTAACCATATATCTGTTCAACTGCACGTCTAACCACATATCTATTAAACTACATGTCTAACTACGTATCTGTTAGAATGCACGTCTAACTACGTGTTTGTTAGACTGCATGTCTAACTAGACGTACGTCTAATAACCAACACGTCTAATGAACCTGATTCAAGCTAAGTCTAACTTAGCACGTTTTGATGCACCTGCACAAAACAATTAGACGGCTTAGTTTCATTCTTATTTAAGTTTTACACAAGTTCATCATCAATATAATGTTAGTCAAAATAATTTGGCTCAACAATTTCCCCTTTTATGATGATGTTAAAACTTTGCACATATAATTGGATAAGATATGCACCCATCAAATTAAAGAAAGAGTAATACTTGTTCGTAAACTACAGAAATAAGTTCCAAAGACCAGAATTCTAAAAACCAAGTTCCAAAATCAATAAAAGATAGTTTAAAAAAAGAGAGATTATTGATCTTCCCTTTTCACGATTGGGTAATTGAAACCTTCACCGCTAAGAAGGTTTCGAAATGGAGGGAGAGCACGGCCACCATGAACACCTCTTCCACTGCTTCCACCACCACGGTCACCGATGCGACCTCCACCTCTTTTGGTTGGTCTGCAGCCTCCTTCATCAACTGGTTTCCTCTTAGATCTTGTGCCGGTCGAAACACCTCCTCTACGGCTTCCATCGCCTCATGAACTTCCTTCCCCCTTTTTAACATTATCAACGTCAAGGGAAATGAAGTTCTTCTCTTTATTAGCAGCAACTTCAGCATTTTCAACGGCTTGAATTTGTCTTGCGAATGAATCAGCTTGTTTAATTCGCTCGACATCAGCTCTATTCATATGATTGGTGAACTCAAACATCTAACCTTGAATCAAACTCACTCCATCCATAACTTCTTGATGAAGTTCAACGGTGAATTCCCTTTCGCAATCAAACCTTTCGGACTGCCGTTTGAAAAAGTTCTTTTCGAATTTGGAGTAGGTCTTATTGAGGATGTTGACCTCTTATGTGTTCATCTTCATAGTCTTCTCCATTTCTTTATGAGTTTCAAGAAGAGAGGCGAATTCTTTCTTGTTTGATCTTTGATTCTTTTCGATACTCATCATTTTGGATTGCAAGTCCAAAATAGTCTTCTGAAGAGTGCTCATCATTTCTTCCATAGACTTTAATAGCTTAGTTCCTCCAACAGATGTTCCTTCATTTGATGAGACTTCTTGAGAGTCGGCGGGAGCGGTTTGAATAGGACTGACATGAGTGTGAACTTGCAAGGACTGCTATGGTTCATCTTCCTCAGATGCATCTTTAAACTTTTCTTCATCTCTTAAAATATATTCACACACCTTGTGAATTTGATCAGATGGTCCATCGGAGTGAAGAGGAAGGTCAACAACATTATCATAGATGTTTGCAGCTGTAATTTCTGGAATTAGTCGAGGAATAGCTTCAAGACTTTTAGAAGACGTATCATTGTTGTCTTGTTCCTCCTTAGCGGAAGAACTCTTACCATATTTCTTTTCTTTTGAGGGTTCCCCCTTAGAACGTGCTTCGATAGGCTGATTGGCTTCAGCCTCCTTCACTAGAGATACCTCTATTTCAAGAATAAGGGATTCCAGAGCATCTTCTTGAGTAGCATTTGGTTGAACGGGTTCGACATTTATCTCTTCTTCTTCAATGATCGGATTAGTTTAAACTGGTTCCTGAGTCTGTTCAATTTTGGGTTGAGCCATAAGGCGTTTTTCTTCAACAAATAAATTTCCCAGTTCAATGAGATGAGCATCGACTTGCTCATCTTCTGGTAGAATAAGATCAAAATCTTCAGAAAGTTATATCGATCGTCTTCATCTGAAGAGTTACCGAATGAATTTACCCTGAGCAATCTAGTTCAAGAACATACCTGAGTACGATTGAGATATAGTCCTGCATAATTTCATCATGTTTCTTCAAGGCCTTCTGCTCTGCATCAACATTCTTTTCCAAAGGATTGAAGTTAACTTTTCTTGCTTGGAGCACTGGAAAAAGAGCCCGACCTCTCAGATTGGCTTCAACCAACTCCTTTCTCGTTAGAGCTTCATAAACCTCATAAGTTTTAGCCTATTTTAGGACTCGATTTTCTATGTTGACCAACTTCAACCATTTTTCGCTTATTCCTCTTCCTTTGATAACTTGATCATACCTGTTGGACATTCTGTTCATAACCCAGGTGTCGAAGATGTTGATCTTCGTAACAACTTTCACGTTGGCCTAATCCAACATCAAGTTTACAATATACGTTGCCTCTGAGACCTCCTCATTAGAATTGGTTGCGATTGCTTTGCCTTTTCTAATAACCTCAACAGGTTTTGGAGTAGACCTCCGTTCTCAAATAGTTATGCCAGCAACTCTTCTGGTGGCTCTCATTATCTCATGAGGAGTTAGGGGTTTTTCAAAGAGCCCAGACAGAGCGTTAGACTATACTATCTTTCCTGTCACTACGGACTCTACTTGAACATGTTTGGACGCTGGTGACTCTTCATTTGGCAAAGAAAGAACCTGTTTAGACATGACAGTAGTAGTAGGGATATGAACAGCACCCAGCTCTGTTTCGGCAATAACTATAGCTTCAGTAGCTACTAGATCAGTTTGACGATCAAGACATGGAATCATGTCAAGATTTTCAATAATTGGACCAACTGGCTCAACAGTTGGCCCAACAACATGTTCCACTTCAAGAACAGAAACAGATACATTTTGTTCCAACACAAGAACATTAAACTTAGGTACTTCGGCCTAAGAAGGAGTAGCGGTTACCTTAGATGAAGCCTTTAAAGACGTATACGCCCTGGGTGCCTTTGACTTTTCTCCTCTAGAAACGGAGGACTTTGCTGGCTTTCTTAACTGGCTTGTGGGGGAAGACATGGGAGACATCGGGATAGCAGCAAGTGCGGAAGGACCTTGCTTTATACTGGAATCAACTACCCCAGAATCTTTCTTCGAAGAGCTTTTCTATCTAGTAGAACTAGCCTCTGATTCATTTAATGTTCTGGATTTTTTGGCTCCTGTCGAAAGAATAGAGGCTGTCGGTTGCTTAGAACGGGTGACGGATCTTCCACCTATCTGTTGGCTCGACGCGCCAGATATGGACTCCTTGGTATTCTTCATTCGAGTGAGAGTATTGGCGACGGTGAAAACGTTGAACACTCGGCTAGAGTTAATAGTCTTCTTTTCCCCCATAGGAACCCTAAGTGTTCCAGCAATCGGCTGAGTTGAGCAGCCAAGCTCACACTCTCTTTATTTTTGGAGTCAATCGTCGCACACAGGTTCAAGAAGAGCGTTGAAGCCCAATTAACCTGAATACCCTTGGAGATGGCTGTCATATAGTCAAAACGATCCTAACTATATAGATGAAAGGATCCCGCTCTTCCTTGCAGAGCCTTTGCAACAACATCGTTTAATAGGATGAAATGGGGTTTGAGAACCTTCTTACTCCCATTTAATCTGATTTCTGAACCGTCGGCTGAGAAAACAGTCTTCATTTCTGCAGTAATGTTCGAATGAATGTTCAGATTGAACGTGTGGCTCTCCGATGGAAGTTCGAAAAACTCCGCATAGGACGCCTCATTGAAGGAAATAACCGTATTGTTCACCCTTGCCGTGATAGAATCGCCAACCATGGTTGCCGATTTAAAGAACTCCCTACTTTCTTCTCGTAGTAAATAAACGGCCCGCCGAGATACTTTTCGAGACCAGAATACTCTAGAGATATGAACGTGTCGACCACCTCCCCATTGATCAAACATATACACAGAGGGAAAGTCCACTTGCAAAGTATAATGTCTGAGGGTAATATTCTTGTTGCCCATTTTGAGAGAAGATTAATAGAAACAAGATGAACAAGGGTTTTTAGAGAGAAGTTTGGAGAAATCTAGGGTTCTTGAGAGATTTGAGAGTGAAATCTTTTCAATCACATGCCAGATGTCCTTAAATAGATTTCCAAGCGTCGCATGGCTAAATGTCACTTTTCCTAAGGGTAGGACCCATTAATTAATGTTCGACGTCTTTTTCCATAGAGTCATAATTAATTTTGGGGGTATATAAGTCATTCTCTCTTAACTTGAAAGACCCATGTATTCATGTTATTTGAAGATGACTGTTTTTATGTTTGAGCAGGAAAGTTAGATGATACGGCATGTGGGACAGCTGTCCTTGATCAGTCTAATACAAACGTAGTTAGACGTTTTTCTTACTTCTACAATCTATCAGATCTAAACGTCTATTAGACGCATGAGTCTATTAGACGCAGGCTTCTAATCACGTGTCTTATAGACGTCTTACGTCTATTAGACGTCGACGTCTAATTACGCATGAACAACACATATTAGATGTGTGTTTGGTTAGACGTGAGCTTACAAATGCTCTTGTCTTAGAAACGTCTAACCATCTATTAGACGTCAGCGTCAAACCGCACATGTTATTCACCAAGAAACATTAACTTAGATGCATATAGTGTGTAAGTAAAAATACGTCTAAGTACATGCTTGTTCTTTTTAGACGACCTCGTCTAGAGTATAAACTAATAAGAATGTGATTCATGCTTCCTTCCTTCAGCTTTCATGTATCACCTACACAAGAAAATATTTACAAACTTTGATACCCACATTCACTTGGGTCCTCGATCAATTAGTCCCTTAGGAATCCATATTTGAGTTATTTTGATGGATTTCCCATTTTGTGTTGTAATTAGTGCATATGATTTTGACTTAGCAAATGTCTTCCTACTAGCCACTGATCCCTTAGCTTTTGAAGATGGTCAGGTTTTAGATCACCAGACTTGCTGGTTGCATCTAACTTATTTTTCAGCCAGCTAAAAGTTGGCGGAACATAAGTTATTGCATTCCTCAAAGCTAACTCTTTCCCTTTGACAAAACTTATTGGCTTAAGCTTGTAAGTTACTGAGTTTAGCTTTTTGCAAGACTGGTTTGGGTCATTTTTATCAAATCCTAAATCGAATTTAGATCCAGTAGGTTTCAACAGACTAATCTAATATTTGACAGTTTCTCCAGACCTTGTCCAAGCACTAACAATATAGTTTAACCTTTTATTTTCAGAAGAAAGATTTTGAATCTTTTCTTTGAGCATCTCATTCTCAGATGAGATCTCGACCTTGTCATTTTCAAGAGTTTTTAATTCTAGAGTTTGAGATAAAGTAGGTTGAGACACTTTAGATGAAGACTTTATTTCATTTAGAAATTCTGCTAGCTTTCTGTACTCTATGACCATGTCATCTAGTGCATCTACCAGTTGTTCCCTTGAAAATTTTTCAGAAGAGAAGTCAAATACCTCAGATTCCTGATTTTCTTCTTCTTCTCTTTCCATGAAGCAAGAAACATCGTCATCATCACTGTCGCTGGATGAAAAGTAAGAATAATTATAGTTCCGTTTGTTCTTCCCGTCCCCTGCCACAAGAGCCTTCAGCTCCTTTTCTTCGTCCTTCTTCTTCTCATCACGCTTCAGCTTCCTATATTCCGATTGGTAATGACCTAGAATGCCACAATTAAAACACTTAACGTTAGCTTTTGATTTCTTATTATCATTTGAATTTGAATAGCTTGAGTTAGTGTTTCTCTTCTTCGTGAAATCGCCAAACTTCTTCACGAAGAGAGACATGGCATCGCTACTGAGCTGCTAGGAAGCTGTCTTCACATCAAGAGCAGTCAGTGACTCTTCAGCATTCACCAAAGCTTTGGCATTGATGATGGATTAGGGTTGATCTTCTTCGATCATTGAGTTCAACTAGAACTCATAGGCCTTGAGATCAACAAACAAATCGAAGAGCGAAAATTTGTTGAGGTCTTTGGATTCCCTCATAGCCATCGTCTTTATGTCCCATTCTGTTGGCAGAGCACGCATGACCTTGATAGCAATCTCCCTGTTGCTGTAAGTCTTGCCAAGAATCGATAGTGGAGACAATTTTACTGAACCTTGTATCAAACTCAGTCATTATTTCTCCAGGACGTATTTTGAAACTGTCGAACTATTGAGTGGCAACCATGATCTTGTTCTACTTTGTTTTCTCATTGCCTTCACAAAGTTGGGTAATTCTGTCCCAGATCTCCTTGGCAGTATCACACTCAATGATGTAGTTGAACATATTGTCATCAAGAGATCTGTACAGAACGTTTAATGGCATGTTGTTTAGGTTGTTTCTCCTCGTGTCTTCACTGGTCGATTCAGATCTCTCCTTTTCAATCTTGATGGGACCATTTGTGATAAAACTCCACATGTCGTCATGAAGAGAATAAAGATGAGCACGAACTCTCTTCTTCCACACGATATAGTTTTCTCTTGAGAATGTGGGAATTGCGGTAGCACTGACATCTTTGGTTATGGTCGACATTCTTAGTGATAGCTTGAGAATAGAAACAGGGCTCTAATACCAATTGATAGGATTGTTGGTACCAATAGAGACAGGGGTCTAACTATTGATGACAAATTTTGGAAAACGGTTTGATAGAAATCCCATTAGGGATTTATATCGCTTTCTATTCTTCACAAACCTTTGCAAACTCTTGAAGCGATTCAAGTGCAGAAACGTTTGCTTGGGTTTGAAGCTAAGAACGAATGAAAGAATGACCGACAGAATGTAAAAGATACAAAGAGTTGTTTATGGATGTTCGTAGCAAAACTCTCATACGTCACCCCTTCTTTCAACCACTAAAAGGATTCACTATACTTTTCTTCGAATCAAATACAGTTTCAGTGCTAGCTAATTGTTGAATACAACAGACTCTGTTCAACTTACATAAGGTTTAAGAATATTTCTAATCTAGACATGGTTTTGATTCTATTTCTTTCTTGATGTACAAACTCATTAAGCAAACAAGTAAGCAATTCGTAAGATGGAGTGTAAGTCTGGCAGCTCGTCCGTTTTCCTTGAAGATCTATAAATAGATAACAGGTACCAACAGTCGAATCTTCTACATGGAAACGTGGCAAGCACCCATTGGAAAACCTCCATAGTACACAGGTACAACAAACACAATGAACAAAAATCGTGGTCGTACCAATCTGGTAGTGCGCCGAATATTCTTTTAGGATTGTCCTGCAAGGAACAATTAGTGGAAAGAATATTTACTTACGTGGAATTCATTCATTGGATGCAACTGGCTATCGTACTGATCTGCACGGTTTAGTGGAGCAGAAGTAACATACAGCTAGTTGATCGTGGGTAGACGGATGCTGACTTTAAGCAACTGCTGAAGCGAGGCATTAGACGTGCTCCATTAGACTACCAAGTCTAATGAAGTTAGACGCGCCCATCTAATAGCATGATCCATTAGACCACCAAGTCTAATGGAATTAGATTGCACGTCTAACTATGTGTTTGTTAGACTACACGTCTAACCACGTATCTATTAGACTGCACGTCTAACTACGTGTCTGTTAGACTACACATCTAACCACGTATTTGTTAGACTACACGTCTAACTACGTTATTGTTAGACTGCACGTCTAACTACGTGTCTGTTAGACTGCACGTCTAACCACGTATCTATTAGACTGCACGTCTAACCACGTGTCTGTTAGACTGCACGTCTAACCACGTATCTGTTAGACTGCACGTCTAACCACGTGTCTATTAGATTGCACGTCTAACCACGTATCTATTAGACTGCATGACTAACTACGTGTCTGTTAGACTGCATGTCTAACCACGTATCTGTTAGAATACACATCTAACCACATGTATGTTAGACTGTACGTCTAACCACGTATCTGTTAGATTGCACGTCTAACTATGTATATGTTAGATTGCACGTCTAACTATCTGTCTGTTAGACTGCACGTCTAACCACGTATATGTTAGACTGCACGTCTAACCACGTATTTGTTAAACTGCACGTCTAACTACGTGTCTGTTAGACTGCACGTCTAACTACGTGTCTGTTAGACTGCACGTCTAACTACGTGTCTGTTAGACTGCACGTTTAACTAGCGGACGTCTAATAACCAACACGTCTAATGAACCTAATTCAAGATAAGTCTAACTTAGCATGTTTTGATGCACCTGCACAAAACAATTAGACGACTTAGTTTCATTCTTATTTAAATTTTACACAAGTTTATCATCAAAATACCGTTAGTCAAAATAATTTGACCCAATATCATGAACAATCTTCTCCTTCTCTATGCAAACCTTCTATTCCCATTCTTCTAACTCTCTTAAACCTTCTTCCACACTACACCACCAATACCCATAAGCCTTCAACACTCATAAATCAAACAATACAACCTTCTCCAAACCCTATGCCACAAATCCCAAATAACCCACTTCATTATACCACTTCATCTCTAGCCGCTTTCTCTTACTCGAGAAGGTACAATCGGCCCATTAAACGTATAAGCCCAAACAAAATATAAACCCATCAATGAAACTCCTTTAATCATCTCCTACCAACCCCTCTTAATCCATACATATTTTCTTTTATCCCTCAACTAAACCTTCATAATTTATCACTACCAACTCATAACCATCCCAATTATTTTTATCCCCCATGGTCAACCCACACATCCTCTTTTAACCACACCCCCTTCATACCCCCAATCATATCCCATTCTACCCCAAACAACCCCACACCTACCTCCCGTCCCCAATTCCACCCTTGATAATTAAATTAAAGATTCAACATCTGCTATTGATGACAAATCTGAAGGTGAATCCAAACGAGATTACAACGACACAATTGACTTTGGAAATCTCGTTGGAATGACTAAAGTGGTCAGCGGGTCCAATGTCTCTATTGTCATGAATCGAGTTCGCAAGTAATGTAGTTGTATTTCTAATTCTAACTATAACAACATTGAATGGGTGAATTACCATGTACCCATGGCGGTATCAGAAACGGAAGCAAACGACCTTCCACTGCCCTCTAGTGTTGGTGAAAAGGCACAAGGGACACTCAAATCTACAAATTCTCTATGTTAAGAAAAATTATTTCGTGGAATGTGCAGAGGTCCTTGACAACCCCAAATAGAGAAATTTAGTGTTTTCATACATGAACTCTTTCAAATGCGATATTATTACCATTTAGGAAACCTTCATCATGGATCTCGAAGAAGGTCTTCTTAAAGGCCTTACGAGAAAATACAACTTTAAGTGGGTAAACATGAATGCTCACGGAAACTCAAGAGTTATTCTTGTCCTTTGGAATGCAGATCTCTTCAAAGATGGAGAGATTATTATGGACTCCTAATCTGTCTCTATCAAATTCAAATGCCTCACTAGTGAGTATTTTCGGGCCTATAGTGATGTGTACGGTCCAATGGATTACAATAACAAACCAAGATTCATTCAGGAACTTAACGATATTATTTTGCATTGACCTCTACAGTGATGCATATGTGGCGATTTCAACCTCGTTAGATCCCCAAGTGAAAGAAAAAATTTAAGAGGTTTTTACAATACGATGGAATTGGGAGGTTCGAGGCGGAGAATGCATTTATCATCTCCGCCCCATTTTTACTTAGGGGATTTTTTTACTGCAAGCCCCACCCCGTTCGGTTTTGGGGAATCACCACGGGACAACGTTTATATTATATTCTCTAAAAAAGAAAAAAATATATAATAAAATTATATAAATGGATTTTTTAATATAATATATATTGTAATATATCAAAAATATTATTATTATAAAGAAATAAATTTAAAACTCTTATAAAATATAATTGATAGATAAATATATTGGTAATTTTATATATTTAATTATGTTTATAGTGTTCAGGGCAGAATCGGGGAGAGAACGGGATGGGTTGGGGCGTGAGACTCAAATATCATCATTATCCCAAACTCGGTCAACTACCGGTCAATCTAAGGAAAAACCACCCCAGACGGGGAAATTTGGTTCGGTTACCGTGGGGCGGGTTCAAATTGCCACCCTTAGTTTACAAGGGTATGGACATATTTAATACTTTCATTAGTGACTCCTTTCTTATTTACCATATCCTCGATGAGTCGAAATGCACTCGATGAAGTGATAGCGATAATAGGAGTATGTCTTGAATCGACATATTTTTCTACAAATATGGCTAGGAGAGCCTCTACTCCCCCAAATAATCAATGCTCTAGAATTCGACGTTGTGTTTCAGACCACAAACCTATTATCCTTACATGTGGCCTATCCATTCAACTAAAGCCTTCATTTATATTCGAAAACACTCTTCTCTTAGATCATAATTTAGTGTAAGAAGTGGGGAAGTGGTGGCTCAGTCAACCTATGATAGAGGGGAGACCATATTTTATCCTTTTTCACAAACTTAAAAATCTCAAAACGTTTATAAGATAATGGAGGAAAACATACTTTGGTTCCCTCCATTAAAACATATCTAATGTTTGTCATGAAATTGAGTGTTTCGAAAGGTTGGAGGAAGAACGTGCTCTCACAAACATTGAGGCTTCAATAGATTCACACTAATGGAGTGACACAATTTTCTTTAAATGGGAGGAGGATAATTCTAAGTAGAGATCTCATTGTCCGTGGCTCAAGGAGGGGGATTCAAATAGCCGATTTTTCTATAATTTCACTAATTCTCGTAGAACATACAACTAGATCTATATTCTTAAGGTTAACTGGGTCGAGACTTCCGATCCGTCAATAAGTAAAGACTCCATTATCTCTTTCTAAGAAGATCTCCTTACTAAGAGGGATAGAGAGACCTAATTTCGAGGGATTATGTTTCATCATATTTGTAATGATCAAAGGGTTTTCATTAAGCGGGAGTTCACAATCGATGAGTTCTGGAAGCCATTTCTGGCAGCGATGGGGGATAAAACCCCTGGCCTCGACGGTTATACTATTGTATTTATCAAAGAATTTTAGGATATCATTAAAGATGACTATTTAAGATCGTTCAAGCATATTTACGAGAAGACCTCTTTTGAAAAAAGTTGGAGCGGTTGTCTTTACAAATTAAACATCGAAATTTTTTCGATCATGTTTACTAGTACTTCTTTCTTTTTATCCTCAAAAAGATGGACTACAGGGAAAAGGGGAGAAAGTGGATTAAAACATTCATCTTTGAACCCAGGTTCTCTATCATTATTAACGGTGAAGTTTGTGGATTTTTTAAGAGCTTGAGGGATCTTAGATAGGGGATACTCTTTCGCTCTTTTTGTTTAATATCGCCATGGAAGGATTGTCTAAGCTTTTCAATAGGGAAGCCACCCAAGACTCTTCATAGGGATAAATTTGGGAACATAAAGACATGCTAACTTCATCACTCATCTTCTTTTTACAGACGACACACTTTTTCGTACAGAGTGCACTTCCGACCATGTTCATAGGAAGATTCTCATCATCTTTGAGGCGTGTTTGGGACTCATGATTAATAAAGACAGGTCAAAGATTTTTTCCATTGGTGACATCCCAAACACACGTGCATTGGCTGACATTTTAGGATTCAAAACTGGCCATCTTCTTTCTAAGTACTTGAGTTTTTCTCTTGTAGTCAAGACAGGTTGTAAGAATCTGAAACCCTATCGTTAAGAAAATGGAGGCCAGCTTGGCTCTTTGGAAGAGAAAACTTCTCTCCAAGGGCGACAAACTTGTCATTGTGAAGAAGAATCTTACCGTAATTTCCACTTTCACTATGTCCCTTTTCTCTATCCTAGTCTCTATGGAAAACAAAATTAAATTCATCATAAGAAAATTTATTTGGGGTAACACTAACTTTACAAGGGTCACTCATCTGTCCAGGTGAGACATTACAAAACTTAGCATCTCTGAAAGGTGGTCTTGAAATCAAAGACATCTCTCTTTTTAACACTTCTCTTAATTTCAAGTGGTGGTGGAGGTCTAAAAATGAGAATGATAGTCTTTGGAGGAATGTTGTAATTTCCATGTATAGAGGAATGACACGTGGTATCTTAGGGATAAATTGGTTGAATCCCTTCGGAACATATGTGAGATCTTTAATAAAAAGAAAGCAAGAGTGTTTGACTTCTTTAGACTTACTTTTGGCCTCACTGATTGGAGAACCACATTGCATCACCCCCATTCGCTCGCTGAAGAGGACATACTTGCCAACTTAGAGGAGACCTTTATGCAAGTTACAATTCAACCGGAGTCCGATGATAGTTTTATTTTAACTGGCTCCTCAGATTTTAAGACTAATGCTATCTACCATGCGATCATCCAATAAGCGCCAACTTAGTTCCCTTGGAAGGAAGTGTGGAAATCAAAATCCAAATTTAGGATTTTATTTTTTGTGTGGGAAGCAATTCATGGGGGAGTTATAACTATCGTCAAACTTAACAAGAAAGGGATGCATTTGGCCAATAAATGTTGTCTCTATAAGAAGAACAAGGAAACTATCGACCACATTCTTCTCCATTTCAACCTTCCCATAGACATGTGGGTCCTTCTACAAAATATTCTCAACTTTCAATGGGAGGTGCCGCTTACCGTCCCAGACTTTTGGGGAAAATATATAAGGTGGGGAGTAAATAATTACATCAGTGGTGATTGAAAGCCTATACCTCTCATAATGTGGTGGACAGTTTAGAAATAAAGGAATATAAGAACATTCTAAGAGAAAATTTTTGGGCTGAAAGAATCAGCTTTATGCTCCACGCATTTGTTTTTATTCGTAAAAGGGAATTTTGTACGGGTTGAGAATTTTTTTGATCTAATTAACATTTAGTCTTTATCTTCTTCTTTTGTTCCTTTGTTTTTGTTTCTCTTCTCCCTCCCATCTGTAATTCATTAAACGCATCTTGCGTTTTCTTTAAATGAAAAGTTAACATTTTTCAAAATAATATGATAAGAACATTCAAATGACAATTTTAACCCTTAAAAATTTAATCAAATTATGTTACTACAAGGATAAAATATTCTTTAACTACTACACTACATTAGTTCCATATCTTTATCAAATCAAATTATATATAAATTACTTAAAATTTTGAAATTATCATTTGGTTTTGTTTAGTATTTATTTTTCAAACACTTGACTTATGCGAACTCTCAAAATTTGGTATGGAGCATAAATACTTCATTTTTAGTTTTATCAAGTTCAGTTTCTGAATGTGATCCCATTTGGACCCATAACCAGCAGAGAAATTTGACTTATATAATGTTTCAAAATAAAACCAATATAATGGAGAGAATTAATTAAACAAGGGTTTGCACTCTTGCAACAAGTTAAAGTCATTATGTACCTTCTTTGAAGGAATACTTTCTAGGTAACAGTTAAGAATCTAGAATTCCTAAATTCAAATCTTAATTATCCCAAGTTCAAGATGGAAGAATTGAACAAATGAAGAAAAAATCAGACAAGTTATTATTAATGGAAAACTCACCTATCTCAGCTTTGAAGGGGAAAAGTTCTACAGCTTTTTGAGCTTGATTACTTACTTGACTTTGCACTATTAATATAAAATTGATAACAAGAGAATGGAACAATACTCCTTAGGCAGTATGCTCTAGGAATGAATATATATGAATAAAAATTGTGTTACATCATTCCAATGATACAGTAAACAGAAAGATAAATGAAAAATCAAAGTGGAATTTACTTAGTAAGATTTACAATCAATTGCAGATCAACTTACAAAAATCTCAATCAAAATAATATAATATATTAATTGCTTCATATTACTTGTAATGTTTACGACATCTCAATGGAGAAATATCTAAAGTTCAAGATTGATCTGTTGATGAGTTGCTTGAAGATTGGCTGATGGCCTGCGGTCCACTATATTTATTATTTTATTTTATTTTTTTACAACCATGATGACTTACCCAAATACCATATCAGACCATGAATGTATACTCTAGAACTACTCACCATATTACAACTAATCTCAACTATATGTGGATTCAGTATCGAAAATATCAAAGTTGATAATGATATGCTACAGTCATTCTACTGTTTCAAGTCTCAATTTCGGATGTACCTTTATGTTTGTGAAAGATAATATATGATAGGCTACTTATCATATTGGTTATTCTACAGTTTTAAGTATCAATTTCTGATGGACCCTTATGTTTGTGAAATATATATCTTGTGCCAAAATCACATAGAGCCTTCTAAGTTCTAAGTATGGCACGATGTACAGCTAACAATAACGTTTTCTTTGAAATTCATCCTACTTATTGTGTTGAAGGATCAAATTACTAAGTGGACATTGCTTCAGGGTTCTCTTAAACAAGGATTATCTAGTCTCTACGCAATTGCTAAGTCATAAGTTTAAGTGCGTTAGTTTGAATACGATCTATTGGACATGTTGCACAAACGATTGAGACATACGTCAGTTGATACCACCTCTTATGTTTTGTCTGAATATTTTTGTACCAATTTTAGGCAATAAGAAAATTCCATTTCTCATTATCTACATCTTGAACTTATGCACCTATGTTCATCTATTGATTATACAAGGTTTATTTGGATTTATCTGCAAACTGATTGGGGAGATGACTATCATAATTTTAAAAATCTCACCGTTCGAATGGTATATGACATTGTCTATTATGTACATATTCTAGTGAACAAAATGAGTTTGTTGAAAGGAATGTTACACAATAAACTCAAATAATGGCCATCCATATTTTAAGTAATAAATTAAATGTCTTTTAAGTTTAGTCTTTAATGGTGGAGGTTTCAAACGTTTTAGCAGTTTTAGTAATCAGTGTCAGCCTTAAATGTTGCTATTACAGTAATCAGGGTCAGCCTTAAATGTTGCTATTACAGTTTTTGTCTTTGATTGCTGTTTTCATTTCTTGTACGTTTTGTTTTCTGTTAAGAGTCTATAAATAGAGGTGTGTGTGCTGAATACGATGAATGAGAAAAAAGAATAAAAAAAATATTTGTTTCAGTCTTATAGAAGAAATCCCCAAGAGTCTTTTTATCTCCTTTTCCTCCAAAAGTTTATTTTTCTCAAGGAAAATATGGCATTTAATGAGACATAGGACGTACCTTATTAGATCATGCATCAATGCCCCCATCATCTCTGGGATGAATTTGTTCACGTAACTACATTTTATAAATTGTCTTTCATCGTCATCTCACGATAATCGGTCTCCTTTTAAGGTACTATTTATGAATAAACCAGACTATGTTTTTTCATAAAATATTTGATTGTACATGCTATCCTCTTATAAAGGCCTTTTAAGGTACTATTTATGAATAAACCAGACTATGTTTCTTCATAAAATATTGATTGTACTTGCTATCCTCTTATACAACCATCGTACCACTACATGTTGTTTCCTTGATTAAGGTAAAGTTCACGAATCGCTTTCTCGAGCTGAAAAAGTGAGCTGCAAGTTCTCCAAGGTTAGATTCCCTTCCTTTCTCTCTGTATCTCGCTATTAACTCTTTCTAATAATACAAGGTTTTTATTTGCAGTTCTTTCTTATTTTAGATTGCACAATAATGTTGTAAGTCAGACTCAAACAACAAACTAGAATGTATTGTCTATATGATGTTATCCACATTTTACATATAATGAAAACAATTGAGCCATATCTCAAGCTCAAATTTAAGGTAATTTTATAAGGCAATAACTCAATCATATTACTAATACCTTTTTATTAGTTATTCATTCCTTCAACAATATTGATAGATGATAATAGAGTCATGTTTTCAAAGTCAAATTCTAGTTAATTTCATGAGACACCAAGTCAATCATACTGATAGATGAAATTGACTGTTTCCAAAAAGTTGCTTAAATATGGCCAAACACAATCATTTGTTTCTTGAAACCAGAATTACAAAGTTTTGAGCCCAAACCATAGGGGCTTATCCTATATGTCTGTTGGTTGAATTGTTAGGAACGAAACATATAAAGTTGTATTTGTAGTAAAATGGTGTAGTAAGTTCATGATTCAATTTGTATAATTATACACTCCAGTGTAGCTTAATTTGGTGATCACGTGTTTCTCTTTATATTGTAAGTGAGTGTCTATTACGTAGACTATGTAGGGTATATTGTTTTTGTTACAATAAAGTAGAGAATATAATAAGTTATGCATTGATTTTGTTAGCAGGTTCTCATTTCATTGATGATTCATACTTCCATGTACAACTGTTATGGCAGAGATACTAGAAATGACTTAACCTTCTAACTGATTGTTCTCTCCTGGGCACAACAGGTGGATGGTGGGGTCATGTTAGGGATCAAACAACTAACCCAACACGTGTTGTTTACGAGAATGCAGACAACTAACCCAACAAGTGTTGGTTACGAGAATGCAGTTAATGCCCCTGCTCCCAATGTTGTTCCACTCCTCAATCATTGGGCTTTAGAGAAGGTTTGTTGATATAATACAATTTCCTATTTAACTTCCTTATAGTTAGTAGGTTTCTAATCTTTAACTTGTAAAATATATTGTATCATGTTTTTTTGAGTTTATGTCATGTTTTCTTTATGTAATCTACTAATTTGTATGTAATCTAGTTATATAATATATATGCTTGAACATGAATACTTCACAAGGTTTCAACCTATCAGTTTTGACTAATTAAACCTTGTCAAATTGTATCATCTAACAATTTGAAGACAGGGAAAGAAAAATAGATATATATGATTCTATGAGCACAATAAAATAGTTTCAATGGTTGATGCTCCAAGCTCTATTGACCGACAATTCCAGTTCGGAGAGTATTGAATACATACATGTGGTTTCTTTTAAATCATTCTAGTACACTGAGAATTAAGCATATTCAATGGGTACTTAACCTTTTTAGATGTTCTAGCATTTTTTGTGAGGATTAGGTGATCAATTTTAAACCATTTGGTTTCTTTTTGTTGCTTCATCTATTTTAGGTAAAGGCAAACAACCACCCTTAACTGAAGTCTTGTAGGCCTAATTTTTTTTATGTTATTTGTATCAAGTGTGTTAGCTCATTCTACAATCACATGTTTTTTTTTCATATTCACAAGAACTTGTTATTTTCGAGATGTTAGTAGATAGTAAAGTTTTCAATACAATTGTTTACCCCTCCATGAATAACTAAAGCTGCATTTTGAGTTTCTTTCAAACAAACTCCATTCTATAACTAGATATGTCATGGCATATCAGTTGCTGGATTAAATGGTATTGGTCTTCTTACACTTGATCAAATGTTTGGATCTATAAACGATAAGTCTTATATGAGCTAATTTATGCAAAAATCAGCTGTATCAGAACTGATGCAAAGTCTCTTTTTCAATCTAAATATATGAATCAAGTTGCATTCTTTATTATATTATACTAAAACTAAAATTTATGAGAGGCTTTCATATATATGTGGATAGGGAGAGGATTAACAGACTCTAATGGTAGACTTAAAGATACCATTACTAAATTAATCAACATATTTATGTCCCTTCATGTGTGATTTCCTGCTCCAATGATAACCCATATATATACAACTTTATTTTCTTAAAACTACAGTCAATTTAATTTACTGGGATTTCAATCAAATTTTATTTGGTATACATGTTGTCAGTGCAGTTTGTTATTATTGAATTGTACATTCATCCTAAATTGATTTTCTATAATTTGTTATAACTTATTATTATAAGTTACATTCTTCTATTAAATCCGTTTTCAATAGTTCTTATGTTACTATTTCTGTTATCTCATAGTACATATGCTTGTAAAACTTATTTTTGAAGAATGTAAAGTTCTCCCATAACAGGTTTTGACAAAAAAAAAATCTTAATTAAATGTATGCATAAGTATGTCATTATAGATAGGAATTCACCACTTTTCTAAATTTTGTTATTTGGTTTCAAAATTTTCATTGCAGGTTGACCAAAGTTCTACCTTTATTTTTTATGAGAGTAATTATTCATACTATGAATGTCATTCCTACTCTAGTAACTACACATCAATTTTCTTTTATCACTACACCAAATAATTCATCTGTGGATGATTAAATACCAACACATATTTTTTTATCATTATCTTTGAGTCTTACAATCCGTTTGCAATGCTTACCCATCAACCATAAAGAACCTAACTTGATGATAATTTTTTTATTATGTTGATTTCATATTTTTCAGCAAATATGGTATATCACATACTCCAGTTCCTCGAGTTTTAATCCATATGGCTGACTGAAATATTCATCTACGAGTTGTCAATTGCTGGAAGAAGAAATGTGGACACAACAACCAGGTTGTTTTTCCAAATTTTGTCTATAATTATTTCATATCAATATATCTTTTTTATTTCTTATCTTAAAAAGAATATTCTTTTATATAATTCCAGTTGAGGCCCAAGAAGAAGATCAAATAGATGAAAAAAGAAGATCAAGTAGATGAAAATTATCCATTTCCAGTTTTCTATTCCAGCTTTGTAGTTTCAATATCGGTTGACCGGTCTTACTGCCAAAGAGTGAAAACCGATCTTTGACGTATAGGTTTACCGATCCTTTAGCTTGAGCGGTAAACTCGTTCGAACCGATCTTCTACTTGATTATGTTGTAGAGATAGCCGAAAGGATGTAGCGATTAGAGTTCTGGTTTGTGCCGCCTTTGCAATATCGGTCGACCGGTCCAGAGTAGTAAGGTTGATTTAATTATTTGACCAATCTCTGTGTTTCCTGCACAAACAATGAATTTAGTTAAGTTCTTTAGATAGTTAATTACCTACTAATTAACTATCTAACATTTTCAACAGGAATTTTCTTAGTAACAGTTGTAGAAGATTATTTACTTGTGTTGCTATCCTACTGTTCTTTAATAACTTCTTCAGTAATTCTTTCATTTTTTGACGGCTGCTTTCTTTATTTCTTCCAACACAAAATCCCTAACTTCTTTAGATTTATTACTTTTGTTATTTCCCTTCTTCATGATGGGAAACCTAAGAAATGATCACAAATAAATTCAGTGTTGTTTATAAATGCACAAGAAATCCTAGACTAGAGAATTTAATAGCTCATTTATGATGCAAGACAATATCGTGTCGTTCGTGCAACTCGAGTTGTGCCGCTTGTGCCAATCGTGTCGCCCGTGTCGATCGCACTTCCTTTGATAAATGGTGATTTTAGTGCCGATTTGATGAATTCCGACTCAAGACAATATCATATCACCTATGATGATTGTGTCGTATGTTCCTATCGTGCCGCCGTGTCGATCGTGCCGTGATGTGCCGCCTGTGCCGATCGTGCTTCCTTAAAAATTGCCAAAGATTTTTTTCTCTTTCTAGGGTTTTTGTTATCAAGGATATATTCTATTTCAATTAGATTTCATCAATGATTGGAAAGATTATTATTTGGAACATTTATGAAATCAACGATGGCATGTAGAGATGCGTCATTAAGGCACTATTGGGAACTCTTAGTTGTTGCATATATATAGTTTTAGTGAGACTAAAATTCGAAAGATAGATTAGTAAATTGTAGTTGAGAGTCTCTTTATTATATAGGGGTGTCTCATAAGATTCTTGTGGCATTATGGAAAGCTTTATGGTTAGTCGATGTTGTATGTATCATAAGGAGGCAAAATCGATGACTCACTTACTTTTGCATTGTCAATGGTGACTAGTATTTGAAATCTCTTATGGAGTATGTTTATGATTCACTAGGTGATGCTCGAGTATTTGGATAGTTGTAGTGAAGTTTGGATTGAGGTGCCTGATATGGAAGGACTACATATTTGGGTTATCATCCCGATTATATTCTGGTGGACTATCTAGTTGGAGGGAAATCGTTGAACCTTCTATGATAGTAGTTGTTTAATGCATTTCATTTATAATGATATTATCATGACTGTTTAACATTCATTTTGGAAAGCTAATGGAGTAGGTCGGAGAATTATTCGTTCTTCTTAAGGATCTATGATCTCGATAATCTGGTGGGTAATATGTTTATATTTTTTTCTTGTTTTCATTTTTATAATGTCTTGCTTTGTCGTTATGCATAAACGATTATTATCATTTTTAATATACATGAACCATTTAAAAAACTGATAAAGATTAAGAGATTTAAAACTATGAGTCTTCAATTGGTAGGTTCACCAATTTAGTTATTTATATTAATAATCAGTTAATCAATCGGAATATATATATATATATAATGATGCCTAATTTCAAAGTGTCCGAATTGTCCGGTCGAGAATTGTGGTTAATTTGAATATATATGTGAGAGTAATGGATATTTGGGTCGGATTGTGGGTTGACCCGCTCATAAACTTAAAACGGTTAAAAATATAAAAATGTTATATGTATGTTTTGAACTTCAACCTAACAAAATAATTACAACCCTTTAACCAAATATGATAATAAGACTTCATTTTTTATTTCAACACCAAATTTGATGAATGCGGTACATTTTAACAATATAAGTTCAAATTTTTAACTAACTAACTAATATATATATATATATATAATGATGCTTAATTTAAAAGTGTGTGGATTGCCGGGTCGAGAGCTATTGTTAATTTGGATATATATGTGAGAGTAAATGGATACTTGGGTCGGATTGTAGATTGAACCGTCCATAAATTTAAAACGGTTAAAAATAAAATTAAAAATGTTATATGTATATTTCGAAATTGCAACCTAACAAAACAAGTACAACCATTTACCCAAGTGTGATTGGGATATGGTTTACCGAGGGATAATAGACCGATATCAATTAAAAGTGGTTAAAAAATATATATCAAATATTTGATTGACCAAAGTGTGAGGATGCTAAATGTTAAAAAATATGAATCAAATATTTGATTGACCAAAATGAGAGTGTAAGGTCATGAGATGAGAGGTTTATTCAGAAAAAATATGTGATGAGATATGTAAGAAGATAATTTATTTTACCGAAGTGAAAATATAGAATGAGAGTGTTCTTTTTTTTATTTTAATATACTATTCGTGATTTATTAAAAAATTTAAACATTAAATACATATTATTATTTTTATATATATATTTGTATATGTGTGCATCGCACGAGAACCTTTATAGGTTCTAACGATTTTGGTAAACATGTCTAACCGAAACCTTTGATCAATTTCTACATCAATTAATTGATTTGTACTTAAATATATTTTTTCCATTGTCTCTTGTCACTAGAATCTCACAATTCTATCATCTAGCTTCATCACCTACGTCCCTTCCAACTTTCGACGACAAATGATCTTGTCTAGAAAAGATTGTGATAGTTTAGATCTAACTTTATCGACAAAGGGGGTCCAAATCCAGTCGGTCGACTTTATGGAGAAAGGGGAGGCAGAGATGATTTACCTTCTTCTCCGTCGTTAGAAAGGAAAATGTGATTGAGTAAGGATGTACTTTATAATGATTACCTTTTATGCAAGTGAGTGTGTTCATTATAAAATTAATGATACAAAATATTAGATTTGTGTCATATGTAATTAAGTGTTTTCAATATATTTAAAAAAAATGAATCAACTTCAAAGGGAATAATATAACAAGAGCATTGTGAAAAAAATTATATATCACTAAGGTTGATGTTTAATCTATAAAGAAACATCTATTCTGATGAGCATTTCAAAATTTGTATTGAAATTTAAGAATAGTTTGTTTGGTTTTGTAACAGCAAAATTACAGATCTTCTTAGAAATCAAACCTGAAACAAATCAATTTCCAAATCGTCTATAACAAACAACAAATTTACCAAGAACTTAAATAGCACAAAGAAATAAACGACAACACAATATACGTGGTTCGGTCAAAATTGACCTATGTCCACGGGAGGGATAAGTTTCACTAAATCAAAAAAATGACAATAGTAAAAACTTATATACCCTGCTCTCAAATGAAAGAAGTGATTACACTAGGAATGATTAGAATCCTCCACAATCAAAAGCTCCCCCAACCTCTCACTTTAGATTAGCCAAAGAACAAGAAGAAGTAGAAAACCCCTAGATCTGTTCATTCTCTCTCAACCTTACTGTGTTATGAGAAAAATCCCAAAAAAAGTATTTATACTCTAACCCATTTTCATAACAGAAAACCCTGACCCGTTTACCCGGAATTTAAAACCCGCCCATAATGGCAAAGAACACCTCAACAATTCTCTCCCTTCCGAGCCATGGGAGAATGTTGCTATAAACATTTATCATCGTGACGCTCCTGCCAGAACCATTCCGTCTTTGGCACAACATATCTCATGTTTGCCTCTTGGCAAACCCTTTGTCATCATATCTGACTCGTTCTCATCTATATGCACTTTCTCCAAGTATAACTCCTTCTTCTCGAGCACTTCACGGATCTAATGGTACCTTCTTTGAATGTGTTTTGAACGTGAATGGAAACTTGGATTCTTGTTCACATGTATAGCACTTTGTGAGTCACTAAACACCACAAATCTGTCTTGTGCAATGCCTATTTATTTCAACAATTCTTTCATCCATCTCATTTCCTTACAAAATTCAGTAATGGCAATATATTCAGCTTTTGTAGTAGACAAAGCAACACATTTCTGTAGACGAGACTGCCATGATACAACTCCTCCTCTAAAGGTAAACAAATACCCTAAAGTTGATCTCATTGTGTCAATATCACCACTCATATCTGAATCAGATAACCCTTCAACATGTGTCTTTCCAGTACCATAACACAAAGCGTATTTGGAGGTCCCTCTAAGATATCTCATTAGCCACTTAATCGCTTCCTAGTGTGTCTTATTGGGATTTGATAGAAAACGACTAACTACTCCAACCGCATGAGCTATATCTGGTCTTGAAAGGATCGAAGACACAATTAGAGACGGGGGTCTGACTATTGATGACAATTTCGTACAAAAACGGTTTGATTGAAATCATGTTAGGGATTTATATTGCTTTCTATTCTACACAAACCCTTGCAAACTCTTGAGCGATTCAAGTGCAGAAACGTTTGCTTGAGTTTGAAGCTAAGAACCAAAGAAGGAGATGATGACATAATGTAAATGACACAAAGAGTTGTTTGTGGATGTTCAGAGCAAAACTCTCCTACGTCACCCCTTCTTCCAACCACCGGAAGGATTCACTATACGTTTCTTAGAATCAAATACAGTTGCACGACTAGCTCACTATTGAACAGAATAGACTCTGTTCAACTTACAATATATTGAAAAATATCACTCAGCTAGACAATACTTTGATTCTATCTCTCTCTTGATATACACACAGTAAAGGAAGAAAGCAATTCGTGAGATTGTAAGTTCAGTAGTTCATTCGTATATTCTGATCGATCGAGAGATCATTCGTTGTCCTTGAGAATCTTTAAATAGAGAGCAGGCACCAACGGTCGAATCTTCTATAATGACACGTGGCAAACTTCCATTGGAACGCCTCCATAGTACACAGGTACAGCAGAATCTGAGCACCAGGATTGTGGCCGTACCAATCTGGTAGTGCGCCAAATATTCTTCTAGGATATTCTTGTAAGAAACAAGTAGTGAAAATAATATTTGATTACGTGGCATTAGTTAATTGGATGCAACTGGTTGTCGTACTGATCTACATTGAGAAGTGGAGCAAGAGTAGCATACAGCTAGTTGATCGTGGGTAGACGGATGCTAGCTTCAAGTAACTACTTAAGCATGGCATTAGACATTTTTTCAATTTGACTGACAATTCTAATGAAGTTAGACGCCCCCGTCTAATTGCAGGATCCATTAGACCACCTGGTCTAATGGGATTAGACGACACGTCTAATTACAGTTCCTTTTAGACTAATCTGAAAGAGTTAGATTGCACGTCTAACTGTCATCTCTGTTAGACTGCACGTCTAACTACGTATCTGTTAGACTGCACGTCTAACTACGTATCTGTTAGACTGCATGTCTAACTACGTATCTTTTAGACTACACATCTAACTATGTATCTATTAGACTATCGTCTAACTACGTCTGTTATACTGCACGTCTAACTACGTATCCATTAGACTGCACGTCTAACTATGTCTCTTAGACTGCACGTCTAACTACGTATCTGTTAGACTGCACGTCTAACTACGTGTCTGTTAGACTGCACGTCTAACTACGTTTGTTACACTGTACGTCTAACTACGTCTCCGTTAGACTACACGTCTAACTACGTCTATTAGACTACACGTCTAATTATGTATCCGTTAGACTGTACGTCTAACTACGTCTGTTAGACTGCATGTCTAACTACGTATCTGTTAGACTGCACGTCTAACTACGTCTATTAGACTGCACGTCTAACTACGTCTATTAGACTGCACGTCTAACTATGTATTTGTTAGACTGCACGTCTAACTACTTATCGGTTAGACTGCACGTCTAACTACGTCTGTTAGACTACACGTCTAACTACGTCTATTAGAATGCACGTCTAACTACGTTTTTTAGACTACACGCCTAACTATTTATTTGTTAGACTGCACATCTAACTACGTTAGTTAGACTACACGTCTAACTATGCATCTGTTAGACTACACGTCTAACTACGTATCTGTTAGACTGCACGTCTAACTACGTCTATTAGACTGTACGTCTAACTACGTCTCCGTTAGACTGCGCGTCTAACTACGTCTGTTAGACTGCACGTCTAACTACGTATCTGTTAGACTGCACATCTAACTCAATGCGTCTAATAGCCAATCAGTCTAATGAACCTCATTCAGACTTAGTCTAATATAACATGTTTTCGATACACCTGCACCAAAAACAATTAGACGGCTTAGTTTAAGTTTTATATCAACTCATCATCAAAATTACACTAGTCAAAATACTTTGACCCTTAGTCAAAATAATTTGACAGAACAATTTCCCCCTTTTGATGATGATGTTAGAACTTTGCACAATTTAAGAGATAAACAATCATCCAATGGAAGAAAGAGTCAAACTTGTTCACCAGTCTTACAGAAATAAGTTCCAAAAACCAACATTCAAAAACCAAGTTTAAAGAACCAAATTCACAAACCAACAGAAGATAGTTTAGGAGGAAAGAGATTATTGATCTTCCCTTTTCACGAGTGGGTTGATTTGGTAGTTGAATCCTTGACCGTTGAATTCTTCACCAGTCAGAAGGTTTCGAAACGGAGGGAGAGAATGGCCACCACGACCACTTCCACCACTTCTTCCACCACGATCACCTCCACTACTTCTACCACCACGATCACCGTTGCGACCTCCACCTCTTTTGATTGGCCTATCGCTATCATCACCAGTTTGCTTTCGCTTTGATCTAGTGCCTGTTGAAATACCACCACCTCTTCTACCGCTATTGTCATCGCCTTGAGTAATGAGATTCTCCTCTTTCTTGCCAGTAGCCTTAGCATCTTCTTCAGCCTAAATTTTCCTTGCAAAGGAATCGGCCTATTCTAAACGCTCAGCATCAGCTTTGCTCTTATTACCTTGAATCTCAACCATTTGATTTCGAAGCAAGCTAATTCCATCCATAACTTCATTATGGAGTTCAACAGCATTTTCCCTTTAACAGTCGATCAAGTCGCTCTGACGTCTGAAGAAGTTCTTTTCAAATTTGGTGAATGTCTTGTTGAGGGTATTAATCTCTTACGTGTTCTTCTTCAATGTCTGCTCCATCTCATTATGGGTTTTAAGAAGATCGACAAATTCCTTCTTGTTTGCTTTTTGAGTCTTCATAATCTTCAACATGTTTGATTGCATTTCAGCCATATTCTTTTGAAGAGTGCCCATTAATGTTGTCATAGACTTCATCAGCTTCGTACCACCAGCAGATGATCATTCATTAGAGGAAATCTCTTGAAAATTTGTTGGAGCGGTCTGAATGGGACTGATATGGGTGTGAACTTGCATGGACTTCTCTGGTCCATCCTTCTCTAAATCACTTTCAGACTTTCCTTCTTCTTCATCACCCAAAATTTCTTCACATACCTTGTGAATCTTATCGGACAAATCTCCTGAATGATGAGGAAGGTTGACAACATCATCATCAACATTCGCGGATGTGATACCCTGGAAAGGTTGAGGGGAGTCTTCAGAACTTTTGGAAGATGTATCATTGATATCTGGTTCCCCCTCAGATCGAGCTACATCAGGCTGACTGACTTCGGCCTCCTTCTATGAAGATGCCTCTACTTAGAGAATTGGGGACTCCAACACTTCCTTTTCCTAGGTAATAAGAGCTTGAACGGGTTCCTTAACAACTTCTTCTTCTTCAATAATTGGGTTGGTTTGAATAGGTTCCACATTTTGCTCAATTCTGGGTTGAGCTATTTGACGTTTTTTCTCAGCTGAAAAATTCCCAATTCTATAAGAAGAGCAGCAGTTTGCACATCTTTAGCAACATCACGATCATCGGACAGATCCATAAGTTCATCTTCATATGAGAGACTTCGAAATGGACTAACCCCGGAGCAATTTGCTCCATGAACGTACCTAACAACGGTAGAAATGTAATCTTGCATAATCTCTTCTAATTTTTTCATAGCTTTCTCATCTACCTTAGCATTCCTCTCAAGAGGATTGAAATTGGCTCTTCTGGCTTGAAGAATCGGAAAGAGGGCTCTTACTCTCAAATTTGCTTCAACTAGCTCTTTTCTCTTAAGAGCTTCATAAACTTTCGATGTCTTAGCCCATTTCAGGACTCTCTTTTCAGTGTTGACTAGCTTCAACCATTGACTTCTTACGCCTTTACCCTTGATGACCTCATCATACTTAACCAACATTATGTTCAAGACCCAAGTATCAAAGATCTCGATCTTTTCTGCAGCATTTATATTGGCATGATCCATCATAAGGTTGACAATGCAGGTTGTTTCAGAAATCTCCTCATTTGAATCGGTTGCAACATCCTTTCCTTTTCCAATAACCTCAACAGGCTTTGGAGTAGGCCTTGGTTCCCCAAACGTGATTCCAGCAACTTTTCTTGCGGAACGCATTAACTCATGAGCAGAAAGAGGTCTAGCAAAGAGTCCTGGCGTGAGTTCTTACTAAATAAGCTTTCCAGTCACTACGGACTCTATTGGGACAAGATTGGAAACATGGGGCTCTTCGACTGGCATAGAAATGGCCTTTTCAGATGCATCACCAGCAACAAGGGTAAGAACTGCACCTTGCTCTAGTTCAAAAGAAACTGTAGCTTCAGCTGCTACAAACTCGGGTTCATGGACAGGAGATGAAGTCCTATCAGGATTATCCATGTTTGGACCAACTGGCTCAACAATTGCCCCGACAGCAGGTTCCATAACAGGAACAGAAACATATTTATCTTGTTCCACCACAGGAATATTAAATTTAGGCACTTCGGCCTGAGATTGAGATGTGGTTACCTTAGACGATACTTTCACAGACTTAGACGCCCTGGGCGCCTTTGATTTCTCTCCTCTTAAAGTAGAGGACTTAGCAGGTTTTCTTAACTGACTCACGGATGGAGACAAGGGAGACATTGGAATAGAGGCAAGTTCGACTGGACCTTGCTTAACTCGGGAATCGACTATTCCAGAGTCTTTCTTCTAAGAGCTTTTCAGACTAGTGGAACTAGACTCTGATTCATTGATTGTTCTCGTTCTCTTAGCTCCTGTCGACATAATAGAAGTCGTTGGTTGCTTGGATCGAGTAACAGACCTTCCTCCTGTCTGTTGGTTTGATGCTCCAGATAACGATTCCTTGTTGTTTCTTCATTCGGACAAGGGTGTTGGCAACAGTGAACACATTATACACTCAAGTAGAATTGATCGGCTCAGAATCCCCCTTGGGGACCCCTAAATGTTCCAGCAGACGGCTAAGTTGAGCAACAAAACTCACACTTTCTTTGTTCTTTTGATTAATAGTTGCGCACAGGTTTATGAACAAGTTTGAGGACCAGTTTACCTGAATCCCTTTAGAAATCGCCATCATATAGTCAAAACGGTCTTGACTATAGAGATGAAAAGATCCTGCCTTCCCTTGAAGCGCTTTAGCAACCACATCATTCAGCAAAATAAAGTGAGGTTTGAGAGCTTTCTTACTCCCGTTTAATCGAATCTTTGAGTTGTCGGCTGAGAAAACCGTTTTCATTTCTACCGTGACTTCAGATGGTAGAGAAAGGTTGAATATTTGCCTCTCCGATGGAAGTTCGAAGAACTCCGCATAGGATGCTTCGTTGAAAGAAATTTCAGTATCATTCACCGTTGCAGTAATGGAATCACCGACCATCGTCGCTGATTTGAAAAACTCTCTGACTTCCTTTCTGTGGAAGATGAACGGCCCTCCGAGATACTTCCCGATACCGGAATATTCAAGGGATCTGAACATGTCGACTACACCTTGCTGATCGAACGTATAGACAGAAGGAAAGTCCACCTGAAAAGTGCAATGACCGAGTGTGATTCTCGTATCGCCCATTTTAAAGGAATATGAACAGACATAGGACGAATAAGGGTTTCTTAGAGAGAAAATCGAAGAAATCTAGGATTCTTAGGAGATTTAAGAGAGAAAAAGCTTTTTCAATCTCATGCAGAATGTCCTTATATAGACTCCCAAGAGTCGCATGAGATAACTGTCATATTTTCCTAGGGGTAGGACCCATCATTAATATTAGACGTCATTTCCAAACAGTCATCATTATTTTGAGGATGTATTAGTCATTCTCTCTTAACTTGAAAGAAATGTGTCTTCATGTTATACGGAGATGACTATGTTTATGTTTGAGTGGGAAAATTAGACATCATAGCACGTGGGACAGCTGTCCTTGATTAGTCTAATACACACGTAGTTAGACGTTTTTCTTACTTCTTCAATCTATGAAAACTAAACGTCTATTAGACGCATGGGTCTATTAGACGCAAGCGTCTAATTACGTATCTCATAAATGTCTAACGTCTATTAGACGTCGACGTCTAATTACGCATGAACAACACGTATTAGACGTGTGTTTGGTTAGACGTGAGCATCCACTTGCTCTTGTCATAAAAACATTGTATATGTCTGACCGCGCAGGTTATTAACCAAGACACATAGACTTAGATGCATAGAGTGTAAGTAAAAATATGTCTAAGTACATATTATTTCTCTTAGACGACCTCGTCTAATAGACCGATTAAAGCACTTTCTCGTTGTGTGTCTTTATTTTCAAAATAAATTTTCCCTCTCATTTTGTCCAAGAACAAAATGAATAAACAAATGTTTTGAGTCCCTTAAGACCAAAAAAATCTTTTTTAAAAAAAAACATAAAAACACTTAGTCCTCTAGAATGGCAAATGCCATTGTTGGTCTCCTAAAATGTATACTCATAAGACTATGCTCCATGTTTCCTTCCTGCAGCTCTCCTGTATCACCTACACAAGAAAATATTTACAAACTTTGGTACCCACATTCAATTGGGTCCTCGATCAATCAGTCCCTTAGGAATCCATATTTGAGTTATTCTGATGGATTTCCCATTTTGTGTTGTGATTAATGCGTATAATTTTGACATAGTAGACGCCTTCCTACTAGCCACTGATCCTTTAGCTTTTGAAGATGATTTTCTTTTAAAACTCCTTGACTTTGAGTCAGGTTTTAGATTGCCAGACTTTCTGGTTGCATCTAACTTATTTTTCAGCCAGCTAACAGTTGGCGGAACATAAGTTATTTCAATCTTCAACGCTACCTCTTCATGAATCGGATCAGATTCAGTATTAGTCATACTCCCTTTGACAGAACTTATTGGCTTAACCTTGTTAGTTGTTGAGTTTGACTTTTTGTAGGACTAATTTGGGTCATTGCCATCAAATCCTAAACCAGATCTAGATCTAGCAGGTTTAAACAGACTAATTTGATATTTGACAGCTTCTCTAGACCTCGTCCAAGCACTAACAACATAGTTTATCCTTTTGTTTTCAGAAGAAAGAGTTAGAATCTGTTCCTTGAGCATCTCATTCTCATATGAGATCTCTACTACTTTCTTTTTAAAAACATTTGATTCTTTAGTTTGAGATAAAATCGGTTGAGACACTTTAGGTGAAGATTTTGTTTCATTTAGGGATTCTGCAAGCTTTCTGTACTCTATGACCATGTCATCTAGTGTAGCTACCATTTGTTCCCTTGAAAACTTTTCAGAGGAGAAGTAAAGTACCTCAGTTTCCTGAGTTTCTTCTTCTTTTTCTTCTCTTGCCATGAAGCAAGTCACCTCGTCTTCATCACTGTCGCTGGATGAGAAGTAAGAATCACAATGGTTTCGTCTGTTCTTCCCGTCCCCTGCCATAAGAGCCTTCAGCTCCTTTTCATTATCATTTTTCTTCTCTTCACGCTTAGGCTTCCGACATTCTGATTGGTAATGACCTAAAATGCCACAGTTATAACACTTAACAGTATCTTTGGATTTCTTATTATCATTAGAATTTGAAGAGCTTAAGTTAGAGTTGCTCTTCATCATGAAGTCACCAAACTTCTTCACAAAGAGAGACATATCATCGCTACTTAGCTGTTGTCTGCACATCACGAGTGACAGGTGGCTCTTCAGCGGTCACCAACGCTTTGGCAATGATAATGGATGTGGATTGATCTTCTTCAATCCTTGAGTTCAACTCGAACTCATAGGCCTTGAGATCAGCAAACAAATCAAAGAGCGAGATTTTGTTGAGGTCTTTGGATTCCCTCATGGCCATCGTCTTTATGTCCCATTCCCTTGGAAGAGCACACATGACCTTGATAGCAAGCTCCCTGTTGCTATAGGTCTTGCCAAGAATAGATAGAGTGGAGACAATTTGGTTGAACCTTGTGTCGAACTCGTTCATTGTTTCTCCGGGACGCATTTTGAAACTGTCAAATTGTTAAGTGGCAATCATAATCTTGTTCTCCTTGGTTTGCTCATTGCCCTCACATAGTTGGGTAAGTCTGTCCTAGATCTCCTTGGCAGTATCACACTCGATGATGTAGTTGAACATGCTGTCATCAAGAGATATGTACAAAACGTCTAAAGCCATGTTGTTGAGGTTGTTCTTCCTCTTGTCTTCACTGGTCCATTCGGATTTCTCCTTGTCGATCTTGATGGGACCATCTGTGATAACGCTCCACATGTCGTAATGAAGAGAGGAGAGATGAGAACAAACTCTCTTCTTCCACACGATATAGTTTTCTCTAAAGAATGTGGGGATTGCGGTAGCACTGGCATTTTTGGTTATGGTTGACATTCTTATTAAAAGCTTGAGAATAGAAACAGGGCTCTGATACCAATTGAAAGGATCGTTGGCACTAATAGAGACGAGGGTCTGGCTATTGATGACAACTTGGTACAAAAACAGTTTAATAGAAATCCTCTTAGGGATTTATATCGCTTTATATTCTACACAAACCCTTGCAAACTCTTGAACAATTCAAGTGCGGAAACGTTTTCTTAGGTTTGAAGCTAAGAACCGAAGAAGGAGATGATGAAAGAATGTAAATGACACATAGAGTTGTTTATGAATATTCAAAGCAAAACTCTTCTACGTCACCCCTTCTTCCAACCACCAGAAGGATTCATTATACGTTTCTTAGAATCAAATATAATCGCACGACTAGTTCACTGTTGAACAGAACAGACTCTGTTCAACTTACAATATATTGAAGAATATCACTCAGCTAGACAATACTTTGATTCTCTCTCTCTCTTGATATACACAAAGTAAAACAAGAAAGCAATTCGTGAGATTGTAAGTTCAGTAGTTCGTTCGTATATTCTGATCGATCGAGAGATCATCCGTTGTCCTTGAGAATCTTTAAATAGAGAGAAGGCACCAATGGTCAAATCTTCTATAATGACACATGGAAAACTTCCATTGGAACGCCTCCATAGTCACAGGTACAGCAGACTATGAGCACCAGGATCGTGGTCATACCAATCTGGTAGTGCGCCAAATATTCTTCTAGGATATTCCTGCAAGAAAAAAGTAGTGGTAAGAATATTTGCTTACGTGACATTAGTTAATTAGTTACAACTGGCTTTCCTACTGATCTACACTGAAAAGTGGAGCAGGAGTAGCATACAGCTAGTTAATCGTGGGTAGACGGATGCTAGCTTCAAGCAACTGCTTAAGCATGGCATTAGACGTTTTTTCAATTAGACTGGCAAGTCAAATGAAGTTAGACACCCCCGTCTAATAGCAGGATCCATTAGACCACCTGGTCTAATGGGATTAGACGACACGTCTAATTACGGTTCCCTTCGGACTAATCTGAAGGAGTTAGATTGCACGTCTAACTTTCATCTCTATTAGACTGCACGTCTAACTACGTATCTGTTAGACTACACGTCTAACTACATATCTGTTAGACTGCACGTCTAACTACGTATCTATTAGACTGCACGTCTAACTACGTATCTGTTAGACTGCAAGTCTAACTACGTCTGTTAGACTATACTTCTAACTACGTCTCCGTTAGACTACACGTCTAACTACGTCTGTTTGACTGCACGTCTAACTACGTCTCCATTAGACTACACGAATAACTACGTCTATTAGACTGCACGTCTAACTACGTATCTGTTAGACTGCACGTCTAACTACGTCTGTTAGACTGTACGTCTAACTACGTATATGTTAGACTGCATGTCTAACTACATCTGTTAGACTGCACGTCTAACTACGTATCCGTTAGACTGCACATCTAACTACGTCTATTAGACTGCACGTCTAACTACGTATCTGTTAGACTGCACGTCTAACTTCGTATCTATTAGACTGTACGTCTAATTACGTACCTGTTAGACTACACATCTAACTACATTTGTTAGACTGTACGTCTAACTACATCTTTTTTAGACTGCACGTCTAACTACGTCTTTTAGAGTACACATCTAACTACGTATCTGGTATACTGGACGTCTAACTACGTCTGTTAGATTGCACGTCTAACTACGTCTCCATTAGACTGCACGTCTAAATACGTCTGTTAGACTGCACGTCTAACTCAATGCGTCTAATAGACAATCAGTCTAATGAACCTCATTCATACTTAGTCTAATATAACATGTTTTCGATACACCTGTACCAAAAACAATTAGACGACTTAGTTTATGTTTTATACGAACTCATCATCAAAATTACACTAGTCATAACACTTTGACCCTTAGTCAAAATAATTTGACCCAACAGGTCTTGTACAGACCATTGCATACATCAGACTGCCTATTGCTTAAGCATATGGAATACTGCACATTTCTTGTTTTTTTCTCTTCATCCTTGGGAGACAAGCAACTGGTTTTGCCTTGTCCAAACAAAATTGTTTTAGAATCTTCTCAATATATCTCTCTTGAGACAGCCATAACTTTTTTTTCACCCGATCACGAATGACCTGCATTCCAAGAATTTGTCTTGCTTGTCCCAAGTCTTTCATCTCAAAAGACTTAGCCAAATCTTTTTTCAACTTGGCAATCTTGAGCTTGTCTTTCCCAACAATCAGCATGTCATCAACATATAGAATAAGTATAATAAAATCATTAGATGCAAACTTTTGCACAAAGACACAGTGATTTGTAGACGTCTTCATGTACCCATGGATGGTCATGAACGAATGAAACTTAAGATACCACTGCCTTGGTGCTTGCTTCAAACCGTACAAACTTTTAACAAGTTTGCACACCTTGCTTTCATCACCTTTATTATTATAACCTTCAGGTTCCTCCATATAAACATCTTCATCCAACTCACCATGGAGAAATGCAGTCTTTATATCAAGCTATTCAACCTGAAGATCCATACAAGCAACTAGACCCAACACCACCCGGATGGAAGTCATCTTCACTACCGGTGAGAAAATCTCATCATAATCGATTTCATGTCTCTGGCCAAAATCTTTGACAACTAGTCTAACCTTGTATCTTATCTTGCTATCATCACCTTCTTGCTTGATCTTGTACACCCATTTATTTTTTAATATTTTTATGTTCTTTGGTCTTTCAACTAGTTCATATGTGCCATTTTTCAGCAATAACTTCATCTCTTCATCCATGGTAGCTAGCCATTCTTCCTTATGAGCATCCTCAAGAGCCTCCTTATAGCATATAGGCTCCAGTTAGAAGGATAAACTCTGTAGCAGGGTACTTAGAACTTGATCTTTTCTCCTTAGTAGACCTCCTAAGTACCTCTGTTTGTTGATTTTGTTGATTTTCATCTTCTTGTTGAACTTTAAAATCAGCCTCAATATTATCACCAATATCAGTTGTTGTATCATTTCCATGGCCTATAGCTTGACCCTGAGGAACATTTTCATCACTATCTGAGTCTGAAGCTACATGTGGCATTGTCTCCTCAACATCATGAGACAACTCAAGACCAGAAAGATCACATATGTATGCATCAAGTTTTTCACCATCTTCAAAATTCTCAATAGTCTGACCTTCAAGGAATACTACATCTCGGCTTCTCAAAAGCTTCTTGTCAACTGGGTCATAATACATGTATCCCCACTTTTCATCACCATACCTCAAAAATATGCATTGCCTGGTTTTTGCATCTAGCTTAGACCTCTCTTCTTTTGGAACATGCACAAAATCTTTGCAACCAAAAACACGTAAATAGTCATAATTAACATCTTTACCTGACCAGACGTTTTCTGTACACTTATTATTCAATGACTTGGAGGGAGAATGGTTGATCACATACAATGTAGTGCTCATGGCTTCAACCCAGAAATGCTTAGCCAACTTGGGATCGGAGAGCATACTCCTCATCCGTTCCAACATTTTTCTGTTCATCCTCTTTGCCACACCATTTTTGTTGTGGAGTCTTGGGCACAGTCTATTCATGTCGAATACCCTGTTCTTTGCATTAATCATCAAATGAGCCTATATACTCTCCTCCGTTATCTGACTGCACCCTCATTAGTTTTCTTCATGTCTCTCTTTCAACCAGCTTGTGAAAGACCTCAAACTTTGTTGCAACCTCATCCTTGGACTTTATAGCATAGGCCCAAACCTTCCTAGATGCATCATCTATGAAGGTTACAAAATAGGAAGCCCCACCTATGGATTTAATCTTCATAGGACCACAAACATCTGTATGGACCAGTTCAATGACATTCTTTTTCAGTTCCGCTTTCGACTTACTGGATGAGACTCTGTTCTACTTACCCTTCAAGCAATGCTCACAATTTTCAAGATGAACATCCTTGAGATTCAGCAACTCATTCCTCTTGATCAAAACATTCATCCCCTTTTCACTAATGTGAACTAGTCTCTTGTGCCACAACTTAGAGGATAACTCCATCAAAACAGAATATGATGCATCATAGATAATTTTCAAATTTGTCTTGTATAATGAACAATATTTCTTACCTCGTGCAACAACCAATGAACCCTTGCTTAGCTTCCATGCTCTACCACTGAAAACATTATGGTAGCCTCCATCATCGAGCTTATCTACTGAAATCAAATTCATTCTCAAATTAGGAACATGTCTTACATCTCTCAATGTCAGGAAATAACCCATTTTTGTCTCGATTCTAACATCACCAAGACCAACTATCTTGGACACACCACTGTTACCCATGCGAACCTCACCATAATCATCAGCTTTGTAGGATTGGAAGTAACCTTTGTGTGGAGTAATATAGAATGAGGCACCTGTGTCAACAATCCATGATATTTCATTTGAAGATGTGCTAAGACAAGAGTCTTGATAGTTAGAATCATATGTCAGTTCACCATCTGAAGCATAAGAAGATTCTGTTCTTTCTTTTCTCTGGGCTTCAGCGTACCCTTCGCTTTATCATTTTTAAATTTTCAGCACTCGTTTTTCCAATGACTTATTTTGCCACAGTAATGGCAAGCACCATCCTTCTTTGGAGTTCTAGACTTGCATCTAGACTTGCCCCTGCTCGAACCACTTATATTATCCTTTGATCTTCCTTTATCAGTCACCAACATATCAGACTTACAGGGTTTATTCCCCTTTCGATTATCCTCATCTAGTAAGGAACTGGTGACAAATGCCATGTTGACTTTACCATTTGGTGTTGAGTTGCTGAGAGTGATAATAAGTTTCTCTCAAGTTGCAGACAAAGATTCAAGGACTAAAAGTGCTTGCACCTCATCATTAAAGTTTATCTTCATACTACTCAATTGATTCAAAATATTTGGAAATTCATTCAAGTGCTCAGCAATTGATTTATTATCAATGTACTTCAGATTCACTAGCCTTCGTACCAGTGCTGCTTTATTCCCTACTGACCTCCCATCGTAGAGAGCTTCAAGTTTGCTCTATACACCATACGTCATAGTCTCGTTCTCAACATGATGCACAACATTTACACCAACCCAGGAACGAATATAGTTGTAGGCCTTTCTATCTGTCTTTTTCCATTCAGCCTCTTTTGTAGTCTCAGGTCTAACACTCTCATTTTCAATTGATTCATTGAAATCATCTAAAACTAACAAATCACTAATCAGTTTCCATTGCCTGTAATTTGTACCATTCAGACACACCATCTCAGGTCTAGATTTCCCCATTATTACTGCCTTAACAACTGACAAAAACCCTAACAAAGAAACCAGTTGATCTCCTCTTTGAATTTCGTCAAGTAACCAGCAGAGCACTCTGCTCCAATGTTAAAAACAGATAACCAATCAATACTTCTCTGATACCACTGTTGGGTTTTGCAATAACAAAACTACGGATCTTCTTAGAAATCAAACCTGTAACAAATCAGTTTCCAAATCATCTATGACGAACAACAGATTTACCAAGAATTGAAATAACACAAAGCAATAAACGACAACACAATATATGTGGTTCGGTCAAAATCGACCTACGTCCACGGGAGGGATAAGTTTCACTAAATTAAACAAATGTCAATAGTACAAATTTACACGCCATGCTCTCAAATGAAAGAAGTGATTACACTATAAATGATTGGAATCCTTCATAATCAAAAGCTCCCCCAACCTCTCACTCTAAATCAGCCAAAGAACAAGAAGAAGTAGAAAAACCCTAGATCTGTTCACTCTCACTCAACTTTACTGTGTTATAAGAAAAAATACAAAAAAATATATATTTATAATCTAACCCGTTTTCATAACAAAAAACTCTGACCCGTTTACCCGAAATTTAAAACTCGCCCGCAATGCCAAAGAACACCTCAACATAGTTTATATATAATCTCAATATTATTAAATAATATAATAATATGCTTAACATTTTAAATAATAACTAGTAAGAATTATAAATATATAATTAAAACAGCCGTTGTGGAAATATCACAATTTGATTAATTATATCTTCTAATTGGAACCTACAAAGAAAACAAAAACAGGTTCTAATAAATTACTTTCCACGACTCCAATGTGGGAAAACAGGAAAACGAGTCAAAATTCACCGCCGGCGACCCAACCATTGGTGGCGGCTGATGTTTGTCGTCCAAAAGAAATGCCGACGTATCAAGAGTCGGTAGAAATCCCTGCGTCAAATTAAACAGCCGTTTTGGTTCAGGCTTCAACAAAGGTGTCGCAATCGGCATGAAATGTCCGCCGCCAGTCACCTCTTGAACAATCTGCCGGAAATTCTCCGTATCCGCCATGATAATAGTAGTACCAGCTCGCTTTGATTTACGCGACTTGTTCTTAACAGGGATGGAGTTTATCCGTTTCGGATTATTTCCGGTTAAATCGACTCCGGAGTAAGATCGAATCGCCAGTTCTGGCGATTGAATGGGGATAGCCGGAGAAGCGGTTTGAAGGTGGGAGGCCTCGAGAGAAACTTGGAGTGCCTTAATAAGAATTTCGTTATCCCTTGCGAAAGATTTTGAGATCCAGGAATCGGGAAAGGAGGAACGGAAGATCCATGGCTCGATTGCAGGTAAATTCTGAGATGATACCATTTTTGTGAGATGAAAATGTTAGTTTAAAACGAGCATTTGATAATCTATCAAATAGAGATTATTAATTTATACAAAGGAGAAACCAGAAGAGAGAGAGTGAACCGAGTAGCGAATAGCAATGAGAGTAATGCAGAAGGCGAGAAAACCGCGTCGGTCAAAGACGTGTCACCCTCAAGTAGGGATTGATAACTCGGGATAAATTTAAATAATTAAATCTTCAATTAACTTTGAGCTCGTTATAAAATGATTTTCAAATTATTCAATTTAAAATATGAAATGGAGGAATGACAGATGAAATGGAGGAATGACAGATGAAATTATATTAGAATTCTAATTTTGAGTAATTCATTTAGAATATTAACAATGTTATTATGTAAAATATTAGATATAGAAAATTTGTTGATTTGCTTTCATGAGAATTTTTTTAGTCAATTAATTGTGTTTTTTTTTATTTTAACTTTATTTTTCACGATATGTTTTGTTGTTTTGATTATACCATTTTTGTATTTCTATTTTAATTGCATGAATCATTTAGGAAAACATTGAACTGTTATGTTTGAAACTATAAATTATGATTTAATTACAATATTTATGTTTGAAATAAGTAAAAAAAAAAATATTATGAAAAATATTACACATAAAAAAATGGGACTCGTTCGGATTGGAGTTTTTGAAAAACCTAGAGGGAGAAAAAAATAATGATTTTTGATGATTTTGAGAAATAATTATTATTTTTGATTAAAATACTTAAAAGGTATAAAAAATAATAATTTAAAATAAAGGTTATTTTTATATTTTGGTTAATGAAATGAAGATTGATTGAAAAAGTGGTTTTGTTTGAATTATTTAAAAAACTCAAAGAGAACAAGCCCCGATGAAGGTGTTGCTCTCTCTAAATATATATTTTTTTAAATTGTAAAAATGACATTTTATTTTCACATGAATGGCTTCTTTAAATGGGAAGGTGTTTATTTTTATTTTTATTACTTAAACTAGCATATAACCTGGGCATTTGTACAAATAATGATATAAAAAATTGTGAAAGAATTACGGATAACACTTTTAATTTTATTTTTAACCGTTTTAAGTTTATGGGTGGATCAACCCAAAATTTGACTCAAATATTCATTTACTCTCACATATATATCCAAATTAACCACAGCTCTCAACCCGGCAATCCGGACAATTTGAAAATTAAGCTTCATTATATATATAAATTAGTTAATCGACCAAATATAAAATGATCTTTCGTTGATGATTGAAATGATCTTTAATCGACAATTAAAATGATCTTTCGTTGATGATTGATAAGAGACACATCGAATCAATGATCTCTACCAAATATTTTAATCGACAATTAAAATGATCTTTTGTTGATGATTGATAAGAGACACCGAACAAAGTTTTGCCAAGTGAAAATAGATCATATATATATAGTTGAAATAGTGAGAAATCCATAAATATCATGGGAGGATACATAAAATAGGTTCTCCATAGGGATGACAATGGAGCGGATTAGAACGGAAAATGTGTTTACCATCCCGCCCCATTCTAATTTGGAGATTTATATTTGTATAATCATCCCCATCCGGTTCGGTTTCAGGAAAATCCCACAGTGCATCGTTATAATATATTCTTAAAAAAAATAAAAAGTTATTTGATAATATTCTATTATCTAATTTTTTAATACTATATATATTGTAATATATGAAAAAATTTAAATAATTATAAAAACACTTAAAACTCTTATAAAATATTAACAATAAATAAATATATTAGTGATGTTATATATTAATTGTATTTATTAGTGTTCGGGATATAATAAAGGTAAGATCGGGACGGGAACACAAATATCATCCCCCACCTGGTCAACTACTGGTCCAATTGGGGAAAAGCTACATTTAAAGGGGAAATTCAAATCAAAAACTACATAGCGGGTTATAGTTGTCATCACTAATTCTTCATATGAAAGATTAAATCTAGTAACTCTTTGTTGAAAAAATGAAAAATAACTCAAGATCTGATTATTTGTCTCTGTTGGGAAAAATTAAGTGATAATTAATTAACTTAGAAATAAACAGAATTTATGAAATATTAAACAACTGATTTTTTATGATATTTAAATATGAAGGAAGTTAAGTTGTCAAATTGTTTCTGTACAGGTGCATCAGACTATGCTAACTTAGACGTGGTTTAAGCAGGCTAATTAGAGGAAGTTAGAAGTTGAAGTCTAACTCCATTAGACATGGTAGTCTAATGGGGAACGTAGTTAGACGTTGGCATTTAACTCCTTCAAACAAATCTGAAGTGATACGTAGTTAGACGTTGGAGTCTAACAGATACGCAGTTAGACGTTGAAGTCTAACTCCATTAGACGTGGTAGTCTAATGGGAAACGTAGTTAGACGTTAGCGTCTAACTCCTTCAGACAAGTCTGAAGTGATACGTAGTTAGACGTTGAAGTCTAACAGATACGTAGTTAGACGTTGAAGTCTAACTCCATTAGACGTGGTAGTCTAATGGGAAACGTAGTTAGACGTTGACGTCTAACTCCTTCAGACAAGTGTGAAGTGATATGTAGTTAGACGTTGAAGTCTAATAGATACGTAGTTAGACGTGGTAGTCTAATGGGAAACGTAGTTATACATTGACGTCTAACTCTCTTAGACTTGGTAGTCTAATGGAGCACGTCTAATGCCTTGCTTTAGTAGCCGTTTGAAGTTAGCATACATCTATCCACGATCAACTAGTTGTTTGCTACTCTACTCCACTCACTCCTGTGCAGTCTGACAAGTCATTTAATTGTATCCAATGAACGAATGTCACTTACGCAAATATCCTTCCAACGGTTTTTCCAGTACAAGACAATATCAGAGAGGATATTCGGCGCACTACCTGTTCGGTATAGCCACGATCCATTTGCTTAGAGTCTGTTGTACTCTTGTACTATGGGCGGCCTTCCAATGGACGCTTTCCACGTTTCCATGAAGAAGATTTGACTGATAGTGTCCTTCTACTACAAATAAATGCCCAAGGACAACGAACGAATCACCTGTCACCTTGCTCGATCATCAGTTATCCAACCGATTATCAATCTTATAAGCTTACTCTTGCACTTACTGATTTCTTACATCATTCAAACTCAAGAGAGAAATAATCAAAACACTGTCTAGCTGTGGGAATATTATTCATAATATTGTAAGTTGAACAGAGGTTGTTATGTTCAATAGAGTGTTATCTAGTTTTGTAAACTTTATTTGATTCAAAGAATTTAGTGAAATCCTTCCGGTTGTGGAAGAAGGGGTGACGTAGGAGGGTTTGCTTCGAACATCCATAAACAACTCCCTGTGTTCTTTACTTTCTGTCATTCATCTTTCATTGGTTCAAAGCTTCAAATCCGACGAACACTTCCGCACTTAAAACTGTTTCAAGCGTTCGAAGGATTTGTGAAGAATAGAAATAAATTTTAACTTCTAAGTTAAAATCGAATCGTTTATCATAAGTTGTTATCAATAACCAGACCTTAGTCTCTATTGGTCACACCGATCCTATCAGTCTCATTTGTTCATAAGGGGACAAACACAAACTCGATAAAGAATCACCAACATAGTCGGAAGGTATGAGCAACAAAAAACCCACCAACAATTGAGATTTTTATTCGAATTATAAAAATCTGAGACAAAAAAATGATTGAGCTATATATTATATCAAACCAAAAAAATGCAATATCAACTCAAATCTATGTAATGAATAGAGAAATAAGACACTCTCCGATGCTAGAAAAGTCATCGAAGAGTCTAAGAAAGATTAATCTTTCAACTTCTCTAGAATTTCTTTTTCTAGATAGAAAAATGCATAAGTTTTAATTCCCACAAATATATATATATATATAATCGGTTAGGATCGGGATTTCCAAAAGAGACTGAGGTCTCACAAAGGTGAACGCTTATACACACGCCGGTTAATAATAACCCTATTAGAGGTTAATATCGGTCTCTATTCTTCGCAAGTTGTCACAAACTCTTGAACCGAGTTCAAGCGCGAAATTGTTTGTTTCAACTTGAATCAACAAGTAATCGGTTTAGAAAATAGTAAGGGAAGAAAGACACAACACAAGATTTATGGATGTTCGGAGATAAATTCATACGTCACTCCTTATTCTCAAGCATTCATGTTTAATAAGCATAACGATAAATAACGTTAGTAAGGTAAACTAAATGTTTCAATAAGAAGGTATTGTAATGTCATAAAGGAAAAAGAATAGAGAAAGAGGAATGTTTTAGCGTCTCCCTTTCTTCGGTTTTAGAGCCGGTTGTGCGATTTCTTCGTCTATCCATCTTGCTATGAAACCCTAACTTGGTTGACCAGAAATGTTGATTTCAGCATTTTTTCTACTTAGATGATCAGGAGCGTTGTCAGAGGAACTCCCACCACCCCTTCGTATTCTTTGACTTAATCGAATATTGTGTGCAATTTCTGATTGGGGTCTTTCCGGTTGAGGTCGAGGTTTCACAACCTTATATCGGTGAAACAGTTCATCATCCTCTAGTATGTCATCCTTCGCTGCCTCAGATTTCTTGGACTTCTTTCTTTTAACTGCCTTAGACTTTTTGGCGGAAGTTGCTGGTACGGTTGTATCATCTGCATTAATTTCCTCCTAGATACGTCGAGCAACCTCTTTATCATCTTGTTCAGCGGCCTTAGCTTTTGCATCTTCTTCCTCCTGAATACAACGGGCAAATTCTTCATGCTCCCTTAATTTCTCAACGTCGGCAACACTTTGAGATTTGACCATCTTGAAAAATTGTGATGAGACGACTTCGAATGTAGTGAGTATCTTATAGATTATGAGCTTTATCTATCCTAATTCCTGCCTCAACCTTGCTAATCCCTAATCGTGAGAGCCTGACGAGGATGCTCGTTGTCTGTCCATTTCATCCAATCGGGTCATAACAAATGCTTGCCATGGAGCTAGAATATTTCGGATAATCTGATCAGTGTACGACCTTGGAATTTCTTCAGAGTTGGATCGAGTTGAGCCAAGAGCACGGGATTGAATAGGTATTGCATGGTGAGAGCTGATTTGAAGAGAATGTTCCGTGCAGGCAGGTCTTTCAACATTATCATTCTTCATCGTGTGATTATGACCAAAAGACTTACCCGATATAGATTTGGCAGGAATTTCAATTTCCTTTTTGAAAAATGGTGGATTAGAGTTGGCAATATCTTGCCCGTCCTCATTTTCTTCTTAATTTGAGGTTGATCCCAACAAACCGGACTCAATTTTATCAGCTGAAGTGGGTTTGTTTCTTTTAGTTATTCGTTCATAAGCATGTTTTCCCATTCTAAGGTATTCTCTTTAACACACTGGCCTTTAACATCATAACCTTCAAAAAGTTCTCGTTACTCGGAGGGAGTCCATGTAGGCTTTGAATTTTGAGCTTTTTCAACCAGCGGCTTCTCGGTTTCGACAGTTTGAAGTTCACCATGAGGAGGAAGAGGCCCCTCTTCAACCGGTACAAGCGTTGGCACTTCTTCAACCGGTACAGGCACTTCTTCAAATTTCGAAATAGTTAACCGAAAATCGTCCATGACAGCTTTTAATAGCAGAATGACATTCTTAGCTTCTCTTGTTGTAGCCCTCTTTAGATTGAAATCTTCTTCGTGTTTTTTAATGATTCGAAGCAGCACCTTCCTTCTAGCAACTTCCTCAACAAGTTCGCTCCTTAATAGAGCTTCAGTAACTGATGTGGTTCTGGTCAAGGAAAAGATCACCTTTTCCAAAGACAATAATGTAGATCACTTCTTTTCTTCTAGAACTTCCGGAAAAACCTCATTATAACTAGTTGCTAGCATTATATTTTCCCATGCATAGAACAGATCCACGGTTTCACTGGCTTTCGTGTCAACCTCCTCGAGAATGCTCCTAACGATTTCCTCTACGTCTTCATCATCTTTGTTAGTGGCCGGAATAGGTTCTTTAAGCGATTCGGTAGGAGTTGGAATAGGTTCTGTGATAATCTGAGCGTTTGGAGTTGGAATATCCGCAACGTCAGTTGGGATCTCCTCCTGATTCTATTGAATCACATCGTTTTGACCGGTAGATGCCTTCTCCGGCTGACCGGTTTCTAGCACAGTGGGCCGATCGGTTTTAGGTGGAGATGACCGACCGGTTTCAATAGTAACATTTACCCGATCGGTTTCAGTCATCCGATCGGTTTCATCAACAACCTATTGTATAATATCAGGTACTACCGATTGAACCTCTAACACCCTAGGCTCAATCGTAGTTTTGAGAAGTACTGAGGCTTCCTTCTGAGGATGAACAACAGTTGTGGCATCAAAAAGAGGTGGGATTGGAATATTTACCTCAGGTTGAGTTTCTGTTGGTCTGAGGAGATCTCATTTGTCTTTTTCTTTCATGTCTTAGCCAAACTAGCAGCGATGGCGGTAGACTCAATGGCACACCAAAATCTTTTCAATGATTTCGACTGGTCGTTTCGGTTGGGACGCTTAGAACCGCTCTCAGTCTTTTCGCTAGTCGCTCCTGCATCAGTCGGTTATTGGCTAGAAGCTCCGGGCATGGATCCCTTGGCCTTGTTCATTCTAACGAAATACCTACTAGTGCTAACAGAGGTTAATATTTTGTTGAGGGGAAGAGGAATACCTGGACCGGTAGGTACGTTTAGATGATTTAAAATCCAACTGATCTGCATTGCAAAGGTAAGGCTTCTGTTGGATTGAGGGATCACCATCTCGCACAGAGTGTTGAAGAGAATAAGTCCTCAGTTAATCATGTCGCCTTTCACAATGGTGCCCATTATATCGAACTTGGATCGAGTTAGACTGTCGAAATTTCTGCTTTTCCCTTGTAGTGCTTTGGAGGTGATATCGCACAAAATGCGGTATTCGCATTTCAGAGCCTTCTTCTTTCCGTTAAAGTTTACCGGAATATCGTTATCGGAAAATAGCATTTGTAGCCTGGATGTCGCGGTGTGAGATAACTCTTTTGAGAAATCCCGACCCTTTATTGGAAGTTTCAGAACTTCCGAAAATAGGCTTTCGGTGATGGTGAACTCCACACCGTTAACTTTGGCCATGATAGAACCGTCCACTAACCTCGTCGTGTGGAAGTATTAACAAACTTCTTCTAGATAATAGATCGTCGTTCCGTCCAGAAAGTTCCGCATGCCGGATTCTTCAATAGATTGGATTAATTTCCGCTTCTCGACCGATCCTTCATGATAGATGTGGTCGAAGTTAACCTGGATAATATTATTAAACAAGGCATTATCTCTTCCCATTGTGATGCTTTTAGTTGAATGGAGAAGATGAAAAAGTATATTTTCTATAGAGATGTTAGAGCAAGAGGGAAGTTCTAGGGTTTTTCTGATAAATAGTTCTTTGCATATGATATATTCCTTAAATCAGGTATGCTGCCCATTTAAGATGTGCCGGTTATGAATGATTACTTCAATAGGGTACTAAACCGTCAGATTTTATTGCGTGTCCCCACACCCCAATAAATTAGGCAAAATTGGCGCTTCTTTTAAAAATATGTTCATTCCCAATGAAATCAATAATTTTTAATCCATAAATATACATATTATCGTTTAAACTTTAATGTTTTTCTTTAAAAAGCGTTTATTAAATGCAACTTAACAAATGACAACTTCATTAATTAATAATACCGATTCAAAAATAAGATAACCGGTTTTAAAAAAAATAACCGGATCACATTCATTTAGGCTTGAAAATAACATAATGAATTGAAGATCTTAGTTTCCAACCCTTCTAGCTTGTGTCGCTTTTATCCTATTAATCCAGCTTTCGACTTTTTGTTTGGTCAGAATATTGGATGATCTCACGTAGGTTCATGGTCCAAGATTGACATTAAGGGCGAGGAGGATGTTGCTGATTTGAGGGACATATCCGATCATTGTCCTTGGTGAAGAAATCATTTTCTTCAGATTTTCAAAGATAACATGTGACCAGTTGGTTGGAATGTCATTGACTATGGCGATAATCATCTCGAATGTTTTCTTTGTGTAGATATGAGTAGATTCTTTTGCCATGATGGATCTGCCAACTATGTCACTAAGAATTTGAATGTGAGGACATAACCTGGACTTGACTTCATGAGTTTCCATGTGATTTCGAGAGTTCGAGAAGAGGAAGGTTATTTATGTGATGATGTTGTCTGGGGATGGAAGAAATTCGGAGAACCCTTTAGTGGGAAGCTCAAAGAGTTGAGTGAAGTCTTCCTCTTCAATCATAAGTGATTCCCCTCCCACTTTTGACACAATAAAGTTGTCAACAACTTTTGCATTTTCGAAAAACTCAACGACCTCTTCTTCATAGATCACATGAGCTCCTTCAAGAAATTTTCTTAATCCAGTATTTTCCAAAGGTTCGAACACCATTTCGAGAGTCTCACTATCTTCAAGGGATAGAATTGAGTTAAAATCGACAAGAAGAATAGTGCGAGCAGAAGCTTGATTCATTTTTGAAAGAGGAAATTAATAAAGGGATTTCTAGATTTTAAAGAGATCTGAGATAAACTTTTTGTGAGTTTTTCTTAGAGAGATCATCCTTAAATAGGCATTTGAAACCGCTTAAGGTCATCCTAAAGTCTATTGGGCAAAGGGATTTAACCGTTATAATAGCCATAAATGTGAGTGTTAATAGACATAACTTTTCACGTTACTCGAGGAATGAGTTTTTTGAAAATTGAAATTATATTTAATTGTTTTAGACAACTTTTCAAAAATACTGCCGAAAGGTTCACAAGAATAGCCGGTCAGTTTCTTTTCCAAAGTGACCGGCCATTTATCTGGACGAAAAACCGAACCGGTTAGTTTTTGCTAAAAAACCGAACGGTTTTTAGACAAATTACTTCATTTTAAGTGCTTTAGACGGTTGAGATATTTTTGAGAATCTAAGGCTTCTCCCTAAGATAGATAACCGATGCAGCTTAATTATAACAAACCTTAATTCCATTAGGATTTTAATAAGTCGAATTAGCATATATAGTAGTCGGTTCATGATACAAAATGATCGGTTTCCCATCCGAATAGAATGATATTAAGATATTGATCCTAAGATTGATTACTGGAAGATCCTAAAGTTATTTCTTTCTTGATCCTAGATCCTTCCACCCTATCAGTATACATCTGAACCCTTTCTTTTGTTAGAAGTTGGGATGAATTGAGTCCAACTCATGGACCAAGGTAGATGTCAAGATCAAAGAAGAGACAACTTAGTTGAGGTGCATAGTCGGTCATTGTTTTGTCAGAAGAGATCATTTTCTTCAGATTGTCGAATATCACCTTCGACCAGTTTATGGAAATGCCTCTTGCAATGGTTATCATCATTTCAAAAGCTTTCTTGGAAGACATATTAACGGATTCCTTGACTAGAATGGATTTGCCAACGATCTCGCTGAGAATTTGGAATTCAGTTTGTAGAAGAGATTTGGCTCCATGAGTTTCTACCGAATCGAATGAACTTGAGAAGTAGTAGGACATGTCCTCAATTATTTCATTTGAAAAAGAGAAATCAGTGAATCCTTCGGATGGAAGTTCGCAGCTATGCGCGAAGTCTTCTTCATCAAAGATGAATTCCTTCCCTTGAACCTTAGACATGATGAGATTTCCGCGAAATATCTTATTATTTTTTTAAAACTCAACTACTACATCATTATATATGACAAAACAATCTTCTAGGAAAGGTCTTAGACCCGTATCCTCCAGGTATTTGATCATGGAGACGATTTCTTCATTTTCACTTGATAGGACTGATTCGAAATCAATTATAAGAGTGTTGTTGGAAAGAGATGGATTCATCTTTTGATTTTAAGGAAGTGAAGATAATCTTTTGTTGAGAAAAGATATATTTTGAAGATTTTTCAGATGTGAGTTTTTCGGTATTGTTAAGGCATCATTAAATAGAAGATGTTACAACTTGGAATACATCCTAGATTCTATTGGATAAAGGACGAATTTCATCCCATATCCTATTGGACAAGATAATATAGTCGTTTTATTTCAAGAAAGTAAATTTTTATTGAAATATTAGTCTTTCCAATTTTAAACGATGATAGACATAGGTCTTCGCGTTATTTGAGGAATGACTGTTAGTTTTTTCACAAGGAATATAACCAAACATATTGATAAACACTAGCCAGCTGTCCCATTTTGATTGGAGAATGAGACTACCGAAATTTTCATGTAAATAACCGTTCGGTAGTATTCAAATTCGGTATTAATGAAATCGGTTATTTAATCCTGAAGAAAAACTGATTCCTCTTGGAACCAAATATTTTACCGGGCGGTAGTTGTTCAGTTAAAACAACTGATCGGTTCTCCGTTTTACTTACTCCGTTCGGTTTTATTTACATTTGTTTCGGTAGAATGATTTAACCGATTTCAAAGAAGAGAGTTGTCCGGTTTAATTTGTTTGAGACTTTTTCTCCTTCTAAATTTATGCAAATGAGAGTTTTTAAAAGATTTAAAATATGAATATCCGACCGGTTTTGGAAAATACCGAGTTTTTTTTAAAAGCTGGTCGGTTTTAAGAAAATACCGAAGTTAGTGTTTTTCTACTAAGAGAGCACTTTTGAGAAGCGAAGGCTTCTCCCTAAGAATCTGCTCGGTTTTTCATGAAGGTGAATATAAAATTTCTTCTTTTCAACAATGATGGAGTTTCTCCCTAAATGCGTGACGTGTTGGATTTTGGATTTAAATATATATGTAGAACATATTATTAGATTAAAGTCATGGGCTTAATGATTATGAAATGAATAATTGTATATATCCGTTTAGTATTTGTTTATTTGGTGACGTGACAAAAGAAATATTAATAATATGGTGGGCCTTCTTATATTGTGGGCTTTAACAATATATGGGCTTCAACTAGGGTTAGGTCCCTGAGACAAGTATTATTTAAGAAACAGGAGAGGGAGATTCAAATAAGAACTCTCACGCCTTCTCTCTCTTAACTCTCCTCCGTTTTCTTGTCCTTTGATTTCCCCCGTCAATATCAGAGGAGAACGGATAATACTTAGTCTTGTAAGACCTAGTCGTTCCTTTCAAGAATAGATCAATCCGGATCTACAATGGGATCATCTTCAGGTACGCTTCTGCTGCGTTGTAATTATAGTCTATATTAATGATTAGGATAATGATAAATATTCTATTAGTTGGTATCAGAGCTATCCTATTTATGAATCGATAATTTTTATAATGATCGTATTTGAATCTGGATTTATTTATTTATTTATTTATTTATTTTTTAATTAATAATAAATAAATATATTATTTTATTTTTATTATCATTATTATTAAACTAAAAGATAAATAAGGAAATAATATTCTCTATTAAGAAAATAAAATAAATAAGGAATTGATATTATAATATTTTTTTATTATTATTAAATAAATAAGGAATTGATAATATAATAATTTTTTATTATCATTAAATAAATAAGGAATTGATAATATAATTTTTATTTTTTATCATCATTAATACAGAATTTATATTATATTAAATAATATTAACGGCTAAGAAATGAATTATTAGAATCAGTTTTATTAAATTAGATAATAATATTAATAATCTAATATTTATTCCATTTAAATAAAATAATTTCATTTTCAGATGTCACCAAAGTGACCTCTATTTCGTAATTGTTTTATTTAAATTCTTAAAGATGGTTGTATATTTTTTTTTATTTCATGCGTTTATTGATTAACCTAAAGGTTGATCAATACTTGGAAGAAATATAAACATACTCGTGGTAATAAATTTGTGACAGTTATAAAGTTTTCATGTGGATTATACTTTTATCTAAAGATAAATTTATTAGTTTTACAGAATTTATTGTCAATATTTTATTATTGCAACAAGAGTACTACTTACAATTCAAATTATTATCCACAAATTTGGTTTTAATGCTTTGTTTGATATCTTGCGATGGGGTTAACCATAATTTGTTTATTATTTAAATATTTGTAATAATGTGAGTGTTTATATTTTTTTGTTAACTTCAGGATCTGGTTCTTTGATATCTGCTAACTATCCAGTCCCCATTTTATCGAGGGACAACTTTAAGAACTTGAAAGAATCCATTTTGATTCATTTGGGTTGTATGGATCTAGACTTAGCATTAAGGATAGACCAACCCGCTCCTCTTACGGATGTAAGCACTACTGATCAAAGGTAGATGTTTGAGAAGTGGGAAAGGTCTAATCGTTTAAGTCTGATGATCATAAAGAAAAGCATTCCAGAAATATTTCGGGGTACGATATATGATGATATCACTAAGGCTGAAGAATTTCTCATCGAGACAGAAAAATGCTTTACTAAAAGCGATAAGGCGGAAATGAGTACTTTTCTTAAGTCACTCATCACCATGAGGTATCTCGGGAAGGGGAACATAAGGGAGTACATCCTTAATATGTTCAATGTCGCTTCAAAACTAAGAGCACTCCAGTTAGACCTTTCAGAGGACATGTTAGTCCTATTGGTCCTGCTCTCACTTCCTGCTCAATACGATCAGTTCAAAGTTAGTTATAACTGTCAAAAGGAGAAATGGACTCTTAATGAACTCATTTCTCACTGTGTTGAAGAGGAAGAAAGAATGAAGCATAAAAGGACTGAGGAGGTACATATGATTGGAACCTCGAAATATGTCGGCAACAATAAAAGAAAGTTTAAGGCCGTGAAGATTGAGACTGTTAAGGCTCCAGTCCCAGCTCCTCAGGCTCGTCCTATGGAGAAATCTTGCTTCTTTTGCAAGAAGACTGGACATGAAAAGAAGGATTGTGCCAGCTATCACAATTGGTGTGTGAAGAAAGGTATTGTTCTTACTTTGGTTTGTTCTGAAGTTAATCTAGCTTTAGTGCCTCGAAACACTTGGTGGTTAGACTCTAGTTCAACTACTAACATCAATGTTTCAATGCAGGGTTGTCTAAGCCACCGAAGCCCAATTGATGCTGAAAGACGCATTTACTTTGGAAATGGGGAATTGATCGAAGTGGAAGCAGTTGGAAATTTTAAATTGTTACTAAGTAGTGGGCATTTTTTTTAATTAAAAGACACTTTTATTATACCGTCATTTAGACGGAATTTGGTTTCTGTTTCTTATTTGGACAAATTCGGTTATTATTGTTCGTTTGGAAACAATGAAGTTACATTATCTTTGAATTCAAATTTGGTTGGTTTTGGTACTTTTATGTTGAATGACAATTTATACATGCTTGACACTTTAACTTCATATCATGAAACCCTAAATGTGCAAACGAGAGGTACTAAGCGAAAATTAAATAATTCAAGTTTATTATGGCACAAACGTTTAGGTCATATTTTGAAAAATCGAGTTGAAAGACTCATTAAGGATGAAATCCTTGATTCCATAGTTTTCGGATATTGAGGTTTGTGTTAATTGCATTAAAGGTAAACAGACCAAAGTGAAGAGGACAGGTGCTTATCGAACTACAGAAGTCTTAGAGTTGATACATACAAACATTTGTGGGCCATTTTTCACACCTTCGTGGAATGGTCAACAATACTTTGTATCATTCACAAATGATTATTCTCGATATGGCCATCTTTACCTCATAAGGGAAAAATCTGAGGCAGTGGACATGTTCAAAGTATTTAAGGTTGAAGTTGAAAATCAACTCAACAAACGCATTAAGATCATCAGATCTGACCGTGGAGGTGAATATTACGGTAGAAATGATGGATTGGGTGAACAACGTCTAGGCCCTTTTGCTGACTTCCTTAAAGAGTGTGGAATAGTCCATCAATACACCATGTCGGGTTCTCCTAGCATGAATGGTGTTGTAGAGAGACGTAATCGCACATTAAAAGATATGGTTCGAAGTATGATATGTCAAACTACTTTGCCAAAATCTTTTTGTGGGGAAACATTGAAAACTGTAGTCTACATTCTTAATCGAGTACCGACTAAGACGACAATCAAAACACTTTATGAACTCTGGACTGGTCGTAAACCCAACTTACTTCATTTTAGGGTGTAGGGATGTCCAGCTGAGGCAAGGCGTTATATGCCAAATGAACCAAAGCTAGCATCTCGTACGGTGAGTAGTCACTTTATTGGTTACTCAGAACGGTCAAAGGGGTATAAGTTTTATGATCCCACATCAAGAAACATTTTTGAGACGGGTACTGCCACGTTCTTTGAGAATGTTGAGTTTGGGGGGATAAATACAATTTTAGACTTTTCTTTAGAGGATCAAGAAATCACCAAAGTGATTGACCTGACACCTCAAGAAGGATTAGTCATTCCGACTCCCATACAGTTTCAAGATACAATTGAGGAACCCATTCAAATTGAACAGGAACACCAAGTTGTAGCTGAAGAACAAAATCAAGAAACTCAAGAACATATTGTTCAAGAGCCAACGTTATTACGTAGATCCACTAGAGAACGGAGAAATTCCATTCCGAATGATTATGTGACATTTCTTTAAGAAAATGAGGACAGTGGTGGCATGACTGAGGATGATCCTATCAACTTTTGTCATGCCATGAAGGGTCCTAATTCGGATAAATGGATCGAAGCAATGCGTGATGAGTATAAATCAATGCAAGACAATAAGGTTTGGGAACTTGTCCTATTGCCAGAAGGTACAAAACCCGTAGGTTGTAAATGGATTTTTAAAACCAAACGGGATGCTAATGGAAATGTGGAGATGTATAAAGCACGTCTTGTAGCTAAAGGTTATACTCATAAAAAGGGAATTGACTATAAAGAGACTTTCTCTCAGGTTTCTTCGAAAGACTCTTTTAGGACAATCATGGCTCTAGTGGCACATTTTGATTTGGAGCTTCATCAGATGGATGTAAAGACAGCGTTTCTGAATGGTGACATTGATGAAACAATTTATATGGTACAACTTGAAAGTTTTGAGGTCGATGACCCGAAACAAATGGTTTGTAAATTAAGAAAATTTATCTATGGACTAAAACAAGCGTCTTGCCAGTGGTATCACAAATTAAATCAAATAATTCTTTCATACGGTTTTGAAATGAAAGTAGTTGATGATTGTGTTTATCAAAAGTTTAGTGGGAGTAAATTTATTTTTTTGGTTTTGTATGTGGATGACATTCTGCTTGCCACAAACGATATGAGTTTCTTGCACGAAACTAAGAAATTTCTTTCGAATAACTTTGAAATGAAAGATCTTGGTGAAGCATCTTTTGTATTAGGGATCCAAATATACCGTGAAAGATCTCAGTATATTCTTGGGTTATCTCAAAGGAGCTATATCGATAAAGTGTTTGAACGATTTGGCATACAGAATTGCAAACCAGGAAATACCCCAGGTTTCCAAAGGAGATAAATCCAGTTTAAATCAATGTCCAAAATCAAGTTTAGACATCCAGGAAATGAAAAAGATTCCATATGCTTCTGCAGTTGGAAATCTTATGTATGCACAAGTATGTACGCGTCCGGATATTGTGTTCATAGTTGGTGTTTTAGGCAGATATCTCAATAATCCTGGAATGGATCACTGGAAAGCAGCTAAAAGGGTGATGAGATACCTAAAGAAAACAAAGGATTATATGCTCACATATAGGAGGTCAGACCATTTGGAGATCGTTGGATATTCTAACTCCGATTTTGCGGGTTGCCCAGACAGTAGGAGATCTACATCTGGCTGCGTTTATACATTGGCTGGAGGAGCCATTTCTTGGCGTAGTGCCAAACAGACACTTGTTACCATCTCTACTATGGAGGCTAAATTTGTGGCATGTTTTGAAGCATCACATCAGGGAATTTGGTTAAAGAATTTTGTCACAAGGCTGCGCATTATTCCGGGGGTCGAAAGACCTATTAAGATTTTTTGTGACAATAATTCAGCTGTTTTGTATTCCAATAACAATAGGAGCTCGTCGAAGTCAAAGCATATTGACATTAAGTTCCTACATGTGAAAGAAAGGGTATAAAGTGGTCAGATTTGCATCGAGCATTTAGGAACAAAATCTATGTTAGCAGACCCCCTAACTAAAGGTGTAACACCTATGGTATTCTACGGGCATACTGCATGTATGGGTGTGTTACAATTTAAGGAAGCTTCATTATAGTGGGAGAGTATGCTACAATTATTTTTTGTCAATTGCGCGATGTTTTCTAAAGCACTTTTCTGATCAGAAATAAAGTTTATTTTTTGACACTTTTGTACATTATATTCAAAGATAACGATCTCATTAAGTTTGGACCAGAGAAATTTGACATATTCAGGTCACAATAATGTGATTTTTTCTCTACATGTTTCATAATTGATCTATGTCGTTTGATTGCAGTAGTATTAGTGATTATTGTTAGTTTAGCCATAAATATGACGAATGCTTCTTTAGTCCTATATTCCTATGATTTATGGACTAGATTGTTATAAGCCCTTTATTTTTATTGACTGATAAATTGAACTCTTGAAGAATAATGTGTTCATTCGGATACATATTAATTCCAGTGGGAGATTGTTGGAATTTGGATTTAAATATATATGTAAAACAAATTATTAGATTAAAGTCATGAGCTTAATGATTATGAAATGAATAATTGTAGATACCCGTTTAGTATTTGTTTATTTGGTGACGTGACAAAACAAATATTATTATCTCTCTCTCAACTCTCCTCCATTTTCTTGTCCTTTGATTTCCCCCGTCAATATCAAAGAAGAATGGATAATACTTAGTCTTGGAAGACCTAGCCGTTCTTTTCAAAAACAGATCAATCCGGATCTACAATGGGATCATCTTCAGGTACGCTTCCGTTGCGTTGTAATTATAGTCTATATTCATGATTAGGATAATGATAAACATTCTATCATGTCGGTGTTGTCAAATAATTTAGTTAATATCAGCAAGACCTAAAATATTTCTAAAGTAAGAAAACTTAGCCTCCTAGAGTGGCTTGGTAAAAATGTCGGCCACTTGTTGGTCGGTTGACACATATTCTAGCCAAATATTCTTCTACGTCACATGTTCCCGGATAAAATGATGTCGGATGTCGATGTGTTTTGTCCTCGAGTGCAACATCAAATTATATGTAATTGCAATCTCGCTTGTGTTGTCACGAAATATTGGGGACTCCTCAACTGTAATACCGAAATCCCTTAGCTGTTGTTGAATCTAGAGAAGTTGAGCACAACAATTGTCGGCTGTAAGGTACTCTACTTCTGCCGTTGAGGTTGCAATAGACGTTTTCTTCTTGCTGTTCTAGGATACGAGCCGGTCACCTAAGAACTGTAAAGTGTCGCTGGTACTTTTTCTGTCTACTTTACATTTTGCATAGTCTGCATCAGAATAGCTTGTCAAATTGAAACTGGAATCATTTGGATACCACAGTCCAATATTTTGAGTTTCCTTAAGATATTTCATTATTCTTTTAGCAGTAATATAGTGAGATTGTTTAGGATTAGCCTGAAATCTTCTACATACTCCAACCGCAAATAATATGTTCGGTCGACATGCTGTTAGGTAATAAGAGATCTAATGATTCCACGATAAGCAATGATGTCAACACTTTGACCATCTTCATCCTTATTTAGCTTAATTGATGAACTCATTGGGGTTGATGCAGCTGAACAGCTTTCCATGCCAAACTTCTTTAATAGTTCCTTTGTATACTTGGCCTAATTTATGAACGCGCCTCCTTCAATTTGTCGAACTTGAAGGCCTAAGAAGAAGCTCAGCTCCCCCATCATACTCATTTCAAATTTTTTAGTCATAATCTTAGAAAATTTATCACACAATTTGGGATTAGTTGAACCGAAAATAATATCATCTACATATATTTGTACAAGTAATATATGCTCATTTTTCTCAAATTTGAATAATGTTTTATCTACAGATCCTATAGTAAAATCATGATCAAACAGAAAATTTGTTAGTGTGTCATACCACGCTCTAGGAGCTTGTTTAAGACCGTAAAGAGCTTTGTCCAATCTATAAACATGACTAATTAATGCAGGATTTTAAAACTGGAAGGTTGTTCGACATACACCTTTTCATTTATGATATCATTAAGAAAGACACGTTTAACATCCATTTGAAAAACTTTGAAATTTTTAAATACAGCAAATGCTAGGAAAATTATAATAGCCTCTAATCTGGAGACGGGAGCAAATGATTCTTCAAAATTAATGCCTTCTTCCTGTTTGTATCATTTGGCCACTAGTCTAGCCTTGTTCCTCATAACCAAACCATTTTCATTGAGTTTATTTCAAAAGAACCATCTAGTTCCAATGACAGATTGATTAGTTAGTCTTGGAACTAGATGCCAGACTTTGTTTCTCTCAAACTGGTTTAGTTGCTCTTGCAATGCTAAAATCCAATCTAGATCAAGCAATGTTGAAATAAATGCAGAGTTTGCATATTCTTCTAACAGTTGATGCCTGGTTCTGATGGGTGTAGAGGGGTTACCTATAATTAGCTCAGGAGGATGATCTTTATTCCATTTAAAGTTCGGTCCTGAAATTGTTTCTGACTGACCAGTTATTTGATCAAGATTTGACTGACCAGTAGGCTAAATAGTGTTAAACTGACCGGTTTCCTCGGCATTATCCGAGGTGTCAACTACTTGCTGTGGAACAACTTCATCTTGCTGAACTTCAGCGTTATCAACCGGTTGATCATAAACAAATCTTTGGTAGACTTAAACTCCATCTTCACTATCAGATTGAATATTGATATTTTCCAATATGTTAGATAAATCAATGGCTATTGATGTGTTACTTTCTACAGATTCATCAAATACAACATGGGATGATTCTTCAACAGTGAGAGTTCTATTATTATAAACTCTATATATGCTTTATTAACTGCAGAATGTCCTAACATAATACCAACATCAAATTTGGCGTCAAAAGCGGTCAAATAGTTCTTGTCATTATTGTGGATATAACACTTACAGCCAAAGATCCTAAAATACCGAATATTAGAAACTTTGTCATGGTAAACCTTAAAATGCGTTTTATTAAAACGTTTGTTTATAATGGACCGGTTTTGAGTATGGCATGTTGTATTGATAGCTTCTCCCCAAAGTTTCTTAGCAACACCTGAATCGGCTATCATGGATCTGGAAGCTTCCTTGAGGGTTCTATTTCCCCTCTCAGCTAGTCCATTTTGTTGAGAAGTTCTAACACTAGACAACTCGTGTCTAATACCAGATTCATCAAGATAAGATGTTAAAACTCTATTAGTAAATTCAGTGCATCTATCCCTTCTAATTTTATTAATACGTGTAGATTTTTCATTTTGCACTCTTTTAAGAATCTTAATCAAATTTGGGGTTGCTTGATCTTTGGAGACTAAGAAAATAACCCAAGTAAATCTAAAATAATCATCAATAATTACTAAAATGTAGTTCATTCCTCTTAACATGGTTACACTAATTTGTCCAAACAGATCCATGTGTAAAAATTCTAAGCATCTATTAGATTGATTATTTTCTTATTTTTGAAAGTTGATTTGATTTATTTGCTTATTTGGCAAGCTGAACATACTGAACATACTTTATCTTTTGAGAACTTTATATTAACGCTAAAACTAGGAATAAACATTACAATCACACCACCCACTAACATCAAAACTAACTATATACCTAATAGAACTTACATAGGGATTTACGGAATTGGCTAGAAAACTAACGGAATTTTGAAGTCCGTCAAAAGATAATCTCCATCTTCTTGAAAGTAGTCTTCACAAATACCACGGCCACGCGGATGGACGGAGAAATCAAAATTTTCTCTACGAGTAACCATTCGATGCAAGATCAAGCCTGGGATGGCCGCGACGACACTAGAACCTTGCATGTATTGTTCGTTTCCTGCCTTGACTCCCAAGTTTGGCTAATTTTAAGCTACAAGAAATTAAGGATAAAAAGAGGATTTCAATTATAAAGTCAGTTAAATCAAATTAGGCTAATATTGGTATACATTCCTACAGTCATTAGAAGGATTTAGTAAAGAAGTTAGAGAGGGAGAAAGGCTAGAACGAGAACGGAAAACCTATAGGGTCCAAGCTTTGTTCCAAGTTGATAGGAAGTTTCTAAAACTCTAAGAAGCTTCCTACAATACTTGTAAGCCTCAATTCTTCTTGTAATTGGTATTCTCAATCAAAGTTCCTTAGAAATACATCTGAACTCGTAATTACTGCAATTCATCACTGTTTCTTTATTTTAATTTCTCTAACATGATCCATTAATGATTTAGAAGTTAACTGAAAGATCATAAACGAATGATGTAACCTAATAAGATTTTGCCTAAATTTCAGTCTTATTCCAAAATTCTTGGATCGTCCTCTTCAGCCTCCGATTGAAGAGGATGAGGTTGGAAGACTTACACAAAATGTTTTCAAATAACAAAAAAAACTACTATTAAACCTTTTAAAGTAATACAACTTGTGACCGGAAAAAAAAAATATTTTATCAAATTTATTACTTTATCAATATAATGATATTTTATTACTTTATAGATTTATGCACACTATTATAATACAACACTATTATAATACAGTACATTTATACAAATGTACACCGTATTTAAGTACACTATTATAATATAGTACATTTATACAAATGTACACCGTATTTATGTACACTATTATAATATAGTACATTATATTTGAAAAGAAGATTCTTAGACACTATTATAATAAAGTCAAGAATAAAGTTAATTTTGGCTTTGCTATAAAGAATAAATAAGTTATTATACATTCATATTTAAAAAAAAAATTGAATTTTGTAACTCATGTACAATAAATAAATAAATATATATATTATATATATATATATATATATTTCTGAAATTATTACTTTATATATTAGAGTCTTTAATGACTTTCTAATTTTTTATTATCTTATGTTTTTAGTGAGAATATTAATTTACAACATTCGTCCAAGTTGGGACAAAAGAAATTTACTACTTAAGAGAGGTTATTACATTATCGAATATTATTTTAAAGGGATTTTACTGAATTTATTATTCGTTAGTTGGAGTTAACTAGCGACTCTTGTGTCGATCTGAGGCCACTTATAGATTCCTGTGATGATTTTATGTCTATTAGAATAGGAATTCATCTGCTGTAATCGTTATTTAAAAATTGGGATAATCCGGTCATCTTCATTACTTCAGTGAACTTTTATATGCTTTATAGGGGCTCTACGGGTTGAATTAGATATTCTAACCGGTGCGAGTATGTTCTAAATCACTTAGGGTGTGTTTGATAACCTTGAAATTGGCATTGAAATTGGAATTGGAGGGTTCAATTCCAATTCTTATGTTTGTTAGATATTTTAATATTAGGAATTGGAATTGGAATTAGAATTCCAATGTAATACAATATAGTGTAATTTGAGAGTTCTCAATTCAATCTTTTTAGGTCGGAATTGTAATTCCAAATTAACACGTTTTTCACGATTTTGACATGTTTATCACGTTTTTCACACATTAAATGCGTTTAACACGTTTTAACACGTTTAATACGTTTTTCACACGTTTTCATATTTTTGGCACGTTTTACACGTTTTTGGCACATTTAACGCGTTTTTGGCACGTTTAACACATTTTTGACACATTTAACACGTTTTTCACGTCCTTGACACGTTTAACACGTTTTTGACACGTTTAACACGATTTTCACGTTTTTAACACATTTAACACGTTTTTTATACGTTTAACACGTTTTTCACATTTTGGCACATTTAGCACGTTTTGGCACGTTTAACAAGTATTTCACATATTTAGCACGTTTAACACGTTTTTAACACATTTTTGACACATTTAACATGTTTTCATGTTTTCACGTTTTTGACACATTAAACACGTTTAACATGTTGTTGACACGTTTCACATGTTTTTTATGTTTTTGACACGTTTGACACATTTTTAATACATTTAACACGTTTTTGACATGTTTAATATGTTTTTCACGTTTTGGCACGTTTAACAAGTTTTTCACTTATATGGCATGTTTAACATATTTTTATAAGTTTAACACGTTTTTAAGTTTTGACGCGTTTAACACGTTTTTAACACATTAAACGCGTTTATCATATTTTTGGCACGTTAAACACGTTTTTGACATGTTTAACATGTTTTCACGTTTTTGGCACGTTTCACACGTTTTGGTATATTTAACACATTTTTAGCACGTTTAACACGTTTGATAAATTTTGGCACATTTACCACATTTTGACATGTTTAATACATTTTGGCCCGTTTAACACAATTGTGACATGTTTAAAATGTGATAAACATGCCAAAAACATGAAAAACGTGTTAAACGTGCCAAAATGGGTTAAACTTGTCAAATGTGTGAAATGTACCAAAAACATGTTAAACATGTTAAAAAGTGTTAAACATGCCAAAAATGTGTAAAACGTGCCAAAAATGTGTAAATTGTGTCAAAACGTGCTAAACGTGTGAAAAACATGTTAAACGTGTTAAACATGTCAAAAACATGTTAAACGTGTTAAACATGTCAAAAACGTGTTAAATGTGCCAAAAACGTGAAAAACGTATTAATCTTATCAAAACGTGTGAAAAACATGTTAAACGTATTAAAAATATCAAAAACGTGTTAAATGTGTCAAAAATGTGAAAAATGTTTGAAAAATGTGAAAAACATGCCAAAACGTGAAAAACGTGTTAAACGTGTCAAAATGAGTAAAACGTGTCAAAATGAGTAAAACGTGTTAAACATGCCAAAACGTGTTTAACGTGCAAAAAACGTGAAAAACATGTTAAACGTGTGAAAAATGTATTAAACATGTCAAAAATGTGCCAAAACGTAAAAAACGTGTTAAACTTGTCAAAACGTGTGAAAAACATGTTAAACGTATTAAAAATGTAAAAAACGTGTTAAACATACCAAAAACGTGAAAAACATGTTAAACGTGTGAAAATGTGTTTTAAGTGTGAAACGTGTTGAATTTGTCAAAAATGTGTTTAAACGTGCCAAAAACGTGTTAAACGTGTAACAAACGTGTTAAATATGTTAAAATTGTCAAAAAACGTGTTAAACATGTCAAAAATGTGTTAAAAATGTCAAAAGCGTGTTAAATGTGTTAAACCTGTCAAAAACGTATTAATTCAAAAACTTGAAAACATATTTAAGAAATTAACATTTTGAACCGATATTTTATTTTACAAACATAAAAATTGGAATTGAATTACAATTTTATCATTTTCCCAAACATAGGAATTGGAATTGAATTATAATTCTATAATATTTCCAAACATATGAATTGAATTGTAATTCAATGCCAATTATCATGGAATTGGAATTAGAATTACAATGTCAATTCCAATTGCAATTCCCCCTCATAAAACACACCCTTGAGGATTATGTTTATGTCTTTAGAAATTAATATTATCTAGTCTAACAATAGGTAAATTTTAAAATTCAACTTTGATCTATACTGGTTCTTTAGTGATGAATCGTCATGTTTTTGATTTGGTATGATTTGAGGAATGGTTTAGACTTAATCTAGAGAGAATCAGGTCAATTCTACTTCAATTCGTCAAAAGGAAGAAAAAAAATTGAAATGAAGAACTTTGGTTTGATTTTGGACTTCGTTCACTATTCTTGACAGTTGACCGTTTGGTTCAGGTATGAACGTGTTTACACTTAAACCGGTTTGGTCAACCTTAAACCGGTTGGGTTCAACCTTAAACCGTGTTCATACTTGGACTGTCTGAAATGATTTATGGTTAAGTCTCGTTTGTTTGGTAACTTCATATTTTTAAGTCATTTTTTTATGTAAGGAGGCCTTCCAAAAAAATATAAAACAACTTAGAATAATTATCTACATTTTTTGGAACTCGAAAATTCCGGTTAGGATTAATTTGGTTATTTTACCTCATTTTTCCTAACTTGTAATGTCTATAACTTGTGATACAAGTGTCCAAAAAAATATGAGAAAAATTCCAAAATGATTCTCAAATATTTAAATTTTTATGTATTAACCTTGATTTTCGGACACATTGTAGGTTTGAGCCATTTCTGACTCAAATCATTCATCTGTTTATTTTGTCTCTTTATGCCATTTACAATGTAAGTACTTCTATTAAACTGAAATTAAAATTTATCTGCTGAAATGTCTTTGTGTAGATGATTTTAAGAATGAAATGTCTTTAGTTTAGATACATTTTAGGAATTGAAATATAATGATCATAAGCTAGAGTATAAGGCTGGAAAAAGACGAAATTAGGTTATTGATTTAAATTAAATAAAATATATGTAATTTTTCAGGATTAAAATAAAATTCTAAATTTATTTTGTAATAGAGACTGTCCTTTTGGATGGGCATGTGAGCCATGGCGCCAAAATATTCTTTCCCACACGTAACAAAACACTAAGCCCAAAAGAATTTCTACAAAAATATCTTAGTTTCTCGAAAAGTAAAATAAGTGGCGAATTTTAAAAAAGAGACAAAAATTTGTCTAACTATTGCTAAGTTTTATTTCGGTTTTTCATATCAATTTAAGACTGTGCCACTCTTGAGATAATTAGAAAGGAAGGTAAGTTACGGAACTTAGTAAGGTAATTAACTAAAATCATTTTCTAAAAATTGCACGGATTGAGCTTACCATTTCGGTTTCTCATCTCAGTCGTGATTCGAGAGAAAAAAATACTTGATGGCGACCAATTTTTAATCGCACGAATTGCCCTTAAAGATGAAGAAAAATATTTTAAAACGAGAAAAAACAAAAAAAAAATGAAATGTACAATACAATACTATAATTAATATATATATATATATATATATATAAACACTTATATGAAATTAATAATAATAAATCATTTCTATTTCTTAACTTTTTTTCTATAATCATATTTATATATATTATAAATATATATATATATATATATGATTTTATTATTATTTTTATATAAATATATTTATTTCTTATCTCACTAATTTTTATATTTAAATATATAATATTACATATTTATTTATTTTTATATATTAAATATATATATATATAAAGTTTTTAGAAATTCATCCTCTCAAGAAGTAAACTAATAATTAATTTGTATTTCTTACATAATTTATTTTTCTTAATTAATTATTTTTATTATTTTCTCTCACATTGTATTATAATATATATAAATATATATTCTAATTCATTATAAATTTTATATAAATATTTTTATCTATTTTTTGTCTGATAAAAATTATTTCAAAGAGAATTAATTAATTAATAAATAATATAAAATAAAATAAAATAAAACATAACTCCCACCTAAAAATTTAATTATTTATATATGTATATATTAATTTTAAATATTTTTTAAGAATTGTTCAATTATTTATTGTAATAATTTATTTATTTATTTAAAAAAAACATAATTATATTCAATTTAATTTTTATTTTAAAATTATTTATTCTTACTAAATTTGGTTTAAATAATCAAAAATAATATAGATATAAAAAAATATAAATGAATTTGTACACGTTTAATTTGCTCCCTCACGAAATTCCATCTTTACCTCTCAACGTCTTAGAAATGTTTTTATGTACACGTGAGATTTCTCTCTTCCTATGCATCTAATAATTTTAAGAGTTCGCCTAACGTCTTTCGTTTTAGGGCATGAAAGATCTAATCCCATGGTTGATTTATTCATTCGAATGCTACGTCTTTAAGAGTGTTTTGTGCGATCTGAATTTGGTCAGTCTCATGCATTACATATCCTTTCAAATGCTCCACACATGGAGGAGACGCATCGAATGAATTAAATAGTAAACATAGTCCATGCACTTTTAAAAAAATGTTTTTTCTATGAAAGTTATGCTATATAATTCTTTGGCTTACCTTCTTCTTGAATCTAAAAAAAAAATAGATAAGAGAACTATCCATGTAGAATGTTGTCCTATCTGTTTGAGATGAGAATTCAAAGTGGAGTTCTATATCATAGATCTTTCTTTGCTTAGCCCGTACAGGTTTCAGATTAGTACATGCTCAAAACGTTATAATCTGGTTGACTATAAGAGTCGCCACTTTAGTTTACTTCAAAAAAAAGTAAAGAAAAGAAAAGAGAGTATTCATTATTAAGGGTTTGGTCCTTGGTTACGCATGAGGAAATGGTAGCAATAGTTATGTCCTATGCGCATATCCCGTGGGATAGTCTCTACTCCTATGTAGTTGGTCATTGTTTGTGAATGTACGTTACACATTTGCATTCTAAGATCATAATTCTTTTCCTTGTGAATACATTAACCTTGTCTCTAATCCAAAAGGAGTAATCCTAGCTCTAATTATATTCCAATACAAGGTTGGCTCCAAGGCATTAGAATTCTTTGATGTCCATTTATCATGTCAAAGGATATCATATGATTAGTCCAAAGGATATTCTGGACTCTCATTAGATTTTCCTATACTTAAAGAATATGAAATGGATCCTTAAATATGCTCTATGGGAACACATGTGAACCACAATGTGAATGCTCACGTTTACTGATTTACTTGAAGATTTACTTATTGATAGACTGTGAATCCTTGTGCATGAAGGACCTCACATGTTCACAAAAATATGAATTGAGAAAGGAAGAGTGAAAGTTGGAGCCTCAAAGTATACAACAATTGAAATCGAGAATTTTCTCAAAAGAGTTCGAAAATCCCGAGAGTTTTTTAGCATGTTGAAAAAAAATTTTATAAACACTTCGCGCTCGATTACGAAACTCTTCAGGGTTACAAGACACCCGATATGACTCCGATAAAACGAGTCTTTTCCCAAAATTATTCTGAAAATTTTGAAAATTTTTAAGGAAGTCAAAAATATTTTTATGAACCCCCTAAAAAATTTCATAATTTTTTGGGTTATGGAGCTCCCAAAATGATCGTTCCAAAATAAGTAATTTTCCAAACGGGCCCAAAATATTATGGAAAAATATTATTTATATTGAAAATAATATTTTTTTTCATCCCTGAATTTTTGGATTTTTTATAAAATGGTTTTGAGGCTTTAATTAAATAAACAAGGTTGTTTGGTATAAAAGAAAACCAAACAAGCCTTAAGAAATTTTCCAAAAGTTTGAAATTGAATTTTATATCAAAAATTGGACAAATATAAAGTTGGAGGGCCGAATTGGACGTTGACAAAAGTCCAGGGCTAAATGAATACAAATTCTCATAAAATATTTTGAATTTAGAAGTTTAAGTTCAAAATTGAACAAAGCTGAAAGTCTGGGGCAGACTCTGTTCTTCTGATCCGAACAATTGGTTTTCCGACGTAGCCTCAGCCGAACTTTGTCATCGCTTCGGGAGACTGGAGCTCTTCATGAAAGAGATTTGCAAACCTATGAATTCCTTAAGAAGACATTTTGACTAACAGAAGCGAGAAAATAGAGGAATCCAAAAACAATTCTTTACAGATCTGGAAATTGGAAACGGTTACCACTTGTAACTCATTATCCATCGACGCTTTGGCTTCGCGACCGAGTGTTCCTTGTCCTCCAGAGCTTCAGACACACCTTTGCCTCTTCATCGAAGAATTGGATGTCAGTTCTCCCTTCGACTACAAAAATATGAAGATTCCGTCGAAGAGAAGTTTCAGAATCGAGGTTAGTCTCGACCTAGCCTCTTTCTAGGACTAGACTACTATTATTTTTGGCACACAATTAGAATCACATAACTGAAGATGATGAGAGTGAGAGAAGTTTCATAGTATATAAGAGAAACTTTTCTCACAATTAGAAAAGAATCCCACATCGAAAGATGATGGGAGTTGGGGAAGTTTCTTAGTGTATAAAAGAAATTCTCCTCCTTTTGGTTTATTGTACTCAATACTTGTATATCTTCTTCCTTATTAATTGATAGCCTTAGTGCTCGGAGTCGTAGTCAACAATTTGGTCGAACTCCGTTATCAAATTATATTAATGTGTTCTTTCGTTTGTTTCTTCTTTTATTCTTTCAGTTTTTCCCGACAAGTGGTATTAGAGTCGCAGGTTCGTCCTTGGCATGGCGGTTGAATCTTCAAAAGGGGCATCAACACCTTCATCATCCTAGACGAGGACCCCGATGTAGAATTTGAAGTTTGCGGTGGAAATATTTGATGGAACTGGGCATTTCAACATGTGACAAGGTGAGGTTCCAGATTGTCTTTTTCAGCAGGGTCTAGATGTTACTCTTGAGGTCGGAAAGTTAGATGGTAAAGAAGAAAAAGAATGGAGTATCATGAATCAGTTGGCATGCGGAATAATTCGATTATATTTGTCTAGTGAGAAGAAGTATGCTGTGAAGAACGAAACTTTTGCACAAAAATTTATAAAGAAGAGTGGTCAGAATAAGCTCTTAATGAAAAAGTGGTTGTTCCGGTTTGATTACTAGTCATGTACTACCATGAATGAACACATCACTAAGTTTAATCAGTTAGTAGCGGATCAATTAAATTTTGATGTAAAATTTGAAGATGAAGATCTGGCTTTGATGTTGTTATCGTCCATTCCTAATGAATTTGAAGATTTAGAAACAATGTCACTTCATGGGAAGGGAAATGTATCTCTTGATGCTGTAAGTTATGCTTTATATAGTCACAAATTGAAAAGGCATGACAAGAGGAAAAACAAAATAGCTACAGCAGATGAAGCATTGGTGGTTAGGGGCCATCAGCAAAATAAATCAAAAGGAGGAAGAGGAAGATCCCAAAGTAGAGTTGCCAAAGATAAATGTGATTTTTGTCGTGAAAAAGGAAAATGGAAGATTAACTATCCAAAGTTGAAGAAGAAAGAGAAAGATTATGAAGATGCAACTAATGTAGAAAAGAGAGATGATGCATATTCATAATTCTCTTTGTCGATGTCACAGACAACATCACATTCTGACGCGTGGATATTAGACTCAGTTTGCACTTATCGTATAATACCAGTTCGAAAGTGGTTCTTTGATTAAGGAACTATATGGTAGAGTTGCTTACATGGGAGATGCTAATACATGTAAAATAAAAGGGATATGGTCTGTTATATTAAGTTAAATAAAGAAAACGGAAAATTAATTAAGGAAAAAAAATTTAATTGATTAAAATAAACATAGGTGAATAAAAATAAGTTTAAATCAATACGACATAGTTTTAATGATGTGTTAGTGAACAAAACTAATTTATGCAAATGTCTATGCGCAGCTACGTCTCAAAAAGTGCGAGTAGACGTCTCTCTTTATTAGACGTCTTAGTCTCAAGAAGCACAAGTAGATGTCTCTCTTCATCATACATCTTAGTCTCAAGAAGCGCGAATAGACGTCTCTCTTCATCAGATATCTTGGTCTGAAGAAGTGCGAGAAGACGCATTGCTTCAGCAGCAGTCTAAAGAAGCGCGAGCAGACACCTTGCTTTAGTGGCCGTCTGAAGAAGCGTCTGCTTATATGCATAGCTCATCAGCATAGCGAACAACAATGTCCGTTATCAGCAGTCTGTCGAGTCAACTTAATACGCCAAAATTGTATAACCTCCATGTACTCAATTATTCCACTAGCCTGTGTTGTACCTTCCAGTACACCACGTTCTACCGAATACTCCTCAGTACTATCCGGTACGTCGCGATCCAACGAATATGTTCTTGTGTATGATCCCGCACACCTGACGTACATCAAAAGGAAATCTGACACGTATCCAAGACTCAGATTCGACTGTTGCTAGGACTTTAATATAAAAGAGTAGAAGAATACAACGGCGAATCTCTTCGATATCTGCACAAATTACTATTGTTAAGCTTTGTGTTTACTCTCTCTCTAAGATTATTCTGTAATTCAATAAGCTAAGTTGAGATATAATTTACTATTCTATCTTAGTGTATTTTTAGTATTGTAAGTTGAACAGAACATTGTATGTTCAACAATGAGTGATAGCGCTATTAAGTCTTGTGTTCTGACCAGGTTTGTGTAGTCGCTATACGAATCAAAGCCTTTTAGTGAAAATCCTTCTGGAAACAGAAGAAGGGGTGACGTAAGAGTTTATCTCCGAACATCCATAAAACTCTTGTGTTATTTCATTTCTATATTTACTAGTTTTACATCTATCGCTTCAAATCTAGAAAGCATTTCCTCACTTGAATCTGTTCAAGAGCTTGTGACAATTTGTGAAAAATATAAACTAATTTTAATCTCTAATAGGATTAAAATCGAATTGAAAATGATAATTAGCACAATAATATTCAACCCCCTTCTATTGTTGTCACTGATCCTAACAAGTGGTATTAGAGCAAGGTTTTCTATTCTCAAGCATCTTCAGATATCAAAGAAATGTTTATCCTAAACAAAATCCCAATGTTCTCAAAGGAAGACTATGATGATTGGAAGATCAGAATGCAAGCTCATTTGGCCGCCCAAGATGATGACATGTTGTATGTCATCACTGATGGTCCAATGAAGATCATGAAGGTCATCACAGCCGCAACTTCAACTGATGGTGCTCCTGAGATGAAGGAGAAACCAAGATTTAAGTGGAGTGCTAAAGATTAAAGGAAGGTCAACCTCGATAATGTGGCTAAAGACATTCTTTATAAGATGCTGGACAAGAATATGTTTAGTAAAATCAAGTCATGCTCGACTACCAAAGAAATTTGGGATAAGCTGACTCAGCTATGTGAGGGAAATGATCAAACCAAAGAAAACAAACTCATGGTTACCACATAGAAATTCGACTGCATCAAGATGCGTCCTAGAGAGAAGATGACTGAATTCGATGAAAGATTCAGCAGCATTATCTTTGAACTCTCCACTCTATGAAAGACATATAGCAATAGAGAGGTTACCATTAAAGTCATGAGAGATCTTCCTAGAGAATGGGACATAAAGACGATGGCGATGAGGGTATGAGGGTATCTAAAGACCTCAATAAGATAGAGTTGCATGACCTGTTCGCCGATCTGAAAGCCTATGAGTTTGAAATAAACTCAAGGAATGAAGAGGAGACATCCACATCCATCTCAATTAAAGTGTTGGTGACTGTTAAAGAGCCACTTGCGGCGACAACTACGAAGTCGGCTGAGTAGATCAGCAGCGATGCCATGTCCCTCTTCGTCAAGAAGTTTGGAAAATTCATGAAGAAGACTCATTATAACTCTAACTCTAATAATAATAATTATAAGAATGAATCCAAAGCTAACTTGAAATGATTTAACTGTGACAAATCAGGTCACTTCAAGGTGGACTACAGAAAGCCCAATAGGGATGATAAGAAGCCTTTTGATAAAATATGAGATTAAATATGTTAAGATAACTTCAAGTTGGCTTAAGCCTAAGAAAAGGGCAGCCAGTAGGTCTAGCAAGCAAAAACTTGATAGAAAGTCAAGAAGTTCTTTTCATAACTCATCTCCTAAAGTCAAGGGATCAATAACAGGTAGAAAGAAGTCTACCAAACCTAAATCTTTTACTTTATTAACAACTCAAAATGGGAGATCCATAAAATTAACTCAAATATGGATCCTGAAGGGACTGATTAACCACGGACCCAAGTGAATATGGGTACTAAAGCTATAAATATGTATATTTGTAGGTAATTCAGGATAGTTGTCTAGAGGGAGTCTGTTTGGTATCTGGATAGTGACTACTCTAGACACATGACAGGCTACAGTTGGCTGCTAACTGAAGTAACCAAGTGCACGGGACCTAAGATCACATTTAGTGTTAATAGTAAAGGTAAAAACATGGGTAAGGGTAAGATTATCCACGGTAACCTTACTATTAACAACGTGCTACTGGTAGAAAATCTATGTTATAACTTGATTAGTATTAGTCAAATGTGTGATAATGGTTATACAGTTGGTTTCAAAAACATGCATGCCTTGTAAAAGATTAGTAGGGTAACACCCTCTAATAGGAAGTATAGTAGGAAATTCTTATAAGATGAACTGGAAACATAAGATATTTGATCTTGTTTGCATGATAGTTAAAAATGATCAAAACTAGTTATGGTATAAGAGACTAAATCATCTTAATTTCAAAACTATTAACAATATCTGTTCAAAAGATTTAGTAACTAGTATACCTAAACTGAAGTTTTCTAAAGCTAAGGTCTACCCTGCTTGTCAAATGGGTAAACAAGTCAGATCAACTTTTAAAAACAAAGGAAATATTCAATTTGACATGTGTCTGGAATTACTACACATGGATCTGTTTGATCCAATTCCAGTAACCAGTTTAGGGGGAACGAGATATAGCCTTGTCCTAATTGATGATTATTCTAGATTTACTTGGGTAATATTTTTAGTATATAAGAATCAAACTGCTGAAAATTTTGATTAAGATCCTTAGAAGACTTAAAAATGAAAAATCTTTAAGTATCATAAAGATTAGAAGTGACAGAGGTACTGAATTTACAAATATAAATTTGTCTTCTTTCCTTGAGGAATTTGGTATTAAACACGAGTTGTCTAGTGCTAGAACTCCACAGCAAAATGGCGTTGCTGAAAGGAGGAACAGAACAATGAAGGAAGCAGCTAGATCAATGCTAGATGATTTAGGTGTTTTTCAAAACTTTGGGCAGAAGCCATTAACACAACTTTCTATACTCAAAACAGATCAATGATTAATAAACGTTTCAATAAAACACCTTATGAAATCTTTTATAGTAAAGTTCCTAAAATTTCATATTTTAGGATATTTGGATGTAAGTGTTTTATTCATAACAATGGAAAAAATCATCTGACTGCTTTTAATGTTAAGGCAGATGCTGGCATAATGTTAGGTTATTTTTCAGTTAGCAAATCTTATAGAGTGTTTAATAAACAAACTCTAACGGATGAAGAATCTACTCATATTATTTTTGATGAATCTGTTGAAAGTAATTCTAACGAAATCATTGAAGTTGCTAATAGGTTGGAAGCTGTTAATCTTCAATCTAATAGTGACGATGAAGTTCAGGTCATCAGAAATAGCTCGTCTAATCGGCCAGTTGAACCAGTTGATGCTCAACTAGACAGTCAGACTATAAGTCAACAAGTTGTTGATAGTCTGGATGTCGCGGAGTCAATTGACCAGATGGCTGACCCTCTAGGACCGAACTTCATATGGAATAGAAATCACCCACCTAAACAAATAAAATATAATCATAATGCACCTCTTAGAACTAGAAAACAATTAATGGATGAATTTTCAAACTCTGTTTTTATCTCTCAAATTGAGCCTAAGAAAATAAAGGAAGCATTGCTTAATCCAGATTGGATCAATCCTATGAAAGAATAGTTAAATCAATTTGAAAAAAACAAAGTGTGGCATCGAACTCCAAGACCAGATGATCAATCTGTTATTGGAACTAGATGGGTTTTTAGAAACAAGCTAAGTGAAGATGGCTTAGTTATGAGAAATAAAGTCAAATTGGTAGCTCAATGATATAGATAGGAAGAAGGAATTGACTTTGAGGAGTCATTCGCCATTGTGGTTAGACTTGAAGCTATTAGAATCTTCCTAGTTTATACAGATTTTAAAAACTTTAAAGTATATCAAATTGATATTAAAAGTTCTTTTCTTAACGGTCTATTGAATGAAGATATTTATGTTGAACAACCTCCTAATCTTCAAAATCATTATTTGCCTAATCATGTTTTTAAACTAGATAAAGTCTTATATGGTCTTAAACAAGCTCCTAGAGCTTTGTATGATACTTAGACTAAATTTTTGTTTGAACATGATTTTATTATTGACACATTTGATAAAACACTCTTCAGATTTGTTAAAGATTCACATATATATTACTTGTTCAAATTTATGTGGATGATATCATATTTGGGTCAATTAACCCCAAATTATGTGAGAAATTCTCTAAACTGATGCATGATAAGTTTAAGATGAGCATGATGGGTGAGTTGACGTTCTTCTTTGGTCTTCAAGTTCGTCAACTTGAAGATGCTATCTTCATTAATCAAGCGAAGTATACAAGGGAATTGCTGAAGAAATTCGGCATGGAGAACTGATCAGCTGCCTCTACCCCCATGAACTCATCTAGAAAGATGTATAAGGATGAAGGTGACCAGAATGACGACATCACAGCCTACCGAGAAATCATCGGATCTCCGCTATATCTAACAGACAGCTAGCCAAACATTTAGTTTGATGTCGGCGTCTGTGGAAGATTTCAGGCTAATCCTAAACAATCTCATTACATAGTTGCTAAGCATATTTTGAAATTTTTAAAAGGAACTCAATCTGTTGGACTGTGGTATCCGAAGGATTACTGTTAGGATCGGGGACGCCCTTGGAGGACCGGGGTGTTTCCGGTTTTAGAAGGGCGGCCGCTTACACAACACAACACACAACTTTGGTGATAGTCCGGTTAGAGACTAAAACCGCTCTTAACACTACACAGATTGTTACAGACTCTTGAACCGAGTTCAAGTGCGGAAATGTCTGTTTCAATCTGAAGCAACGAATACGATTCGGATGAAGTTTATGAGGAGTCGGTTTAAGGATATGAGTGTCCGGTTTAAGGCGTATGATTAGTTTGAGGTTAGGTAAAGTAAATAAAAGCAAAGGAAAGAACACGAGACAAGGATTTGTTTATGGATGTTCGGAGCAAACCCTCCTACGTCACCCCTTCTTCTCATGTTATGAGAAGGATCTCCACTAACTCTTTAGAGTTACAATTACACTGCCGGTCGAGCCCAACTTCGCTACTCGCCGGTTACACCAAACTCACTCTTTGATGTAATACAATAACTCAACACAAACACACAAAAAAGCTTCCGGTTTTAGGCAAACCGGTCTTTGGAATATATGACTTTATCTCTCTAACTTAATGATTTTCTTAAAAAGATGTGATTGATATTTTTCGCTTGATCACTGCATTAAATGAAGACGTCTCGTCTTCCTTTTATAGCTGAGAGGACACAACGGTCATATTTTCTCTCTCCTGGTAATGATCAAGAGGCTTGCACGCCTTCCCTCTTGGACAGATCAATTTGGACACATGGTAGACATGCACTTAGCCGGTTTGCATTTTGGACACATGGCAGAAATGCACTTAGCCGGTTTGCATTTTGGACACATGGCAGCTCTTAGCCGGCCGCCTGACAGCTACCTGCTGCCTGGAGATTGCTTCTGGATTTGGACAAGCATGCCTGACAGTTACCTACTGCCTGGAGTTTGCTTTTGGATTTGGATTACTCATTTAATCAACCGGAACATACAGCATTTAATCAACCGGAACATTTATGACTGAGCGGCTGCAGTTAATTAGCCGGAACATTTATGACTGAGCGGCTGCAGTTAATCAACCGGAACATTTATGACTGAGCGGCTGCAGTTAATCAACCGGAACATTTATGACTGAGCGGCTGCAGTTAATCAACCGGAACATTTATGACTGAGCGGCTGCAGTTAATCAACCGGAACATTTATGACTGAGCGGCTGCAGTTAATCAACCGGAACATTTATGACTGAGCGGCTGCAGTTGATCAATCCGGAACATTTATGACTGAGCGGCTGCAGTTAATCAACTGGAACATTTATGACTGAGCGGCGGTTCCGGACTCCTTGACTGAACTCCGGTTGACCAACCGGTTGACTGAACTTCTTGGACGAACCGGTTGCGGTTGCTTTTACTTCAAACCGAAGTCAAACAACCGTTAACCGGAACGGTATATATATTTCCAACCGAATGGATTTTGCTCAATTTCCCTGAAACAGCAAAACTTTAGATATTATTTGCAGCCAGTGGGATTTGATCCCTGGTCACCTGTGTGACAGTCAGAGGCATTTACCACTACGCTACAACAAATTCTTGTTATATTTAAACCAGTTAATATATTTGATATAACTTAGCGGTTTAACATATATTTTTCATAAGTTATAACAATTATTTTTTAACCGGTTTAAAATTAATCTACTTAATTTTTCTATCAATTTCTCCCTTTTTGATTATTTAGAATAAATATTCAAAACTTGTAATGTGTGGCCGGATTTTAAAAATCTTATATTTGTTTGGCCGGTTTTAAAGAACTTACACTTGTTTGGCCGGTTTTTGAAGAACTTACACTTGTTTGGCCGGTTTTTGAAGAACTTACACTTGTTTGGCCGGTTTTTGAAGAACTTACACTTGTTTGGCCGGTTTTTGAAGAACTTACACTTGTTTGGCCGGTTTTTGAAGAACTTACACTTGTTTGGCCGGTTTTTGAAAAACTTACACTTGTTTGGCCGGTTTTTGAAGAACTTACACTTGTTTGGCCGTTTTTTTTTTTTTGGAAAAACGGTTTCGTTTAAGGAATTTTTTTTTTTAACAAATTTTCTTCAAATTTTGTAATCTAACAATTCTAAAATATTTCTAAGGGAAGAAAACTTAGACTCGAGAAGTGGCTTTGTGAGGATGTTAGCCACTTCATGCTTGTTCCCTTCAAATGATGTGTTCGTCAGCAGCCGGCTGTCCGGATGCCATGCTATCTCTTCCAAGCTTCTGTCTTGATTTACCTGCATTTATAGACAATAAAGAATCTGGTCCCCATTTTTCTTTGGGTCCGTGGCTTATTAATCCCTTAGGAATCCAGACTTTAATAAGTCGGATAACTTTCCCGGTTATGGTTCTAATTACTTTTTCGGTGCTTGGTTTTACATCTTTCTGTTGTCCTAAGAGTGCCTTATTTTGTGGTGACTTTTGATTAATTTTATGTGGGTGTGTATCAGTTTGTTTACCTGCTGGACGGTTGGCTTTCCTTCTCTCAGGATGAAGCCATTTTTCCGAGTCAGTTGGACTTACATATTTTATTTCTTTTTCCGGTTTTGAGTCACGTTGTGCCTCATTGTCGGTTGATGAACTCTTGACAAATCTTATGAAAGGAAGATTGTCTTTTGTGAGTTTCATCCCGTTGGAGTGATTGTGAGTGGCGGATTTGTTATAACCAATACCAAATTTACATTTGGGATGTCTTTGGTAATTAGACATCTGGCTTACCGCTTCACTAGATCTCTTCCAAGAAGCCGTGACATATTTAATTCTCTCATTTTCTTCGGTTAACGATTGGACTGTCTCCTTGAGCTTCTCATTCTCTAAGGATAGTCCAACCGGTTCGTAAGTCTCGGTTCCGCTTGGCTCACCAGCGGTACCACTTGACTTTCCGGTTTCATATTTTGTTTGGGTCGGTATTAAAACAGCCAATTTTTTGAACTCATCGACCATGTCGTTGAGTGCAATAACTAAGTCTTCTTTAGTAAATTCTTCAGAAGAGAAATCAAATACCTCAGATTCTTTCTCCGCCATGAAGCATGCATCAACTTTATCATCGCCGTCGCTGGATGATGAGTCGTCCGAATCGCTATCGGCCCATTTGCTATTGATTTCATAAGCTATCAGAGCCTTATGATCTTTCCGGTTCTCCTTTATTTGGTCGCTGCCCTCACACAATTGGATCAACTTCTCCCAAATTTCTTTAGCAGAGGAGCAAAACTTGATTTTACTAAACATATTTTTGTCCAACGACTTGAACAAAATGTTTTTGGCAACATTATCCAAGTTATTCATCTTCTTATCTTCCGTCGTCCATTTGTATCTTGGCTTATCAATCTTTATCGGGCCATCGGTAATAACATACCACATGTCATCGTCTTGTGAGGCCAAATGCACTTCCATCCGTATCTTCCAATCAACATATTCTTCGATGCAGAACATGGGGGGCTCGTTGATGAAAGACATGATGGTATTCGGTTGCTTGAGTGTTAAGAACCTCGCTCTGATACCACTTGTTAGGACACTTTCTCTCTCCTGGTAATGATCAAGAGGCTTGCACGCCTTCCCTCTTGGACAGATCAATTTGGACACATGGCAGACATGCGCTTTAGCCGGTTTGCATGTTGGACACATGGCAGACATGCACTTAGCCGGTTTGCATTTTGGACACATGGCAGCTCTTAGCCGGCCGCCTGACAGCTACCTGCTGCCTGGAGATTGCTTCTGGATTTGGACAAGCATGCCTGACAGTTACCTGCTGCCTGGAGATTGCTTCTGGATTTGGACAAGCATGCCTGACAGTTACCTGCTGCCTGGAGATTGCTTCTGGATTTGGATTACTCATTTAATCAACCGGAACATACAGCATTTAATCAACCGGAACATTTATGACTGAGCGGCTGCAGTTAATCAACCGGAACATTTATGACTGAGCGGCTGCAGTTGACCAATCCGGAACATTTATGACTGAGCGGCTGCAGTTAATCAACTGGAACATTTATGACTGAGCGGCGGTTCCGGACTCCTTGACTAAACTCCGGTTGACCAACCGGTTGACTGAACTTCTTGGACGAACCGGTTGCGGTTGCTTTTACTTCAAACCGAAGTCAAACAACCGTTAACCGGAACGGTATATATTGCAGCCAGTGGGATTTGATCCCTGGTCACCTGTGTGACAGTCAGAGGCATTTACCACTACGCTACAACAAATTCTTGTTATATTTAAACCAGTTAATATATTTGATATAACTTAGCGGTTTAACATATATTTTTCATAAGTTATAACAATTATTTTCTAACCGGTTTAAAATTAATCTACTTAATTTTTCTATCAATTACAGTTTCAACTTAATTAGTTACTCTGATGTAAACTATGCAGGTTGCAAGATTGATCGAAAGAGCACCAGTGGAACTTATCAGTTCCTTGGTGATCGTCTAATCTTTTGGTTTAGTAAGAAGCAGACGTCTATAGCCAAGTCTATAGCAGAAGAAGAATATCTTGGCGTAGGAAACTGTTGTGCTCAATTGTTGTGGGTTCAACAGCAGTTTAGAGACTTTGGCATCTAGACAGACAAGTCTCTTATGTTTCTTAAAAACATATTCGGATGGAATATGTGCCAACGGAACAGCAAGTGGTAGACATCTTCACGAAGTCACTCCCCGAGACTAAGTTTTCTTACTTTAGAAATATTTTGGGTCTTCTAGATTTAAATTAATTTAATTTAATATGCACAAATTTAGGGGGAATTTGTTGATAATCTGATAAGACAGACGTGTTAAGACAAACGTCTCAAATCGTGTTAAAATAACAGTCGTCTAACGACACTATATATCAGACGGATTGTGCCTAAGCATCTTGTAATTTTAGCATAGTCAGACGCTAGGTTGTTTGGCAGGCGTCTGTTGACACAGTTATTGTTGTGAGTCAACAGACGCCTTCAGAATATACGTCTCACTAAGCTTAAATGCAAGGTATGTGGACAACACAGTCAAACGTTTGTCCAAAGTGTACTTTAGACGACTCGTTTTAAGCCGAGTGGGACAATTGTCTTAATCTTATCAATACGTTGTCGTTTTAATTCTCCCTTAGACCATGAACGGTCACATTTTAAAAAGCGGGGATATTTTCCCTCCATTTATATTGAATTAGATTTAATAAAATAAATATTTATTTTATTTAATTGAATCTTATCTCATAAATATTTGTTTTTAAACAAATAACATGAAGACACGTGCCTATCATGTCCTTAAATGTGACCAACATGCCTGATAGTTTATTATCAAACGCATATTCTTTAATAATGTCTTTTATTTTAATTAATGACGTCTTTTTAATGATGTCTTTTAGGACATACGTTAGTTAGATTCTATATAAAGGGTGCCTTGCACGCCTGATACGTTTCATTACCTTATTTGCGTTTTCTAAAACTCTAAATCTTTGCTTTGTCTTTAAGAACTCTCTATCTTCTCTCTAGAATTCAGTGTTCTTCTTTAACGCATAATCTCTAAACCCTAAAGATGACTTCCTTCGATCAAAATACGATACAGGTGGACTTTGAATCGGTTTATGCTTCAGGGTTGCCGGCGATGGTGGCCATGTTCAAAACCCTAGAAGCTTCCAGCCTAAGGAAGTTTCTTGGGGGTCCGTTCATAGTGCACAATTCAGAGGTTCGTGAGTTTTTCGTGAATGCTAGTTTAGTTGGAGACATCGTTCAAGAGACAGTGAAGGGCATAAAGATCTCTATCTCCGAAGATCTTTTTGCCCAACTCTTTGGGCTTCCAACGGAAGAGCTTTCAGCCTTCAACGAGATTCCGGCCGAGGATATCTCAGAAATGCAAAACATCTTCTATGATGTCTGAAGTCTCGTTAACTCACGGGAAGAAGAAATTTCTCAAATCGGAGTTATGTCTCCTTAATGATATCGTCTCCAAGTCTCTCCAAGTGAGAGTAGGGTCGTTCGAAACTTACACCCTTGAGCGATTTGAGATTATGGTGACCATATCGAAGGTGATGGCTATTAACTGGTCGTTCATTTTGTTTTCTACTATGTCGTTGATGGTGTCTACGCCAAAGAAGCTGAGTGTGGGCCTCTCAGTCCAACTAAGAAGAATGCTTGAGCACTTGTAGGTAAATTTGGGCAAGGGTGCCAATACCCATGTCAGCAGGGTTATGACATGCAGTACTGTTGGCAACTACATCCTAAGGATGAAAGCGATCAAGGAAGTTAAGTCCAACTCATCCGTTCAACAGTCGAGTGGTCATTCGACCACTCTGTCCAAGCGCTCAGCCACCCCCAGTTGTTCAACCCTAGCAAAGAGAAGAAAGTTGAGGGTGCATGAGTCGACTGCGAGTTCCACCAGTCAGAAGTATGCTTTTGTCGGAAAAAACACTGAGCTTGCCTCCATTGCGAAGAAGGCCAGACTGGAGGAAACTCCTGTTGCAAAGTTGCCTCCATTAGTTATCTCTACTTTGAATCAAACTGAACAACCAGCATCTGTTGAGCCTGTTGGCCAGATTGTTTATATTCCTGTAGTAGAGGCTTCACCCAAGGTAACCTCCGAATCTGTTATGGTCGTAGTGCCTACTCAAGTTCCCACTATGGAACTTATTGTTGAACCAACTACTATGTCAATTGGTAATACTATTGAAGAAAGACCTGCAGGGGTCATTGATGTCTCCCCTAAAGCACCAACAGACGTTGAGGTTGTTGGTCTTGATGCTGAAACATCATTCGTTCAGAAAGTGCTCATTCCTATTGTTGAGCAGACTACTACCTATATTGGTGAGACGGCTACTGTGCCTACTTATGTTAATCCTGAAGCTGCAATTCCAAAGGCAGCGAATCCTATTTCCGGCGCCTCTCCAGCAACCATTGCAAGACAAGTTCAAGCTGCCAAGGGAATAGTTTTTAGGGAACCTTCCCCTACTGCCAAGCCTTCAAAAGATGTAGGAAAGGGTAAGGATCCCGCGGTCTTTGTCCCCGAGCCTCTTTCGGAAGTTTAGCAGTCTATCAAACTCATCCTTAAGGAGGTTGAGTATGCTACTTCATAGAGGATTGATCTCTTCGATAAATGGAGCAGCATAAGGCTTCACAAGAGATTCGATGTGGCTATACAAAGCGATCTAATTGAGCAGTGTGAGGAGATGTTCAGTCTGGAGAAGACTGTCCTAGTTTGGACATGCACAAATAAAGTTCACGAGACTTTCAAGCGAATAGAGATCGTTGCAGCAAATGCCAAAGGGCATACTTTGTACCGATCCTTCGCCAAAGGAAGCAAATTACAACCCTCTGGAGAGAACAGCCGGGGTAGATGGCAAAGTAAACAGTCGTCTGTAGTCAATCTTGTATTCATACAGCTCAATCGCACTATCGTTTATTCATGGCACGACATCTTCCAAGATTGATGAACTTCGATAGGAGGCGTCATTGGCTGTGCTGAACAGCTCAGATGCCGAAGAGCAACTAACATTTTTTGAAAAGTTTCAGCCCCCTCCTGTAAAGAAGCAGCCGTCCATCCCTGTTGCTGAGCAGCAGCAGCTACCCTTAGTTGAAGAGAAGGCGGATCTTCACACTACTGAGAAACAGCAGCTCCCGCTGGGTGAATAACAGCTCTCGTCTGCGGCTAAGTAGCCCTCATCTTCTCATGAGCAGCGCATCTCCCCTACTTCTGAGCAGAAGTCTTCTGCTTTAGAGAAGAAGTACTCTACAGCTGTTGAGCAGCCTTCTTCTTCCTCTCCATCTGAGAAGTTGTTGCCTAAGGTCGTTGTGGAGATCTCATCAGACAAGCAGACGTCTAAAGAGAGACGTTCACCTCTCAAATCCAAACGCTCAAACCCTTCATCATCCAAGAAATCCCTCCCTGCTAAATCCATCAACTTCGAAGAGGTGAGGGGATTTCTCAAGGATCTGTGCGACGAGATTGAAGGTGCAAACGGCGAGTCTTGAGCTATGATCAGTGTGCTTCGAGCCTCATCTTCCAAGAAAGGTCTAGAGTTGTCTGCGATTGAGATAAGTGTGGCATTGTTCGACACTTCACAATTAGAAGAACACCATGACATAATAGAGTATTGGAACGTATGAACATAACATTGGTGGAGAAAGTTCGATGTATGTTGTCGAATGCAGGGTTAGATAGGAAATTTTGGGCAGAAGCTGTGTCATACGCTCAACATTTGGTAAATCGCCTACCATCATATGCATTTGGTGGAACGACTCCATTAGATATATGGTATGAAAATCTGCAACTGATTATGATTTTTTGCATATTTTTAGTTCTACTGCATATTATTATGTAGTTGAATCAAAGTTAGATCCACGAAGAAGGAAGACTCTTTTTATGGGACTTACTACTAAAGTTAAAGGATATCGCCTCTAGTGTTTGGATGCGAAGAAAACCATTATAAGTAGATATGTTACTTTTGACGATTATTCAATGTTGAATAAGGTAACACCAGACAAAATTGATTTTACTCTTCAATTGGTGGAGTTTGAGTAGAAAAAGATAAATCCAACTATAAGTGACTCTTTGACGACAGACGAAGAGTCAAATGAGGAAGAGGTTCTGACCTAAGAACCTTCACAACAACGTGAATCAATTGCTATGAACAGACCAAGACGAGTTATTCAAAAACCAGGTCGGTTTGTTGACATGGAGGCCTATGCACTTCTAGTCGTAGATGATGTTCCATCCATTTTTTCAGATGTCAGTCGAAGTACTAAAAAAGGAAAGCTGTTATGAAATATGAGATGCAATCACTTCAGAAGAATGAGATATGCAAGTTAATGCATTTACCAAGAGGGAAGAAGGTTATTGGTTGTAATGGATCTTTGCTAAGAAAGAAGGATTTCCCGGAAATTTTGATGTTCGCTATAAGACAAAATTGGTAGCTAAAGACTACGCTCAGAATGAAGGAGTTGATTATAATGAGGTACTTTCTCATGTTTTCAAGCACTTCCATTATAATTTTGTTGACCTTGGTAGTGTAGATGAATTTGGAGCTAGCTCAACTAAATGTGAAACCGCATACATACAAGGTCATTTGAACGAGGAAATCTACATTTATAAACCAGATGGATTCAAAGTTGCTGATAAAGAAAATTAGGTTTGCAAGTTGAACAAATCATTATACGGGTTGAAGCAATCGTCGAGACAATGGTACAAGCGACTTGACAAATTTATGATGGAGTACAAGTACACAAGAAGCAGATTCAATTCATGTGTATATTTGCGCAAATTGCAAGATGAGTCTTATATCTATCTACTCTTGTATATTGATGATATGTTTATAGTATCAAAGAGCCAATATGAAATTGACAAATGAAGGCTCAATTGAGTAAAGAATTTGAGATGAAAGACATGGGGAAAAAATTTAAACATTGTTTAGATTTGGTAAACTTATTTCGCGTTTGAGTCGGCGCTGAAGAGCGCCAATTGGAAGCACTTAAGAACTATTTTTTAATAATGAAGATTTGTATTGAATATTGTGTCAAAGTGGAGATTTGTTATTTTTGGCACAATTAGAATTCCACATCGGAAGATGATGAGAGTGAGAGAAGTTTATTAGTATATAAAAGAAATTTTTCTCACAATTAGAAAAGAATCCCACATCGGAAGATGATCAGGGTTGGGAAAGTTACTTAGTGTATAAAAGAAACTCTCCCCACTTTGATTTATTGCACCCAATACTTGTATCTCTTCTTCTTTATTAATTGATAACTTTAGTGCTTAGAGACGTAGAAAATATTTTGGCAGAACTTCGTTATCAAATTATGTTAGTATGTTCTTTCGTTTGTTTCTTTTTTATTCTGTCAGTTTTTTCCAATATCAACTACCTAAGACTCTAGCAGTTAATGTTAACCAAGAAATTCAATCAACATTCAAACATACATTCATCAATTAAATTTCAAATATAATTTAATTAAACAAACTATGTGCAGTTCAACGTCAATGTTGGTGTACATAACCGACATCTAGAATGAATTACAATAGAATGAGATTAAGAAGACATACCTGAAGAAATAGAAAACACGGAAAAAATCGGACTGAACTTGGACTCGCCGGAAAACTTTGAAACTCGTCGGAATTGCCTTCAGCTTGTTCTTCTTTTGGTTGCTTTGCTCTCAAGTCTCTCTTTCTTCTCCCATTCGTAAATTTTAACAAATGAAACAACTGTCCCTCAATTAAATGAGGTAACTCCTATATATACCCTCGGATAAAGGTACATTAGGATTTCAAAACATAGGAAAAATCGGTAACTTCCTTAGCGAGTTGAACCGACCTAATTTCCTCTTATGTCGCACATAGGCTTATTTTTTTCTTTGTAGGTAACCGGTCAAGCTACACTTTGAGCCTTTGTTTCAGCCAAATGGTTAAGTGTAGCTCAATAAGTTAGGCCTTTTGTGGTTTCGCTTTTTTTCTAATCTGGATCAACTGATACTTCTAATGGCCATAACTTTTGACTCATACCACCATTGAGGCTGATCTAGGATGCGTTGAAAATGTGAGTCTATTAGCTTCCACTTTTGTGTTGGAAGAAATATTCAAGGTTGGCATCAGGTCCATGCAATTCTTGATGGAGCGTTGAGGGTATTTTGAAGTGAACAACTTGGCTTACGGGCGACTTCATGTGAGATGTAGGTCAAACTGTGAGTGTTACTTGGTATCAAATGAAAGCTAACTCAAATATCTTTTCAATGCACACTCGTTTGCTCAAAATAATTGATTCAATCAAGATATATGAATTTTTAAACTCACCCCATGCTTCAGTTTGCTCCAAGAACAAAGTGGGTGAGCCTACATCGGGTTGTCGGGATAAACTGACCACTCAATCGTTGAATGGAGACATGGGACCAATGTTATTCGAACGGGCTATGTCTTAGATTTCCAGTTGTAGGTTTCAATCCGAAAACTAAGCATTATAGCTTTAGTTATGAATTAAACACTGATGACATGTATGGTTCGATCTTGTCTTGGTCGCATCGTCTACTACAACCGATTCGGAGGGGTTAAGAACGTCAACGTTATTCCAGATACAACAAACATTGTAGATGACTCTTCAAATTTTTCAAAACATCCAAGAACAGTCGTTGAGTATAGCAATTTGGCTGAATTTTCCTAGTTGAGGGTGCCTTTAGGATTCTTCAGCAAAAAAAAACCCAAATGTACCAAATTTTGGCATTTTTTTAATAATCACACGTCTTGCGTCTGCATGACGCCATCACTTATTTTTTTGAATTATTTGGAGCGTCGCCTGACTTGTTAACTTCCGTTGACCCGCTTTTGACTCACCCGGTTCAACTCGGTTTTAACAATTTTGCCATTTTGAAGGTCTTCTGCACAAAATTGTTAATAGTAATATTATACTAAAAATTCAAGATTTTTTCGAATAGGTCAATCTGAACGTTTCTGATTTCCCGAATTCCGTCTTTTAAATAGGCTCTGAATTGGTTGTTCGATACATTTTGTCCAGCAGTAATATTACCCTCAAAGTTCATGATTTTTCAAGACGATCATTTTAAACTTATAAAAACATATGAAGCTCGAATATTCTGGAAATTGGTATTTGGACCGCTACTCGAAGGTCACTCCAAGTCAATTTCGAAAAGTAATTTTTTAATTGTTTTCTCCTGGTCCAATAATGAAGTGTGAACATCGTCTACCTAACTGATTAGGTAATTCTTCAATTGAATCATCTCACATCTAGTTGTGTTGTTGAGACGAGAGAACATGAGATGGACTTTCATTGAAAAATCAATGTGTCTGTCACCACCGCAAATTTCTTAATATTTTTATTTTTCAAATAAGAATAAAAATAAAAATAATAAATAATATTAGACTCAAGTAAAATTTTATATAATTTTTTATTAATAGTTTAATTTAAAACTCAATATTTGTCTAAACTACTTTTTTTCCTCCCATAGAAATTTTGTCAATTTATATGTTGAGCAAAGATTGATATTTATTTTAAGTGTTTTTTAAATAATGAAAAATTAAATTTCAAAGTCATAACAAATTATTTTTATAACTATACTTTAATTTAAAATATAATGCTAGTTAGTGTTAAAGCCACTGCCTTTCAGATCCAACTGCTACATAAAAAAGGTGAAGTTTCCACTTAATCACAATTTTTTAACAAAAAAGATGTATTTATTTATGAAGATAAATTAATTGTTTGTCAACAAACCAACAAAATATACAAGTTTATTAAGAAAACATAAGTTGTTGAAATCCCATTACAATTTGAAATTGAAAACTTGCATTGTTGCTTCAGTTAAGTCAGCTACAAAGATGAGCTTTAAACAAAGGTTACAGCAATGATGATGATGAAGTCCAAAAACTCATCAGTTCAGGACAAATTTGCCCCCCAATTGCAAAATAAAAAAACAAAACACGATTACAAGTAGTTTACGCTTTTACTTGTAAGGAGCGAATAAGATCGACGAGTTGTGCCCACCAAACCCGAAAGAATTCGACAAGGCCACCTTAATGTCCAGTCTTTCCTTCTTAGAACCGACCAGCACCTTCATATCCTGATCCAATTATTTTACACAGATTTACATTATTAATTTATTACTGTGTAGATTGCTGACTTTTAAATCAAATATATTGAAATTGGATAAGAGCATACCACGCCTTCATCTGGATTTTCAAGATTGATATTTGGATGCACAAATCCAGTTCTTATTGCCTGCAAAAGGAACACCACAATCATATGAAATATACATTTTCACAAATTAATGTCAACTACTATTGATTTTTCACATATGTTCTTTTTTGTTTTGTTTATTCCAGTCACACAAGTCTTTTAAACCGTGTTGAAACTGAAACAAAAACATTTCATTACAAAGGCTGTCATGAGTTATCGTACAAAAATAAATCAAGAGTTTATTTGATCTCGGATTTTTTGGAATTTTTTAATATAAATTACTAAAATGTCTTTTTGTATTTAAAATTTAAATTTAATAAAAATAAATAAGGGTATTTTGATATTTAAATTATTTTATGGTTAGAATATAGTGTGAAGCGATAGAAATTGCTCATATCATCACAGTTTCATCGTTTAAGGGTATATATATGATAGTAATAAAATAGTTCAAGGGAAGATTTGAAAATTGTTAGATATTTTGAGGGCTTATTTATATATTTACTGCGTTGTAAATGGCGAGAATAGATTACCTGAATGGTTGCAACTGCTTCCACAGCTCCGGCTGCACCTAACAGATGACCAATCATGGATTTTGTAGAATTAACCCTTAGCTGCCAAAGAAAAAGAACCACATTATAGAGATATAAACCGAGAAAAAAAAAAGTTATATATTCTTATCTTGTTGAGAGCTACCTCGGGATTCTGGCCGAAACAACGAATGAGAGCTTCATACTCCTTTAGATCTCCGGCTGGTGTTGATGTAGCATGGGCGTTTATATAGTTGACATCCTCTCTAGAAACCCCAGACTGAGCTAAGGCCTTTTCTATGCATAAAACAACTCCAGTTCCTAATAATAATAATACCAATATTAACAGTATGAAAGACAGACAATCTTTCCATGTGAAAGTGCACAAAATGAACAAAACAATTTATTCCGTTTGGAATTGGACAATTTTGGTGTGGATTGGTTTTGTTGTAGATGTTGGTATTGATGTATATGAGTGCTTTTTAACGATAGTTGTTTTTATCGAGGATCGGTTTACTATAGATGATGCTTTTATACATGCACAATTGAATAAAAACCCAAAAGAGTGAATTGTGGAGCATTTGTGTCAATGAAAGTGAGTAAGTTGACAAAAGAGCTTTCAATCTTCTAACAGGTCTTTCCTTATTATCGAAAGATCTTTGAAAAGCCTCATTCCACATGTAATCCACCAAATGATGATAGAAATGGTAGATCAATACTTGTTAAGGTAAATTACCTTTCCCGATCTCAACAATGGGCTTCAACATAACCCAATTAAGATTGAGCAAGCTCAAAAACAGTACTCTTTAACAACAAAGAAAAAGTTGATTACTTAGAATCGCGATACATCATCATCAAATAAAAATAGTGAGTTTGAATGAATTTTAATGGAAGTAAGTTCATTTTGCTTCTTGAACTTGTATCGTAACTTGTTTTGTTTTATGAACTCTTAAAATGAATCAAATTACTTCCCACAAGAAGTGGCTTAAATCATGATTATTGCAGCTCCTTAATCCCAATCATTTGCTAAGATACTTTCCTCTAAAGTGCATAACAATAACTTAACGGAGTGAACCTATATAGAGAAAAATAATTTGTGCTATTTTTCAAAGTTCAAAAAGTAAAACGAGCTTTCGATGCATGTCCAGAAAGCAATACGAGTTTATTTTGCTTAAAGTTAATTGCAGTAGCCTAGTACTATTCAGAACTTTCAACAAATGTGATTAGAAAAGAAAGCCAAAACAATTATTCTTGGGAGGGCTTCTTTTCACACTCCAAAATTTTATCACTATTGTCTCAACAGAAACCTCTTAGATCTCTGTTATACCTCAAAAATATGGGAATAAACACCAGTATTTAGCTATTAGAATTACTTCAAGCGCAAAAATCATGTTTCCTAAAATCTACATATGATGTTTAAACTTCAAAACAAGAACACACAAAATATTCAACGTTTATTGAGGATGAATATGGAAAGTAACCTTGAGGATGAGGTTCTGTCATGTGATAAGCATCACAAGTGAAGCTGCCACCAAGAAACTCTGCATAAATTTTTGCACCTCTTTTCTGCAGATAAAAAGATTTATTTGCTTATTATCAAAAACCAACTCATAAGAAGAAGAAGACATCACAAGAAAATTTCAAAGGTGGATAGTGTGTACCTTAGCATGCTCCAATTCTTCCAACAGCAAAACACCAGCACCTTCTCCCATTACAAATCCATCACGGTTCTGGTAAAATAACAAGAGAAAATACAAAGTCAAACAAAAGGAGATGAGAGCCATTGATCACATTTGGAATCGATGTTCTCAAGTAAAAATATTCTCAATCATGATCTAAAAGACTAAAACTAACCTGGATCATGATCTAGAAAATAAACTAGATCATGATTCATAAAATAATCTGGATAATGATCCATAAAATTATTATATACCAAATGAAGCAAAAAATATATTATAATATAGATGATCTAAAAAACAATTTTAAACCAAAAGAAAAAAATATATCACTTTCAAAATGAAATTTGACAATTTTCCAATGGTATCATGATTGGATTGACAAAATACTAGTTTCCAAATAGGCTCATGATCCCAATTTTTTTTAGAGTCAGATTTGTGGTAATAAAGTGTAGAGTTGGATTTTAGGATAGCTGAATCTTGTGTGATTTAAACATTTTTGCTCCTAGCCAAATGTAATTTTATCCAAGTGAAATTAATATAAAAAGTTGGATAACAAAAGCAGCCCATTATCTCAATCAATTTATTCGAATCCTGCAGCAAATTTGTTCTCAAACATCTCAATGCTTTGACGTTCACATGGAAACTTCCAATAGCGAATCCTAGAACTTTATTAAGGTAAAAATTAAGATAAACAAATGCAAAATATAAATAATAGCTCACAGTGTCCCATGGTCGTGAAGCTTTGGTTGGATCACTATTCCTTTGAGAAAGCGCCCTACAAGCCACAAAGCCGCCCAATCCTGAAAAAATGGTTATTGTTTTAACAACTATTGATAAACCATTCTAGCGAGAGATAATAGAACCGACACAAGGAGATACAATACCAATGGGTATGATTGCAGCATCGGAACCACCACAAAGCATCATGTCCTGAATTATATCAAACAATATGTAGTAGTTTAGTTGCTTTACTGTAAATGATGTTCATATAAGCAGAAGCAGAAGAAGCAAATGTTGCTTTTCACTAGAGACGGGAAGCTAAGATACTTACAGCTTCACCTCTGATGATATGATTTGCAGCACTCAATATACAGAAGTTGCTTGTGGCACAAGCGGTAGATATTGAATAGTTTGGACCCATCCAACCCTGCAATTTATAATAATTTAATATATAACTGGAAATATTGTCATTATCCCCCGGAAATTTCAATATGAACAAAAGCACGACTGCTATATATTGTAAAAACAAATTTCAGCTAACCAGATCCATTGCAAGCATTGCTGAGCCCATGTTTGTTGTAGCAAAAGGTACACAAAATGGATTCATCTTTCTGTAAGATACCCTTAAAGCTTCTATAGCATCATTGAAAACCTGCCACATTCCATTAATAACAGAAGGAAAATCCAAAATTAAGAGGTAAACAAGTTGAACAAAGAAAAATCAAATGTGATAAAAGAATGGCCAAAGCCCCTTAGTTGAGGAAACGGAGGATTCCAAGAGATTAGAATAGATTGTAAACTTGCATTTCTTTCAGCAAACTCTAATAAAGGGTTGTTCTACCCTATTTATATATCTATTTACTATAACTATTTACAATCATTTTTTGAAAAGTGAGAATCTATTCATTGTCCACAGTCCCCACGAAATATGCATATACCGTAGGTAAAAACAAAAGGTTAATCAAATTGAAATGCAAGTAGGGACTAAAGGGAACCTAATAAAACAAGAAGCAGCTCCATAACCATTGCTCCTAAAAGGAACTAGGTCAACTTAGAGCTGAATAGATTCTGAGAGAGATGAGAAAAGATTGTAAACTATCACTTCAATCAACATACTCAAATACAAGAATTCTACCTATTTATATATATCTACTATATTTACTATATTTACAATCATACCCTAATCCTATCCTACTATTTACAAATTAAGAGTTTTAAGAATGTTAAGTCATGTCTTTGAATTTGTATATTGAAATTTGGCTAAACAATTAATGCTCGGGATATGTTTTTAAACATGGATTTGATCATTATCTAAATGTGGAATGCTTGAACAAAGAGAAGTCAAATGTGTTACAAACCAAATAGATTAGTGCACAAAGTAACATGGATTTGATAATTATCTAATTGTGGGATATATAAAACAGTAAGCCTTTGCAATTCAAGCTTAATATGAAGATCGTGAAATTCTTTGTTCCTTTCTTCAATGGTGGGATTTAACATGTGTATCAAAACACGTAAAAAGAAGCAAAAATCCAAAATTATGGGGTAAACAAGTTGAACAACGAGAAATCAAATGTGTTGCGAACCAAATAGATTAACGCAGAAAGAAGATAAGAATGCAGGAGAAATATATGTGAACAGAAATAAGAATGGTTGAATCCCCTTAGATGAGGATGCAGAAGATTTTGAGAACTTCCATTTCAATCAGCAATCTCTAATACAAGAGTTCTACCCTATTTACAAACATATCCAACTGTACCATTTACAACTGTAACACAGTGATGGCATTATCATCGAGAAAATAAGAAATGAAGAAAATGGTCCAGGGAATTCATTTCTCAACTGTTTGATCAATTATCCACGAATTATCTAATGCATAAGACATAAAACCTTTGCAAATTCAAGCTTGATACGAAGATCATGAAATTCTTTTAGCTTGTTTGAGGTGGTATTATTTGGATTTAATCCAAATCATTCCTTATCACATCATAATCCCTTCCACAATCAAATCACTCAATTCATCTACAAATTATCCCTACTTTATTTTTTATAAAAATGTATATATTAAATAGAAAAGGATATTTTAGGAATTTAACCAAAATAATCCATTTTTTAATTGAACATGATTTTGAATTCATAAGCCAGGTTTTATTCAAATAACCTCAAATCATAAAACCTCTTTGTTTCCATTGTTGAGATTGAACATGTGCATCAAAAATGCATATTAGAGAAGCAAGAAATAATTATATTATGTGGTAAAAAAGTTGAACAAATAGAAATCAAATGTGCTAAGAACCAAATAAACCAGCGTAGAAAGGAGCTGAGATTGGACAAAGCCCCTTAGATGAGAAACAGAGGATTCTGAGAGATTAGAGAAGATTTTTGAACTTCCATTTCATTCAGCATATCTATTTACTATAACTATTTATAATCATAACCTATCCCAACCCTACTATTTACAACCATAACACAATGATGACATTATCATTGAGAAAATGATAAATATTGTAAACTGCTATTCCAAAATTAGAGTTTTAAGAACAATAGGTCATGTCTTTGAGTTTGTATTTTCCAATTTGGCTCAATGATCCATGAATTATCTAAATGTAGAATGCATAAAACGGTAAGGCCTTTGCAAATTCAAGGTTTTAACATAATGTGTTTAGTTTGCAGCCCTGACAAAGAACCTTAAGTATTATTACCTTCATGCCACCCATAGCGGAGCCAATCAAAACCCCACACCTAGTTTTATCTATCTCATCCATTGCTTCATCAGTGATTAGTCCATCTTCTAGGGCTTTCTTTCCAGCTGTGAGCATATATAGCATAAAATTGTCCATCCTCTTTGATAGTTTAGGAGCAACCCATCCATCTGTTGAATAAGACTTTATCTCTCCAGCAATTCTCTGTACAAATGAGAAGAAACTGTCAAGAGCTTAAAATCACAGTATCTCTCAACTTGTAGACGATTTAAAGTTAATGTGATTGATAATTACAGAGCATTACCGTTGAATATTGTGAACAATCAAAAGCTTCAATCTCACTGACTCCACTTACACCCTCTAAAAGATTAGCATAGAAAACATCTGGATCGCTACCAAGTGGTGTTTCCACCCCCATTCCTGTCACAACTACTCTCCGCTGCTTTATAGGAGGTTTCTTCTTAGTGGATGTGTCCATGGCCGGTTCTACAGCTACAGCCATCACCTCTCCTACAATTGATATACCATATAAGTGGTTTTCAATCTTGTGTGTTAAGGTCCCAAAATCAACTAAAAATTGAGCACCGGGTCGAAAGCTCTCTCATATACAAGGTTTTAGAAACAGCAAAAATTGAATTTTATCCAGTTTGAGTAAATCCGTGAGTGGTAGTAATTAAGCTAAGCTAAGCTAAGAAGTAATCTAGAAGAAAATGAAGAGACAAGAAAATGCGGAGGAAACAAGGTAAAATCACCTGAATGAATAGCTCGATTGATCATCTTGGACTTCCTTCGACTGAGAGGAACATTTCTCGATCCGAAAAGGGAAGTAAATCCATTGTCACCAAACAAGTCGGAAGTCCAGATGCCTTTTGAGTTGTTATAAGCATCGCATGGCTCGAATGTGGTCAAGCAAGAGGTCATCAAACCCTGGAAGGTCGATTCACGGAAGGAAGAGGATATATGGGTATTGGTGAAGTCAGAAGAAGCGGCGCATTTGGACAAAAACCTTCGGCGTCGTGAACGACTGCTCAATCGCTTAGATGGAGAGAAATGAAGCATCGTGGACTGTTTGGAGAAGGCGCCGCCGTCTTTTTCACAAGCAATGGACATGCAAGCAGCTACGAGCCATGAACAGACGACGGAAGAAGCGGCCATGGTTTAGAAAGTCGGAGGAGACAGAAGAGAGAGATATATATATATGTACAGTAGAGAGAAGGGTCTATGTCGTCATGGGGTGAGTGTTTGACATGGTTTTGAATCTGATTGTTTGTGAATAGAGCACAAGTGTTGTAGAAGAGAAGAGAAGAGAGAAGTTGTATCGAATCGTGGTGTCGTTTCTGGATCCTCTTCTTCCCTTTCTTGCCTTCGCAACACCATACACCTGTGTGTGTTTTTACTACTTCTTCCCATTCAAAGCCATTTGCTTGATTGATTGAAGACACCAATTTCAGGGCAGCAGCCAAAGCCCCAGAGGCAATCTGAGTCGATCCACTCTCTCTCTCTCTCTCTATACTTCTCTCTCTCACTGCCCCCACATAACACAGTACTGGTGGTCATAACTAGCCCAATTATAATTATATTCTTTTTATTTTATTTTGATCTTTTTATCAATTTAAATAAAAAAAATATTTAAAAATATTATTATATTAGTATTTGTTTATTTAATTTAATTTTATTAGTTTAAAAGATTTAGAATATGAATTATTAAATAAGGAAATTTAACAAAATGACTCTAAAGAGCCTCTTAGATGTGCGGGTGAACAGCGCTTTATGCGTAGATGACCACTTCAAAATATTTTGATGAAATTATATTTGTTGCGTAACGTGAAGTGTAGGATACAAAGCACTGAGGAGAGATAGTGAAAGGGGAGAAGACAAAATGATTAGGAAAGAGACGCAAAGGTAATATCGTAACGCTAAAGGCGAGATCATAACGCGAAAAACAAAATTGTAACGCGAAGGAAAAATTCGTAACGCGAAAGGCAAGATCGTCTCGTGAAGGGTAAGATCGTCTCGCGACGGCACCATTGAAGTAGAGGACCCTAAAAAAACTCTTAATTGCGCCAATGACCCGAGCATAAAATTAATTGCACAGGTGACCACTCTAAATATTTTGACGAAATTACCATATCGCGTAACACAAATGGCAAGATTGTCTGGCGGCGATGAAAAAATATGTGAAAAGGGAGAAGACAAAACAGTGATGAGAGAAAGAGAGAATGGGAAAGAAGACAAAACAGTGATGAAAGAGACGTGAAGGGCATGATCGTCTCGCGACGGCACTATTAAAGTAATGCAATTATAGACTAACCAAAATGTTTTTCCATCGCGAGACGATAATGCCTTTCGCGTTACGCAACGAGAGAAATTTCGTCGTAATATTTTAAAGTGATCACCCGCGCAATTAATTTTTGCGCTGATTTAAGAGTCTTTTTAGGGTCATCTCGTCAAATTTCCCATTAAATATATTGTTCAATATTCAAATAATTAACAAATTTTTGTATAATATAACTCGTTTTAAATTTATGTTTTTGTATAATATAACTCATGAATTTAAATTTATCTAAAAACATCCAACTTGATCCTTAAATCAAGTGTTATCATTAATTATATTATGTTAAAAAAATCTATAAAATAATTCTTACTAAATAAAATTAAAAATCACACTAACTTTGTAGGGAAATACATTTTATTTTTTAATTTAACTTCTAAATCTTTAACTGTATAGTGATTATTATCATGTGAAAACAAATCAAGATTTTCAAAAATGAATTATGTTTAATCTTATAAGCCTCTCTTTAAACAAAATAAGAATATATTATAATTTTAGTTGATAATGGTGAAATAATTATTAATAGAATAATTATTTTTTAAGATTAGTTTAACTGTGTGACATATTAAGGTTGTGTGTTGACCATTCATCACTATTTAAGAAAGTAAAGTAATATTTCTCAAAAAAAAATTAAAAAAAAATAAAGTAATTAGTTATATAAATCAATCAAATCAATAAAAGTTTAAAAGTATATTTTTTAACCAGTAATTATAGACACAATAGATTCATACATAACAAATATTCTCACTTTATTATTTATATATATGCCTATTTATATGAAATTATAAATATAATATAATTCAATAATTATCTTTTTTTTGGTGGTAAATTATTTTGTAGATCATAGACAAAAGAATAATACTAATATTCTAATATTTAAGTTTTATTTTTAATTGAAAATATCATATTAAGTTAAAGAGAAATCGATCAAAACTAAGAAAATGTTTATTCTTAATCTTAATATTGAGTAAAATACTAATTAAAATAAATTATTTTTTAATATAATTTGGACTAGATATTATTATTATTTTATTAAAATATTTATAACAAAACAACAATTATAAATGTTACATCTTTTTCTGTGATTTGTAATCCCACCACATTGATGATGGGCAGACTTCCAATCTTCCCTAGCATAAACAAATATTTAAATATTAAATATATATAAGGTTCAATTATGACAAATTGACAATGTTGCTCATTTTAGTTATAACAAATTATAATAAATATTTGATGCATTTATATGTACCTAAAACACTTAACAAATTACTCTACAGTTATGGGGTTCAGAAAAATAAATGCATTGAATCTATTTTTTTTCTATTATAATAAATGAATTAAGTGTCCTCAAAATGTTCATGAATGCATTGAATCTACTGTCTTAGAAAAATAAGACAAATTATAAATATCGCATTAAAAAACTTATGGTTATGTGCAAACTTTTAAACTACATATCTAAGAGATTTTTTTAAATAAATTTTAATTTATTAGAGTAACTCAATTAACAAAAATTAATATTTAAAATATTAAATATTAGAAACTTATTCTATGTTAAACACTTCAAAATTAAATATAATGATGGTTGAGTGAGCTTATTTATTTAAAATTAAACAATAATAATAAATTAAATAATTATTCGTTTATGGGTGATAACTTGGGCTTTCTTCATTTATGGGTTTAAAAGAAGAGAGAGAAAAATTGAATGTTGGGTGATGATTTTGAGAAGGTAATGATTATTTTTGGTAAAAGGATTTAAAGGGTATTGATATATATAAATAAAATATAAAATAATGATTTAAAATAAAGAATATTTTAGTATTTTAGTTAATGAAATTAGTAATGTAATTGGTGAGAACGGATTGATTTCAAAATTAATTTTAGAAAAATAAAAATAAAAACCTATAACACAAAGGTTTATCATATTAAAAATGCTGTCTGGATTCTCGACTTCTCCACCGCTTGACACCTGAGTGTAGATCTGCAGTCTTTTTGGGCCAGACCTTTCAGCAGAGAGAAACTTTTATTTGGTTTGATTGATTTAACTTATTCACTCATTATATAATTTAACTTCGCTTGTTCTTCAGTCAAGTTATTTAAATAATAGAGGAAAAATAGGATATGACTTCGTAATGAATTTAAAGAGATGGTAATTGTTTTTTTTTTTTTTTAAATTAAAAGGTATTTGATATATAAATAAAATAATAAATTAAAATAATGAGTATTTTAATATTTTGGTGAATGGATAGAGTGTTTTGATAAATAAAAAGAGAGTGAAATGATGTTTAATTTTTTTTACTTATTAAATAAGTCTAATCCGGAAATAAAAATGCACAAATTATTAGCTCGTATTCTAATGAAAATCAAATTCAAGTTGAGACAATTGAGATACTTGATTCAGACGAAGAAGCGAGAAAAGTAATCCAGAAAGAATTGAAAAGAGAGAATTAATGCAGAAAATCTAGGTGAAACAGAAAAAAAAAGGTAGAGAACGACAACGGAAACATTGGGTAAAGAAACAGACCTGAGGAAATGGAGGGTCAGTTTTAATGAAAGGGTCAACCTAAAAGGGCTTAGAAATCAGATAACAAAATTATTGATACTGGGTAAGAAATGCCAAATCGTTTTAAACAAAGAGAAAACTCAACAGTACACAGAGCATTTCAACCTGTATTACCTGCAAGACTAAAATCTCCTAAATAAAGAGCTCTCTAAATGTCCCAAAACTATTGTGAGCTGGTCTGTTGAAACTTTAAGAGAGCTCTCTAAATGCCCCAAAACTAGAGTTTACTTCATCAAGAACAATTCTAATTAGAATGTAGACCAGGTCGGGAAAAAAACTGAAGAATAGAGCAAAATTCAAGGGAAGGATCAGAAAACAGAGCAAAAGTAGAGTTAAGATCAGAAAATAGGGTAAAACCAGAGTAACGAGCAAAATGAACAACATAAATAGAATGTAGAAGAACAAAAGGGAAATAAAAGCTGACAACCCAGTTCAAGAAAGGGGAATGATTTTCCTTGGAACATTTAAGCCAAAGGTTGAAGTTACTGGTTCCCCGTTTGAATTTAAACTACCCCAAAAAGTTAAAGAAAACTGTGTAAAGTCATGGAAGAATGTCATAGTGGGCAACTTCATCGGAAGAAACAATGTTCCATTTCTAGTAACAAAAAATAAACCTAATGGAACAATGGGGGAAAAAGGTCTAGAAAAGGTAACATCAAACATTCATGACTTGTAATTTCTCAAATTCAAAGAAGGGTCGCATCTCGAAAGTATTCTGATCAACGGGCACACATTTGTTGGGAAAAATTGCATGAAACTTGAAAAATGGGTAGAAGGTATGAACCTCTTCAGCAAGCCCAGGAAACTGCGCAAATCTGGTTCCAATTGCGCAACATCCCTCCCCACATGTATAACCCCAAAGTATTAAGCCACTTTGCGAGCCTATTGGGGAGTCCACTCTACATGGACCCAACTACAGGAAAAAGGTGAACATATGACTTATGCTAGGATGTGCATTGAGATACACCCAAGATCAAATCTTCCATACCAGATGACGGTAATGGACAAAAAAGGCGAACCCACAATTATGTGAATCTCATATGAGTGGAGACCGAGTAGATGTTTTGACTGTAATATATTCGAATATTATGTTACAAGTACCCCAAAATGATTGAAGAAAAAGGAAGAAGAAGATCGAGCAAGAGACAAAAAAGAAACAAAAAGAAGAACAACAAATGTTGGAAAAGGAAAAGGCTGAGAATGAAAGGCAGAAAGAGGTTATTAAAGAATCAGTATTGAGTAAGTAGAAAGATCAGGATAAGGAAGGAAATTCAGAACATGGTTTTAAAGAATAGGGGAAGGAAGATAGAGTGGTAAGAGATTCAGAACTGATTAGAATAGAAACGTGCACAATAATAAGGACAATCGAAGATTGCTTCAACAGATTGTGCAAAGGAAAATCAGTGAAGAAAGTAGTAACCAATTGATTACAAGAGTTAGTATGGAAGAATTCATAAAAGGAGTGTTTTCAATGAAAGAAGATAAAAACTCAGGGCCGGGCCAGATGGTTTTAACGCGAACTTTTTCAAAGAAAACTAGGAAATAGTGGGTAAAGATGTAAGCGAATGGGTTTTGGAATTCTTCCAAAACATGAAAATGTTGAAGCAATGGAACGTCATAGTGTTGAATTTGATTCCTAAGAATTCAATTCCGGAAAAAATTCAGGACTTTCATCATATTTCATGCTGTAATGTTATTTACAAAATTATTTCAAAAATTATTTCGCAACGTTTGAAAACAATCATTGATAAGCTTATAGAATTAGGGCAATCAACATTTATTCCTAAAGCTTTATTTCCCATAACATCCTACTCATGCAGAGCTTATTGAATGGACATGGAAAGAAAAACATATCGTCACGTGTGATTTTCAAAATTGACATTAGAAAAGTTTTTGACTCGATCAGATGGGGATCAATCCATGAATTCCTTCTTGCTACAAGTTTTCCAATTATTTTTATTGATTGAATTATGCAATGTGTTTCCACTCCTCACTTTGTTGTGAGCGTGAATGGTATTCATGGAGGTTTTTTCAAGGGTGAAAAGGGAGTAAGGCAAGGAGACCCTATATCTTCTTACATATTTGTCTTAATAATGGAAATTCTTGATTACATTTTAAAAATGCTTCTGAGAAGTCATAATTTCAAATTTGACCCGTACTACAAAAAAGAAGTAATAATCCATATATGTTTTGCAAATGATTTATTTTTTGTGTCTTATAAGGATGTTGAATCTGTTAGTATAATTAAAGAAGTTCTAACAATTTTTTCGAGTATTACATGTTTATACATCAAGGACAAAAGTCAGGCTTTCTATGGAGGGGTTAATGAAGAAAGGAAGGAAAACATATTCAATATTATGAGAATCAAGGAAGGTGAACTACCAGTGAAATACCTTGGAGTACCACTGTCATCAAAACAACTCCGATATAATCACTTCAGACAACTAGTAGAAAATGTTAGAAATTCTGTCTTGGGTTGGGATACGAAAAAACTGTCTTATGCAGGTAGAATCGAGCTCATTAAAAGAGTCATCTTTGGAGTTATTGGCTAATGGGCACAACAGATAGTCATCCCAAAGAAAGTAATGGTTAAACTCGATAGAATCATGAGAGATTACATCTGGGAAATACAAGGTAGATGAGGCAAAAAAAAGTCAAATGGGAGGATGTTTTCACTCCCATAGAAGAAGGCAAATTAGGAATAAAAAATTGTGTGTGAATGGAACAAAGCCCTTACCATCAGAAACTTATGGGAGTTGGAGCAGAAAGCAGACTCTCTATGGGTCAAATGGGTGCATACAAGATATATGAAAGAAGAGTAGAGTATATGGACACGAAGTATCAATGAAAAAATGACATGGTCATTGAAGAAGATCCTAAAAACAAGAAAAGATGTCTTTCAAATGGTGCAAACCACAATTGGAAATGGAAGAGGGGTACAATTCTGGCATATCCTTGGCTAGATAATATTCTCATTATATTCAAAGAAGAAATACAAGGAAGTAAAGTTAGAAAATAATACATCAAATACTCATTTAGAGACGTCTATGAAGGTAAATGTGATTCACTTATGAGGCGTATTTCATAAGGTGATAGAATCCTAAACCTAATGAGGCAGAAGCAACTCAATGAAAGAAATAATGAAATATGTTGGAAAATAGAAACCAACAAGAAGTTCATTACATGAAAGACATAAGAAATGGTTAGAACAAGAGGACAGGAGGTAGATTGATATAATATGGTATGGTCTCCAAAAATTATTTCTCGTCACCAATTTATTCTCTGACTGATATACAGGAAAAGATTGACAGCAAAAGACAAAATTCTAAAATACATGAACATTCCTGATATTAATTGTGTCCTATGTTTGAGAGTTGAGGAAAGTATAGACCATTTATTTGGGGAATGCTCTTTTATAATACATATCTGGAGAAGGTATACTACAAACATGAATATTATCAACTTTTTAGGAACATGGGAAGAAATCCAAGAGTGGATGAAGAAATAAAGCAAAAGGAAGATTCTTCTTTATAAATATGCTGAAATGCTATTTTGAAGAAGTAATCTATAATATCTGGAAAGAAAAAAATTCAAGAACTCATAGTGATAGAAGAAGAACTGCTGAAGATATTTGGGGAGATATAACTTCAGATAAAAATGTACTCATTTAATCTTGAAGAGGAATCGAAAGGAATGAATATAATAAAAAGCTCTATCAGATATGAGATATTTCGTTCGAGAAAGTCACAAGTAGAATCAAAGTAAAATCGTTATAGACCATTTATTTGGGGAAAGTCACAAGTATAAAGTATAGACCATTTATTTGGAGAATGTTCTTTTGTAATACATATCTGGAGGAGGTATACTGTAAACATGAACATCATCAACTTTACAGGAACATGGGAAGAAATCCAAGAATTGATGAAGAATAAAGAAAAAGGAAGATCCTTCTTTGTAAATATACTAAAATGCTATTTTGAAGCAATAATTTATAATATATGGAAAGAAAAAAATTCAAAAACTCACAGTGAAAGAAGTAAAACTGCTGAAGATATTTGGGGAGATATAACTTCATATGAAAATGCACTCATTCAATCCTGAAGAGGAATCAAAAGGAATGAAGAGAATAAAAAGCTCTACCAGATATGTGATATTTCGTTTGAGAAAGTCACAAGTAGAATCAAAGTAAAATCGACGCTAATTGATTGTTGTTGTTGTCTGTAATTCATTATTGTTTCATTGTCAAATCTAGTAATTGTCTAAATCTAGACCTGACCACGAATAGAATTTTATTCGAGATTCGATCATTCGTTAAAAATTCGATTTGATTCGTCAAGAATTCGAATTCGAATTCGTTAGAGTAAGAATTGAATACGGTTTTCAATATTTAAAATTCGAATTCGAATTCTAATTCGACACAAATTATTATTAAATTTAATATTATAATAATAATAGATTATACGGTGTGACTTGTGAGTGTGAATGTAACTTGAGACTTGAGAGTGTTAATTACATATGTCAGATTTGGAACAAAAAATAATAAAGGACCGTGACTATGACTGCTGTGAATGTGACTTGAGACTTGAAAGTGTTAATTACATATGTCAGATTTGGAACAAAAAATGATAAAGGAAGGAAGACGAAAGGCCATAGTATTTTTTGATGCATCAAATTCTTTTGACCGTTTCATATTATTACCGTTTTTTTTGTTACCGTTTTTTTAAACTTTATTTATTTATTTATTTTTAATTCAAAATCTTTCTAAACTATAAATATCCGCTTTTATGTTTTAACTTTTTTACCCATTGCAATCTCAAATTCTCTACTTCTCTCACTACATACAATCTATCTTATTAAATTCCATCTTTGACTTAATACATCTCATCCTTACTAGATATATTAATATTAGTCATATATTTCTCATATAATTACTATATAATTATGTCTTCCAGTAGAACAGGTAAAGAAAAACGTGTGGAACATCAAGACTCTATTGGATCTGATTTTTCACCGATATCTACCCATCCTATTCCGGAAGAAATGATGAACGTCCCAGAAGCTCAACCAGAAAGTGTTGGTTCAATATTCAACAATACAAAAAAGGTAAAAAGACAATCTTCATTACTTTTTACTAAACATTTCACTAAAATTTCTACCGGAGAAAAAGGTATCTTTATAATCACATGTAACTATTGTGGAAAACAATACGAGTTCAAAACCGGGAATGGATATGGTACTTATAATATTCATTTGAATAGTAAACAAAAAACAAAAAAACCACAAGGAAGAAGTAATTCGGAATTGGATATATATCTTAACACTCAATTTGATATTCCATTAGTCAATCCTCCTAATTTTCCTATATTAGAATGGTGGAAAAACCATATAGAACAATTTCCAATTTTAGCAATTATTGCAAAAGAGGTGCTTGCTAGTCCGGTTTCAACGGTAGCCGTGGAACAAGCATTTAGTGCAGGTGGTAACATTTTGGACGAACACCGATATTCTATGACACCGCAATCTTTGGAGGCACAAGCATTGGTTGCCGATTGGACCAAGGCGGAAAGACGACAACAAGAATTGGTCCGAGAAAATCCCGACCAACTATACGACCTTGATGATGCCACAACCGACGAAAGCACAAACACATCCGACTAGGTGAGTTAGCTCCATAAAGGTAAGAGAACTACGTGGGCTTTGATTCCTTTGGAGCTAAGGATACGTAGGCAACTTAATTTGGTACATTAAGTGCAAGTCCAATTTTTAATTTATTTATTTTTTTAAAAAAATATTAAACATTAACTCTATTTATTTATTAAATAATTGAACTTGGTTGAAACATTAAAATAATATTCTTAAATAAATTAGAAGTTTTAGAATTTTTTAATTAAGTATTAAAATTATAAAATTAATTCGAATTCGATTATAATTCGATTCGATTATAATTCGATTCGAATTCGATTCGAATTCGAAATTTTCATAATTCGTATTCGATTCGACTTATAAAGAATTGAATATGGTTTAATGTTTTGATAAATTCGAATTCGAATAAATTCGATTTGAATTCGTTCGAATTCGAACCGTGGTCAGGTCTATCTAAATCCGATCTTAAACTTTTGTATTTTTTCCACTCTTTTGAGTTTTTTTTAATAAAATGGCACTGAGTTATTTTTCCAAAAAAAAAATAACCCTAATCTGAAAAAGGTAGTGAGTTTTTAAAAAAATTAAGGCCTTGTTCGGATTGGGTTATTTGAATAATCTAGAGGGAGAAAAAAAATAACGATGGTTGATGATTTTTAGAAGGTGATGATTATTTTGGGTAAAAAGACTTAAAAAATATTAATATATATAAATAAAATAAAAAATAATAATTTAAAATATAGTGTATTTTAGTATTTTGGTTAATAATGAGTGATATGATTGATTATAACTGATTGATTAGAAAATTGATTTTGTATAGATTAAATTAAAAACAGTAGAACAAACCTTAAGAGAGAGAAAAATTGAATAATGAATGATAATTTCGAGGAAATAATGATTATTTTTTATAAAAGATTTAAAAAATATTAATATATATAAATAAAATAAAAAATATTTTAGTATTTTGTTAATAAATTTAGTGATGTGATAGAAAAAAAAAATGAATGAAATGATGTTTGATTTATTAAAAAAACCATACTGAAAGAGCCTTATTTAAATTATCAATATTGTATACTTATGTATTTCATTCGTTTAAATATATTTCATTTTATTTATAAGCTCAAACTAATATACAATTTATTATGTTATAATAATTTATTATTAAAGAGTGATAGGAGAAGGAAATTGAGAGAGGAAATGAGTGAGGAAATGACGTGACTTATTTGATTAAAGTATTTTTTGCATTGAGTTATTTAAATATCAAAACCTAATCAAGTATTATTTTAATTCTCATTTCATCTAATAAATCATTAAATTCATTAACTAAAATATTAAAATATTATTTATTCATAAGGTGATCATTAATTTTTAAATAATATAAGTTATTTGAATAACTTAAATCCGAACAAATATTTAAAGTATGTTCGGATGAGTGAAATTGAAATTCACATTGTAATATTAATTTCAATTCCATAAGAATTGACAATAAATTACAATTTAATTAATATATTTAAAAAGAATTATATAATTGTAATTTAATTTCTATTTTTATGTTTGAAAATGATTATAATAAAAACAATTTAAATATATATTATTTATATTATTAAAATATTGTTTTGACACAATCTATTTGAATAACTTAAGTGTTAAAAAGTTTTTGTCTAATTCGAATTACAAAAATATCGGTTCAACATATTATTTCTTAAACTAAAAAAATTGGATCGGATCAACAGGTTAATTTTATATATTAAAAAACAAAATATAGGTTTGGACGGTTAATTTCATAAATTATATAATATATATATATATATTTTGATTCAAAATGTTAACTTATTAAATTAGAAAAAATATATATATCTTTCACATTTTAATTTTTTAAATTAAAAATATATATGTTCAACACGTTAATTATATTTTAAATACTAAAATAATTAAAAACGTAAAAAAAATAAATATTGAAATTTCAATTTTGAGGTAAAAAAAGTAAAATTAAGATTTATAAACTTATTTATTTAAATGACATTAAATTCAAATTCAAATTCTTATCTTATACGATGTAATAAATATAAGAATTAAAATTAAAGCACAATTCTAATTCTAATTTCATATTACCAATATTACCAGACATTTTCTAAATTTATTTGTTGACTAGTTAATAGCTATTTATTGTTTTTTTAAATATTTTATATAAATTATTTATTTATCACATATTCTCGAAATACTATTAAATCACTAATTTAATCAATTAAAATACTATAATATTATTATTCTAATTTATAGAATCTAAATTTTAAATACAAAATAAATTCAACCAATTGAAAATTTAAATAACCTATTTTTTATATTAAATAATTTTTTTTGGTAACATAACACTCCTAATTCCTGAAATAACCAAGACATCAAACAAGCTCTAATACAGTGCATTACACTCACTTAATTCATTGAGAGTTGTCTTATTTGGTAGAGTTATTAGAATAATTTTGTTTGGTATAAGTTATATTTATTTTTAGTAATATATATATATATATATATATATATTAAATTAAATAAAAAAATATTTTAATATTTTAATTAATAAATTAAATTATAAAAATTGATGTAGAGAAAGTTAAATAATATTTAATTATATTGAGATTATTTAAAAAAATTAAACTTCTAACACCACACTTATCCACACATGTTATTTATAATTTGAGATTATTTAATATATATATATAATTAAATAAAAATAATATTTGATGAAAAAATAGTAGTTTTAAAATTATTTAAGTTAAATTATTTTTTATTTTTAAATAACTTGGAATAATTTAATATTTTTATTAATGGTTTAATTCATTACAAAATTAAGGATGAGACAAGAGTTTATTTATAAAATAAATCAAATAACTTCACATCAAACAAGCTTATACCTTTTTATTTTTTTTCTAAAGACCAAGCTCCATTTGATATTTAGGTTTCAAATTTTTATTTTCTTATCGCATCATTATTATTTCAGTTATCAAAATTATCTCATTTATCAACTAAAATATAAATTTTATTTTATTTATATTAATTTAAATAAAAAATATTTTAATAATTTATCCTTAGAAAATTCTCACATAACCGATAATCCAAAAAAATCAAAAAAATTCAAGAAGAGTTTGTTGGATGTGAAATACTCCTTCTATCTTATTTTATCTCTTTAACAATTAAATAATTTATTTTATGAATTAAAACATTATTTTTTTTATATTTTTATAAAATAAAAAATAATAATTTTTTATCAAAGAATTTATTATGAGAATTTTTTCCAAATATTCACAAATCAAACAAGTCAATTGCATAGGTTGCACCTTGAGCCTATAAAAGAGGATAAATAAATGAAATGCAAATTAATTAACATTTAAAACAGGGCCAGAGTCTCGATAGAGAAAGGCATGTCATCATGGTGGTTTGTGGGTGGCATCAAATACTAACATTTATGTCAAAGCAACTTCCCAAACTTTTATAAAGAAAAATTTCAAAAATTTCAAAAATTTTAGATTTTTAATTTCCAAGACTTCTTAAAATGATTTCTAATAGGCTAAAATAAATTGTAATTTTTATTTATTATATAATAAAGTAATTTATGAAATTGTTATCAATCATTCTCACCAACTTCGGAAACATCATTTATATTTAAAAATTGAATCTAATTTCTACATGGTTGAATATGAGTGCAACTAAAATTCTGAGTTTTTAAAAAACTATATGACTATTTACTTCAATTTTATATTTTGTTGTAATTAAATTTTGTTTTTTGAAAATTTAATTCTTTATTCAATATGAAGGTCGAGTTTGATAAAACTTAAAATTAATTACGGAATAATTTTAATATAAAAAATTGAATTAACCAAATTAAAACATATAAATTTTGAATACTCAATATCTATTTTTAAAATCAAAATGGACATGTTTAACAAAAAAAAAAAAATGAATGGTTTTCATTAAAAACAGAAATACTATTTTTTTTTCTAAATTATTGTTTATAAATACACTAAAAAATTCTTTATTATTTCCCTATTTCCTATAAATAGTTTAAATTTGATATTGAATTTTGTTATGGAGTAGAAGTTAACACCAAACATTTGTTGGGAATTTTATCCGTTAAGAGAAAATAATGGCAAAAATACATAATTGTTTCCCAACGGTCTCCACCTTCCAACACATATGTAATTGATTTCTTATTACAAAATGTATAATATATAGTGTGACTATTTGAATATCTATTAATTAGAATTTGAGTAAGAAATTATAAATAAAGTTGAGTTAGCTTAAACTTAGTTTTCTAATGTTATGTTATTTAACATAAATGGAATTTGATTGAATATTAGTGCTAACATATGTGGAAAATCAAGAATGTCAGTCTTACACTCAAGAGGGGATACATAATTAAAAAATTTAAACTATATTTATTGCATATATTTCGGTCATACAAAAATAAATCACAATTGTTAAAACATATATAGATAATAAATAACCGATTTCCTTAATACCTAATTTGATTTAAAAATAAATAAATGACGCATCTCTATAGGTGGAAGATTCAACTAGTGTAATTGATTGATTCCTTTGAGTATAAAAACCAAATGATACGCTATGATTAAAATTTCTATCTACTTTATGTTTTTGTTTACCTTCTTTTTGAATTTAAGTATCGTAATATTTGAATGCAAAATATTATTTTTTTGTTAAACCTTAATCAAATGATTTCGTTTATAATTTTATTCATGTTCATGGAAATCTTCCTAATTTAATTAATTTACAGTTTCTCGTTAGACAATAACATTATGAGAAAAATCAAAAAAATCTCTGACTTTAAACATGCACCCTCATGTGCATTTTCAAATTGGGATCCATTCTTCAAATTAGTTGCTTACCATATTCCCGGCCCATGATAGGATATATAGGGATCACGACAAGGCATGAAATTCCTTGTGTTGGAATATGTATAACACAAGTTATGGTCATGGTATTGAAAATTCCCGGCCCATGATAGGATATCTAGAATTTCTGCATTCTCTTATTTTTAAACTAGTTGACATTAGTAAGAAAAATTTTGGTGGGTGATTGATTTGATGCTCTTGGCATGCGTGGAATCTTTGGTAAGTTTGAAAATTCCTTTCACCTATTTTGTTGGTAGTATTCTAAAGGGAATTTTACTCGGTAAGAAAGTGGATTGGGATAGGTGATAATCCTCGATTGAGAAAAAAAGAAACCTAACCTGTAAATTATTATCTCTTCTAAGAATAACAAATCGCAAAATCATCGATTGTCTCTTCTATTGTTGTGTTGTCCTCACGCAGTGAAAATATTCCAAACCATGATAATGAAAAAGCCTGACATAAGTTGATTTGGAATCAATTTGTGATAATAAAATCCATGTTAAACAACATGAAAATGAAAGAAAAATTAAGGAGGAATGAAAAGAATTCTGGAAAATTTAATGATCTGCTTTGGAAGTTCTTTCGCTCCCCTAACATCATGTTATTTGGTTGCTTTGCAAACATGCATGCAAAAGTTGAGATGTTGAACAAAAGTTTCCTAAGAATTTTGTATATTCCCAACTTGAGCGTAGTTGATGAATTCAGTTTGATTTTTGAAATAATTCATTTTAAAATTTTAATAAGTTAAGGTTATAATTTGTTTTAATTATAAGATTTAGTAAATTATTATATTTTGAATATTTAAAGTTTTATTTAAATAATTACATTAAATATTTTAAAAATAAAAAAATACAAATATATATATATATATTAATGTTTTTATAATTATTTAGTTTTCTTTTAATTAGCTTAGATTTAGATTAGTTATTTTAAATAATTTAGTTTATTGGTTTGTTTTTATATAATTAGATTAAGTGATTTAATTTGATTAATTAGAATTATATAAAATAATATTATTTTAATTAGTGATTTGTTTCAATTAGTGATGTGTTTTAATTTAAATTTTTAACAAACTTTTTTTTCTTTTTTGTTTGTAGACTAAAGGGGATACGGTGAATCCAAGAAAACAGTTGAGTTGAAGGATCTTGAAAGTCCCCCAATAGTGAGTGAGCAAGGAAATATAGAGAATTTACCATGAGACTAGAAATGATTCCTTAATAATTGGCATTTTAATTAAATTTTTTTTTTTACGAGGTCACAAGTCTTTCCTAATGACGTTGATGGGGTAAATGAGCTTGGGCCCTAGGATTTTCCACGATTTTCCTGTAAATATCGCCCTTTAATTAACACCTTCCAAAAGCACAATCTTTTCACCTCCAAGTGCCCAGAGAGTCAAAGACACACCAAATTTGCCTTTTTAAAACATAAACAAGAGCACCAATTAGTGTGGTTGTGTCTCAAGTATCTTGTAGGTAGATTTGCCTTACATCAAAAGAGTAACACCTTTGTAAGCACTTTTGCCCTCCTTTTTTTAATTTTAATTTTGCTTTATTTATACTCAGTGTTATGCACGATTCCCTTTAAATTTACTGTTTTGATAGGCGTTTAGGACTTTATTTTATGTTTGTATATAAGGTAACATAATTAAACACTAAAATAAAAATATAGAAATTTTTCCAAGAGCACTACAAATAAAAAATATACAATTAGCCTCATTTTGTATTGTTTGACTTTTTTTTTGTTAACTTTTTTGAATGATTAGATCTCATGATTTTATTTATAAAAATGTTTATCTATATGTTAATAACTTTTCTAGAGATTTTGTTGTGATCTGGGATCCATCTAGATCACCAATTTGTTAAAAAATTGAGAAAAAGTCTAAAAAACAAAAATCAGTATATCTACTAGCAACGCTTAGGACTGAGGTAGTGAGCCATAGCACGCACTAGAGGAGCTTCTGATCGAAAAAGCAGACCTGAAGCACGCGCGGAAGTCATTCGACCGAGGAACTACCCTGTATACGCTAAAGCCTACACCTTCCCGGCGCTTCCAGCGCCTCTTGACGCTGCAACGCACATCTGACCGAGAAATCTAGCCAGGCTCTACCTCTAGCTAGGTTTTATGACGCTTAAGACCACTAAAACTAACCCTAAGTTTACTATTGATCTTCCATCGGATCGAAAAAACTTGCTTTCTCTCTTCTGACGCTTAGTGTGATCGATTAAAAAAAACATTTTGATCGACTAGTTTGAAAATTCTGGGACACTCTTTAAAAAAAATTTATTTTGAAAACGTGAGGGGAATTAATTTTAATGTTTGAAAAATTGAAGTTTAAAAAACGAGGCATTATAGACAACTCTATATCTTACATTCCCGTCGAATCTGGGAGAGATTGAGAGTTTTTTAATGGGAAGTATGTCATATGCCTACTTTACCCTTTTTCAATATTAATTTAATCCTCACAACTAGAGAGTCACCACCTAATTTCAAAAATTAGAAAATTAAGAGATGTGAGTTCGGCGTTTGGTTACGTGTGGGAAAGGGTTTTTTAAACGCTATGTCCCACAATGCTCCTAAGGTCTCTACTAATTAATTTTGGCTTTTCTTTAAAAAATTATTACGCTTTACATTTTAGAAAAAAAATTAATTATATACTATCCTAGGATCACATAAATCGAAAACTTACATCAAAACCAACCAAAGGAAAAAATTAAAATAAACCCAAAATATGAAAAACCAAGCAAAAGGACCTTGGTTAGCCTCCACGGTCCTATACCTGATTTTTGGTCGAGGTGAAAATCCAGATTGGTCGAAAAATTGTGCCTTTGGTCGGTCCTCCGTCCTAGGGTGCGACCAACGTCGGTCTTTTGACAAGCAGCAACGGTCCTCAGCCTTTGGGTGCAAAAATCCTCGATCCTTTGACAAGCAGCAACGGTCCTCAACCATTGGGTGCAGAAATCCTCAATCCTTTGACAAGCAGCAATGGTCCTCAACCTTTGGGTGCGGAAATCCTCGGTCCTTTGACAAGCAACAACGGTCCTCATCCTTTGGGTGCGGAAATCCTTGGTCCTTTGACATGCAGCAGCGGTCCTCAGCCTTTGGGTGCAGCAATCCTCGGTCCTTTGACAGGAAACAACGGTCCTCAGCCTTTGGGTGCAGAAATCCTCGGTCATTTGACAGGCAGCAGCGGTCCTCAGCCTTTGAGTGCAGAAATCCTTGGTCCTTTGACAAGCAGCAGCGGTCCCCTTCGGTTCTATATGGGCAGCAAGTCCTTTTTGGGTGCAAATTGAAATCCAAAAGGCTAATAGTAGAAATAAAAATAAAAAATCCTAAGAATGTCTAAAAAAAATGGATATAAGAAATATGGCTAGGTCTTCTCGGTCAAAAGGAGCTTTAGGTCAGATTTTAGGGTCCTATGCCAATTTCCTTGGTCTTCATGTGCATAGATAGGTCCAGAAGCGCTGGAAATGTCGGGAAAGCATTAGACCTTTGCATTTAGAGAAGCTCCTTGGTCAGATGACCCACGAATATGCTCTAGCGTTCTGTTTTGCCGATCAGATGCCATTCCAGGGCTAGCTCTTCCGGTCCTAAGGTAGCAGACCTACTATTCTACCGATTTCCCACCTAACCTCATTCTAACAAAATATCTGGTGATCCAAATGGATCCCAAATTGCATGAAAAATTTTCAGAAGGCTTTGCATTCTAATTATAATGTCATGCAACTGATTAATTAAACCAATTTTTTTTATATATATCTTCTCTTTTTCCTCTCTTTTAAACCTAATTAGATTATTAATAATATACAAGTAAATCTTAGATCTAATATCATAAAAAAAAATTAAAACAAAAAAGATTTTTTTTAGTCTTGTTAAATGGCCAATTCAAGAGCCGATTGGGTCAATGACCTTTTATTTACATGGAACTTCTTGTTTTATTTAGTTATGTGTTATTATACATATTTATTTTGTTTATTTATCTAGGTTACATATATACAAAAAAGAAAGAAAGTCCTACACACCTATCAAAATAGTGAATTTAAAAAAAGAAAAGCATGCATTGAATTTGTATGCCAAGATGAAAAAATAAAATTTAAATGGAAATTATAAAGTATGTGCAAAGGGGCTTACAATGGGGCTGCTCCTTTGCCTTTGGAATCAAAAACCGAAATTTTCCAAGCAAAACTTTTGACACAACCCAAGAATGGTTGGTGTTTGCTTAGGGTTTCGGTTGTGGGAAAAATTGGGCAGCCTAGAGGCACGTGAATGTGAAAAGAGGGATCAAAGAGAGAAGAAGTCCAAAAAAAATCTAAAAAAGTCTCCCTTGCTAGGGTGTTAAGAGGGGTATTTATAGGCAAAGCTATGAAACCCTAGGGCCCAAAGGCCTACTTAACACACTTGACCGTTTGCTTAGGATTTCGGTTGTGGGAAAACTTGTGACACAACCCAAGAATGGCTGGTGTTTGCTTAGGGTTTCGGTTGTGAGAAAAATTGGGCAGCCTAGGGGCACGTGATTGTGAAAAGATGGATTCAAAGAGAGAAGAAGTCCAAAAAAAATCTAAAAAAGTCTCTCTTGCTATGGTGTTAAAAGGGGTATTTGTAGGTAAATCTATGAAACTCTAGGGCCCAAAGGCCCACTTAACACACTTGACCATTTGCTTAGGGTTTCGGTTGTGGGAAAAATTAGGCAGCCTAGAGGCACGTGAATGTGAAAAGAGGGATCAAAGAGAGAAATGTCCCAAAAAAAATCTAAAAAAGTCTCCCTTGCTAGCTAGGGTGTTAAGAGGGGTATTTATAGGCAAATCTATGAAACCCTAGGGCCTAAAGGCCCACTTAACACACTTGACCGTTGGAAAGAAAAACTATTTTAAACATTTACAAATGTTTAAAATAATGGAGCAATCTCCACTTGACATGTCATTAAATGTCAAGTTTTCATCCAATGAGATTTAAGCTTTATTTAATAATGATGTAATACTTGGTCATTTTAATTTTTAGTTAAAAAATTGACCAAGCCTTCATGCTAACGGTTGAATCTTTCTTTCTTGCAACTTCTTCCTTTTTTTTGAATCTTTCATTTCTTTCTTTGACCGCACATGATAGGATCGAAATTTCAAGATTTGTGGCTGTCACCATCAAGAAAATGACCGCTGCCTTCACCTAATTCTTTTAGCATTTGATTTCATGGGTCGGATCCTGGGCATGGGTCAATCCATTATTCGGGTCACCGGTCGGATCCGTCAATTGGATCTTTTCCTTGGTCTTACTTCAGGTTGACTTGCCTTTGATTTAGATCTTCTTGGCCCTATTCATAAATCTGGTCCGGATCTTGCATGTGGATCTTGGATTGACCTATTTCCCTTTATCCTACAAAAGAAATAAAATTAAAACAAACAATTAAAGAAAGCATTTTTATTATTATTAATTATTCCTATTTCTAAGGAACGATTATAATTATAATAAAATGCTAACTAACTTAATAAAATTGTAAAACCTAATCTAACACCTAATCTAACAACTAATCTAACAAACTTTTATAAAAAACGTTAATATATATTTTGCAAAATATATATATTTTACAAAATATATATATTTTAAATATTCAAGCTAATTAATTAAATTAAACCCTAAATATTCTAAATATAATAACTTCCCTAAGTGTTGTAACATAGACAAATTACTACCTTAACTTATTAAGAATCCAAAATCAATTATTTTCAAAACTCAATTGTTCTAAAAATAATCGTCTTTAAAATAAATCGTGCAATAAGCCCGTGAATGAATTCGAGAAACTTGTATAGGCTCGGATTTATTAAAAGCATAAACTATAAAATTGGGGGGGGGTAAAAAATGAGTGTGTACAAAATGCCCCTCTTGGACAAAATTTGAAGAAAACACTCGGTTTAGAAAAATGCATGTCCAAGCTTGAAAATATGCATTGCGTTTTGAAAACACTCAATTTATAGTTTATTTTTGGCTTCCTTGAATGAAAAGTGAACAAACCTGACAAGTCTCTTGGGAGACCTGTGTAATTTACTCTTCATTCTTCAAAAGTCGGTTTACCATCCACTCGTTGACGATTCACCTCTGTTTAGAATATGCATCGCTCCTGGTTTATCAATCGTGTATATCGAGCCTGGTGGTTTTGTCCATATTTTTACACACCTCGCCTAGTCTTTGGATTGCACATGAGTACACATCTTAACTTAGTTTGTTGATTGTATTTTTTTAGCGAAATACTATTTAATCACAATTCTGCTTAGTGATTAGATAGATTTGAGTGTTGCTGGTCAGTTTAACAAAATATTATTTAATCACAACTCTACTTAGTGATTATATATATTTAAGTATCGTTGGTCAGTTTAGCGAAATACTATTTAATCACAATTCTGTTTAGTGATTATATAGATTTAAGTGTCGTTGGTCAGTTTAGAGGATTACTATTTAATCATAATTCTGCTTAGTGATTATATAGATTTAAGTGTCGCTGGTCAGTTTAGCGAAATACTATTTAATCACAATTCTTCTTAGTGATTATATAGATTTAAGTGTCGCTGGTTAGTTTAGCGAAATACTATTTAATCACAATTTTTCTTAGTGATTATACAAATTTAAGTGTCACTAGACAGTTTAACGAAATACTATTTAATCACAAGACTGCTTATTGATTATATAGATTTAAGTGTCGCTGGTCAATTTAGTGAAATACTATTTAATCACAATTCTGCTTAATGATTATATAGATTTAAGTGTCGCTGGTCAGTTTAGTGAAATATTATTTAGTCACAATTCTGATTAGTGATTATATAGATTTAAGTATCGCTGGTCAGTTTACAGAAATACTTTTTAATCACAATTCTTCTTAGTGATTATTTAGATTTAAATATCGCTGGTCAGTTTAGCGAAATACTATTTAATCACAATTCTTCTTAGTGATTATTATAGATATAAGTGTCGCTGGTCAGTTTAGCAAAATACTATTTAATCACAATTCTGTTTAGTGATTATATAGATTTAAGTGTCGCTGATCAGTTTAACGAAATACTATTTAATCACAATTCTGCTTAGTGATTATATAGATTTAAGTATCGCTGGCCAGTTTAACAAAATGCTATTTAATCACAATTCTGCTTATTGATTTAAGTTCGAAGTTAGACTTCCTTAATTTTCAAGGAATTAGCGTCTTTTTTAGTGATCTTTGAAAAACTTTCAAGAGTCGGTTCTGTACTTTTTTCCTTAGAGTGTGTCGAGAGGAAACTACATGTAACCGATGTTCTTTGAGGTCCATGCTGTCACTTTTAGGGACTTGTCTTTCGCCGAGACGTTTCGCCCTGAGTTATTTGAGGGATTTGTTTGCTCGGATGCTTAATCTTTCAACCATGCATCATGAGGTTGAAACTCGCTTCTCAAATTCGGAGGTCAGTGTGTTTAAGATTCTAAGGCCTTGGGCTCTTTCTATACTCAAGGTATATATAATAGAATCGGTATATTATTGTTCTTGCATTGGCAATTTAGACAAGAGTATAGATGAACAACAAATTGTGATTTCAATATCTCAACCTCTATGAATATTGTTCTATTTTCTTCGACCTCTTTTCTTTGTGACCGGGGTGTATCTGATAGATTCAAACACTTTGTTCTTGCTTGGAAATTAGATAGAATCTAAATGAACAACAATATTATATTTCATATCTCAACCAACACAGTCTTTGTTTGATTGATTTTACTTTACTTGAGGTCTTAGATCTTTTTGCACTTTACCTCCAATTGAGACGAGATATCGCCCCTGTTGATGACATGGTTCTGAGTTTGGGCAATTATCTTTTTATGAGCTCCGTCTTAAACATCAACAGTTTAAGCTTTCGTCTAGGCTCGAGGTAGATTCTTTTGCGAAGCTCTTTTCTCGAATCCCACTAGTTACATTGGTTTGTCAAGAGACATTCATTGGGGAGAAACGTATTTTCCAGCATCCCTACTTATTTATTGCACTTGCTCATCAGTTCGCTTGGCACTAGAAAAATTCAGGGGTCTATCTTGTTTTTTTCTTCCACAAATGCCCCTAGTTTCGACATAAAGGGTTTGTTGTTTTGGATAGATTTGTGATCCAATTTCTCGTTGGCTTGAACTCCGTGGGGATGTATTTTGTCCTAGCTCAAGATTTGGCTTGCTGGGGTTTTGGGACCATACTTGTGAAAAGTTGCCTACGTATTCTTATAAAAGGGGAAATCAGGTCCGAACGTAGTTCCGAAATTGTATCACGGATAGATCGTGATTCTACATTTTGTTGAGGTTGGTTTCTCAAGTTTCTACTTGAATTGCAATTGACTTGGGTTGTGGGGATTTCTTAAGTGTCGGTTAGAATTGCAATTGACTTAAGTTATGGGGATTTATTAAGTGTCTGCTGGAGTGGAAATTGACTTAAGCTGGTGAGGTTGTTTAAGTATCTGCTGGAGTTGCAATTGACTTAAAACGAAAATCTCTTGGAATCCTAAACTGCAAGAGAATAAAGTGCTTAGCCATGTGTTAGGCGTTATATTTACTCATTTAAGCTAACGCTGTGAGGATCTTTCAAACATTTCATTTTCATAAAATGCCCTTAGTGTCGATACATGAGTTTGATTTTTGAAAATGTTTAGGACCGGGCTCATACAAGCTGCCTACGTATCCAATAGCTAGGGGAATTCAGGTCCAACATAGTTCCATATATGTTGTTTGTGAAAAATGTTTGTGTGTGAAAAATGTTTGTTTTAATTTTTGTGAAAACGTGGAGATCCTAAGTCGAAGAGAAAAATACTTTAGCTTTGGACATTATATTTTCTCAAGTGGGACTCTATGAGGATCTCGTGCTCATTTTTATTTTAATAAAAATTCCCCTAGTGTTGACTAGGAGTTTTTGGTTTAGGAGTCAACTCAAAGTGTGATTAACTCCCCTTTTGATGTATATGCAATGAATGCATGCAATGTGATGTGTAATGAAATGTCTATAAACTTCTTTCGATAATTGATAGTGGTGACCGCACCCTAGATGGGTTGTCTACGTACTCTTGAGAGAGATCAGGTCTCACGTAGTTCATAACTTGTGAGTTATGAACTTTGATGTATGTAATGAGTAATGAATGCATGTTATGTAAAATGAAATGTCTATCAACTTCTTTCGATAATTGATAGTGGTGACCGCACCCTAGATGGATTACATACGTACTCTCGAGAGAGATCATATCTGACGTAGTTCACAACTTATGAGGTTATGAACTTTGTTGTATGTAATGAGAAATGAATGCATGTGAAATGAAATATCTATCAATTTCTATCGTTAATTGATAGTGGTGACCGCACCCTAGATGGGCTGCCTACGTTCTCTCGAGAGAGAGCAGGTCTGACGTATTTCACAACTTTTGATTTATGAACTTTGATGTATGTAATGAGCAATGAATGCATGTTATGTGAAATGAAATGTCTATCAACTTCTTTCGATAATTGATAGTGGTGACCGCACCCTGGATGGGTTGCCTACGTACTCTCGAGAGATATCAGGTCTGACGTAGTTCATAACTTGTGATGTTATGAACTTTGTTGTATGAACTTGGTCACACATGCTTTAGACGAAGTATCTTTTGAGCATGTCGACATTGAAGGGTGTTGAGAGTTCTTCTCCATCCAAAGTGGTCAATCTCGTGGCACCACTTGAAAATACCTTCTTGACGAGGTAGGGTCCTTCCCATGGTGTTTCGAATTTCCCTCTAGGGTCTAATATCCTTTAGTTCTTTTTTAAGACTAGATCGCCTTCTTGAATGTTCCTAGGTTTCACCTTCTTGTTGAAAGCTCTGGTCATTCTTCTCTGGTATGCTTACGTGTGACATAACGCGTCTAACCTCTTGTCTTCCATAAGAGCTAGCTAATTATACTATGATTTACACCAATCTTCTTCTACTATTTGCGTCTCGAGTAAAACTCTTAGAGTAAGGACTTTAATTTCGATAGGTTGTAGTGCATCCATTCTGTAGACCAATGCAAATGGTGTTTCTCCTATTGATGTTTGAATGGTCGTTCTGTATCCCCATAGGGCGTATGGAAGCTTCTCATGCCAATCCTTGTATGCTTGAGTCATCTTCTTGATGACGGTGATGACGTTCTTGTTGGCTGCTTCTATTGTTCCGTTCGTTTGAGGATGATAAGGTGAGGACTTGTGGTGTTCAATCCTGTATTCATCTAGTACTTTGAGTACTTCTCCTCGGAAGTGTCCACCATTGTTTGAGATCAAGGCTTGAGGGACTCCGTAGCGTGCAATGATGTTGTTGCGTATGAACTTGGCAACATGTGATGACTTGAGCACCTTGTATGATTGAGCTTCGACCTACTTTGTGAAATAATCGATAGCTACAAGGATGAATTCGTGTCCGTTTAAAGCATGATGATAGATTTTCCCGATGATATCTATTCCTCATGTCGAGAATGACCATGGTGAAGTCATGTTATAAAGTAGAGATGCTGTGGTGTGCTTCAAGTTCGCGTAAACTTGACACTGATGACACTTCTTAACATATTCTATACATTCTTGTTCCATGTTCGACTAGTAATAGCCAAAGCGAATAATCTTCTTAGCAAGTGCTGATCCGTTCATGTGTGAGCCACATGTTCCTGCGTGTACTTCTTCCATGATCTGTGATGCTTGAGGTTGGTCAATGCATAACATGTTCTGACCGTCAAAGGAACGTCGTTATAACTTTCCTGCGAGTAGCACATAGTTGGTTGCATATTGGCGTAGAGATCTCCTCTCTTTCTTCTAGAAGTGTGAATGCTCGACGTACTTCTGTAGAGATTCGAACCACGGTTTGGGGGCCACTTTAGTGTTGGCAATCGTCCTCTTCTCGAAGTCTTGTTTCTGTTTATGACGAATTTTCAAAGGCTTGATTTTGATTCCTTCTGGCATTTGCCTCATGGCTGCTAACGTGGCCAAAGCATCTGCGAATCGTTTCTGACTTCTCGGAGCATGTGTGAATGATACATGTTCAAACTTTTCCATTAGAGTCGATAAGTGTTGATGATAGGGTTTGACGTTCTCTCCTTTGACTTGCCATTCACCGTTAGCTTGTGAAATGACTAAGTTCGAGTCTCCTACTACTTCTAGTCGTCTCGCTCCTTTTCCGTGAGCAATCTTCAAGCCAGAGATGAATGCTTCATACTCTACTTCATTGTTCGTCACTTGATATTCGAGCTTGACTGAGATTGGGTTATATGTCCCCACATGATCGATGAGTAGTATTTCGATGCCATAGCCTTATTTACCCGAAGCTCCATCGAATAGTAGCCTCTAGGTTGTAGGGTTAATAGTCATCACTTTGTCGTCTGGGAATGCTAAATCCTCGTCGTCTTCAACTTCGATTGGTTGGTCTGCCAAAAAATCTGCTACAACGCTTTCCTTGATAGATTTCTGAAATGTGTACTCGATGTCATACTCTGATATCATCATCATCCACTTAGCTAATCTTGACGACAAAAGCATTTTTTGGAATAAATGATGAATTGGATCGAGTCTTGATACTAACTTGACTGTGTGGGCTTGCATGTAATACTTTAGCCTCTTGGTGACCCAAGCTAGGGTCCAACACACATTTTCTACTAGCGAGTAATTAAGTTTGTAGCCTGTCATGCACTTGCTTATGTAGTAGACCGCTACTTCCATCTTTTCCTCGTTTTCTTAGGCTAAAAGACTACCCATTGCATTTTCCGTGACTGTTAAGTATAAGATTAGCGGTACGCCTGGTCTTGGTGGCATTAGAATAGGAGGATTCTTGAGGTACCCCTTTATCTTCTCAAATGCGTTATGGCAAGCGTCATCCTAGACGGATCTTTCATTTTTCCTTAAAAGCTTAAACAAATGGTCGCATGTCATAGTCAACTTGTTTATGAATCGACTTATATACTGGATCTTGCCTAGAAAGCCTCGCACTTTTTTCTCGCTTCGTGGAGGTGACATTGCCGTGATCGCTTCTATCTTGCTCGGATCAATCTCAATTCCTCTTTGTGTGATCAGGAAGCCTAACATCTTTCCTCCTATCACTCCGAATGTGCACTTCTTTGGGTTGAGCCTAAGTTGAAACTTCCTGATGCGTTGTAAGAATTTGTCAAGATTTTGAATGTGCCATTCTCGATCTTTTGATTTGACAATCATATCGTCGCCATAGACTTCTACTTCCTTGTGGATTATATCGTGAAGAATCATTGTGGCAGCTCGTTGATACGTTGCTCCTGCATTCTTCTACCCGAAAGGCATGACTCGATAACAAAATGTTCTGACTTCTGTGATAAACGTTGTGTTCTCCTTGTCTTCTGGAGCCATTAGTACTTGGTTGTAGCTTGAGAATCCGTCCATGAATGATAGGAGGTGATGGCCTGCTGCATGATCCACTAGCACGTCGATGTGTGGTAGTGGGAAGCTATCTTTAGGGCTTTCTTTGTTGAGATCTCGATAGTCTATACATACTCGAATCTTTCCATCTTTCTTTGCGACTGGGACTACATTGGCGATCCACTCTAGGTAATCTACCACTTCGAGGAATCCTACGTCGAGCTGTTTCTGAACTTTCTCCTTGATCTTGTCCACGATGTCTGCCTTCATTCTTCGGAGCTTCTAATTCACCAGTTTTGCGTCTTCATAAAGTGTTATGCGGTGTTGGATAATTTCTGGATCAATGCCTGACATATCTTTATAGGACCATGCAAAAACATCTTTGTTTGTTTTTAAAAGTTTAGTTAGATTTTCTCGTTCTAAATCATTTAAATTTTTTCCGATTAAAACAATATGAGGATCTTCTTCTGTGTTAATATTTATTTCAATTGTTTCTTCTGTAGTGGATAAATTCTCCTCTTGCTTTTCTAGATATTGCCTCATCTCATAGGTCATTTCTGGTTTAAATGTTTCATCGGAAGACATATAATAAAAAATTTCTTCTTCATTATTAAAAATATTGTTCAAAGTGTCCGCAAACTTAGAGTTATCAAAATAATATTCTACATGTGAATGAAATTCAGAAATGATAGATTTTAAGTTCAAATTGTTATTAGCGAATTCATGTTTCGTCAAGTACGAATCTTTTTCCTCGCTATCCGTGACGTCTTCACTATCAGAGTCTGTGTGGATTAACTCTTCTGGCCTGAATGGCTCAGAAGGTCTCGTGTATGCGTCGTCTTCAGAGTTGTTCTTTATTCCTGGCTCGCATTCACGGAAGAGTTCGTGCATTCCTTCCAGCACATCCTGCCAATCATCTAGTTCCCCATGATCATGAAAGAAAAAGGGGTTTGAATAAGAAGGTACTCAGAAAAGATTTCCAAACCTGGAAATTGACATTTGGAGGTTGGGTGTATGAATGGTTATGGGAATTGGAAATAAGGAAGGGTTTTTCCTTGTTTTACAAATTGACCATTCAAGGTAGGTGGGATCGGAATATAGGTGTCAACTATTTTACCTCTACTTCCCTTATGGAGCCCAAATGGCTCGTAACCCATACCACGACGATTCACATTTCCTACCATCTGCACTAAACTTGGTAATTCTGAAGCTTGTGGACCTAAACTAAAACCCGAAAATAATTCATCTTGTTTATCAAATCAACACTAAATGAGAGAAATAATCAAACACCGGTATCTTGTACGGATCGTTACATTTCCCTGATATCATACCCACAACAAAGTCGTTGAGGTGAACCTCTTCAGATGTAGCATGTGCTGAGTTAGTTCCTACTGTAATATACAACTCGCTATTTATCGTGATCAGCTTTCCTTGCGATACAAATCGAACCTTTTGATGCAGAGTTGACGCTACTGCCTTCATCTGGTGTAACCACGGTCGACCTAGGATGATATTATATGACGGCTTTATATATATAACGACAAATTCTACTTCATATGATACTCCTTCTATTTTCAAAATTATTTTGAAGCTACCCATAATTTCTTTCTTCGCGCTATCAAAACCTCGAACACACAAATCTGAAGGTACCACATTTTCTCTTTGAACACCGATCTTCTCTAACTTCCTCTACGGACAAATGTTCAAGGTTGACCCATTATCAACTAGGGCCAGCGGAACAAATTTCCCCTCCATACTCACAGAAATGTATAACGCTTTAGAGTGGTCTGCACCGTACGACGACAAATCTGAATCATCAAAAACTATCTTCGGTTCTATTACTACTCCACATACCATTCCAACTAGCTGTTCTGGGGAAGTATTCACTGAGATGCTAGCTTGAGAAAGCTCGTTTAATACAGCTTGTCGGTGCTCAATAGAGTACACCAAAAGTTCTCACATTGACACATTGGCATTTTTCTTTTTTAGTTGGGTGAGCAGAGCGTCACCAGCATTCTGAGCGCATGGAACATCAACTTCTTTACCATTCTCTTTGTTAGTTTCAGTTTGCTTCTCCAAATGTGTTCCTTTCATGAATGTGGGCTGGTAGTCTGTGCCTCTTCGCGTCGCATGTACCTCAGTTTCATTGGGCTTGACATCTTCATCTATCTACAAAAAATCATTTGGATTTACAACAACTTCACATTCTTTGGTTTGAGACCACCAATTGTTTGTAGATTCAACATTTGCTTGAACCGGCCTATCTTTCCACTAGTCATTCAGGACGTTCTCATCAGTTTTGGCCAATTCATCTTCCCACAAGTTGTCTTGATCAGATTCTTCAAAATCATCAAAGTCAAAAGCGACAATCATCCAAATATCATCCTCAATTGGGCAAGGGGAGTCTAACATCCTTTCTATCTTCGCGTCTAACTCTACAAGGTTGACATTGTGTTCCGGTAAAGGATTGAACTTCACTTGGGGTGCTGGGATAGTGCCATCGTCGATAAGATCCTGAATCTTGTGTTTGAGGGAGAAGCATAAGTTAGTAGAGTGTCCTATCGTTTGGTGGTATTTACACCACTCATTGGTAAATCTTCCCAATATTTCTTTCCCTGGTTAAGGGGTCAATACTTGGATGATCATTCTTGGTAACAACACATCTAGAGCCTTGGATATTGACATTCCCAGATCAACGAACATCCTGCGAGGCTTAGCACTACTGGTTCCTGTCTGAGGTGGCGTGTGGACTTGCCTTGGTGGAAACAATTGTTTTTGAGGAAATGATTGTTTTGAAGGATGCGCTCCCCCATTGCCTTTTTCCTCCCAAATATTGGCAACTTGACCTATTTTTAACTTCTTCCATGGATTATATCTGGGGGGTGCCTAGTATGGCTTTTTCCCTTCTCCGGCTTCCTTTCTAAGAGCATCATCATACCCCTCACCAGCACTAGTTAAGTCTTCTAAGAAGCGATATTTTGCACCTGATAGTTTCTTTGTATACTGTACGTTCATATTAACGTAAAGCATGTCAACTTCAGAAGTGACTTTTTTCCATCTGTTCGCGCGTAGCTTTCAAATGTTTCATTTACCCCTTGGCGGATCTGACGTAGTTTTCGCTTGGGTTTGTCAACCTTGAAAAACATGGAGAACCGACTAATGTATTCCTTGGCCAATTCTCCTATGGTCTGGTACTTTGCGATATTCTGGCGTGTATGCCATTCTAGAGCTGTGTCTGCCAAGTATCTAGGAAATAATTGAGTCATCGTGACTTCTCCTAGATTGTGCGACATCATATTCAAGACATATTTGTTCATGAAGGTCGCAAAATCCTTCTTTCTTGAGTATTTTGGGAGGTTTGGCAATTTCTGTCCGAGAGGTATGAAAGCGTTTTTCGTAGCTTCCATACTATACCTCCAAGATTCCATGGCCTTGGATGTCCCTCTAGCAGTTGGTTCACTTAGCTTCTTCAGGATTTCAGCTTGTATCTTCTTCATGTTGTTTATTTCCTATACTTGATCGAGAATAATATCAGATATTGAACTATTTTGTCCATTAGTGGACCGAGGTGCCCAATTCTCTCTTCTCATTTTTGCACCAGCTCTTACTCTTTCGTTGACCTCTTTAAACTCAACGTCAAGCTCTTCTATTAGCGCCATTCCTTTGTTGATCTGGGTGATCCATGCTAACTATCTATCTGCATCCGCCTTAGCTTCTTCATCAGAGTCATACCATTCTTCCTCCTTCACTCCTTCATCATTCTTAGGGTTTGGAAAAGTTGGTTTAGAGGAATTCAGATTAAAAGTATGGGGATGGGGTTGTGGATCATTAGGAGGAACCATCGCTTCCACTTGCGCCATTAGAAGTGTTATCTTGTGTTCTATAGCCTTCAAATCATCTTTGGTTGCCATAGATTCTGCTTGGATGCTAGTAAAGTGACTTGTCCTTCATCCTGGCGAGGGTTGCTCCTCCGAATCAGACATAGCTCTTGCATAACGTCCGAAAACTGGGTCATGTACAGAGTAGCGACCTGTGATTGGATCACGTGAGTTTGCCATAGATTAAAGATTTGTATTCAAAATAATACAATGAGTTTGGACCCTTTAGTAAGATAAGATAAGCAATGTGTTGCTTGTATGCACATAATCCCTAACACGCAATAGACGCTCAATTTACCCATTCACAATATATAACATGTAGAAAAGGATGAGTAAAATAAAATGAGTTATTTTATTAAAATCCTAAGTTTTATGGATAAAATTGCAAACAAAAGTCATAAAATAAAATAATAAAAGAAAGCAAACACCCCTCATCCTCTCATTACAAGTTTTCCTCTCAAGAACGACATGGTTTAAATAGAGAGCGATATTCTCGCGCTGTTCCAAGTGGGTAATATTTCTTCATTCCTCGCTCATCCTTCTTGTCATTCCTTCGAGCAAGTCCTGCGTTTCTTTTCCATGCCTCAAGATCCTTTGATGCTATTGATAATCTTTTGGCCATCATGGCTTCAAGTTTTCTTTGAGTATCCAAATTCTTTCTTCGCTCCTCGATGGTGTATTTTATGGCCATGCCTACGCCTATAATCTGAGTAATAAAGACAAAAATAAAGAAAACTAGTTACATTAAATTATTCTTTTAGCTCTTCTAGGTTTCCTTGATTTTATTCCTTTAAAGTTATTAAGTTTAGCCTCAAAATTTCGAAATTGTTCACATGTTTAATGGAATTTTAAAACTTTGAATGGATAAACTGAGCGCCTAGAAATATCTATATGCATACACATATTTATCATATATAGTAGTCAAGTAAAGGGCTTCATGACGTGGCTTTGTTGCTCGACAGGACGAGACAAGGCAACGACTTGGTAGAATTGACTTTTTGGATTTTTACTCTAAAGTTGGAAATGTATTAAGAGAGAGTTGTTCCACCGACAAGGATACTATCCCAAAAGGGATCTCTCTATGTAAGGGGAGCTCTCAATTGGACATCCCCCTCACCTCTATTTCAATATCCCTCATTTTCAATAATAGGGGATATTTGAAAAGAAGAGAGGATTAATCCGGGTTTTTTCTTATTATTTTTCTCAACTCTTAAATCACACAAAAGCCTTCAAGGCAAGGGTTGAGGGTGTCATTCACATTGACTACCCTTAGCACATAAAATATAGATGTGTGAGCTTCATCCAACGATGTATACCCACACAGCTTCACGTTGGAGCTCCAAGTCTCATGCAAATAATAAAGTAATGTGAACATGGAGTATGAATTAAAGCGTAAGAAAATTTAAATACTTGGCCAAAATTACTTTGGATTCAAATGTCAAATGTCCCCAGTAGAGTCGCTAGAAAACTGTGATCGATTTAAAAAAAACATTTTTGATCGACAAGTTTGAAAATTCTGGGACGCTCTTTAATAAAATTTTATTTTGAAAACGTAAGTGAAATTAATTTTAATGTTTGAAAAATTGAAGTTTAAAAAATGAGGCTTTATTGACAACTCCATATCTTACCTTCCCGTTGAATTTGGGAGAGATTGAGAGTTTTTTAATGGGAAGTATGTCATAGGCCTACTTTAACTTTTTTCAATATTAATTCATCCTCACGACTAGAGAGTCGCCACCTAATTTCAAAAATTAGGAAATTAAGAGATGTGAGTTCGGCGTTTGGTTACGTGTGGAAATAGGTTTTTTCGACGCTATGTCCCACAACACCTCTAAGGTCTCTACTAATTAATTTTGGCCTTTCTTTAAAACATTCTTATGTTTTACATTTTAGAAAAAAAATTAATTTTATACTATCCTAGGATCACATAAATCGCAAACTTACATTAAAACCAACCAAACCAAACCAAAGGAAAAAAAACCCAAAATATGAAAAACCAAGCAAAAGGACCGCGGTTAGCCTCCACGATCCTATACCTGATTTTTGGTCGAGGTGAAAATCTAGATTGGTCGAAAAATTGTGCCTTTGGTCGGTCCTCCGTCCTAGGGTGCGACCAACGTCGGTCTTTAGACAAGTAGCTGCGGTCCTCAGCCTTTGGGTGCAGAAATCCTCGGTCCTTTGACAAGAAACAACGGTCCTCAGTCTTTGGGAGTGGAAATCCTCGGTCCTTTGATAAGCAGCAGCGGTCCTCAGCTTTTGGGTGCGGAAATCCTCGGTCCATTGACAAGCAGCATCGGTCCTCAGCCTTTGGGTGCGGAAATCCTCGGTCCTTTGACAAGCAGTAGTGGTCCTCAGCTTTTGGGTGCGGAAATCCTCGGTCCTTTGACAAGCAGCATCGGTCCTCAACCTTTGGGTGCGGAAATCCTTGGTCCTTTGACAAACAACAACGGTCTCCTTCGGTCCTATATGGGCAAGAAGTCCTTTTTTGTGCAAATTATAACCCAAAAGGCTAATAGTAGAAATAAATAAAATAAAATCCTAAGAATGTCTAAAAAAATGGATATAAGAAACATGGCTAGGTCTTCTCGGTCAAAAAGAGGCTCGGATCAGATTTTAGGGTCCTAAGCAATAGAGCACAAATAGGTCCAGAAGCGCTGGAAACGTCGGAAAAGCGTCAGACGTTTGCATTTAGAGAAGCTCCTTGGTCAGATGACCCACGAATATGCTCCAGGGTGCCGTTTTGCCGGTCAGATGCCATTCCAGGGCTAGCTCTTCCGGTCCTAAAGTAGCATACCTACTATTCTACCGATTTTTCCACCTAACCATAATCTAATAAAATATATGGTGATCCAAATGGATCCCAAATTGCATAAAAAATTTCTAGAAGGCTTTGCATCCTAATTCTAATGTCATGCAAATGATGAATTAAACTTTTTTTTATATATCTTCTCTTTTTCCTCTCTTTTATACCTAATTAGATTATTATTAATATACAAGTAAATCTTAGATCTAATATAATTAAAATAAATAAATTAAAACAAAACAGTTTTTTTAGTCTCGTTAAATGGCCAATTCAAGGGCCGATTTTAGTTTTAAATTTTTTTGGGTGAATGACCTTTTATTTACATGGAACTTTCTGTTTTATTTAGTTATGTGTTATTATATATTTTTTTGTTTATTTATCTAGGTTACATATATACAAAAAAAAAGAATGTCCTACACACCTATCAAAATAGTGAACTTAAAAAAAGAAAAGCATGCATTGAATTTGTATGCCAAGATAAAAAAATAAAATTTAAATGGAAATTATAAAGTATGTGCAAAGGGACTTACAATGGGGCTGCTCCTTTTCCATTAGAATCAAAACCGAAATTTCACAAGCAAAACTTGTGACACAACCCAAAAATGGTTGGTGTTTGCTTAGGGTTTCAGTTGTGGGAAAAATTGGGCAGCCTAGGGGCACGTGAATGTGAAAAGAAGATCAAAGAGAGAAGAATCCACAAAAAAATATAAAAAGTCTCTCTTTCTAGGGTGTTAAGAAGTCCCAAAAAATATCTAAAAAAGTCTCTCTTGCTTGCTAGGGTATTAAAGAGGGGTATTTATTGACAAAGCTATGAAACCCTAGGCCCAAAGGTCCACTTAACCCACTTGACCGTTGGAAAGAAAAACTATTTTAAATATTTATAAATGTTTAAAATAATGTAGCAATCTCCATTTGACATGTCACTAAATGTCAAGTTTCATCCAAATGAGATTTAAGATTTATTTAATAATGATGTAATACTTGGTATTTTAATTTTAATTAAAAAATTGACCAAGCCTTCATGCTAACGGTTGAATCTTTCTTTCTTGCAACTTATTCCTTTTTTTTGAATCTTCTCTTTCTTTATTTGACTGCACATGATAGGATCAACATTTCAAGATTTTTGGTTGTCACCATCAAGAAGATGACCGCTTTCTTCACCTAATTCTTTTAACATTTGATTTCATGGGTCGAATCTTGGGCATGGGTCGGTCCATTAGTCGGGTCCTCGGTTGGATCCATCAATTGGATCTTTTCCTTTGCCTTACTTACTTCTGGTTGAGTTTCCTTTGATTTGGATCTTCTTGTCCCTATTCACAAATCTAGTTCGGATCTTGCATGTGGATCTTGGATTGACCCAATTCCCTTTATCCTACAAAAGAAATAAAAGTAAATCAAACAATTAAAGAAAGCAATTTTATTATTATTATTAATTATTCCTATTTCTAAGGAATAATTATAATTATAATAAAATGCTAACTAACTTAATAAAATTGCCAAACCTAATCTAACAACAAATCTAACAAACTAATCTAATAAACTTTTATAAAAACGTTAAAATATATTTTGCAAAATATATATATATTTTGCAAAATATATATATTTTAAATACTCAAGGTAATTAATTAAATAAAACCCTAAATATTCTAAGTATAATAACTTCCCTAAGTGTTGTAACATAGACAAATTACTACCTTAACTTATTAAGAATCCAAAATCAATTATTTTCAAAACTCAATTATTCTAAAAATAATCGTCTTTAAAATAAATCGTGCAATAAGCCCGTGAAAGAATTCGAGAAACTTGTATAGGCTTGGATTTATTAAAAGTATAAACTATAAAATTGGGAGGTAAAAAATGAGTATCTACACTTAGGACCAGGGAATCCCCTTTCTTGTTAATTCCTACACCCGATAGTTGAACCAGGATCGATGTTGGTTGCACTTGAGGATCGATGACCGATGTTGCTTACTGTCGCTGACAGATGACCGACGTTGACTACACCTGGCGATCGAGGACTACTGCTGCTTGTTGTTAGTGACCGAGGGCCAACGCTGGCTGCCTTGGTGACCGAGGATTGCTGTTGCTTGCTGCTATTGACCGAGGACTGACACTAGTTGCACCTAGTGACCGGTGATCGTTGCTACTTGCTATTGCTGACCGAGGACCGACGCTGGTTGCACGTAGCGATTGAGGACCGCTGTTACTTGTTACTAGTGACCGATGACCGACGTTAGTTGCACTTGGGGACTGATGACCGCTTTTGCATGCTGCTATTGACTGAGGGATAACTTTTCGATCGTGGAGGCTTAACCGCGACCCTTTTTTTAATTTTTTTATAATTTCTACATTTTACACTTAGGTTTATTTACGTTGACACTTTTTTTCTTAGATATTTTTGTGTCTTGTTTGATCCTAGGTTAGAATAACATTTTAAAATCAAACCCTTAACTAAAAATTGAACCTAGCCTTAACTTAGACTTAGGGTTTTTATTTTATGAGTTCTCTTGAACTCAATTTTTTTATAAAACATAAAATAAAAATAACATTTAATAGAGCCTCTATAATATTTGCTTATTAACTTTAATAAATTTCTTAAAAACCAATCTAGACTTATGCCAATTAAATGTTGATTAATAATGTGTTTAGTCTTGATTATTAGAAAAACTTTATTTGTGAATTATTTGTCTAAGCTTTTAAGATTTGTCTTTTTTCTTCTTTGTCTTTTTTTTTCATTCGGACCTTAAAATGTTAAAAATGAAAAAATCTAAATTGTAAAGTATAAGAAATTTAAAAAACGACCAAAATTAACTAGTAGAGACTTTAGGTGTGTTGTGGGACATAGCGTCTAAAAACCCTTTCCCACATGTAACCAAGCGCCGTACTCACTCTCTTAACTTCCTAATTTCTAAAATTATACGTTGACTCTCTATTCATGAGGTTATTTAATACTGAAAAATCTAAAAAAGGCCTATGGCGACTTTCCATTAAAAAATCTCTCAATCTCTTCCAAATTCTACGGAAAAATAAGTTATGGAATCGTTTATAAAGCCTTGGTTTTCAAATATAAATTTTCAATAACCTTTAATTAATTATCCTTACTTAAATTTTCAAAATTAAACTTTTAAAGGGCGTCACCGATTTTTTTCAAAACCCGTTGATCAAAATTTTTTAAAATTGATCACAATTTTATAGCGACTCTACTAGGACATTCGACCTTTAGCTAAAAATGTAATTTTGGCCAAGTATTTAAATTTTCTTACGCTTTAATTCATACTCTATGATAATATTATTCGACTATTTGCATGAGACTTGGAGCTCCAATGTGGAGGTGTGTGAGTATATCGTTGGATGAAGCTCAGACATCTATATATTATGTGCTAAGGGTAGTCAATATGGATGACACCCTCAACCCAATCCAATAAGGCTTCGTGCGATTTTTATGAGTTGATGAAAACCTAGGAAAAACCTTGGACTAACCCTCTATTCTTTTCAAATATTCATACTTTTAAAAATGAGTGATTTTAAAACAACGGTGATGGGAAACGTCAAAATTGAGGAGCCCCACTTGCATCAACGGTCAAAAACTTTATGTTGGGTCAAATTATTTTGACCATGTGTTGAAATGATGAATGAATTATATGTGCGTCTAATTGTTTTTGATGCAGGTGTATTGAAAAACAATTTCATTAAACTTGGTTCTAATGAGGTTCATTAGACCGATTTGGCATTAGATGCACAAAGTTAGACGTGCAGTCTAACTAGCGAAATTAGACGTGTAGTCTAATTAAGCAGAGTTAGACGTGCAGTCTAACTAGAGGAATTAGATGTGCAGTCTAACTCGTGTAGTAAGACGTGTAGTCTAATAGACTCATAATTAGACGTGCAGTTTAATGGATTCGGAATTAGACGTGCAGTCTAACTCCACATGCAGTCTAATGGATTCGGAATTAGACGTGTAGTCTAACTCATGGAGTTAGATGTGCAGTCTAATGGATTCGGAATTAGACATGAAGTCTAACTCGTGGAGTTAGACGTGTAGTCTAATGGATTCGGAATTAGACGTACAATCTAACTCGTGGAGTTAGACGTGCAGTCTAATGAATCCCTAATTAGACGTGTAGTCTAACTCATGGAATTAGACGTGCAGTCTAATGGATTGTGAAAGTTAGACGTGTAGTCTAACTCCTTCAGATTAGTCTGAAGTGGAACGTAATTAGACGTGCAGTCTAACTCGTGGAGTTAGACGTACAGTCTAATAGAAAGAGAAAGTTAGACGTGTAGTGTAACTACTGAAAGTTAGATGTGCCGTCTAAGTCCTTCAGATTAGTCAGAAGTGATTGCAATTAGACGTACGTCTAATCCCATTAGACCAGGTGGTCTAATGGATTCTGTTATTAGACGGGGACGTTTAATTTCATTAGACGAGGTCGTCTAATTGAAACACGTCTAATGCTTTGCTTAAGCAGTTGCTTGAAGCTAGCACCCGCCTACCCACGTGCTATGGCTGTATGCTACTCCTGCTCCACTTTATAGTGAAGATCAGTACGACAACCCGATGCATCCAATTAACTAATGACACGTAAGCAAATATCCTTCCCACTACTTGTTTTGCATGTAAATCTCTGAAGAATATTCGGCGCACTACTTGTTGTGTACGGCCACGATCCTTGTATTCAGAGTCTGTTGTGTACTATGCAGGCGTTCCAATAGAAGAGTTCCACGTATCATTCTCAAGATTCGACCGTTGATACCTGTGCATATTTAAATATTCATAAGGACAACGGACAATCTCTCGATCATCTTGCTTACTGAAATTACTGAGAAATCAAGCTTTTGAATATCCAGATACTGTTAGCTGCTTTATTGCTTTACTGTGTGTTAATCAAGAGAGAGTTAGAATCAAAGCATCCTTTAGCTGAGTGATATTCTTCATCTTGTAAGTTGAATAGAGTGTGTTCTGTTCAACAGAGAGCTAAGTGTGTGCAAACTGTATTTGATTCAAATCATATTATAGTGAAACCTTCTGGTGGTTGGAAGAAGGGGTGACGTAGGAGAGTTTGCTCCGAACATTCATAAACAAACTGATGTGTTGTTCTTTTCTGTCATCTTCTCATTTTTTATCTTAAGCTTCCAACCTAAGTAAACATTTCCGCACTTGATTCTGTTTCAAGTGTTTACAAGGGTTTGCGTAGAATAGAAAGTGAATTAAATACCTAACAAGATTTCTTTCAAACCGTTTTTCACAAGCCTTCATCAATCGCCAGACCCCGTCTCTATTGATTAACCCGATCCTATCACTTTCCTTATTGGCGGACAAGCTTTTCTTTTAAGTCACGTGAATTTACGATAAAAAAATCCAAAAATCCAATTCTACCAAGCCGTTGACTCGTTTCGTCCCGTCGAGCAATGAAGCCATGTCGCGTAGCCTTTTATAAAACTTGACATCTATCTATATGATAAATACGTGTATGCATGTAGATAGATATATCTAGGCGCTCAGTTTATCCATTCTTTTTTTTGTACTATTAACATGCATGCAAGTCCGAAATATAGGAACACTCGTTTTTACTACTCTTCAAAATTTTCAAGCTAAAGCTAGGAACTCTTAAAGTACAAAGAACAAGAAAACCTAGAAGAGTTAAAAAAATGGTTCTAACCTAATTATTTCTTATCTTTGCGTCTTTATTACATAAATTACGATGTCCATGCTAGAAGCTAGGAAAGTTGGCCAATGGGAAAGGAAATTCGAAGAGGGTAGAATGCAATGCCATAATTACGGCCTAAACAACATTCTACCACTTTGGAGGGCACACCCTATCACGAACTCATGAAGGAAATGCATAGAAGATGGAGTCCGATCACTAGAACATTCCACATAGGTGACACACATATATGTCATACGATTGAAGAGTTTAGGGCTATAATGATGCTCATGCCTTGTCTTATACTACATCTGAAGCTAGTATCAGAGTTGATATCTTTAAAGAAAGTGTTGAAAGAATAATTCAGTTACGTCAATGCAAAAGTGGAAATGATACTCAAGCGTAACTTTATAGATTTCAACAAATGACACAATCTTGTGACTAATAGGGGAGACATTTCGAACATCCCTAACATCCATCTGATGGTCATGACGGTTCTCATCGCACACATTCTTTTGGTTCCTAGTGACGATTGACCTTCTTCAAAAGTTCTTGAGGTTGACTATAACTTAAAAGAAGGACAATACAATATATCGGGATTGGTGCTAGCAAAAATACTCTTACATCTTAAAGAGCCCTTTTTGGGATGGTCTTTGGGATGACCAGACAATATGAACCTAGGTTCTTGAGAAAATCCAAGCACTCACCCCAATAGCTACTACTACAAGCTTCAGTTCATATATCCAAAAAGAATTCCTTAAGGTAGTTAAAACTCATGTGGCGATAAAAGGCGACCAGCCTATTCGGGATTTGATGCCATGGTACAAGATAAACCAAATGGTGCACTCCATGGACAAACAATATATTGTCATGCTGGACAGATTTCTTTAGATTGTGGTTTATCTCACCACGCTCCTCTTCAGACAACTCAGGCTCAAGAGAAGAAAGCCTTTCGAGGGAACCCTATTACCTATCGAAGGATCCATTCACATCAAGCTCTATAAAAAATATTCAGATAGGTGGAATACTGCTAGTAAACTCAAGGTCTCTTCAAGTGTTATAGATTCCAAATTCGACATCACAATGCTAATCAAGGGAAAGAAAAGTCCAAGGCAAGAGGGTTAAAGAGGAAGAGACAACGAACTGAATTTTCTTTTATGCATTTTCCCTTTATTAGACTAAATTTGTTTGTTTTGTTAGATTATATTTTTCTTTTATTTAGAACTTGTGAGTACCACTTGTAGCGAGAGGATGAGGGGTGCATGTTTGCGATTATGAGTTTTTGATTTTATCCATATCAGTAAGGGATTTAAATAAAATGATAGGATCGACTTAATCAATAGAGACGGGGATCTAGCGATTGATGAAGACTTTTGAAAAACGGTTTGAAAGAAATCTTGTTAGGGATTTAATTCACTTTCTATTCTACCAAACCCTTGTAACACTTGAAATAAAATCAAATGTGGAATGTTTACTTGGGTTTGAAGCTTAATATGGAAAATGAGAAGATGACAGAAAGGAACAACACAGCAATTGGTTTATAGATGTTCGGAGCAAACTCTCCTACGTCACCCCTTCTTCCAACCACCAGAAGGATTCACTATAATATGATTCAAATTAAATACAGTTTACACACACTTAGCTCACTATTAAACGGAACACGCTTTGTTTAACTTACAATATGAAGAATATCACTCAGCTAAAGGATGCTTTGATTCTAACTCTCTCTTGATTAACACACAATATAATCAGGAAAGCAGCTTCACAGTATGAATGTTCAAAGACTTGATTTCTCAGTAATTTCAGTAAGCAAGATGATCGACTGATTTCTCTATCTGTTATTCTGGCAGTTCGTCCGTTGTCCTTAGGAATCTTTACATATGCATAGGTACCAACGGTCGAATCTTCAGAATGATACGTGGCACTCTTCCATTGGAACGCCTCCATAGTAAACAACAGACTCTGAAAACAAGGATCGTGGCCGTACACAATAGGTAATGCGCCGAATATTCTTTAGAGATTTACCTACAAAACAAGTAGTGGGAAGGATATTCGCTTACGTGTCATTTGTTGATTAGTTGCATCGGGTTGTGGTACTGATCTTCACTAGAAAGTGGAGTAAGAGTAGCGTACAACTGTAGCACGTGGGTAGGCGGGTGCTAGCTTCAAGCCACTACTTAAGCAAGCAATTAGACGTATTTCAATTAGACGACCTTGTCTAATGAAATCAAACGTCCCCGTCAAATAACATAATCCATTAAACCACCTGGTTTAAAGGGATTAGACTTACGTCTAATTACAATCACTTCAGACTAATTTGAAGGAGTTAGACTGCACGTCTAACTTTCACTAGTTAGACTGTACGTCTAACTTTCTCTTTCTATTAGACTGCACGTCTAACTCCACGAGTTAGACTGCACGTCTAATTCCGTTCCATTTCAGACTAATCTGAAGGAGTTAAACTATACGTCTAACTTTCACGATCCATTAGACTGCACGTCTAACTCCGCTGAGTTAGACTGTACGTCTAATTCCAGATCCATTAGACTGCACGTCTAACTCCACAAGTTAGACTGCACTTCTAATTCTGAAATCCATTAGACTGCACGTCTAACTCCACGAATTAGACTTCACGTCTAATTACGAGATCCATTAGACTGCACGTCTACTCCGTTGAGTTAGACTGCACGTCTAATTACGAGATCCATTAGACTGCACATCTAACTCCACTGAGTTAGACTGCACGTATAATTACAGAGTCAATTAGACTGCACGTCTAATTTTTCCATTTAAACTACACGTCTAACTTCGCTAGTTAGACTGCACGTCTAACTTTGTGCATCTAATGCCAAATCGGTCTAATGAACCTCATTAGAACCAAGTCTGATGAAATTGTTTTTCAATACACTTGCATCAAAAACAATTAGACATATAGATAATCCATTCATCATTCATCATAAAAAATCCAATAGTCAAACTATTTCAACATATGGTCAAAATAATTTGACCCAACAATTTCCCCCTTTTTGATGATGAGATTGAAATCCTGCATAAATAACAAATTAAGCATTCATTATATAAATGTAGGGTAAAACTTGTTTATCCATCACACATAACCACTTTCAAAAACCAATATTCCAAAAACATAGTCAAAAAAACGTAGTTTAAACCAAAGTAAGAGAAAGAAAATTATTGTTCTTCCCATTTCACTCGAGGATCGATGGGGAATCGAGTTCCTTAATATCTCATCCCTTCACCCGTTATCTCTTGACCGGTTAACAGATTGCGAAAAGGGGAAGAGCCCGAACACCACGACTGCTTCCACTAGATCTCCCACCATGATCACCACCACTAGCACGACCTCCTTATCATAACCAGATTGCCCATCACGATCACCACTACTGCTTCGGCCTCCGCAATTACCACCACTTCTACCTCCGCCTCTTTTTGTTGGCCTTGGATTTTTATCGTTGGTTGATGCTCGCTTAGATCTGGTGCCGGTTGATACACCGTCACCTCTTCTACTGGGCTCACCTTGGGTGATACGAGACTATTCTTTTTCAGCAACAACTTTAACATTCTCTTTCTCTTGAAACTTTCTTGCAATGGAGTCAGCATACTCCAACCTTTCACCATCTGTTCTTCTCAGACTTCCTTGAATTCAATGAGATGATTCTTGTATAATTCCATTGATTCCAAGACCTCACGATGATTATCAAAATTGATTTGTCTTTCAAGACTCATCATTTCAGATTGCCGACTGAAGAGCTGTTTTTCAAATTTGGAGAAATTTAGATTGCAACATGACTCTCATGCGTATTCTTCTTCAGAGTATTATCCAATTCTTTAAGGATTTTGACACATTCAGCAACTTCTTTTTTGTCCTCTTTTCGAGTCTTCAAAATATTTACTACATGTGATCCCATAGCCATCACATTTGTCTGAAGAGAGGAAAGCAGAGATGTCATCGACTTCAGAAGCTTGGTACCATCAGTAGAGGATCCTTCATTTGATGAATCATCTTGTGATTCTGCAGCCATGCTCTGAATGAGATTAGCTTAAGTGTGAATCTACAAAGATTACTCGGGTTCATCCTTCTCAGACTCATTACCAGTTTTATTCTTCTTTTCTTCTTCTAGCTCCCTTTCTGCTCTTAGAAATCTATCATACAGATTTCCCTTACTGTGGAGAGTATGAAGAAAATTCTCATGAAGACTACCAACAATAATATTGGGAAAAGGAAGAGGCTTGAGAGTTCTAGTATTTTGATCATGTTCCCCCTCAAAGGAGGAACTCACTTCTTCTGCATCTTTGTCTTTTGAGTGTTCCTCCTCAAATCTGGTAAACCCTTGCTGACTAGCTTCAGCCTCTTTTTCTTGAGCTTCCTCTATTCTGACAACATGGGATATCACAACTTCTTCTTCATTTGGAGTCTGAACAGTCTCCACAACAATTTCGTTTTCTTGAGTTACAAGAGCTTGGACCAGCTCTTCATCAATAACTTCTTCTTGATTTATAAGAGCTTGTTCTGGCTATTGAATTATCTCTTCTTCTTCTTCTTCTTCCTCTAGAGATGGATTCTCTTGAGTGGGTTCCTTATTTAGCTCGACAAAGGGTTGAGCCATTAAACGTCTTTCTTCTGCAAAAAAGTTTCCAAATTCTATCAGAAGAGCAGTAACTTGCTCATCTGTATCAGAATTGTCAACAGAGACATCCATTGGTTCGTCTTCATCAGAGAAAATGCCAAAATAGCTCACTCTTGAACAATTAGCTCCATCAACGTATCGAGTGACTATAGACAGATAGTCGACCATAATCTCGTCTAATCTCTTTAGGATTTTTAATTCAACTTCAGTACCTTTTTCAATGGGGTTAAAGTTGGCTTTTCTGGCTTCAAGGATGGGGAATAAAGTTCTTCCTCTCAGACAGGCTTTGATAAGATCTTTCCTTTTTAGAGCTTCCGACACCTGTGGAGTTTTAGCCCATTTGAGAACCTTCTTCTCATCTGCTACAAGCTTGCGCCATTGAGTACTTATCCTTGAACCCGTGATTACCTCATCATACTGAATAGATAATCTGTTTTGGCTCCAAGAATCAAAGATTTCCATTTTCTCAGCAGTAACATCCTTGACTTGATTCATCATGAGGTCAACAATACATGTTGCCTCAGAAACATCTTCACTTTCTTCAATTACAACACTTTTCCCTTTTCCAACAACCTCAACAGGTTTTGGAGAGGGTCTTGGTTCACCAAAAACTATTCCACATGACTGCCTTGTGGAACGCAACAATTCATAAGCCGATACAGGTTTCTTGAAAAGTCTAGGAGGAAGCTCTCCTCGAGTGACTTTCCCGGTAACTATTGAATCTTTCGAAATGGGGTTGGTGGAGAGAGGCTCTCTGACAAAAGCAGAGGGTTCTTTTTCAGCATCATTACCAGCAAAAAGGGTAAGGACTGCATCTTGTTTTGGTTGGGAAAATTCTGTAGCACCTGCGGCTACTTGATCAGGTTGTTGAACAGGAGACTCAGTCCTATCAATATTCTTAACATTTGGACCAGCTGACTCAACAGCAGGCCCTTCAGTAGATTCCTTTTTAGGAATAAAAACAGATTTATCTTGTTCCAATACAGGAACATCAAACTTGGGCACATCGGCCAGGGGTAGAGAGGAGGTTACCTTTGATGACACATTCATCGATTTAGACGCACGAGGCGCCTTTGACTTGTCACTTTTTAGAGCAGATGATCTTGAAGATCTCCGCTACTGACTAGCAGCCGGAGACAGGGGAGACATGGGAAGGGTGGCAAGTGCAACTAGACCTTGCCTAATTCTGGAATCAACAGTTTCAGTAACATTCTTTGAAGAGCTCCTTAGGCTAGTGGAACTAGCCTCTGATTTGTTGACAGTCTTGGATCTCTTTGCTCCCGTTGACAAGATGGAAGCGACTGGCTGATTAGATCGAATAATCGATTTTCCACCTATATGTTGGCTGGAAGCACCCGAATGCATTTCCTTAAGATTCTTCATTCTAACCAAAGTGTTGCAACTGTGAACACATTATATACCCTGGTTGAGTTGATCGGTTCTGGTTCGCTCATCAGAACCCCTAAATGTTCCAACAAACGACTTAGTTGAGCAGCAAACGTTATACTTTCTTTGTTCTCCTTGTTGATGGAGAAGCAGAGATTGTTGAATAATGTTGAGGCCCAGTTTACCTGGATCCCCTTTGAAATGACACACATACAGTCAAATCGATCTTGACTATAGAGGTTGAAAGAACCAGCCTTTCCCTGGAGCGCTTTTGCCACCACATCATTTAGCATGTGGTTTAAGGACTTTCTTACTTCCGTTTACATGAATCGCCGAGCCATTGGCAGATAAGACCTTATTCATCTCTTCTCTTACTTCCGTTGACAGATCCTTGTTGAAGCTATGACCCTCCAACGGAAGTTCAAAGAACTCTGCGTAAGAGGCTTCATCGAAAGATACTTCCATCCCATTCACAGTCACTAAGATGAGATCGTCCACCATTGATGTAGATTTAAAGAACTCTCGAACTTCCTTCTCGTAAAAGATGAAAGGATCGCCAAGGATATTTTCCGAGACCGGAATACTCAAGGGTTCTGAACATATCTACCACTTCCGACTGGTCGAAAGTGTAAACTGACGGAAAATCCACCTACAAAGTACAATGACCCAGCGTGATTCTCTTGTTCACCATTTTCAATAGAATACGAACAGACACAAGATTAGCACAGATATTTGAGAGAGAAGGCAAAGAAATCTAGGGTTCTTAGAAATCTTGAGAGATAAAAAGCTTTAAATCTCATGCAAAAATGTCCTTATATAGACCATGGGAAGTTATGCAGGATAACCGTCGTTTTTCCTAGGGGTATGGCCCATCATTAAAAATTAGACGTCATTTCCAAAGAGTCATCATTAAAATTGAGGGTATATCATTCATTCTCTTTTAACTTAAGAGACACGTGTCTTCATGTTATTATGAGATGACTGTTTTAATGTTTGAGCGGGAAAATCAGATATCTCCTCACGTGGACAGTTATCCTTGATCAGTCTAAAAGGCACGTAGTTAGACATTTTTCTTACTCCACAAATCTATAAAACTAAACATCTATTAGACGTGTGGGTCCATTAGACGCATACGTATAATTACGTGTTGTGAAGAATGCGTCTAATGTGTATTAGACGTGTACGTCTAGTTCCGCATAAACATCACATGTTAGACGTGTGTTTGATTAGATGTGAGCATCCTTTTTCTCATGACGTAAAAACGTCTAATGTCTATTAGACGTGTACGTCTAATCGCGTTGGTTTTAAACCATGACATATAGACTTAGATGTATAGATTGTGAGCAAAAATACGTCTAAGTACAGACCATTTCCTTTAGACACCCTTGTCTAACAGACCGATTAAAGTCATTCATCTTGAGAGTATCTTTACTTTCAGACTAATTTTCCCTCTCATTTTGTACAAATACAAAAATGAATAACCAAATGTTTTGAGATCCTTAGAACCAGAAGTATTTTACTACAAAAACACATAAAGACATTTATTCTTCTGAAATGGTAGAGCAGCCATTGTTGATCCTCTAAACTGCATACTGAAAAGAGTATTCTCCATGCTTTCTTCCTGTTATCCTCCTGCATCACCTACATAACAAACAATTTACAAACTTGGTACCCATATTCAATTGGGTCGTTGATCAATTAGTCCCTTAGGAATCCATATTTGACATATTCTAATGGATTTCCCATGTTGCATTGTAATTAATGCGTACGATTTTGACTTAGCAGCCGACTTTCTGCTAGCCACTAATCCCTTAAATTTTGAAGAAGACTTTCTTTTAAAACTCCTTAACTTTGAGTCAGGTTTTAGATTGCTAGACTTGCTAGATGCTTCTAATTTATTCTTCAGCCAGCTAACAGTCGGCGGAACATAAGTAATTTCATTCTTAAAAGCTATTTCCTCACGAATGGGATCAGATTCACTATCAGTCAAACTCCCTTTAACAAAACTTACTGGCTTAAGCTTGTGATTTGATGAGTTTGACTTTTTACAGGACAGGTTAGGGTCATTGCCATCAAATCCTAGACCGGATCTAGATCCAACAGGTTTTAACATACTGATCTGATGTTTAACAGCTTCTCTAGACCTTGTCCATGCACTGACAACATAGTTTAACCTCTTGTTTTCATATGAAATCGTTTGAATCTATTTTTTGAGCATCTCATTCTCAGATGAGATCTCTTTAACTTTCTTTTCAAAAACATTTGATTCAAGAGTTTGAGGTAAAACTTGTTCAGATATATCAGGTGAAGATTTAGTTTCATTTAGGGATTCTGCTAGCTTTCTGTACTCAATGACCATGTCATTTAGTGCAGCTACCAGTTGTTCCCTTGAAAATATTTTGGAAGAGAAGTCAAATACCTCAGTTTCCTGAGTCTGTTCTTCATCTTCTCTTTCCATGAAGCAGGCCACTTCTTCGTCATCACTATCACTTGATGAGAAGTTGGAGTCACGGATGCTTCTTCGGTTCTTCCTGTCACCTGCAATAAGAGCCTTCAGCTCTTTTCCACCATCCTTCGTATCTTCATGTTTTGGCTTCTGGCATTACGATTGATAATGACCTAGAATACCACAGTTAAAACACCTAACGTTAGCTTTTGATTTCTTATTATCATTAGAATTTGAAGAGCTTGAGTTAGGATTTCTCTTCTTCATGAAGTCGCCAAACTTCTTCACAAAGAGAGACATGGCGTCGTTGCTCAGTTGCTGTGCAACCATCTTCGCATCAGTAGCAACAGGTGGCTCTTCAGCAGTCACCAGGGCTTTGGAAATGATAATAGATGTGGATTGATCTTATTCAATCCTACATTTCAGCTCGAACTCATAGGCCTTGTGATCAGCAAACAAATCGAAGAGAGAGATCTTGTTGAGATCTTTAGACTCCCTCATAGCCATTGTCTTTATGTCCCATTCCCTTGGAAGAGCACGCATGACCTTGATAGCAAGCTCCCTGTTGCTATAAGTCTTGCCAAGGATGGATAAGGATGAAACAATCTTGCTGAATCTGGTGTAGAACTCGTTCATTGTTTTACCAGGACGCATCTTGAAACTGTCAAATTGTTGAGTAGCAACCATAATCTTATTTTCCTTAGTTTGCTCGTTGCCCTCACACAGCTGAGTAAGTCTGTCCCATACCTCTTTAACAGTATCACACTCGATAATGTAGTTAACATGCTGTCATTGAGAGACCTGTACATAACATCAAGAGCCATGTTGTTGAGATTGTTCTGCTTCTTTTTTTCACTGGTCTAGTCAACTTTCTCCTTATTAATCTTGATAGGACCCTCTGTGATGACACTCCACATATCGTCATGAAGGGAAGAGAGATGAGCACGAACTCTCTTCTTCCACACGATGTAGTTTTCTCGAGAGAAGATTGGAATGGCGGTTGCACTTGCATCTTTGGTTATGGTAGTCATTTTTCAGAAAAGGCTTGAGAATAGAAACAGAGCTCTGATACCAATTGATAGGATCGGATTAATCAATAGAGACGGGAATTTGGCGATTGATGAAGGCTTATGAAAAACGGTTTGAAAGAAATCTTGTTAGGGATTTAATTCACTTTCTATTCTACGCAAACCCTTGTAAACACTTGAAACAAAATCAAGTGCGAAATGTTTACTTGGGTTTGAAGCTTAAGATGAAAAATGAGAAGATGACAGAAAGGAACAACACATCAATTTGTTTATGGATGTTCGGAGAAAACACTTCTACATTACCCCTTCTTCCAACCACCGGAAGGATTCATATGTGTTGATAGACTCAAAATCCACATGCATTGTGTTATGAGAGAATGACACAATCTTCTTAGTAGACATCTTAAAGTTTGAGGAAGAGTGTGGACTAAAAGGATTAGGGTTTCTTTATAGAGAAGGAAGAGAAAACTTTAAGAATCTAGGGTTTTATAAATCTCAAATAGGTGTGAAAATTCTTTTGGCATGCAAGGCTTCCTTAAATAGAATTTGAAGGATCACGTGTCCAAGCGACACTATTTGAAAATAGACCATCATTTAATTAAAGTGTTTTCCCAAGAAACTCATAATTAAAAGACGTCATTTTAAAATATCATAAAAGCTATCATTAACAGAAAGGCGTGAAGTAATTAACCATCATTAATATTAGTCATATTTTTAATATTGAGAGATACATGTCTTCATGTTATTTGAGACTAGAAATATGACTGTTCAATTTCTGGGCGGGAAAAGTACATAGACAACTCATGAGACGTTGGACAACTGTCCCACTCGTCCGAAGATGAGTCGTCTAAAGACATACGTAGTTAGACGTTGTCTATGCTATCCACATACCTTACGTCTAAGCTAGGTAGATGTCTGTTCGGAAGGCGTCTGATCATGCACGTCTACAGACGCTTAGCATAAGTCTAGACGTCTTCTGATCACGCACATCTACAAACGCTTAACATAAGTCTGGACATTGTCTGATCACGCACATTTACAGACGCTTCAACATAAGTCTGGACGTTGTCTGATCACGCACGTCTATAGATGCTTCAGACGTCTTTCTCACATTTAGACGTCTAACTAAGCTTATATGCAAGTTGCGTAAACACAACTCGCCTAAATACATGGTTTCTTTAGACAACTGATCTGATCAGTCCGATTGAGACATCTGTCTACACACGTCTTTCTAACCACTTTAATCAACAAATTTCCCCCTCAATTTGTGCATGATTAATTAAATAAAAATTTAATTTTATCTACAAGACCTAAAACATTTTTGAAATAAGAAAACTTAGTCTCGGGGAGTGGCTTTGTGAACACGTCTACCACTTGTTGATCTGTTGGGACATATTCTAGACGAATATGCTTCTAACTGACATGTTCTCGGATGAAATGGTATCAGATGTCGATATGCTTAGTCCGAGAGTGCAACAACGGGCTTTATGTAATTGCTATGGAACTAGTGTTGTCGTAGAAAATCGGTGACTCTTCCACCTCAATGTCGTAGTCCCTTAACTTTTGTTGAACCCACAAGAGCTGAGAGAAACAACTGTCTGCAACAAGGTACTCGGCCTCTGTTGTAGACGTGGTGAAAGACGTCTGTTTCTTGCTGAACCAAGAAATTAGACGATCACCAAGGAACTAGCAAGTCCCACTGGTGCTCTTTCGATCAATCTTGCAGCCTGCATAATCTACATCAGAATAGCTAATTAAATTGAAACTGAAATCTTTTGAATACCACAATCCCACATTTTGAGTTCCTTTTAAATACTTAAAAATACGCATAACATCAATATAATGAGATTGTTTAGGGTTAGCCTGAAATATTCCACAAACGCCGACGACAAACAGAATATCTGACCGGCTAGCAGAAAGGTAAAGTAGAGAACCAATAATCCCTCTACAAGCAATTATGTCGACACTCTGGCCATCTTCATCCTTGTCGAGCTTGCTGGAAGAGTTAATTGGAGTAGCTATAGCCGAGAAACTTTCCATTCCAAACTTCTTTAGTATCTCCCTAGTGTACTTGGCATGATTGATGAATATGCCATCTTCAAGTTGATGTACTTGAAGACCAATAAAGAAATTAAATTCTCCCATCATACTCATCACAAATTTGTCATGCACCAACTTAGAGAATTTCTCACATAATTTAGGGTTAGTTGACCAAAATATGTTATCATCAACATATACTTGAACAAGAAAAATATGAGAATCTTTAACAAATCTAAATAGAGTTTTGTCTATTGTGCCAATTACAAAATCACCATCAAATAAAAACTTTATTAAAGTATCATACCAAGCTCTAGGATCTTGTTTAAGACCATAAGGCTTTGTCAAATTTAAAAACATGATTTGAAAATGACTGATCTTGAAAGCCAGACGACTATTCAACATACACATCCTCATTTAAAATTCCATTTAAAAATGCATTTTTCACATTCGTTTGATAAACTTTAAAATTCTTAAAAGATGCATAAGCTAAGAATTGATTCTGATTGCTTCAAGTCTAACAACAGGGCGAATGACTTCTCAAATTCAATTCCTTCCTATTGTTTATAACCTCGAGCTACCAATCGGGCTTTGTTTCTCACAACTAAGCCATCTTCACTAAGCTTGTTTTGAAAAACCCATATGGTCCCAATAATCGATTGATTAGTCGGTCTTGGAGTCAGATGCCACACTTTATTTCTTTCAAATTGATTCAACTCCTCTTGCATTGAATTAATCCAATCTGGATCAAGCAATGCTTCATTGATCTTCTTTGATTAAATTTGAGAAAGAAAGGCGGAGTTTGCCATTTCATCTTGTAATTTGTGTCTAGTCCTAAGAGGAGCAATAGGATTACAAATTATCAATTAAGGTGGATGATTTTTGTTCCATTTAAAGCTTGGTCCCAAAAGATTAGACGTCTGGTCAGACTGCCCCGCGACATCCGAACTGTCAGCTGTCTACTAACTTGTAGTTTGAAGGTCTAGTTGACTCTCAACCGGATTAGCTGTCTGATTAGACGAGTAAATTCTATTGATTGAGGCTTCATCATGACTATCGGATTCAAGATTTATCGCTTCTAATCTGTTAGCAATTTCAATGAATTCGTCAAAATTATTTTTAACAGATTCATCATAAATAACATGATAGGATTCTTCAACAATTAGAGTTCTATTATTATAAACTCTATAAACTTTACTAATTGAAGATTATCCTACCATGATTCCAGCATCTACTTTAGCATCAAAAGCAGTTAAATGATTTTTCTCATTGTTGTGAATAAAACATTTACACCTGAAAATTCGAAAATATAAAACTTTAATAATTCTTCCATAAAATAGTTCATAAGGTGTTTTGCTGAAGCGTTTATTAATCATTGACCGATTTTGTGAATAACAAGCTGTGTTTATGGCTTCTGCCCATAACTTCTAAGAAACACCTGAGTCAGCTAACATAGATCTCGCTGCTTCCTTTAGAGTTATGACTCTCCTCTCAGCAACACCATTTTGTTGTGGAGTTCTAGCACTAAAAAACTCGTGTCTAATATTAGACTCCTCGAGGTAAGAAGATAGACGTTTGTTGGTGAACTCGGTTCCCTAGTCACTTCTAATTTTTATGATGCTTAAAGATTTTTCGTTTTGAAGTCTTCTAAAGATCTTTATCAAATTCTCAGCAGTTTGATCCTTATAAGGTAGAAATATAACCCAAGTAAATCTTGAAAAATCATCAATTATGACCAGAGTGAATCTCATTCCTCCATGCTTTTTACTGAAATTGGACCGAACAGGTCCATATGCAATAGTTCCAAGCATTGGTTGGATTGAGATTTCCCTTTACTCTTAAAAGTTGATCTGACCTGTTTGCCCAACTGTCAAGCAGGACAGACCCTGTCCTTTGAAAAATTCAATTTAGGTAAACTAGAAACTAAATCATGTGAAGAAATATTATTAATAATTTTAAAATTAAGATGATTTAATCTCTTATGCCATAACCAGTTTTGATAGTTTTTGGCTATCATGCATACGGGATTAAATATCTTATTTTTCCAGTTTATTTTGTAAGAGTTTCCTACTCTACTTCCGGTCAGCAGGGTGTTGCACTGCTGATCTTTAACCAGACACACATGAGTTTGAAAATCAAAAGTAAATTCATTGTCACACAATTGACTTATACTAATCAGGTTATAGTATAGGTTTTCAACAAGTAGCACATTGTTGATGGTTAGGTTACCATGGATAATCTTACCCTTACCCACGCACGGTCTTACCCTTGTTGTTATCACCAAAAGTGATCTTAGGCCCAATGCACTTTATTATTTCAGTTAGAAGTCGTCTATCACCGGTCATGTGTCTAGTGCAGCGACTTTCTAGATACCAGACGGATTCTTCCAAGTAGTTGACCTATTGTACCTATAAATAAACATATTTACAGCTTTTGGTACCCACATTCAATTGGGTCCTCGATTAATCAGTCCCTTGGGAATCCATATTTAAATTATCTTGATGGATTTCCCATGTTGTGTTGTGAGCAATGCGTATGATTTAGGCTTAACAGACGTCTTCTTGCTAGCAGTTCTTCTATTAACTTTAAAGGATGGTTTTTGTCTAAAACTCCTTGACTTTTTATCAAGTTTTGGTTTTCCAGACTTGCTGGTTGCTCCTTTCCTAGGCTTCATCCAGCTTTTAGTTGGCTTTACATAAATAATCTAATCCTTTAATGTTAAGTCTTCACAACTTGAATTAGTCCCTTTATCAGTTAAACTATCCCTAAACAAACTTATAGCCTTAAACTTGTCTTTCACCAGGTTTAACTTTTTACAAGACTTGTTTGGGCTGCCATTATAAAATCCTAAACCAGATTTGCATCCGGCAGGCCTCAACAGACTAATCTGCTGTCTAACTGCATCTCCAGACCTCGTCTAGGAACTGACCACATAAGACAAACGTTGGTTTTCAGAAGAAAAAGTTTGAACCTTTTCCTTGAGCTTCTCATTCTCATATGAGAGCTCAATCATAATTTGTTTTCAAAATCTTTTGGTTCAGAAGTTTGAGATAAAGAGGTGTTAATAGTTTCATTTTTCAATTTCATCTCATTGTCAGAATCTGACAACTTCTTGTATTCAATGACCATGTCATTAAGTGCATCAGTTAAATCATCTCTTGTAAACTCTTCAGAGGAGAAGTCAAATACCTCAGATTCTTCCTCTGCCATGAATCAAGTAACGTCTTCATCATCATTGTCGCTAGACGATGACTCATCTGAGTCGCTTTGGGCCCACTTGGCTTTTCTATCGGCAGCCATGAGAGTCTTCAACTCTTTCTTGTTCTTCTTCTCATCCTTTCTCTTGTCATCACGCTTTGGCTTCCTGTATTTCGCCTTGAAGTGTCCTAGTTTATCATAGTTAAAACATTTCAAGTTAGCCTTTTAATTACTCTTATCATTATCGTTATTATTTGAATAGGTTGAGTTAGGATTGCTATTCTTCATGAATTTATCGAATTTCTTCACAAAGAGAGCCATGACATCGCTGCTAATCTGCTCGGTAGTAGTCTTCACAATCATGGAAACAGATGGCTCCTCAGCAGTCACCAACGCCTTGGTAGAGATGAATAATGTGGAAGGCTCCTCTTCGTTCCTAGAGTTTATTTCAAACTCATAGGCCTTCAGATCGGCTAGAAAATCATAGAGCTCCATCTTATTGAGGTCTTTAGACTCTCTCATGGCCATCATCTTAATATCCAACTCTCTGGGAAGAGCACGCATGACTTTGATCGCAACCTCTCTGTTTCTATAAGTCTTGCCCAAAGTGAAGAGAGTAGTGATAATATTACTGAACCTCTCATCGAATTCAGTCATCGTCTCTCCAAAACATATCTTGATGTTATCAAACTGCTGTGAGGCAACCATGAGTTTGTTTTATTTGGTTTTCTCATTGCCCTCATAAAGTTGAGTCAACTTCTCCTAAATTTCTTTGCTAGTGGGGCATGTGATGATCTTGTTGAACATGTTATTATCCAATGTCTTGTAGAGAATGTCTTTTGCCATGTTCTCGAGGCTGTTCTTCCTCTTATCTTCACTAGTCCACTCAAACCTCGGCTTCTCCTTCATCATAGGAGTACCATCGGGGTTAAGAGTGGAATTGGCCTTCATTATCTTCATTGGACCATCGGTGATGACATACTACATGTCATCATCTATGGACGATAGATGAGCTTGCACTCTCACTTTCCATCCGTTGTAGTTTTCCTGAGAGCACATAAGAACCTTATTGGTGACAACCATAAACATGATTTAAAAGTCTGATGGTGCTTGAGAATAGAAAACCTTGGCTCTAATACCACTTGTTAGGATCAGTGTTGACTATAGTGACGAAGGTCTGACTATAGTTAACGGCTTACAAACTTCGATTCGAATTTTAACTCTGTTAGAAGTTAAAATTTGTTTCTATTTCAAAAATCTTCACAAACTCTTGAACAAGTTCAAGTGCGAAACTGTTTGTTGTATTTGAAGCTTCAGACAGATGAATGTAAATGGCAAAAAATAAAGAACATAAGGAGTTTATGGATGTTCGGAGATAAAAGTCCTACGTCACACCTTCTTCCTCAACAGGAAGGATATTCACTAGAAGACTTTGATTGGTATAGAGAACACTATACAAACCCAGTAAGAAACCACAGGACTTAACAACTACCTTCTTCTAAATTCTAGCTAACTCTCTGTTGAACAAAATACTCTCTGTTCAACTTACAATACTGAAGTTTCACACAAAAATAATAGTGAATTCTCAGGAATATTTTGAACACATTGCTTTAAATGGGGAGTATATCTTGATAGCTCGATCATAAAATGATTCGATTGTATGCAAGTTGTGACCAACCTTCGAGCAAGCTATTTATCCGTTGTCCTTGAGTAGCAATTTATACTTGAAGTGGGCCAACAGTCGAATCTGAATCTTCTACTTGGACACTTGTCATGTATCCGTTGGACGACCACCAATGGTACGATAGTACAACAGACTGTGAGCGTTGGGATCGTGGCCGTACAGGACTGATAGTGCACCGAATATCCTCTGATATTATGTTGTACTGGAACGTACAACACATTGTGGGTAATGTGAATATTGGCGTACGTGGCAGTTGTTCATTTGTTGAGATATGTAGGCTTGTTGGACTACTGATAACGAGAGCTGTAGATGAGATGAGTACGAAGTTAGATGGATGCTTCATTCAGACGTTTGCTCGCGCTCTTCTTCAGACCACGTCTGGATGAAGATAGACGACGTCTGCTCGCGCTCTTCTTTAGACCACGTCTGATGAAGATAGACGACGTCTGCTCGCGTATTACTTAGACCACGTCTGAAGTAATTAGACGACGTCTACTCGCGCATTACTCAGACCACGTCTGAAATAATTAGACGATGTCTACTCACGCATTACTGAGAACATGTCTGAAGTAATTAGATGACGTCTACTCGCGCATTACTCAGACCACGTCTGAAGTAATTAGACAACGTCTGCTATGGCTCTTCTTTAGATCTGTACCTACACAACGACAAATAACCTAACTTAGTTTTATTCGAACCACATCATCAAAATTATATTGTGCATATTCTCTCAAGTTAATTAATTATTTATTTCTTAATTAATTTTCTCTTTTCTTTGTTTAATTTAATCCAACAGTTTTAATCGAAAAAAGCTTAAATGATTTAGAACGAGAAAATCTAATTAAACTGTTGAAAATGAACAAAGATGTTTTTGCATGGTCCTATAAAGATATGTTATCTAGGTATTGATCCAGAATTCATCAAACACCGCATACCACTTTACGAAGACGCAAAATCGGTAAAGCAAAAGCTCTAGATAATGAAGGAAGAGATCTTGGACAAAATCAAAGAAGAAGTCCAAAAACAACTCAATGCGAGATTCTTTGAAGTAGTTGACTACCAAATTAGGTGGAAACTCTAAAAAAATAAAAGATAGTCTAAATTCAACATTTTAAAATGCACTATAGTCAAATATATCATTTGATTCTTCGTCTCACTTGAGACTCGAGAGAGATGTGAGTTTTGGAGCACGATTATGGAGTTCAAAAACTCCTTTTGGAAAGGGTCGATTTTTGGCGTTACAATTAAGCTCAAGAATACTTAAGGACTATTGATAGAGGGTTTTGGAAGACATAAATCTCAGATCAGACATCCTATTAGGATCGTTTCATCAAAATCCAAATTCAGGACTTGAGGACCCAAGATTTTGAGAAGATCCGAAAAATGACTTAATAAATCGTTCTTTACTACATATCTAGGTATGTTCCGAGGTATATTTTTGAAATTATAATTTATTTCAATTTATTGATATAGAGTATTTAGATTATAGACTTCAAAAATAAAAATCTAAACTAAAACTTCACCTTTTTAACTAAAATTATTTCAACACCCTTTAAGGGCAATCATATAATGGATTTAGTAGACTATCTATAAAATTGGATGAATAAATGGGAAGTCATTAACTTGGTTTGGCAATGCGTGGATTCATCCAATTCGGACCAGATTCCACGAAGATACAATTCAATTCAATTCTAATCTTTAATCAATCTATGACCCGTCTAATTTCAGCTAGCATGAAAATTTATAAGAATTGTGAATTAAGTATTTCAATAAAATTTAGAGAAATAAACAAGAACAATTATTATTTTTAAAAGTCCACCTAATAAAAACTCAAATCTATGAGTTCTACAGTTCTATAATCTATTACTAAGCTAAATGAATCAGAAAAAAAAAATGCAAACGAATAAAATGGTTACTAAACTCAAGAAAATCTAGCAAACAACTTCCACGACAAGCCTCTTCTCACCAGAACATTTTGTGGGACCAAAAACATCCTCCGAAGCTTTAATGGAACACTTCTCCTTTCCAACACATTCCTATAGTAAAAGAAAGACATAGTTTGAGGCATGTTTAGTTAAGTTGTAGTTCGCAAAGTTCATGAACACAACATAATGAGTTTGAACATTAAAAAAACATAGTTTTGGAAATAGAGGATATGAAAACCGTCTTACATTGTGAAGGATGGAAATAGCAGTGCCATTTGAGGCATCACAGTCACCTGCCACAAAACTATCGCCACAATTACCGCGTGGATTACCAAAGCTTGCAAATTTAATATCCGATATCAAACTTCCATAACAAGACAATTCCATCAAGTTGTTCTCGTATGCATTGCCACATGCCTTCCCCACACTAATCGTTTGGAAGTTAACATTCGAAGGGTTGCCTCCAAATTCCTCGAAAAGCACAAGCTCATTCTTATCGCCATTAATGAACGAACGAGGGACATGGTACCTTATAAAATGTTTGAAAAGTCTTAACATGTTACAACTTCTATGTTCTAATAGAACAAACAATGTCTCAATTATAAATGATATTAATATGTTACCATTGTTGTGATGGTTTTCCACAATTACTAACGCATTTATTGTTATCATAACGACCACGATAATCGCAAGGCTCGAGACTACAACCGTCTTCAGCGATAAAACTCGGCCAATACCTTCCAAGACTATGACCATTAACCCAAGCAACACCTTTTCCCATCCCTTGCAAATCAAGGGCAATTCGGTCCTCACCCAATGGTGCTTTAAAGGTTGTCTACATTACATATAACACAACAATAAGTTATAAATATTTTTTATGATAAATAAATTTAAATGTATTATTTTCTAGTACTACCTTGTACCATGTAAGTTTACGGTTAACTGGAAGGTTGTCGGAGGTCCAATATTTGAAAGAAGCCCTAGAATTTGGGGCATAAAATTTGTTGTGTAAGCCTGTTAGACCGTTTTTGTAGACCCATTTGTGAGAAGATAGGTCTTTAATTATTGTTGTGTCACCATTTATTCCTATTATCTGAACCGGACCGGATACTCCACTCTGAATCAAGTCAAATTTAACCCCATAGTTCTGCATATAACAAATTTTCTCTTTTAATACAAGATTAAAAAAATAATCGCAATACATATAATACAAATTTACAACTTATCGAAAAAAAAATATACTTGTAACCCAACGGTAGCACTTAGGAGGGTGATTTGGTTCTTTCCACGATTTAATCTCACTTTCTTGTTGAAAACGTAATTGAAAATTCCATATGATGCCGACTTGGAACCTATTAAACACATTCAAATACAAAATTTAATAAATGTAACATTATAAATAAATAAACTTAATATTAAAAATTACCCAAGTATTCTCCATTCACAAAAACATGGAGTACATGCCCTGTCATGTTTATGTTCAATTGTAGATCGTCTGCATTCCATATTGGATCATTCTTTTCCAGATCCACACTGTTAAATTAACAATTAAGACTTACTTTCCATAGGGTAACAAAAACTATCAAAAGTATATATATATATATGAGTGTGAATATTTCATTATTTTTACCTTGTCATGTACCACAAATAATCACTAACATCGTTGATAATCTTTTGATCAATAATACGGTAGAGAGGATACGATCCCCGCCCCAAATTAACAGTGTCATTTACAACCTCTGGTCTCCATATCCATTTTAAAGACATTGGTTCAACATCAGCCTCATTTTGCTTCTTTGCCATCACCGATGTTTGTGTATTTACCTGCGATAAAAAAAGTTCAAGATTGAGAGAATTCTTCGCCAAAAAAACTATATTAGTCCCACGACTTGCCTTTGCAGTATTGTATGCTTCGGTTTTGCAGTCTGGGAGGATAGAGACCGACCACGCTGGAACGTTGAATTTTTGTCCATTGAGATCGATAATAGCATCCTTCTTATCGTTACTATTGCTGATGAAACAACTCGATTGATCACTTGTAGCATATGTTGTTACCTATATCATAATAAAATATTTAATTTAATTCCCAAGATATAGAATACTTTGGGCCAAACATTCCGGTTACGTTCTTGTTTAAACTCAAAGCGTTTCTAGATTAAATTGAACCTATGACATTTTAGTTTTTTAAGCGGACTCTTACCACCGAACTACTTACTTAGGTTAGATTAGGTGGGGTATTCAAAATTGTTTTTAATCATAGTTTATTTGAAAATATTGATGATAAGAAATGGATTATTTGGATTAATTATTAAAATATTATTTTGTGTTTAAAGATAAATAATATATAAAATAAAATAAAAATATTTTGATATTTTAGTTAATAACTTAAATAATTTGATTTTTTTTTAAAAAATATGAGAGGATAAAAAACTGTTTAAAAATAATCCAAATAACCATTTGATCAAACAAGCTAACTCATGTGGCTATCGAAATATCTATAAGATAGAAGAAGTCGTTATGTCAAACCAATAAATAATCGAATAACATAAATTAGACAATTATGGTATAGCAGTTCATACCATAACGCTAGACCCCCTATCGATGTTCGTAATATTTCCAAGCGTTAGCGTCCTTTCAATTGATTTCAACGTGTTGTGAAGCTTTGTCAAGTGCCCGTATTTCGGTTGGTTCAAATTGCCTAAAATTATTTTACAATAAATTAAATTTTACTAAAGAATGTATTATACAAAATGTTAAAGAAGAAATTATACCATATTCATCAAGGGGTGCATCATAGTCGTAGGACGTGGTAATATAAGGTCCACCAGCCGATCTATCAAAGTTTGTTCCTCCATGATACTGTACCAAATTTTATATGTTATTATTATCGTAACGTAAAAGTACAAATCTGAATATCGAGAATAATCAACCATATAATAGTTTTGGAATGTTCCTCCAAATTGGAAAAACTTAGCGACCGAGAAGGCCAAATCCTCTGCGGTTCTATGGGGATCCTTTCCGCCCCAACTCTTAAACCATCCGGTCCAATTTTCCGTCCACATTTTGGGGCTGTTAGGGTTGTTTGGCGTGAATGAATCGCAATACCAACCATTGCATGTATCGATCTGCATTAAAAACTCACGTACTATTATTTGTTTATTATCATATATTTGTTTATTTCATTTATGTATTATATGTACCATCGGTTGGGGAGCGTCGGATTGTTGACACATGATCCATGGAACCCCGATGTTCAGTGAAACCGCCAACTTGGCGCACCAATCGATGTATGATTTGCCCGCCGCTCCATAACCGTTCATTATGTTTCCGTATTCGTTTTCAATCTGTGTTTGAATAATAACAATAATAATGTTGTTATTATTATTGTTATCGATATTTTTGTTATGTAACAAATTTAAAAAGTTTGTAACCTGGGCGAGAATAATCGGTCCTCCTTGAGAAGCGAAAAGTTTTTCTTCCTTCATCTTGTCTACTATCAATGTGGTGAAATTTTGCATTTCATTCTATTAAAATAATATAATTCAATAATTAATATAATTCAATAAAATAGAAATATAATTAATAAGCCTCAATATTTGTTTTGAAAACCTTTACAATAACCCAATTTAAACTTTTTGCCTTCATGAATTGGATTATTTCAAAGGGTTACCAAATTTTAATTAGGAAAAATGAAAATTATAAAATTGTTTAAGAACTAATTTATGAGTTTCTCTCGTTAACAATAAATTAATTATTAATTGATAAAATTTACTCACCATAAAGACTGTATTGGCAGTTCGTATCTCAATACCAGGCAAATTGTGCAACCAAACAGGGAATCCCCTAAACGGATTTAATTACACAATTATTATATTATAATTTTTTTTATAGAGAATTAAACTAAATTAAAATAGAAAAAATACCCATAATTCCATTCCGCGCAAACATATGGTCCAATTCGAAGGACAGCGTAAAGTCCTTCGGATTGAACCGTCTTAATGAATTTGACAAGATCAAGGTTATCGGAAAAATCATATTGACGACGACGGGCTTCATGTGCGTTCCAAAAAACGTAAGTCTCAATTGCATCCAAACCTCCTTCTTTGGCCTTCTTAATTAAATCTGGCCACATCTGTCCATTTACATAAATCACCATTTTAGTATTAATTATATTTTTATCAAATTATTTAAAATAAGGATGATTACAGTTTTTTTTAATAAATTTAGATCCAATTTTACTAACATATTTCAGATCAATTGAAATCCAAGCCGTTTTGGATAATATTTTAAATATATGATAATATACATTCAATCATTTGCATTTTGCAAACTATTTTTTATTTTAAAATTAATCAAATAAAAATAAATACAAAAACAATAACATAACAACATTTTTTTCAAATTGGTATATAACTAAAATTTATTTTTAAATCATAACATTAATTTATATATTTTCATTGTGGGTCAGATTTGTTCGGATAATACACCTTATATATATTTAATTATAATAAATTAATTTTATTATATCCTACCAATTCTATATTTTTCTGTTTGAATTAATCAATATATTGTTGGACTCTCTCCTAATTCAAATCATTAAGTAACCAAATCTCATATTTTTTCATTATACAAAACCAATTTATTAAAAAAAATCAATCCGGTCTCTTTTTTATTTACAAAGAATAAATCACAATCCTATTATTAATCATTTTCTAATCCAAATTTTCAAACCACAATGAATAACCAAATATTCTTATTCTTTCATCAAAACAAGACCAATTTATAGTAAAAGATAAATACAAATCAATCATTAAGCCTTAGACACGATTAAAACAAAGTCGGTTTTACCTCGGGTGTGCTGCGTGGATAATGGATGGAACCGGATATGAGAATACGATGCTGGCCGTCGATGATAATTGCTCGTCCATCGTTAGAGACTTGAATGGCTGAGATTAATCTAGGGATGAAAACTAATAGAAGAAGAATTGAAGGCAATGATATTACACGAAAATCCATTTGTTAATTAGTGTATAGGATCATGAAGAGCAAAGGAATTATAAGGGAGTATTTATAGCAGATATTAATTTCTTAATTACGGATTAATTAAGATAATTCCTATATTGGCGTTATCACTATTGACTAAGAGTTAAGACTGCAACATTCATTTTATATATATTCCTATAATTATTAAATAATTACCATTAATTGGATAAGATAATTCTTATAACTCCTATATTTATATATAATTATTAAATCTATTTCATATATATAAAATATTAAAAAAATATATATATATATAAACAAAATTATTTGAGTAATTTTTAATTACTCACTTATTTTTAATCCTCAAATTATTTTTTAAAATATATATATAAAAGATTTAATAATTATATAATATAAATATAAAAATTAATGATTAAAAATTTAATAATTAAGTAGGTAATCTGCAAACACACTTAACCAAACTTAACCAGATCGCGGAACTTGTCACCAAACCGGTTCAACCCAAAAATTTCGGGTTAATATCCATTTTTTATTCCGCTAGATTAGAAGTGGGAATTAAATATTTATATATATATATAAGAGTTGTAATAATTATATATATAAATATAAATATAATAATGAAAATATATATAATAATTGCGTTTAAACAAAAACATTGATAAAGGGTTATTGATGACTTTATGTTTGAAAGACGATTTATTTAAAAAAATAATAATAATTTGAAAGTAAAAAAAAAGTAAATAATCAGAATAATTGAAGTACCACCTAACTTAATTTAATTTGCATAATTACATATCATAAATTTTGATTTTAATTTATATTTCATAACTGGATAAAGAATAAATTATTTTTAAAACAAATGATAATGATGACAAGGCTTATCTCAAATTTATTACGTACTTTAATTGGCATTCAAAGTCAACATACATTTATTTGGGTAAAAGTAATTAGTGTTGACCTAAACTCCTAGTATTTAAGAGTAAATAATAAGTATATAATAGTAATTGTTGAAGTTACCATTTCCGTATGTGATTACAATAAAGAATTTACAGTAAAATGTAGAAATTTGTACTTAATTATTTGAGTTAAATTATAATTCAATAATATTGTGGTTTCACATTTAATATTGTCAATTTATTTTGAGAAGTAAATATATTTTAAATTTCTTTCTCTAAAAATAAGATTGGAAAATGTTACTATCATTTCTTCACTATCATATTAGGAACATTTAGATTATAAAGTATATCTACTTAAATTACTTTAACTAAAATAATTTACAGTATAAATAGTTACAAAATTAATTTAAAATATATATAAAAAAAATACAAATATAACATTATAAATATGATTCAAATTAAATTTTATTGTATTTTGTTTGCTACATTAAAGTTTGACTAATTTATTAAATTTAAAAATAAATAAATAAATAATAATTATCTTTTATACCATAAATTTGCCATAGTTCCAAATTTTCTTGTAACAACAAAACTAGAATTTTTTTTCTTCTTATATATATATATTTTTTTTTTCTTGAACTTTTTTTTCTTTTCTATTTTTATGGTTGCTTTTTTAGTCTAGTAGTTTAATCTTTGTGACTTAATGTATAATTACTCTATAAATACCATATAATATCGGATTTTAACCATAAAAGTGAAATTACTATAATCGACGACACTCTCGAGGGAGGACGTAAAGAGTTTGGCGAGCCTCATTATATCTTGGGTTCTTTATTTAGTTTTGTCTATTGTTATTAGTTTACGCAGTTAATAAAATCAACAATTGGTGTCAGAATATCGTTGAGATTTAACCTAAACTAATTAAAGAGGAATATGTTGTGGAGAAGAAAAGACGAATTTGCTTGACTAGTCGAAACTTCCAAACGAATATAAATTTTAGTAGCGGTAACAAGAAGTAGGCTTCTTCTTTATTAGTCGGTGAAAAGCAGAAAACTGGGTTACCAGTTTTTCTTTCTTTCCAAAAATAGATCGACAAAATCTGAAGCAGAGTTGAAAATTTTCAGATTTAGTTCTTCATTTTGGTATAAGAACAGAAATTTGAAGGCATATTTTTATTAACTTTGCTTTGATTGGCTTGTTAATTATATAAAAAGGGGATAGAAATAAATCAAAAGCTTAGGGCTTCCTTGATTTAGGTCCTATTTGTTTATTAAAATAAGCAAAAGGCTTATTTGATTCTAGATTCCAACAAGTTCTTGAGACTGTATTTGGCATTTTTAGATATTTTTTTTGGAAAATGACTTATCATCATTTAATTAAAAACCCAAAAGGTTTACATGAGTTTTGAATTAGAACAAAAAACCATTTGCTCTAATTTTAATGAATCAACAAGATAACATGAAATGAACTTAAAGCAATAAAAAAAAGCTTACAAATAACCAAACAAGCAAATAAATCAAATAATTATCGTGCTTTTATTCTTGAAAGTTTAGTGACTTCATCGAAATTGATACGCCAATTTTGACAAATTGCTCAATTATCCGGAGTTGTGGGAATTCTCCTCCACATATGAATAAAAACATGCCCATCAATGACAATTTCCCTCTAATTTTTCTCAACATTCCTTCTTTCCTTTGAAAAATCCTTGCATTTATTTTTGTCCATATTTAATACACCATAACACCAAAGTAACACTTGATGATGTTAACAAAGAACAAATCTCTTTTGGCATTTCCAAGCACCAATTCTTTGATATGAATCCAATCATTGAGAAAATTATTCAATCTCATGAAAGTGATAAATTTTCTCCAAATGATACTTGTATAAGGCCAGCGTCTTTTCACCAATCATCAAAGAACACAACTAGAACTCAGAATAGACATATAATTGTTAACTCGATCTCTTATCATAAGTCTTTCTCGAAAAGCAAACCAAAGAACAACTTGATGTTGAGGCATGATCATTCTTATCCCTTAACACATAAACTTTGCCAAGCAAGCTCGAATTAAACTTACCATTAATCTCAACTTTCAATGAATGTGAGTCACCATGCTTATGGAAATTTATTCGATTAACCTCCTCAGGAAACTTTTAACACCTTCTGAAATTTGACTTAGAAGTGTATTCCACTTTCCATCCTTGATATCCCGTACCTTAGAAAATTTGGTAATCTTTTATTATACTATAAACACCCCATTTTTACAGTCCAAAATTAAATAAAATTTTCCGTTCTAGTATGATGATCATACTTGATTATTGGACTAGGAGAAAAAAAATTAAAAACACTTTTCAGAAATGGGTTAAATTGACCTTTGAAGAGCGGTTCAATTGCAAAATTTCAAAATTACTTAGAATTTTATTGACCCAATACTTTCAGAATAATTGGTTTGAAGAATCATGAATTTTGAGTATAATATTGTTATTGAACAAAATGTACAAAACACTTACTTTTAGGCTTGTTCTTGTACCCAAACATTGTTTTTATAAAATATCAGAATTCGGGATACCTAATACGTTCAGATTAATCGGTTCGAAAAATTATGAATTTTGAGTATAATGTTGATATTTGCTAAGATTTCTCAGCTGAAGAAAAAACAAGTATTTACAACTTTAAAAATTCACCCAAATAGCTACACCCGATAGTTTTGGATGATCTTAGATGTTTTTTAAAGCTTGGAGAGACCTATAAAAGGCCTGTTTGAATACTGATTCAAATCGAAGATATTAACCCCAAGAAATCGGCGGTACAAGATATTGCAACTATAATAAGATCGAACTGAACACACCTACGGTTAATAATTCGTAACTTGAGACACAATGCTTCATAAATTGATTGCTACTTATGGTTAGAAATCTAAGACATATCCCGATCGAATGACACTGGTCCTGAGTATCCATTTGACGCTAAAGGTGGTCTATGCAACCTGACAATACAATGCAAGTACACCAACTTCAATCTTGGAGCGAACTGAAGCTAAGTGTGACTTTATAAATTCATATCTTTTGATTCACTCAACCATTTAGTACAAATGATCTACCATTGGAAATATATTTGAGTTTAATTTCTATTGACAATAAGTAACACTCATGGTTCGACCTACAACCCATATTAGGTCACCCGTAAGCCAAACTGTCCATATCGAGACCAATTGTGTTCCATTGAGAACTGCATGGAACTATAGTCTGTCTTAGACTTCATGGAAAAGACAAAACAATTACCTAACCTCAATACCTTTTCAATGCACCTTGTCTTAGCCTCAACGGTAATTTCAGTCAAAAGTTATAGTCATTTGAAGCCTCGATTGAAATAGGACGACTGAAACCAAGAACAATAGAAAGATAAACTTTAAAAACATGTAGCTTGGCCTACACTTGACCATTAGGCTTGTTTCAAAGATCAAAGTGTAGCATGACCGGTTACCTACAAGAAGGAACTTAGTCAAGACTCGTTTGAGTGAAGAAATGAGTCAGTTCAACTCAATTACTAAGTTACCAGTTTCTAAAATAAAATATTCCAAAGTTACCCTTTCAGAATTTTAAACTCGAGTGCAACGTGCTTCCAAAAATATGTTCGACATGCACATGAAATTTCAAAAAATTTCAAACATGTTTGGAAAAATTCTTGATTCTGGCTGTTATAAATGAGGCTCTAATTACTTCTAATCCAAATCTCCTTACACTCGTGTAATATTTCCTCATAAGGATTCATAGTTTGTTCTACACTCATGAACTCCTTTTCTTCAAGGATTCACAGCTCGAACCTGACAAGAAAACACACAAGCAACATGCAAACCAATAAATTCACATTGTTATTCACGTGTGACCAATATGCATTCAAGATTTCATTATATCTTCTTTTTTTTAAGATAAACCTAACGAGAGTTTAGAGTCACCATTGAACTAAAAATAAGGTTATCCTTTTAAACAGACTTAAGAAATGATAATGATAATCATGAGAAATTTAGTGTCTTAATATCAATATTTGTCTAAATCTATTTGAAGTTTAGAGTCTTATGGACAGGTGCATAAGTCATAACACTACGATCATTTCTTAATGCGTAACCAAACATCGAACCCTTAAGTTGCGAATGTTCTGATTTTCTTTCCTTTAGTTTGTTTGTGAAGTACGCTAAAGTGGAGACTCTTAAAGTCAATTAGAAAACTACGTTTCTACACGTACTAATATAAAACCTATACGATTCAACCAAAAATTCTATGGTACAGAACTCCACTTTTGTTCTTCATCTTAAAAGATATGACAACATCCAATACGAATAGTCTTCCTATCTATTTTTTATGAGTTTTGAAAGGAATATAATCCAATGAGTTCTATAACATAACTTCCATAGAGCACACGATCAAGTCCTTCGAAGCGTCCCTCTATGAGTAAAGCACACGATCAGATAAGTAAGACACACGACCAACCAATTTCGGATAACACAAATCTCCCTTTAAGAGGGGGCATTCATATGTATAAGAAAATTACTCATTAGGAAAAGATCCTTTCACGCCAAAAGAGAAAAAAAAATCCATTCCTGAAAAATGGGAGGAGCGACGAAAAAAAGTTTACAAAAAATTGACAACTCTGTTGGGGAATAACTAGATGCTTATCTAAAAATACGTAGTTGGTCAAACTATCCTAATAATGAAGGAATTTATACTTCTCATTTCACAAGAACCTTTTCTTGAAGGCACAAAACCCGTCAATACAATATGAATATCGCATTTGCATTTGCTTGCCTGCCTATTTGCATGTGGATTAATCCTCATAAGGCTCAACGCCTCTTAATCGGTGAGGTGTGTTAACATATGTATTTTGGTAAACATTGTTTGCATATGAACAAGCTCAAATACCTTTTGAATTTCGAAGTTGTATAGTCAAAGTATCTAAAGGATACTAACTACACTAGTAGGCATTTGTGCTCATGATGTATCTTTAAAACACTAAGATACATCTATCTCTTTCATCTCATTTCTTATTAATTACGACAACAGTTGGTTGTAATCCAATCAATGTGTCATCTTTGCTACATATTTGCATGCTAGAAGAAATAAACGCTCATAAGATTAAAACTCGAGATTATTTTCTAAAAATAAAAGTTAATTAGAACTTTTGTTTTGTTAGAAAAATGATAGTTTGTTAGGTTAACGTTTGGAGCAATACCTCAATGTATTTAGCGAGAATCTTAGTGCATTCACACCTTTCGATGATGATGAAATTATACCACTTACCCGCCCGAGGATCAATAAAGCATTGATAACTCACATACAAAGTTGATGGAGTACAAATACATGTACTTTCATCATCGGGGATAAGTGTATTTGCCCCCACAATCGAGGATTTCCAAGCAATTATTAGGTCCAATATTGACGAGATCATGCATCTAATTCCTTTTCATTCTCAAGAGCCATAGGAGATACTCTAGATCTTCTTTAGGTGCAGTACATATTACATCCTATATATCATTAGAGGATTCCTCTACATGCATAAACTTGACAATGTCACTCGACATTTTAAAGGATCGAGCAGAAGTACCATACATCGCAGACGCATCATGATGGTGCTTTTGGCTAATTATATTCTACGTCCCGTTGAAGACAAACATCCTTCTCTCAGCCTAATCGAGGTAGTTCATGCCATGATGACATGCTCTTAGGGAATAACTGACCTTATGCTCTTCGAAACTCTCATTGGTCTTCACAACATTTTTCTTGGCCCAACGTCCTATTCTCAAAGAGGATCACTCTTGGTCTTATATCTCTGGTTGTTGGACATGCTACATTTTCTACCTCGGTGTTCACTCCCTTGTTCTTCCTTTACATATCTTTAGGTGCAAAGGATAACTAATGTCAACCCTGGTCCGGCTATCCCGGATGATCATCCCATTCATTTCATCATTCCATGGTATGATTTTGATAACATGAAATACAAAATGGATGATTGTCCATTCATCATATTGTTCATATTAGAAGAGGATACCTCTTATGGTACCACTGTTCTATTACGACAATTCGTCATGCAAAAAGCCATTCCATGGGTAGACGTTGTTCCTCAGTACACGAGTCCTAATTCCCAATGCCTTTACTTCAACTACCTATACATGTGGGAGGATGCCCGGTCAATTCAACTTCATGCACGCTAGATCAATGATGTTGTTGAATCCAATGCTCTCTATCACTCATTTGTTATTGAAGGGATTGTTGACCTTGAATCGGAGGATGAAAAAGAAGCAATCGAAGAAGCTAATGACGATATTATATAAACTATGTTTGCTAATGTTAATATGATTTATAAATTGAGTGTCTATTTCATATCCTAAGACATTGTTTGCATGTTGGCAATGTAGCTTATCATTTAGCTTGTATCATTTCATATTGTATGCTGTATTTCTTGCATGTATGACACTAGAAGAAATAGACGTTCATAAAAAAATATTTTTTAAGAAAAAACTATACTTTTGGCACTGATTAAACCCTATTTTCTATAAGTCATAGATTTACTCCTTCTAGACATGATTTTTATGTATTTACAGAGATTTCTTGAGGACTCTCCCTCTTATAATCGTTATAGGTTAGGTGGTATCCTATCCATGGCCCATCTAAGGATTGATACTAGGATGATGGAACATATGCAGTAGCGATAGGATGGATATACTCAGACGTACACCATCGGTCCATATCGTAACGCTCCTACTATCAAGGAGTTTCGTGCTATTTTGCGCTCTCCCACTCGAGTTCTCCTATATCTCCCTTTTTTAGAGGATGCGTGACCCTTTAGAGATTTGTTACAAACTTTCTTCATTGTAGACGATCATACTTCCCGCTTTCTAGCTCGAAACAGAGGTATCAACATATCTACGTGGCATAAACTTATGGAGTGATATACTGATCATGAGGACCAAGAGATAACTTATCACAAAATCTTGGTCATCCTCATAGCTCACATCCTATTATGTCCAAGTGAGACGTGTCAACCTTCCTCATGTATCTTGGAAGTTGTTGTGGCTATAGAAAATTCCCAGTTGGATCTATTGAGGCTCATTTTGGAAGAGACTATTCTTGGAGTTTGTCAGACCCTTCCCGAGCAAACCCATATGTCTAGGAGAGGATTTACTCTTATCCTCTACCCTTAGATGATGGAAAAGCTTAAGTTTCTTCCTCCCCTTGCTGATAGTGTCTATTATGATCATGTTCAAAGGCTCGAATAGAGAGTTGATATAACTTAACACACTAATCCTATCGCCGATAATCATGACAGTCAGTTTGTGGTTCTCTCTTACCACATCCCGATCTCGACATTTTGCAAGAAAAACTGACCTTTCATTGTGTTGTTTGGTCTAGAGGAGATTACCACCTATTGAATTATTTACCTACACATGCAATTTGGAAAATGGTATGGACCTCTTGTTGTAGAACCTTGTCCTACAACTGATGGACCCATTACGATTGAGATATATGATACCTATGCAAATTTGTGGTAGTCTACTTGGACATTGCAGGTTGTTGTTTATTGGTACAATTCCATTATCAAATATAGGAATTTTCATTGGATGACTAGTGTGGAGATGAGTATCTCATTGATAATGGAAGACTCCTCAAAATATGATAATTCTAGGCATGTCATTTATTCCCCCATTCATGAGCAAGTACCTCCACCCGATCATATTGAAGTGACTCCTGATATACTCGACCTCGACATGGGAATTAAATTAGGATCGGATGACGGCTCTTTTCACTTAGATTCTAATCCAGGTTAACTAGAAGACGATGATCCCATAAACATAAATGCATCTCACCACGATCATCTATTCAAGAGGATAGACATAATTGCTTATAAGTAGTATGGATCTCTTGATGACGTAACCTTGCTCATAGAAGAAGAGGCAAGAAACAATCCAGACGATTCCCACATCGATACGGACCTGGAGGAAGATCCAAACTTTGAGCCAGATCTTTGTATTTCACTTACGCTAAGCTAAGAGTTAATTCATTGTAATATATGAGAGTACATTCAACATTGTAAGTTGAACAGAACATTGTCTATTCAATAGAGTGATAGCTAGGAGTTCAGAACAGGTAGTTGTTAAGTCCTGAGTTTTGATTGGGTTTGTGTAGACACTATACAAACCAAAGCCTTCTAGTGGAATCATTTTGGAAACAGAAGAAGGGGTGACGTAGGTGTTTTATCTCCGAACATTCATAAAACTCTGGTGTTATTTCCTTATTACATGTAACAGTCTTGCATTTGCAACTTCAAATCTAGCAAGCATTCCTGCACCTGAATCCGTTCAAGAGCTTGTAACGATTTGTCGAAGAATAGAAACAGATTTTAATCTCTAACAGGGTTAAAATCGCATTGAAAGTGAAAATTTGCTCAATAGTATTCAATCCCCCTTCTATTGTTGAAGTCGATCCTAACAAGTGATATCAGAGCGGGCTTTCTATTCTCAAGCAAAGAATATATCTAAATCATGTCTCTCCTAAACAAAATCCCAATGTTCATCAAGGAAGACTATGATGATTGGAAGATCAGGATGCAAGCTCATTTGGCCGCTCAAGTTGATTAAATGTGGTATGTAGAATAATATTCTCTTATATGGCCAAAATTTTAAAGTAGAAATTGTAATATAACAAGCATGTAAGACATAACGCATGAGCTCTTTCTCACGTGTAACTAAACACCGAACCAATACTAGAATCTCTAAAATGCGTTTGAACACATAAAAATATTTTTCTTTCCTAATTTCTTGATTTCTTGAGTAGTAAATTAGGTGGTGATTCTAAAAAAGTCAAATCTAGTCTAAATTTATATTTTTAAATGCATTCTAATCAAACCTACCATATTGGTTCTTTGTCTCACTCAAGACTCGAAAGGAAGGTGAGTTAAGAGGCGCGACTATCGAGTAACGAAAACCCCTTATTGGAAAGGGTCAATTTACTTTTATGAAGACTCTACTGGGATATTAGATGCTTAACTTGAAATAAAATTTTGGTCATTCATAAGAATAATATGTTACACCTTCAACAAAAATAATTTAAAAAATAAAAAATTTAAAAGACAAAATAATAAATAAAGACAAAAAATGGTACATAACTCGACTTCATCTTTCTACGTGCATTGGTTATAATCTTAGGTATATCACCCTTTGTTTTGAAATAGTACATGTTGTGCGTTGTGTGACGTCATTTATACACCTATTGTCTTATGTGCAAAGATTAGTTAATGAGGAATGACAATCTATTCCAAATGCTTGAGTGATATTTTGTGAGTTTGACTTAGGTCCTGGGATCGATTCCCTCTTCCATATTTTTAGTGCATTTGCCTTTTAGATGTAGCACTAAAAGGTGGGGGGAGAAATTCCCAATTGAAGGTATGCTCTCTTACATTGACGGTTTTCCTTGATATGTCGGGGAGCTAACTCTCTCTTTTGATTTCATTTAGACACAAAAATCGGACACTACTCTCATGACTCGTCGATCGTCGTTTCGATTGATAAAGTCACGTCGAAAACCTTTATGTGCCTACTATATTAATTTAAATATGTGTATGCATATAGTTAGATAGGCGTCCACGAGTACATTCTGACATTAAAAAAATGAAAAAAATGACATCATGTTCGCTTTTCTTTGATGTATGTATTATATGTATGTTTACTTTATATCCTTAGCCATTTAGATAACCACGAGATGTTCAAGCTAGACGAGATGTCATCTTTCGAGGACGATGACTTAGCCATAAAAGTCATAATCAAACAAAAAGTTCAATGCCTTTTACTATTCTTAGTGGAACAACACGAAGATGAGGACAATTTTGATAACAAAAAAATGACATTTGTGGTTAAGTTTCTACATGAAAAATGCCAAAGCAAACGAAGAAGACAAAAGACCAAATGATGAAGAAATGAGGAGCTCGAAGAAGACTCAATTAAATTTTTTTATCCGTTGAACGTAAACTTTTCTTATATTTTATAAAACATTATGTGCATTGTAAAGTGAGGATGAAAGTTGAATTCTTGTAGTTATTTATCTGGTTTACTACTAACCCCCGCTTTTAAATAATTTTATTTTAAATAAAAATGACAAGTTGGAAAGTGTGTGCATATTTCCCCTTAGGACGCGTACATGCATAAATGATGCTATAGGTGGGCATATCATTAATGTGACTTCTCATCTTAACAAACTCTTTAGATCCACAAGTTCTTCAAGACGAACCAAAAATGAGATCCATTGATTAAAATTATCACCAAAGTCACATAGTTGATTAGGCTTCACATGCATAACATTTGAATCGTATTTATGCATTGAAAGGTCATCACTCTAAAAGACACGTTCATGAAATTTTGACATTTCCTTGCTTCAAAACAAGGACGATCATGTCATCTAAACAAAGACATTTCTCGATCCACACAACGATCACGAGAAACACAAAGACAAGAATGGAATACCCAAAGTCTTATACATTGGTATGTTCTACATGACGGACGTAAGCTCATTTTATCCTTTTGGAGAATCTTTGAATTCATTCAAACAAAATGAGTAACTAGAAAAGATAACCACATGGAAATGGAGCAATGTATTGTAGATATACAAACATTCGAAAAATGCTAACTTTAGGTAAAAATTGAGAGATGATGCACTCCATTGATGTGAGGCATATTATAGTTTGATGTAGCCTTAACAAACTATAATATGTACAAACAATGATATCTCAAAGCAACTCAAGTATGCGGAGATGCTAAGGACGAATGTGTGATTCAGGATGGTCATGCCTATTCATCAACCTACAATTGAGGACATGATCTCTTGATCATGACCCATAACTTTAGATCCTAAAAACTTGGCTGAAGATCAAACACAAGGAAAGAATATGCATTCCTCATCAATGTCATATACACTACTACGCTCAACAAACATAAAGTGGCTTTGTTATAACCTTTTGAAGAATTTATTATTCTATTCGAACAAAAGGGGTATCTAGAACAGCTGACCATGTAAATGGACCAATGCATTGCGGATAAACAAGCATGCAAGAAATGATAACTCGGTACAAAAATTGAGATATGATGCACTCCATCAATGAGAGGCCTATAATAATTTTGATGTGGCCCTAACAAGTTATTTATAGGACAACTCATGTTTTTGACGAGGTTATACATGGATCTGGAGTCGACAATACTTGTTCTTATTCTTTGGTCTTCGAATTAGGACATGTTATCTTGATCATAAAAAATTACTTCAAGTCTCAAAAGGCTCTAGTTAAAGCTCAAATTCTAGAACGATTCATGTGAAAGAAGAATCACAACGTCTACTCAGATTGTTTGTCAAACATTCAAGTTAATTGTAGAAGACAATGAAGCATCTCCCGAAAAACCTAAGCAAAAAATTGTGGCATGATCTCTTGATCATAAGAAATGACTCTAGATCCTAGGATCGCGACTAAAGCTCAAACTCTAGAACGACTCTTGTCGAAAAATCTCAACATCTACTCGAGCTAGTGAGTCAAACATTCAAGGTAAAATCACATAAGACAATGAATGATCTCCCGGACAGCTTAAGCGCAAGATTCTTTCCCATACTTAATTGACGGTACAAATGGAAGTCTAAAATGCCATGAATGAAGAATTTGGAGACGTTTAATCCTTCATAGGATTGCATTTACATATACATGCATTAACATTATTTGCATTAAAAATATGTGAAGTCGTTTACCACAAGTAATGTATTTTAAACCATTCAAAAAAAACCTAGTTCAGACTAGATGCATTCCAAAAAACTGAAAAATAAATAAATAAAACCTTAGTTCACACTAGGGGAATTTCCAAAATAAAACCAACGTTTTTGCGCTTTTGAACTATGATTCGACATGATTCCTCTCTCAAGAGGATAGGTAGGCAGCCTTGTCTCGAGGCCTAGTTGTAACCATTTGTTTAAAAAAAAAGATAATGTGAGGAAAGGTCGCCAAGATCCCTCTCTCAAAAAAGTGAGTACTAGAAAAAAAAATAATAAAACGGATATTAGAAATAAGTACAAATCGAGATGAGAGAGTCCCTTTGACGACCGTTTCAAAAGAAACAATAATTTCTTAGACGGTTCGAGCAAAGGATATATGATTGCATCATTTCGTGTACTTGCGACTAATTATAAAAAAGGTAAAGGAGAAACTCGTGGAAATAATCAAAACCTAAGCTCAAACCATGTCAATAAAGAACATTGTTCTGTTCTTAAAAGAAAAGGAAAAAATGTTTCAAAAAATGGGAGATGACTTGAATCTCTAGGCTTGAAAATAAATAAATAATAATAAATGAGCAAATGTAGTCACCGGGATTGAGGCATTGAAATCATCATTGCATGTTCATCTAGACTCTTATATTTATTGCCCAAAGACAAGAATGTGAGTGTATCGATTCTGTCAGATGTAGACGTCAAAAATAGTGGCGCAAAGCGGAAGCTTGATTAAGACATCAAAAATGATGTTTGGGTAAAAAATCACTTTCACAATAAAAAAAAAGTTTTCAAAATTATCGTGAGAGCACGGATTCGAGTGCTTTATTGATGAAATTTGTGTCGAACAAAAAGATAAGAAAAATCGGCCTCCTTTTGAGACGATCCAAAAGCAACGATTGAAATGAGACTCTGAACATGTTTTGATCTAGGATTCGTTCTAAAACGAGAGAGATCAATGCACAATTTAACTCGCAATCAAAAAAGTAAAATATCATAGTAGTGATATATATGATCATTTTCCAAAAACGATAACGTGGAAAAATCATAGACAAGTGCTAGGGGCATTTTCCAAAAAATAAATAAAATGAAATATCTTTAAACTATGGTCATTTTCCAAAAAATGAAAAAAAAAGCCCTGAAGTCATGCACTAGAGGCATTTCCCAAAAACATAAATAAACCATTGAAGTTTAAAAACAAAATAACTCAAGTCATGCACTAGGAGAATTTTCCAAAATAAAAAAAATCCATCAAGTCATTCACTAGAGACATTTTTCAAAATAAATGAAGAGACGGAGTCTTTTAAACAAAAAAAACAAAGTCATTCACTATGGGAATTTTCCTAAAAATAAATGAAGCTTTGAAGTCTTCTTTAAATAAAAAAAGAAACTCAAAATCATGATGAAAAGTGTTTTCTCGAACAAAAAAAAAAGTGGTCATGACGTAAATTGAAAATTTCAAAAAGGAAAAATGATGAAACGGTCAAGACAATCTCTTTAGGATTATGCCTTCTTAGTCCCCTATTTCTAGGCCTTTATGATATTTGTACGCAATAATCATTGAAGGTGTCTTTGCACAAAAGCACACTGCCTAGGCATGAGCAGATGCAAAGATTAACTAGTAAGTTGCTCATTGTGCAAATGACGCAACTCAAACCACTCTTGTTTGATCAAGCGCATGGCTCCTCGAACTACACAATCACAAGACCGGTAAAAATTTTCAAAACGTTAATATACCAAACTGACACAAACCTCTAGCTATATCACGATTTCTGTCACATAACTCGGACTAATTAGACGCGTACACTCGGACTAATTAGATACGCACTTGGAACTAGGATTGTGAGGTTAATATGATGTAGTCGCCCACTTGAGGAAGGGCGTCAACCCTCTAGCTATCTACGCAGATGTTCTACGGACTATAGTGACATAAGATTAATGTATTTGGTTTTCCACTCGATTCGAAAGACGATGAAAACCCTCTTCGGATATTTTATGAAATTGTCTACGGACTATAATAAAGTGAAATTATGTATATGTGAGACATCCACCCGCACAAAGACGCAAAATTCTTCGGTTATCTCACATAGCTCGTCTTTGGACCATAAAAGCTTGAGATCAATACATCGCGTTCATCAATATGGAAAATAATGAAAACATTTTGGTTATCTCACATAGTTGGTCTTAGGAGCATAATAATTTAAGATTAATGCATCATTTTCATCGATTCAAAAGATGATGCAAAACTCGTGTAGTGTTTCGTAATTCATCAACATCCATTACCGGATGATACACTTGTGTCACCAGTAAACACCTTGGTCAAAATTAAAAGTCAATCCTACCACGTTTCACTGACGAAGCAAGACGAACATCTTTCAAGATCCAACCACCTTAAAAGGCAACCAACGAGCACAAAAATTGGGGTATCATCGATCATGTGATTGCTAATTTTTATATATCAATCATTTTAATGCTTTTAAATAAATACATAAAAATAAGTTCAAGTAAAATACAAATTAGGTTAGTCGCAAATGTGGTGTCTATTGTGTCAAACTTGGACATACGTTTTCCAAAACTTAGTCGCAATTTTCAAACTTTTTCCAAGAAAGACATTCTTTAGACACTTAATTTTAAACCATAATTGTATAATTTTTTTTATATATAAATGGTCTTAAAATAAATTATATATATCCATTAATATGTTTTGCTTGTGTTTATTTTTTTCAGATGAAAAAAAACACATCAAATAGGGCCCAAATGCCATAAACACCAAGACCCCTAGATCAAACATTCCTTATCCTTAAAAAGTGACATGAACAAATCCTCAAGAACTGATGAAGGAAACAAATAAAATAGGAATAGAAGGATTCAAACATAACCAAGTTTTCCTCTTCCCCGCTATAGTCCCTTTTCTCCTTCTTTCTCATATGATAGCAAAAACAATGGAGAACATGGGTGTTAGGCGTGCCCTTTCCCTTTTCATCTCTGTTTATATCTACTTTATTTCTTCCTGATACTGCCTATCATAGCCAACAGAAGGCTCTTTCAGAAATATCCGATTTTTGATTTATCGAATCAAATCGTACAAGACAAAATGTCAAGAAACCCTAAATTGAAGCCAAAGAGACCAAAGAAGGGCTCCAAAATGAAGGAAGTGGGGAGAGAAGAGGGAGAATAAAAAAATATCCATGGATGTTCTTCACCAGGTTTAGATTTTTTGATTTTATAAGTTATAGACCTCCATTTTGCAGGGATCAATTAGAGGTTGCTCCTGAACCCATTTGTAAGATGTGTATGTTAGAATTTATAGGGCCCGTGCATTTGCACGGATGAGAATATATATAAAATATTATTTATTTATAAATATTTTAGATAAAATTATGTTTCATTTTAAACTTAATATTAACTTATATTTTATCCATTCGACACTCACTTAATCCCTCAATTTACCCTCATCATGTGACTCATACTTTTTATATGCAATTTTTATCCCTTCGACAAATCACCCACCAATCTTAGTCGACCTCAATTGATGCACGCCTCTTATATTTTGTCAAACTCAACCACTAACCATCCAATTGACCTTCATCTTATGACTCACACTTTTTCACATGACTCTTTATTCCCTCGACAAACAACCCATTGACCTAATCTTGTGACTCACACTTTTTCATATGACTCCATCCCTCGATAAACCACTCACCAATCTTAGTCAACCTTTTTTTACTTCCAATCCAACAAATCAACAACCAATCCCCCAATTGATCACAGACTTCTTATTCAAAATCAAACCAACCACTATCCAACATTCATCTCGTGACCTCACACTTTCAAATGCTCGTCAAACTCAACCACTAACCCTCTAATTGACCCTCATCTTGTGACTCACACTTTTTCATATTCTTCTTTATCCCCTCGACAAACCACCCACTGAACCTAATCTTGTGACTCACACTTTTTTATATGCCTCTATACCTCAACAAACTACTCACCAATCTTAGTTAGCCTCTCTTTTACTCTCACTTCAACAAATCAACAACCAATCCCCAAATTAATCACAAACCTCTTATCCAACGTCAAACCAACTATTAACCACCATCCGACATTCATCTTGTGACCTCACACTTTAAAATGCTCGTCAAACCAACCATTAATTCCAACCTCATACTCGATAAACTACCCACCACCCGACCTCCATCTCGTGACCTCACACATTCAAATGCTCACCACACCAATAACTAATTCCGACCTCACACTCGAAAAACCACCCACCACCCAACCTCTATCTCGTGACCTCACACTTTCAAATTCTCTTCAAACCACTCATCACTTGACCTTCATCTCGTGACCTCACACTTTCAAAAGTTTGCCAAACCAACCACTAATTCCGACCTCACGCTCGACAAACCAGTCAAAAATACATCGTTGAAAATATACATTTGCATGTTTTGGGATTCGAAACCTGGTCTTCAACATGAAATGTGAATACTTAAACCGCTAGATTACTTATGATTGTTGAAATAATTTTATTATTTTGTGTGTGCATATATATTTTGTATTTAATATTTATTAACAATTAGTTAACCACCACCCGACCTCCATCTCGTGATCTCACACTTTTAAATGCTCTCCAAACCAACCAATAATTCTGACTTCACACTCAACAAACCACCCACCACCCAACCTTCATCTCATGACCTCACATTTTCAAATGCTCGCCAAACCCAACCACCAATTCCGACATCACAATCAAAAAATCACCCACCACCCAACCTCTATCTCGTGACCTCACACTTTCAAATTCTCTTCAAACCACCCATCACTTGACCTTCATCTCGTGATCTCACACTTTTAAATGCTCGTTAACCCAACCACTAATTCCGACATCACACTCGATAAACCACCCACCACCCAACCTCTATCTCATGACCTCACACTTTCAAATTCTCTTCAAACCAACCATTAATTTCAACCTCACACTCGACAAACCACTCATCACCCAACCTCCATCTCGTGACCTCACACTTTTAAATGCTTGCCAAACCAACCACTAATACTGACCTCACACTCGACAAACCACCCACCACCCACCACCCGACCTCCATTTTGTGACCTCATAATTTCAAATGCTCGTCATACTAAACACTAATTACGACATCACACACTCGACAAACCACCTACCACCCCGACCTCTATCTTGTGACCTCACACTTTCAAATTCTCTTCAAACCAACCATTAATTCCAACCTCACACTCGACAAACCACTCACCACCCAACCTCCATCTCGTGACCTCACACTTTCAAATTCTCTTCAAACCAACCACTAATTCCGACCTCACACTCGACAAACCACTCACCACCCAACCTCTATCTCGTGACCTCACACTTTCAAATTCTTGCCAAACCAACCATTAATTTCGAACTCACACTCGAAAAACAACCTACCACCCGACCTCTATCTCGTGACCTCACACTTTCAAATTCTCTTCAAACCAACCACTAATTCCGACCTCACACTCGACAAACCACTCCCCACCCAACCTCCATCTCGTGACCTCACACTTTCAAATGCTTGCCAAACCAACCATTAATTTCAAACTCACACTCGAAAAACAAACTACCACCCGACCTCCATTTTGTGACTTCACAATTTCAAATGCCCGTCATACCAATCACTTATTCCGATATCATATTCGAAAAACCACCGACCACCCAACCTCCATCTCGTGACCTCAAACATTTAAATGTTCATCAAACCAACCATTAATTCTAACATCACACTTTCAGATGCATATGATTTGTTTAAAATTTTGCATGTTTTGGGATTCGAACTCTGGTCTTCTGCATGAAATGTAAACACTTAAACCGCTAGATTACTTATGATTGTTGAAATAATCTTATTATTTTGTGTATGCATATATATTTTGTATTTAATATTTATTATCAATTAGTTAGTTTTTATATTAACATAAAAAATATTTATATTTATAAAAAAATATTATATATATATATATATATATGATGAGTGAAAAAATGTATGATAAAAGATAAAAAGTATTTATATAAAATTTATGATGAAAACTAATGTAATATATATATATATATATAAAAGGTAACTAATAAATATAAAATTATGAAGGTAAGTGCACAAAAATAGAAAAAAAAATTATTTATATTTATATATAAATAAATATAAAAATTATGAAGTTAGATTCATTTATAACCAATTTTTTTTTGTTTATAAAAATTATGAAGTTAGATTCATTTATAACCCATGTTAGATAATATATATAATAATGGAAAAACAAAATTTAATTAAGAAATAAAGAGGAGGGCCTCGTTTGATCTTTGGGTTTTTGGGATAAAACTCAGTTTTATTCCAAAACCCAACAATCCCATCATCAATCAAATCAACACTTTTATTAATTAAAATACCTAAATTACCCTTACTTAAATATTTTATTTTATATTTATAAAAAAATAATATATATATATATATATCTTATATTATATTATTTTATTATTTTCATATAAATTAAATTAATAAATTATTTCATTTTTAAAAAAATATATTAAATATAAATAAATTTAAAATATAAATAAAATTATAACATTCTATATTATCTAATATACCATTTAAATTTTAAATAGTTTAAATAAATAATTATATTAAAAAATAAAGTGACATATATTTAAATAAAAATATTTATAACATTAAGTTTATGTAAAAATATTATATTAATTATATTAAATAAAAATAAATACACAATATAAATAAAATTATAATCTATTATATTATTTTATGTAATATTTGAATTATAATAGTAATTATTTATAAGTATTTATAAAAAAAATATTTTTATATTAATAAAAGTTAATATTAATATATATATATATAGTTTTTTAATATTTATTTTATTATATTTAAAATTTTATTTAATATAATATTATTTTGTTATATAGAGAGGAAGGGAGGGAGTGAGAGAGGAGATAGAGGGAAGGGTATAATAGGAATAAAATTAAAAAAACCTAGTTTTTTATCAATTTCATCCAACAAGGGTTATTTGAAAAAAATCCAGGATTTATACAAATAACCCATACATCGTACCAGGCCGAGAAGAGATAGAAAATATTTGATGATATGGATTATATATGGATTAATGTGGTGTTTGACTTTAAACATTATTATATATATATAGATTGTTATTATTAAATATAAAAATAAATATGTTATGTAATATTATATATTTTAATATAATATTATTGATAAAAAAAATATATTTTATATTATTAGTGCAAAAAAATATATAAATATTTATATGGTAAGAGAGAGTAAAAAAATACTTAATAATTAAATTAAGGGAGAAAAAAAATATATATATATATATTAAAAAAGAAACTTATATATATATTAAGAGAGAGAAAATAATTAAGATAAATAATTATTAGGAAAGAGAAATTATGAAATAAAAAGAATGAGGGAGGAGAGAAAAAATAATGACGTGGATTAATGTGATGGATATTGACTTTAAACATTATTATATATATATATATATATATATTGTAATTATTAAATATAAAAATAAATATGTTATGTAATATTATATATTTTAATATAAAATTATTGATAAAAAAATATTTTATATTATTAGTGATAAAAAAAAATATAAATATTTATATGGTAAGAAAGAGTAAAAAATACTTAATAATTAAATTAAGGGAGAGAAATATATATATATATATATATATTAAGAAAAAATTTATATATATATATATAATTATTTTGAGATAGAAAATAATTAAGATAAATAATTATTAGGAAAGTGAAATTACTTTATTTGTTAATGGTTATAGAGAGAGAGCATGTGGTACACCTCAACATTTTAAATTAATCATCATTTTATATATATATATATATATATATATATATATATATATATATATATATATATATATATATATATATATATATATATATAAATAATAAATAATAATGATGGTGTAAATATCATATTTAATATAAGCTAATATAATGTGATCTAATGTGAAATTAAGTTTATGGCTTATAAGTGTATTTGTCATTAATATATGAATATAAAGTGAAGATACCTAAGTAGAATTTCTAATTTTATGAAGCCTAAATTAGAAATGACTTAACTATAATAACTAACTTAATTTTAGTTATATTTAACGGTAATGGTCCCCATTTAAAGTACAGACAATTCTCTTTAGCGTTCCCATCATCTTAGAGAAACCTATTGACGTACTTATCAAATTAGAAGAGATTAAAGACTTTTTTTCTATTATAAGGAAAAGAAGATTCAGAATGAATTGAGGTACGCTTCCACCGCATTCAGATTTTAATTTCTCACACTTTAAATTAGGATCGGATAATTCTAACAATTGGTATCAGAGTCTTCCTAATTAATGTTGTGAGAATATATATCATTCGACTTAACATATACGTGTATGAATTTATGATAATTTCAAATAATATATATATATTGACAATTTCAAATCATATCAATAATATTATTAGGAATATATATATTAATTTTGATAATATTATTAAGAATTTATATTTTAGATTTAAAATTTTAAATTGAAATATATATATATATATATATATATATATATATATATATATATATATATATATATTTCATTAAGATTGATATATATTTATATTGTATCATATTATCATGAAGATTAATGCGATTAATGCGAAGAGATATTTGAATTATCTTATAATTTTTGAATCATATATATATATATATATATATATTAGATTAGATTATGAATATTTTAATCGGAAAGATATATCTTTTATTAAGATTCATATATTTTGAATTTAGATTAAATATTATGATGTTTGATAATCAATTTGATGAAAATATATATATTTTAAATTTGAAAATTTTAATCGGAAAGATATATCTTTCATTAAGATTCATATATTTTGATTTTAGATTAAATTTTATGATGTTATATGATTACAATATATTAATGGATATTTGAATTTTCTACAATATTAAGATATAAGATTCCTAAATTTATGAATATTTGAATTTTCTCCTTTCATGTAATATATACGAATGAATTTAGATAATTGTAGAAACATGTTTTTCCGGAATATATATATATATATATATTAATTTTTAATAATATTAATTGGTACAGAATATAAATTTTATGATGTTATCATCTTATATTTATGGATATTTAGATATATTTATGGATATTTAAATTCTCTCTTTAAGTTGAAAAATTATTTATTGTTATCAAATAATTGAATACAAAAATATAAGGATTATTGATGTTACTAGGAAGATTCTCGTGCGATGCACACGGATAAAAATATATTGTTACAACGTTCCGCGTTCATCAAATTTGGTATTAAATTCAAAATATAAAGTGTTATTAGCCTAGTTGGTTTAAGAGTTGTACTTGTTTTGTTAAGTTGCGAGTTTGAAACATACCTATAGCATTTTTAATTTTATTTTTAACCGTTTTAAGTTTATGGGTGGGTCAATCCAGAATCCGACCCAAATATTCATTTACTGCGGTGCTTATTGACTTTAAACATCATATTTTATATATATATATATATATATATATATATATATTTTTAAATAACGACACCCATATATTTAAATGAATATTCCGGTGATAAAATTGAATGAACCAAACTATTTACACCCAAATAATAAAATTGGAATTTCAATTCAAAGTAAAAATTGGACTACTAAAAAAAATGCATTATATTAAAATAAGTTGCAAATGTTAATTATATATTGTTAATGGATCATCACAATAACTTACTATCCATTTTGTGAGAATAAAAAAGTCTGAATTATTAATTTATTGATTCTTTTAGAAAATTATTTTCTAAAACCTAAATTAAAAATATTATATATAAGTGCTATGGGAAGTGTGACCTATAATTACACCATATTAACCCAGCCTACATATTTCAAATAAAAATTAATTGTTTATTAATAACTTTCATTACATAATTCTAATACCAATAAGTCCAGATCTTATTTATTAACAAAATCACACAGACATTCTCCATTTATACAAAATACCGAAGTAAACTTACATTGTTTTGCATCGCACTCTTTATTTGTCGTACATCTTTTTTTCTTTTCTTCAAAACAAGAACATCTACCTTCAACACATATTCTTGTGCCCATAGAACACAATTTACAATCATTCTCTTGTCTTACAAGTTAAAGCTTCCGAGGATAGTATACCTAAAAATATTGTACACTCATTAGAAAAATTAAAAACAATAAATATATTATTATTTTATTTCAATAAATTATCTAATTTTTACCTTTTTATTATAGATGGGAAGAGAAACAATATATAATAAAACACAAATAATTTTTTCTATAAAACAAAATGAGAAAGAATACCTAGTAAAACCACAAAGAAAATCGTTAGCACAAAATTCTTTCCCATGGCCTTTCCCTTCAAATAATAAATTAGGCAAATAAGTAATTTCTTATTTTCTTAATAAATTTATATGTTGTTATATATATATATATATATATATATATATATATATATATATATATATTTAAAAGTAATAGGTATATAATCAATAAAGTGCAAAAGTACATATATATTAATGTAGTATATTAATTATTTTGATAAAACTTATTAAAATAATAAATTTATTACAATAATAAATCTTCTTTTCTATATTTGTTAGTTTATTTTTAAATGCTTTTTTTATTTACTATAATATATTATCTAAATTATAATATGGTTTTGAGTCAATTTAGTGTATAAATTATTGTGATTAATATCTGAATTATTTTCTAATTTGATCATTTAAATGAATTTTAGATACTATGATCATTATTGGTTTTAATTATTTTTACATTTAAAAAATATACAAATAATGAATATATATATATTATAAATAGGATTTGATTTTATTTGAATTTAAACAATATGAATGAAAATATTAAATATCTTAAATTATCCTTTTATTAAATTTTTTACACTCAAAATGTTAATTATATAGAACCAATTATTTTTATAAAAAAAATTGTGTTTATTTGTAAGTTTGGTTATGTTATAGTTTATTTTGACTTATTTTTAACGTTTTTATTTTGGTATATACTATTAACAGTTTTCTTATCTAGTCTTATTGTTTAGATAATAAAATCGATCATTTAACTTAGTGTAATATATTTCGGTTAAGATACGAATTTTGAGATAATTTTAGTTATTTAAAAATAAACTTATATATATATATTAATTTTTCAGTGATTAAACTAATTATCCGACCAAAACGACGTTACATCAATAAAACTGAACCAACGAATTTAAATTTTTAAAGTCGATACCAATAATTGTAATAAATATTTTCATGAAAAATCAATACCAATATAAATATATATATATATATATATATATATATATATAAATAAAAGATTCGAATTGAATAATAAATTTTTTTAAACTAAAATCAAATCTTAGACAAAAAAAAAATTTACTTTGTCATATCCCAATAGATTGTGTTAAACAAATAATTTAATAATATAAATATTAAATATTCAAATTATTTTTATTATATTTATCTTAAAATATTTAGTTACAATTTTAACATATACAATTGAAAATTCCAATTTCTAATTATTCAAAATAAACTAAAAGTTTTTTATATACTTGAATTTAGATTTTTATTAAATTTTATGCTAATTTTGAATAATTTTAAATGAATATTTCGTGATAAAATTGAACAAACCGAACTATTTACACCCAATCATGACATTATCTAGATGTGAGATTTGAATAAGGAACTTCATTTCAAAGTAAAAATTGAACTCTACTTAAAAAAAATTGCATTATTCCTTCCAAAAAATAAATTCTAATTTAGAGCATGATTCATTCTTAAAAAAAACATATGAAATACCCCAAATTTGTATTCTTTCTTCTATTACTTATTCTTTAAATAGAGAATTTGAAAAAAATATTACTTTTTTTTAATCTAATAATAATAAAATATCAAATAATGTAGAATTATGTTAGATTGGGTTTGGGAAATTTGTTGGAAATGATACTAATAATTGTTTTAATTACGCAAATTATCAGCGCCTAAAAAAATTGCGCAAATAATCACTTCTTATTTTTCGGACAAAAACCCCCGTCGTCCCGCGTCATAAAATTTGGTGTTAAATTTAAAATTTAAAATTTAAAGTGTTATTAGTCTAGTTGGTTAAAGAGTTGTATTTGTTTTATTAGGTTACGAGTTCAAAACATATTTATAGCATTTTTAATTTTATTTTTAACCGTTATAAGTTTATGGGCGGATCAACCTAGAATCCGACCCAAATATCTATTTACTCTTATATATATATATCCAAATTTATCACAGCTCTCGACCCGGCAATCCGGAAACTTTCAAAATTAAGCATCATTATATATAGAGAGGGATTATTTAGTTAAAAATATCCCGTGTTCATCAAATTTAATGTTGAATTTAAAATATAAAGTTTTATTAGTATAGTTGGTTAAAAAGTTGTATTTGTTTTGTTAGGTTGCGAGTTCGAAGCATGCCTATAGCATTTTAATTTTATTTTTAACCGTTTTTAGTTTATGGGTCGGTCAACCCAAAATCTGACCAAGTATCAATTTACTCTCATATATATATATATATCCAAATTAAGCACAACTCTCGACCCGCCAAATTCGAACACTTTCAAAAATTAAGCATCATTTTAAAAATGTCTCGCGTTCATCAAATTTGGTGTTGAATTTAAATTATAAAGTTTTATTAGTCTCGAGTTGGTTAAAGAGTTGTACTTGTTTTTGTTAGGTTGCGAGTTCGAAACATATCTATAGCATTTTTTATTTTATTTTTAACCGTTTTAATTTTATGGGCAGGTCAACCCAGAATCCGACCAAATATCCATTTACTCTCACAAATATATCCAAATTAACCACAACTCTCGACCCGACAATCCTGACACTTTTAAAATTAAGCATCATATTATATATATATATATATATAATTATTATTAAGATAATTATGGATATTTAAATTCTCTCAAATCAAATAAAGAATGATATTTTATATATATATATATATATATATATGAGAAAATTAAGGATCAGATTTTTAAATTAAGAAATTAAAAAAAAATAGATTATATTCTTTGATTGAGAATTAAAAAGAGTACGAGATCAATTTTTTTAATAAATTTAGAAATTTAAATTCTCATGTATTTGACTACAAGGATTTTTTGAAATTTGCTTAATTAAATCTTAATTAAATCTTGAAGATTAATTTAAGACATTACAAATTTCAAATTTAAGAATTAAGGTTTAGCCTAAGGTATTTTATTTTTTATAATAAAATAAATTACATGTTTCTTTGGTAAATTATATATTATTTATTTGGGTTATATACAATAATATGACATTTATAATTAAATTAATGATATTATTATTCATTATTTGGATTATATTGATTGATACAAATAATCACCAAAGTGACAATGTTTGTTGAAATTAATTCATGATAATTTTGAAGGGTAGTATTGTATAATTCATGTGATTATATTATTTGGTCAAAAGCTGATAATTAATTGACAGAATTTCATAAATACTTGTGATGATAAATATGTAATAATTATAAAGTATTTTTTATGTGAATAATTAATCCATCCAAAGATCTTGGATTATTTGACATATCTTATTATTAATGTTTGATCATTACACAAAAATACTATTAGCAATTGATATGACTGTCCAAGGACTTGATATTAATGTTGCATTAAATATTTTGACATGGGATAAATCATAATTTGAATTTAGTTGTTACTTAAGCTTATAATTGTGATTAACTACATTATTAAATATTCTAAGTGATTAAGGACTATTTTTATGATGTCAAGTTAAAGATAGGTATTTTTAGACGAAACTGCAATATTTTTTTAAGGATATTGAGTTTGAAGGGAAAAATAATTTTGTCTTTGAAAATTATTTAGATAAATAATTCATATTGAGGAAAATTTTATTTATATCTCAATTTTTTTTTAACATTGATAAGAATTTTATTCCTATCGATGATAAAGTTCAAAAGTCAAGAGTAACAAGAAAGTGTTGATCAAATTCATAAAGTACAAACTCAACAACCTCAAAATTAAGTGTCTTTACGACAATTCAATTTAATCGAAGTACTCTTTATGGACCTATTTTATGGCACTCGTTGTATATTTTGATATGAATCTTCACCAAAATAGATGTTAAGGAGTTTCTCAATGGAGACATTTAAAACAATTTGGTGGAAAGAGGAAATTTTGTGTCGAGAGACCAAATTAATATGGTTTGCAAATTAAAGAAATTCATTTATGGACTTAAAGAAGTATCTTTTTAGTGGTACCATAAATTTCACAAAATAACAATTCTCTATTTTGGTTTTGAGGTGAATTTAATTGATTATTTGTGTATCACAAGTTTAGTGGGAGTAAACGCCTATTTATAGTTTATATATGAGTGATATTTTGTTTGTCAAAAATTTTGCTTGACATTAAGTAGCCTAATAGTTATGAGATATTTGAAAAGAACTAAGAATTAAATGCTTACATATAGGAAGTCGGATAGTCTTGAGATCATTGAGTATTTTGACTCTAATCTTACGGGATGCTAAAACAATTTGAAATGTACTTCGGGTTATATTTTACGTAGTTGGTTTTGTCATTTCTTGAAGAAGTGTCAAACAAACACTTGAGGCATCATCCACTATTGTAATGGAATTTGTGACATGTTAATAGGCATCAAATTATGTAATATTGAAATCAAGTTTCTTGTTGAGAAAGAAATGATACAAAGTTGATAAATTTCTATAAAATATTCATGTACAAACTCTATGGTTATGAACCCCTTGACAATGGGTTTATCGCTTAATGTCTTTCATTAAAATATTGCTCGTATGAGTGTTGTATAGATCGACGATCTTTAACTTTAGTGGGAGTTTGTAGTTTGGTTGTCTTTCAGTTTAGTTATTTTATAGATATTTATGAAGTTTCTTATTCTGATCAGAAATAAAGTATTATTCAGTTCATTACACTTTTTATAATTATGTTTAAAGTATGATCTCACTAAAGTCAAGTAGGACCAGTTGAAAATTGACATGAAAAGATCACCATGCATGAAATTCTCATTCTTCACATTCATGATATGATTTGTCAATTAATTGTATTGATTTATGTGATCAATGTTGGGTCTAGTTGTGCTTGAATACAACAACGAGTTTTTTGGTCCTATATTGACATGATTAATTGATAAAATTATTTATACAACATATGATTGAGATAACATAAAACTTCAGGCGCATTATAGTTGATACATTTATTTTTGTACATACGTGATCCAGTGGAAGATTGTTGGAATTTATAGGGTCACTCGTATAATAAATAATTGTACAAATGTCATATTTAATATAAGCCAAAATAATGTGATCTAATGCGAAATTAAGTTTATGGCTTATGGGTGTATTTGTCATGAATATAAAGTGAGGATACCTAAGTGGCATTTCTATTTTTATGAAGGACTAAATTAGAAATGACCTAACTATAATAACTAACTTAATGTTGGTTATATGTAACGGTAATAGTTCCCATTTGAAGTGCGGGCAATTCTCCTTTGCGTCCCCATCAACATAGAGAGAATCCTATTGACGTACTCATCAAATTGAAAGAACCAATCCATAAAGAAAGCTCAAAGAAAGAGAGATTAAAGACTTTTTCTATTACAAGGAAAAGAAGATTCAGAACAATGAATTAATGTACGCTTCCATCGCATTCAGATTTTAATTTCTCACACTTTAAAACTTTGACTTAAGGAAAGTGCAAATAGTTTGTTGAAACTTAGGTTTGGCTAACTTACTGTTAGACCAAGTTATTAAAGGTTGGACCAGGGATAAAGAAAAAAAACATCTGCCTTTGTTTCTAGTTGAACAAGCTAAAAAAAGGAAAAAGAAAGAATTACCAGGAATCAAACCTGGGCCTGCTTCATTCTCATGCGTCCCTCAAACAACTGCACCGAGGCTCTTTCTATTTAACAAATAATTCATCAAGTACATGACTTCTCCCTTTGCTTCTTAGAAAATAATTCGATCCTAAGATCTCTATCACCTTCCCAAAAGTTTGATCTCCGAGCCAACTAGACCAAGACACCATTTCTATTCAATCCACGGCACTTGTGATCACAATCACCTCATCAAAGTAGATGGCCTAAGGGCTAGTATGTTTTAATATTTTATTTCTTCTATTATATTGTGTATTTAAATATTTTAATTAACTCAAAAAATACCAAAAAATATATAAAACACTTGAAAATAACAAAAGACAAAAAAAAAAAACTCATTTAAGACCCAGTCCATTTTTTATCTTATTATTTCCTTTATTTTTATTATTTGCACAGAAAACTCTAATAGAATAAATATAAAAAAAAAAATATCCTTAATAAAAACAAAAATGTATATATAAGTAATGAATTTGAATTTAAGGTTTGAATTCTATTTCTTTTTAAATTAACTTTTTATCTTGTTTTGTATGTACTTTATTTTTCAAGTCATATTTTTCACTTTCTCGCTCACTGGTACATGCATTTTATTTTATTTTATTTATTACGTTTTAGATTTAGGACAGTTACATAGACACATACTATAGAAACATAATAATACAAAACTAAACACATGTTTAGGCTTGTATTACCTTTAGATGCATGTTATAAGATTGGATAAATAAATACGGTAGAATAATATTCTTTTAAATGGTCAAAATTTTAAAGTAGATACCGTAATATGACAGGCATGTGAGACATAGTGCGAGATCCCTTTCTCACGTGTAACCAAACACCGAACCAATTATAAAATCTCTAAAATACGTTGGACACACAAAATATTTTTATTTCCTATTTTTTTTAATAGTAAATTAGGTGACTCTTCTAAAAAATCAAAGTTAGTCTAAATCGATATTTTTAAATGCATTCTAGTCAACCTATCATTTTGGTTTCTTGTCTAATTCGAGAGTAATGTGAGTTATGAAACGCGATTATCGAGTAACCCTCGGGAATGGTCGATTTTTAGCGTTACAATTAGGAATCACTAATAACCGTGAATAATTTATTTATTTAATTATTTATCTTATAAACTTATTTTATTAAAAAATATTATTGGTATCATTTTAAATAAAACCATTATCTAGCAAATTAAAATTCCCCTAACCCATATGTTTATGAGTTTCAAGTCTACCATCAATTAGGATGTACTAGTGAAAAAGGGACATTTACCGACAGAGTTTACCGAGAGTATTAGAGAACTTTTGGTATTGGTCATGAGAGGAAGAAATCTTTCGTTATTAAAAATAGATTCTGAGAGTTGTGTAAAACCTTTGGTGATACAAGTTTTAACCGAAAGTATAAAATAAACCTTCGGTTTTGACTCTTCCCAAAAAACAAAAAATAATTCTAAGTGTTGGAAATCCGGTAATTACAAAGGTTATTCAAAGAATCCTCGGTTTTAACTTTCCCTAAATTGTTAATTGCGAAGGGTTTTCAATAACCTTCGGTTTTGACCATTCCCCAAAAATAATAATATGTGTTAATTGCGAAGGTTTTCCAATAAACTTCGGTTTTAACTCTTTCCAAAAAACCTAGAAGGGGTAATTGCGAAGGTTTTCAAATAAACCTTCGATTTCTCTATTTTAAAATAATTGGGAAGGGTCAAAACTGAAAGTTATATGAAAACTTTAAGTAATGATCTTTTTAAATAAAAAAAACTCTACTTCATCTCTTCTTCTCTCCGTCGATTTCTTTTCCCCTCTCTCTCTCCCCGATTCCTCCTCCTGCCCGCGCCGCCTCCCGCCCGCTTCCATCCTCCGCCGATTTCTTTTCCCCTCTCTCTCCCCGATTCATCCTTTTGCCCATGCTGCCTCCCGCCTGCTGCCATCCGAAGACGGATTTCGTTCTTCTGTCCGCGTCGACGACCGAACCCACCTTCATCTCGCCTTCAATTTTCGCCGCCGCCAATTCCAGGCTAGATTTTTTTTATTTGGTTATGTTAAATTCTTCGTTTGGTTATATGGTTAGATTTAGATTTGTTAATGGTTAGTTTTAGGTTTGATTTAGGTTAGTTTAGATTATATTTTGTTTGATATATGTATGATTAGGTTAGATTTTGTTAAATATATGTATGATTTTGTTAGATTTTGTTTGATATATGTTTGGATTAATTTATAATTTGTTTGATATATTTTGGATTAGGTTATTGTGTTTGATTTAAGTTATATTACATTTGGATTAAGGTTATTTCTTTTGATTTATGTTTGATTAGTATGATTTATGTTAAATTTGGTTTGATATATATTATATTTGGATTCATGTTAGATTAGGTTTATTAATGTTATATATATTGTGTTTAGATTCATAAATGTATTAATGAAATGCATTCAGGATGTGTAATTGGAAGCATATTCGGAAAATACTAGAGAAACTACCCCTGTCATTCTAGAACTTGCTAGCACAATCAAGTTATGACCCAGGGTCTGTCGTTGCAGACCCAATGACTACTGCTGATGTTAAACGTGAGGAGGATGCGAGACACATAGCATTGGCATTGGAGAAAATTCAATTGAGGGATGCGGAAATAGCTCAATTGATTACTGAAATAATAGCGGATAGGGAGCAAATGGCGTAAAAATTGGAGAATCTTGAACAACAAGTTGAATTCTTCATGAAGAAGAATCAACCATCCCCTCCTCCCTCCCAACTACTAAGTAGATTAAAGTTTTTGAATAATTATTTGTAAACGTTTTCGTTTGACTGATAACATGTTTTGGTGGGTTTTGACTTTGGTTTAGAATTATGAATTATAATTATTTTTTGGTTTATGAATGTTTTTCTAAATGTATTGGTTTGCCTTATTTGAGAAATTTATTGAACATTTTCAATTTATACCCTTGTTAAAAAATGGAAAAATCTCTAAGTGTAGGATAATTGCGAAGGTTTTCCAATAAACCATCAGTTTTGACCAGTCCAAAAAAATTAAAAAAACTCTGAGAAGGGGTAATTGCGAAGGTTTATTTGAAAACCTTCGCTTTTGACCTTCCTAAAAAATTTGAAAAAAATTCTAAGTGTGGGAAAGGGTAATTGCGAAGGTTTATTTGAAAATCTTCGATTTTGACCTTTCCTAAAAAAATTTGAAAAATATTCTAAGTGTGGTGAAGGGGGTAATTGCGAAAGTTTTATTTGAAAACATTCGCTTTTGACACTTCCTAAAAAAATTGAAAAAAATTCTAAGTGTGGGGAAGGGGTAATTGCGAAGGTTTATTTGAAAATCTTTGCTTTTGACCTTTCCTAAAAAAATTGAATGTGGGGAAGGGGTAATTGCGAAGGTTTTATTTGAAAACCTTCGCTTTTGACCTTTCCTAAAAAAATGAAAAAAACTCTATGTGTGGGGAAGGGATAATTGCGAAGGTTTATTTGAAAACCTTCACTTTTGACCTTTCCTAAAAACAAATTGAAAAAAATTCTAAGTGTGGGAAAGAGGTAATTCCGAAGGTTTATTGGTAAACTTTCGCTTTTGACCTTTCCTACAAAAAATTGAAAAAATTCTAACTGTGGGGGAGGGTTAATTGTGAGGGTTTATTGGAAAACCTTCACTTTTTACCTTTCCTGAAAAAAAATGAAGTGTGGGGGAGAGGTAATTGTGAAGGTTTATTGGAAAACTTTCGCTTTTGAACTATCCTAAAATAAATTTAAAAACATTTGAAGTGTGGGGGAGGGGTAATTGTGAATGTTTATTGGAAAACATTCGCTTTTGACCTTTCCTAAAAAAAATTGAAAAAAATTCTAAGTGTGGGGGAGGGGTAATTGCGAAAGTTTTTTGAAAAACTTTTTCTATTGACATTTCCTTTAAAAAAATTGAAAAAATTCTAAGTGTGGGGGAGGGGTAATTGAGAAGGTTTATTGGAAAACCTTCGCTTTTGAACCTTTCTAAAAACATTTTGTTTAAATTCAAGACCGAGAGATATTTGAAAATCTCTTGGTTTTGAATGTAGGTACCAAAATTTAATTAATTAACTTTCAGTATTCCCTATTTTATTTAAGTTTTTGCAATTTTTGTCTAAATTATTTAATCACATCAAGTGTGTTATTTTTGAAGAATAAAGATTGTGTTTAATGTTATAAATTTATATGATTGTGTTTGATAATATAAAGAAGTATATATATATATATATATATATATATATATATATATATATATATATATATATATATATATATATATATATATATATATATATATATATATATATATATATATATATATATGTATGTATATTTGTGTTTGATGATAATAAGGTTGTGTGTAAAGTTTGATTGTAATGATGTATTGGGATTGTGTAATGTTTTAAGTATATCAAATGTATTTAATTAATGTTGTTCAAGATTATTAGAAGGTGAAAAATAAATTAATTTACTAATTTATGAAGTGGTAATACCGAAAGTTAATGGTATAACTTCAAGAAATAATGATCAAAATCGAAAGTTGTTTGGAAAACTTTCGGTATTACCACTACATAATTTGTTAATTTAATTCGCATTTCACTTTCTAATCTAGACTCCTAACTAAGATAATCAATTGTGTGTTATTTTTTAAGAATTAAGATTGTATTTAATGTTAAAATTAATATGATTGTGTTTGATTATATAAAGAAGTGTATCCGTATGTTTGTGTTTGATGATCATATGAATGTGTGTAATGTTTGGTCATATGAATTTTGTAATGTTTTAAGGATATCAAATGTGTTAAATTAATGTTGTTCAAGGTTATTAGAATGTGAAAAACCAATTAATTTAACAATTTATCAATTGGTAATACCAAAAGATTTAAGTATATCTTTTGGTAATAATCATCAAAACCGAGAGATATACACAAATCTCTCGGTTTTGTCTATTTAAAATAAATTGTGCATCTATCAAAACCAAGAGATTAAGACATATCTCTCGGAATCTAAAATGATCAAAACCGAGAGATATGTCTAAATCTCAAGGAATTATGGATTTGATCAAAACTGAGAGTTATATGAAAACTCTCGGAATTAATCAATTGATTAAAACTGAAAGTTTTTAAATAACTTTCGGTAATGACCTCATTAAAAACTCTTTTCTTTTCTTCTTTTCCCTGATTCCCCACTCTCTCCCCGATCCTCGCTCACCTGCGCCGCCCATCTAACGATCCGACGACGACGATGCCCCACGGACAATCCGACGACGACGCCCCTCCGACTATCCGAAGACGCCGCCCACACCCCTGTCCCGACGCCGCATAGTGACGATGTCCCTCGATAGAACCTGCCATCAACCAACGTTGCCGCCTCCATCTCGGCTTCAGGTGTCGTCGCCTCCATCTCGCCTTCAGTTGCCGCTGATGCCGCCTCCGTCCAGGTAAAACCAATTGGAAGACATTAAGTGTTGACCAATTGGATTCACTTTTGCTTGCTATGACGGTAATAATTACTTAATTATACATTAATCATTCAATATTTTTTTATAACATTTGATTGATTTATTTTTCAGGATCTGTTCGAGTGTACTAATGGTTCTATTGATCAATATCGAGCGACTGGATTGGCACACGCCAAACAAATATGGGATATGTGGTGCTCGGATTTGAACAGGGATTATATCCGGATTTATGAAGGAGACGAGGCGGCTGTACTCATCAATCCCCCACGAGATTACGATAGAGATGATTGAGAATTTGTGTGTCGGAACCATTACTTCACAGAACGATTTAAGGTACGGTTTCATAATTCAAATAAAATATGATATCAATTATTCTAATTTCATTTTTTATTTCAAATACAGAGAAACAATCGTTTCAATGTTGTTAACAGGAATAAGCTGAAATTCCCACATCATAATTGAAGTAGACCATTTTCTCAAGTGGAGGAGGAGTTGGTATGTACATTATTCATTATTTTTAATAACTTAATATAAAGAATGTTATTAATTTTATAAATCATTTATTTCAACAGACGCTTGAAATAGGACGGACCCCCTCCGTCGTTGAAGTATTTAAAAGGACCTGTACCCCAAAACCTACGGAAAAAAAAACTCAACCCCCATCCCGGACAAACGAGCGCAAAAGAAAATTGTAAATTAATTGAATTTAAATAAATTATATAAAGCTAGCTTATTGTTATATAAATGAAAATTTATTTCAAATGTGCAGGCGGAGATGAAGGAGGTAAGAAATAATGAACCAGATATATCTGACTTCGACTTGACGGAGAGAGTGTCAGGATGCTAAAAGTATGGGATAGTGATCGGTATGTATTCAGGCATCCGGCCCACACACTTTCAAGAGGATCGTCGAAGTGGCAACAATTCATAACGATCCATTGATCGGTTGTTAGAGGAGAATGAATAATTAAAGGAAGATATGAAAACGATGGCGATGACAGTGAAGGAATAGGAAAAGAGGGATGCAGAAAGAGCTCAAACGATTAATGAAATGCAAGCGGAAAAGATAGAAATGAGGACAAGAATGGAGAAATATGAACAAAACCTGGAAATGTATATGAGGCAATATCAACCACCTCCCTCTCCCCCCACTAGTTAATTCTAGTACGTTATGATTTGGTACATTTTGATTAGTAGTACATTTTGTTTCGACTAATAACAGGTTTATGAATGATTGAGTACGTTTTAATTCGAATTATAATAGGTTGTTTGGATGATTGGTTTGGTTTAGAATTTTGGAATGATAATGGTCATTTGGTTTATGAATGTTATTTTTATATATATTGGTTTGGCTAAACAGGTTTTGGTTGCGCACAAAACAAGCGGCCTATTTTGTACATTTTATAGGGGTAATACCGAAAGCTAAATGAAAACTCTCAGTTTTTCACTTTCAAGAAAACCCGAAAGTTATTTGGAAAGCTTTTGGTTTTTCTTGAAAGGGAAAAAACCGAGAGTTTTCCATATACCTCTCGGGTTTATTTTAAAAGGAAAAGTCGAGAGTTATATGAAAGCTTTTGGTTTTTCTTAAAAGGGAAAAACCGAGAGTTTTCCATATACCTCTCTGGTTTATTTGAAAAGGAAAACCCGAGAGTTATATGAAAGCTTTCGGTTTTTCTTGAAAGGAAAAAACCGAGAGTTTTCCATATACCTCTCGGATTTATTTGAAAAGGAAAAACCGAGAGTTATATGGAAAGTTTTCAGTTTTTCTTAAAAGGGAAAAACCGAGAGTTTTCCAATATATCTCTCGGGTTTTTTTGAAAAGGAAAAACTGATAGTTAGTTAGAAAGCTTTCGGTTTTTCTTGAAAGGAAAAACCGAGAGTTTTCCAATTAACTCTCGGTTTTTCTCTCTAGTATCTAAACCGAAAAATCTATGATATCTCTCGGTAAACACCCAATAATATTTACCAAAAGTGGCAATACCGACGAATAACGAGAGTTTCCGAAACTTTCGGTATTAGGTCTATACCGAGAGATATAGGGTCATTACCGAGAGATTTTACTCTCGGTTTTGACCCCTTTTTCACTAGTGATGGATAATGATATGAATAAATCCCTTAACCTTAAGATTAATTTTTGTTATTGTTTTTGTTTAGATGATTCAGGGAAGACTAGAAATAATATCTTGGAAATTTTATAGTGAACTATGAGTCTCTACTCTTAACCATAAGATTAATTTCTTCCCTTAATTATACGGTACGGGTATCGGATACGATACGGATACGGCGATATGACAAATTTTAAAAATATGAGATACGATTTAGGAAACACAAATTATATATAATTATATAATTTGAAAAATAACCTAAGCTAATATTATATATATATATATACAACATTGAAAGTGGAAGTTTTCTTGTCGGTGGAATATAATATATAGAGAGAGTAATGTAATATATATATATATACTAACATGATTTCCGTGCGATGCAAACGGATAAATTTATAAAACAAAATCAAAATTTCTATATTAAAATAATTTAATCACACTATATACTATATTAACGGTTTTCATATTGTGTATATATTCTTTTACATTTCCATTTTTATTAATATTTTGTGAAGTTATCTAATCTCAAATTTATTATAATTTTTCTTTATAGATTTTTTTTAAAAATACAACTAAAATAAAATAATACAAATATTGTCATTTATTCAAAAATTTAGTTTTTTAGTTTTATTAATTTAATTAAAAAAATTTAACGTGAATTATCAAACTATCTTAAATTGGCGAAAATAATATTTGAAAAAAATATGTTGGTATTTTTTTTCTCTTTTGTACATAATTATTTCAGCTTCATTATATTCTCTCAAAAATTTCGAAAACAGTTTATTATACATTAAAAGTCAAAATATTAATTAAAATATATGTGAAATGTCTATTAAAAAATAATATTGAACCATCTTTTCATAAAACTCTTTTTTCAAAACTATATATATATATATATAATTTTATTTTAGTTAAACAATATCATTAATTCAATTTTATAATATTTTGTATAAATATATATATATAATAATATTATAAATTATTTAATAAATATTTATCAATTATTTAAAACATATCAAAATATAGAGTTAAATATATTTTGTACTATTTATATATATATAATATATTTATTATATTTTTGTATTATATATATAAATAATTAAAATATTACTATTATTCATTAAAATACAATTTTATTTATAGTTTTCTTATAAAATATCTTATTAGGTTTTGTTATAGAAAAAAAAATTAATAATAAAAAAAATCTAAATCTTTGGAGAAAGAGAATTATCGGGTTCCTCTTGATTTTAAATCATCGTCTTCTTTTGCTTCCTATTTTTCTTCAAATCAAGATTTATTTTTTTCTTCTAGGTCTCTCTTACGTCGTCGTCGCCCTCTTTCCTCGCGTCGTCGTTGCCCACCCCCACGTCTCGTGCTACTTATACCTAAGGAGAATAAGAGTCAATTTAAGAAATACCTAGACCTAAGAAGAAAGGAGAGACGAATTTGATGAGAAATTCATATAAAATGTGTAAAAAAAAATTTATTTTCTTTTCTAAATCTACGGAGACAGAGAATACTCGTCTTCCTCTTGATTTCGAATATTCGTCTTCATTTTCTTCTCATTTTTTTCAAATCAAGATCAAATATTTTCCTCTATGTCTCTCTTGCGTCATCGTCGCCCTCCTCCGTTGCATCATCGTCGCTCTTCTCCATCACGTCTGCGTCGCCCTTCTCTTCTCATGCTACATATACCTAAAGAGAAAGGAGTGTCGATTTAAGAAAGACCTAAACCTAATGAGAAAGGAGAGATAAATGTAACGCGGAAAATTGATAAACCGTGAGAATTTGATTAGAAAATCATATAAAATGTGTAAAAATAAAAAAATTAATTAATTTTAAATTTTTTTTAAATAAATTTCAGAATCCACGGAGGTAGAGAAATCCTCGATTTCCTTTTAATTTATAATCCTCGTATTCATTCGTTTCCCGTTTTTTCTTCAAATCAAGATCGAATATTTTTCTCTGGTCTTTCTTCCGTTGTTGACACCCACCTCCTAAGGAGAAAAGAGATATAATTGTACTGCGAGAATTTGATAAGAAATTCATATAAAATGTGTAAAATTTTGGTAAATATCACCCTAAATTTTTTGTTTTAAACATTTTTATATATATTATCTTCGTTTACGTAGGGACTTAAACATGCCATCTTACCCTTACTTTTGGTCTTCCCCATCAATCACAAATTCACATACGCATTTACGTAGGGACTCACACATGCCATCTTACCCTTACTTTTGGCTTTCCCCATTAATCACAAATTCACATACGCATTTACGTAGGGACTCACACATGTCATCCACATCGACCACAAATTCACCCACTCATACCCACTACGTATGAACTCACACATGCTATCCACATCGACCACAAATTCACCCACTCATACCCACTATATAGGGACTCACACATGCCATCCACATCGACCACAAATTCACCCACTCATACCCACAAGCACAATCATTTACACTAGTAGAAAAAGGGGTATTAGTAAGGGCTAAAATCGTTACTGAAAGCATCGAACGCCGTTACTGAAACTTATTTGTAACGGCAAATAAAACCGTTACCAATCGTTACTAAAAATTACGTTACAGAAACTTCACAAGTATCAGTAACGGCGTTCGAAAACCGTTACTGATAGTCATGGAATAACAGTAACGGTTCTAGCCGTCTAAAAACCGTCACAGAAACAACACAAGCATCTGTAACGGTTTTCGAAAACCGTTACAGATAGTAATGGAACAACAGTAACGGTTTTAGCCGGCTAAAACCCGTTACTGAAAGACTGTAGTATCTGTAACGGTTTTCGAAAACCGTTACAGATGTTTGTGTTGTTTTTGTGACGGTTTTTTATTTGTTAAACCGTTACAGTTATATTTATAGTAACGGTGTTTGAAATTATTTAACCGTTACTAAACCCTAATAGTTTTTTTTTTTTACAAAATTTTACCTATTTAAAACCACAATCATCAATAACCAATAACCAAAACCAAAAAGCACACAATCATCAATAACCAAAAACCCAAAACTACAATCATTAATTCAAAACAATAATCATCCACAAACTACAATCCATCCAAAAACTATAATCCATCCAAAAACTACAATCATATCACAAATTCACAAAAACCATTAATTAACGTATTTCAAATTACATTTCAACTAACTAGAATTGAAGTGGGAAAGCGACGATCAAGTGGAAGGGGCATCATCTCTAAGTAGGAGGGGCATCATCTCGAGTGGGAGGGGCAGGTGGAAGTTGATCACGGGGAATCCTGGATAATAAGAATTTCATCGTCGATCTCATCTCAAGCATCTCATCCCGCATTCTATCACGCTCCCTTCGAGCTTCTTCACGTTCATCTTGACGCTGCATCAATAATTCTTCGCGCTCCATTTCACGCTGCCTTTGTGCTTCCTCACGCTCCATTTGACGCTCGAGTAAGGCTTCTTCGCGCTCTCTCCGTGACTGAAGAAATACGTCAATACAATCACCGGGACTTTTTGGTCCTGGAATAAGCATTGAAAGAAGAAAATTGTTTTTATCCATACATGTGGTAGGAGAGACGTTGTAAGAGATGAGAATAACTGGCCAAATGTTGTACGATGTTTTTCCGCTAGCAAAAGGTTGAAAACCATCACTAGCCAAACCAAGTCGCACATTTCGAGGTTCTGTTGAGAAATTTGGGTACAAGTTTTCAAAGGTCTTCCATGTCATTGAATTAGCAGGATGTCTCAACACATCATCTTCGGGATTGTTATCTTTATGCCAAGTCATGTGTGGAGCAGTTTTGGAACACATGTATAATCTTTGCAACCTCGGTTTTAATGGAAAATAACGCATCGACTTGTTGGGTATATACTTACCATTCACCTTCGTTCGAATTGCACCATTAGATTTATTGACATTCCACCTAGAAAGCCCACATACTTTACATTGCTGCAAATCCTTATCCTCTTTACGAAAAAGCATACAATCATTCTTACACGCGTCAATTGTTTTGTACGATAGGCCCATGTCTTTAATGAATTTCTTGCACTCATAATACGAATTCGGTAGTTGATTATGAATTGGCAGTATTTCCTCCTTCAATAAACTCAACAATAAATCAAATGACGTGTTTGTCCACTGACCTACATTCTTGATGTGAAGAAGTTTAAGAAGAGTTGAGGCTTTGGAAATGCGAGAACCTTCATACAAAGGTAGTTTCGAATCGTCCAACAATTTGTAAAACGTATTAGCATCATCAACGGGAGGCTCATTTTCACTCGGCCGTTCATTATCAATGTTGACATTAGGGTACAAATCATCAATAATATCTTCCATTAGATGATCCTCAGCAATAATATCTTCCATTAGATGATCCTCACAAACTTCAACAGGTTCGTCTTCCATGATATTAGTCGCGTTAGTTGGTGGTTCATTGATCGGTTCGTCTTCAATTTCATCATCTGATTCATCTTCCTCCACATTCTCGGTAACAGCATTTACAAGTTGATGTCCAATTGATCTCTTTTCACCGTGAAAATACCAAAAACCATAATTTTGTCTTATTCCGTATACAATAAGATGGGATCTAACCACACTCTTATTCTCATATACTCGATTTGCACACCTTACACAAGGACATGCAATCGATGATCTACCCGTAGACCTTTCAACAAATTCTATGAATTTGTCAACCCCCTCACTATATTTAGGATCGGTACGAAGTATAGTCATCCATGTTTTGTCTGGGATTTCCATCTAACCTAACATACAAATTAATAATCCAACAACCTAACATTAATAATCAAACATACAAATCATTTATTAATCTACTAATCCAAACATGCAATAACCTAATAAACCAACAATCCATCAATCCATCAATAATCTAACTTAATTAATCTACCAATCCAACAACCTAATATCAATAATCAAACATACAAATCATTTATTAATCTAATAATCCAAACATGCAATAATCTAATAAACCAACAATCCATCAATAATCTAACTTAATCTACCAATCCAATAATCTAACAATCAAATAATCTAACTTAGCATTCAATATTATCTAACCTAACATACAAATTATCCACTAACCTAACATCAATAATCTACTAACAATCTAACATTGAAGAACTAACCTGGATTTTGAAGTGCAAACTACAATCCGCGACAGCAAAGACAATGGCAAATTCAAACCCTGATATAATTAAAATGGATGCAACCTGATTCAACAGTTCAAATGCAAAAAGTGATAATGAAAACCTGATTCAACAGTTCAACATATATAAGAAGTAACATGATTGAATACCTGATTATACCATTCAAACGGCAGTGAAGAACGAATTCAACAGTTCAAAATCTAGGTCTGGGATTGGACAAGAAAATGTCAGTAAATTTCTTTCGAAAAACTCTTTCTTCTGTATAATATTTGTTAGATTCAGCACCCAAAAAAAATAATATGTTACCTTTAGTGATTTGCACAGTTGCTTGTTGACACTTAAGCAATCATCATATATACCAAAGCACCCATAAAGAACCAGATCCTCAAAATATTGGAGTTTTAGGACTGCTTCCAAAGAACTATTTGTGATCTGCAGAACAACAGAATCAAATTTTGGTTTATATGTTTCATAACAAACATTTTCTACCAATAAACAACAAAAATGAAGACAATAATAAGTCCTTCCTACTAGTCAAACCATCTAAGTCATTCGATAAACACAGTGTTTCATTTCATTTCATTTCAATCATGGAACAATATAATCCCACTTAGAGATGTCCTATATGTAGTCTAAAACAATCATAATATATGGCTTTCTATATATATCTTCCAAGTGGAGCAGTTATGTCCATTAAAGTCAATAATCTTAATGGGATAATCTCTCATCTAATCTTAATAAATTTGACTCAAAATACTGTAGTAAAATAGCCAAATTAATCAAAATTACACACAAATCATAATGAAAATGATAACGTGGCTGTCTTTTCTGGTTTTGACACTTATTCCCTAAAGTTAATTTCATTCAACTTTTCAAAGAGATAATTGAGTTTAAAGGAACTAAACACCTAATTTATAATCCCAGCCAAACAAGTTCTTATTTACGGAATTTGATATCCAGAAATTTCAAAGTGTATGACATTCATAACCATCTTGAAGAATGTGTATATTCAGAACTTTTTTTCAATGTCCTTAAATGGATTCATCTTGGCTACAGATTAATTAGGTGAAGAATTCAAAATAAGAGGCCTGGCTAGCACAATCCTATAGTAATCAATCAAAGTGTTCATAATAAGATTGAATTGGAATGAAGATGTTTCTTTGTAACTAACTCCATTGAGAGTTGAGCATATAGTAATGACATAGGAACTAGAGTTTGCTGAAGATCAAACATGAATCTAAGGTCATAATTAAGACATTAAAAATGCAGCAAGTTGTACAGTAGTACAATGTTTACTCATTACTACTCAGGAGGGTAATAAGACATTCAAAATGCAGCTTTTCATTGATCATAGCAGCATCACTAGTCCTAATCCTTGAGAGTAATGCAATCATTAATAAGAACAAATGCTTTTGATTGGGAATCTTCTAGAACAGAAGAATAAGTTTGCTAGGGTACAAATACTACATCTTCAATTTTCAGGATTAAGAAGAAACATAAAATATGTTATTTTTCCACATTAAGATTGTATTCCAATATATAGAGAAGATAATTCCAAGGTTTGTCAAACATGATTATATCCCCTATACAGTAAGTATCATATCATTATCGAACAGGAAATTCCAAGGTTTCAACTGAACTCCACAGAATTAGACAGAAAATGAAAATGGAAGTAAAGGAACATTGAATTCAACATCAGAGAACGAGAGAGATAGAGAGAGTTTACGTTTCCCATAAATTTCTTCAAGATGTCATACACATTCTTCAAGATGGTTATGAATTTCATACACCTAATTTTGATTAATGAGGATATGAATAACTTACATGATTGATCAGAAGGCAGCGACAGCGGTGATCGGCATGTTTGCGGGCAGAAGAAGAGGAACAGACGTCGACGGAACAGAGAAGAGGGCAGAAGAAGAGAAGAGGGAAGAAGAACTTACCTGATTGCGGGCGGATGATCGGCGGAAGAAGAAGATCAACGAAAGAAGAAGATCGTTTGATTATCGGCGGCGACTTCAGACGGAAAAGAAACGGGCGCGGAAGAAAACGGAAGAAGAGAAGAAAACAAAGAAAGAAGGAAAAAAGAAAGAAAGAAGGCGCGGGTTTTAATGGGTATCTGTAACGGTTTTACATTAACCGTTACAGATACTAGTATAGAAAGATGAAAAGACGGCCCACTTTCTGTAACGATTATAAAGGAAACCGTTACAGATAATATATCAGTAACGGTTTTTGAGATAAACCGTTACTAATAACCTTCATCAAATTATTAAACTGAGTACTTATCTGTAACGATTTTACATTAACCGTTACAGATACCAGTAGAGAGATGAAAAGACGGCTCACTTTATGTAACGGTTTAGAGGGAACCGTTACAGATAATATATCAGTAACGGTATATCTCAAAAACCGTTACTAATAATATCATCAAATTCTTAAACTGAGTCCTTATCTGTAACGGTTTTCATTAACCGTTACAGATACCAGTAAAGAAAGGTGAAAAGACGGTCACTTTCTGTAACGGTTATATAGGGAACTGTTACAGATAATATATCAGTAACGGTTTTTGAGATAAACCGTTACTACTAACCTTCATTAAATTCTTAAACTGAGCCCTTATCTGTAATGGTTTATTTAACCGTTACTGATGTATTTATATTTGTAACGGTTTATAAAAACCGTTACTGATAAGAATTATTAGTAAGGGCGTTCGAGCACCGTTACTATGAGTCGTTACAAACAACCTATTTTCTACTAGTGTTATAAATTTGCATAAATTGAGACTCGAACTGGTCTCTAATATGAAATGTGAACACTTTAACCATTAGACCACTTGTGTTTTTTAAATTTAATTTAAAATTTTATGTATGTATAAATATTTAATCCTTGTTAATTAATAATAGATAAAATATATAATGAATAAAAGAAAATTAATTAATTATATAAATAATAAATATATGAACACTTTAACCATTACCACTTGTATTTTTTAAATTGAATTTAAAATGTTATGTATGTATAAATATTTAATCCTTATTAATTAATAATAGATAAAATATATAATGAATAAAAGAAAATTAATTAAGTATATAAATAATAAATAAACATAGAAGGATAATAGGAAGAAAAAAAAATATATTTATATAAAATTAATGATAAAATATACTATATATAGATTTTAGGAGAGAGAAACGCTTAAAATTAATTTTTTAATAAATTAAAATATTTATAATTTTTATTTTATGAAAAAAATTATAAAAATGATGTGTAAGAAAATATGAAATATGAAATATATATATATATATATATATATATATATATATATATATATATATATATATATATATATATATATATATATATATATATATATATATATATATATATATATATATATATATATAAATGTGGAAAAAATAAAAAATTAATTAATTATTAGTGTTATAAAATGGAAATTAATTAGGAATTAAGGTATATTATGAATATGAGAGAGAAATGAATATAAAAGTAAAATTTGTAATTTTATTTTAAGTTTAATAAATTATTTAAACGTTATTATATATTATATATAGTATTATTATGTATTATAAATATATATATATAATATTAAATATAAGTTTATATAAAATTAATGAAGAAAAATAATATGTATAATTAGGAAAGAAAAATTGGTAAAATAAAATAAAAATTAATTAGAAAAGATAAATTAATAATTATGGTATGAGAGATAAATTAGTAATTATGAATATGTAATTATGACAAGAGAGAGAAACACTTATAAAATATAATAAACTTATGTGATATGTGGTCAGAGCGTGAATATCACCTTACATTTTATTTTTAAGCATCATTAAATATATATAGATGTACTGCGAGAATTTGATGAGAAATTCATATAAAATGTGTAAAATTTTAGTAATATCACCCTAAATTTTGTGTTTTAAACATTTTTATATATATTATCTTCGTTTACGTAGGGACTCAAACATGCCATCTTACCCTTACTTTTGGTCTTCCCCATCAATCACAAATTCACATACACATTTACGTAGATATGAAAGATAAATTAGTAAAATAAAATAAAAATTAATTAGAAAAGATAAATTAATAATTATGGTATGAGAGATAAATTAGTAATTATGAATATGTAATTATGACAAAAGAGATAAACAGTTATAAAATATAATAAGGCTATGTGATATGTGGTGAGAGCGTGAATATCACCTTACATTTTATTTTTAAACATCATTAGATATATATAGATATGGTACAGAGAGATGTAATATAATATAGAAAAAAAGTTCACTTAGACATATGTACTTGTACAACTGGCTCATTCAGACGTATGTATTAATAAAAGTTCATTTAAACATACTTACTATCAAAAATTAGCTCATTTAGTCTCTTTTAGTAAACCATAGTTAATTCTTGTTTTTTAATTTATATATTTATTAATTAAATATTAATATATTTTCTTTTTCATTCTTTTTCATTAATAAATGATCCTCTATTTTATTTTTTTCATAAATTTATATGTGTATTTATTATTGATTATTTTAATTTTATTATATATATATATATATATATATATATATATATATATATATATATATATAAGAGTATTTATCATTAATTATTTTAACTTAACATTTTTTTCTTTTTTTATATTTTTTTTTTATATTAACATTGATTATTAATTATTTTAAAATTATTTGATCCAAATATAACAATTACTTATACTTTTAATAATAAAAATCTTTTAACACAAAAATAAATTAATTAATATTTGGATAAAAATAGCAACTCATTCATTACACACCAAAAGAGTAATAATCAAATATTAGACAAAATAATTTTCCTTACTATTACTATAAGTCTTAAATAAAATTTATTAATTTTATTTTTATTCATATTAAATTAAATAAGAAAAACAATTCTTCAAAAAACAATTATAATAAAATATAAAATTCATAAATAAGTTAATAAATTTTTTGAAAAATGTGAATGTATGAATTATGAGAAATAAAAACAGAAAGATGAAATAAAAAAGAGAAACTAATATAAAAATAAGAATAAAATAAATTATTTGATTTAATTAATGTAAAAGAAGGAGAGATAAAATATATTAATATTTAATTAATAAATATATAAATATATAAATTTAAAAATAAAAATTAACTATGGTTATTGAAAGAGGCTAAATGAGCCAATATTTTATAATACGTATGTTAGATGATCTTTTATTAGTACATACGTCTATGAGTTAGTTGTACCAGTACATACGTTTAAATGAGCTTTTTTTTATATAGAACACGAAATAAAGATTCATATAATATAATATAATATATCTTATATCTGCAAAGCACGAAGTATGATATATTAAAAAAAGTTCACACGAAATGTACTAGATAGATATAGGCGACTAGAGGCGACTGACTGCTTTCGATCGCGAGCTGCGGCGGCTTTCGATCACGGTGAACGGCTCTCGATTGACAGAAGGTAAGTTTACTAAAGAGAAATGAATTACCGGGTTTAATTTACTATTTTACTTAGGGCGGCAGAGAGGGTAAAAAATTTTAAATAGGGCAAATATTTTAGTCCTGTAAATTTATTTATTTTATTTATTTTCATATTTAACTTATTTTTTTGAAACTTTTACTCAAAACGTATCGGATTCGTCAACCCTACTTAAAATCAACAATACGTATTTTGCCGTATCCGACACATATATTGCCGTATCGTACCCATATCCGTTACTCAAAAAAAAATTTGAAATATCCATGCAACATAAATTATACCAATCACTACTATATATCAAACTTCTATTTGATAAAAGGTTTATTGCAATACCCATGTAATATCGGTCAATCACTCTAAAATTGTCAAATCTAAAATAGTAAGATTATCAATACACACAGACATGGATGGTATAATTGAGTAATGAAAAATAATTCTGAATATATAAGGTATAAACAAATAAATAAATAAATAAAGTAAAATATTATAACATAATCTAGATAAAAAAAAAATATGTGAATAATAATAAAAATAAAGCTTGTGATCATAGTCTCTTCCTTTTTTCAATAATTCGAATAAAATTTCATTCCTAAACAAAAATAAAAATAAGTGTCTTCCTTTTAATATTGTCAAAAATATACAACAAAATAACAGTTTTGTAAATAGGCTCAACTCAACATCTTATTTCAGTATAGAACATTTTATGGAGAACAAAATAGTGACAATGCATTTAAAATCTGAGTTACTCTTCAAATTTTACAATATTAAAGAAGACTAAGTTTGTTTTACATTACTAAGTTAAGCGGAAAGACAGAAAGCATGCTTTAGAGATAAAGTTAAGTTATAAAACATAAAATAAATTTATATTTAAATAAATAAATTCATATAATTAAGACTAGTATAATTTGTTTATTATTATTTTGTAGATTAATTTTATATTTTTTGAAATATAAGAGAGAGTTAACATACACTCTACCATCATAACCTGGCTTTAACTCAAAACGTTTTTAAATGAAATCAAAACTCGGGCTACAATATTATATATATATATATATATATATATATATAAATATAAAAATAAAAGTAAACTCTAAACACTCTATTTTATAAATATATAAATAATTAACAATTTTAAATAAACTCAGTTCTAATTTATTAAAAATAACTTTCTATTCCAGAACTATTGAGAAAATACTCTGGAGAAAACATTATGCAACTAAACATTTATCAGAAAAAGAAATCTAAAATAACGATAATGTTTGAGAATACAAGTCCATAAAATTCTACTACAGTGGGTGCAAAAGTGCAATTTATAGGCCACACACAAAGACCTCTAAATCCATGTCAAGTAAACAAAAGAGAATAAGAAAAAAAACAAACCAAGCAGAAGGCAGGGTCCTATACCCACCAGTTGAATTCTAACCCGGTTTTCATTCATGTTTTTACCATAGAGTAGAGACATAAATAGAGTAAAAAGAAAAATAAAACTTATCACTGATAAAACATTGGGGGCTGCGATGAAGTAATGCCAGCGTACCCACCATCGTAGATAGCCTGGCTAGCTCCAGTTACAGCAGCACCCATTCGATGGCCTTGTGTATGATGATGATGCATAAGTGCTTGTGCTTGGGCTTGGGCTTGAGCTTGTGCAGCCATTTTGCTCAATTCAATCTGTCTTTGATATGCAAGAAGCTCAGCTGCAGAAACCCCTTGTATCTGACCACCCACAGCTGGAGGTGGTAAAGGAGACGAACTTGTCCCTGCCGGAGTTGCCTTACTTCCCCAGGAGCACTGTTGGGTTTACAAACAAAACATGTCAAAAACTGTAAAAAAAAAATATAATGATGTTATGTCTTTGTTTGATGTGGGGTTATATGGAAATAAGCTAAACCTTTGTTTGAGGTAGGTTATAAAAAATAAGTTATTTGGGTAAGACATTAAGGCTTTGTTAGTTGGGTTATGAAAAAGTGGGTTATTTAAGTAAAAGACCTAAAGGGTAGTAATATATAATGAAAACTATTTTTTTTAAAAGAAATAGATGGTATTTAGTTAATGATTTTAGTGATATGATGGATGAAAAGATAGGTTATTTGCAATAAGGCCACATAAACATAAATATTGAATAAATAGATATTTTGATAGATAGAGTAAGATTGTTGATTGAATAATGAGTTATTTCGAAATAATCTCCCATAAATAACCCAGGTTTATCCGCTAAGATACCAAAAGACCTACCTTACTTTTTACCAAAATAATCAATAAACCACTCTTTTATATCAAACAATATTTTAGTTTTTGAAAAACAAAACAATATTCAAACAAGCTATGAGTTAATTATAGCCTTTCCTCATCATTTTGGACACAAAAATAACACAACACTATATAAATATAATAACCAAAATGTACAAGTATCAAGAAGCTAGACCGGGTATCTGAACAATGAGGCTGACCATAGTTTTTCTTGTCACAACATTTCACCAGACATTCATACTAATGGGTAAGTTTCTTTTTTGTTTTCCTTTAAATTGACTGGTTTTTTCTAATTTGTTCAAATTCGGCCTATAAAAATTTTGTATTTTCATTTGGAAACATCATTTACTTTCAATTTTTCTTCCTAGTGTGGATTCATATACGAAAACAGGGAGTATCTAAATTCACTCTGACCCAGATTGAGTAATTAAATTGACAATTTCTTAGCAGAACTATAAACAAATGTGTTTTCCGCATTACTTAACAAGGATAAGAACAATATGAAATGATTGAAGCCATTGCTGACTTGTGATGCAACACAGCCTCTGGAAAGTGAATACAAAGAAAAAGATATGGTTTTGCCCAAAAGCTCATGATTATAGTTCTTTTGATTTTGTTGGTAGAAGAGAGAAAGGAAAGTTACCTTGACTGGTTTGCCAAAAAGAATTTGAGCATTTCCAGTTTGAATGGCTCGAGCTGCTTCGGCATGAGTGCTGTATCTAACAAAACCGAAACCTTTATCTCGTTGAATACGAACATCTTCAATCACACCAGCACCTAGATTATGGAAATGCCTGTGAAGATCAACAGAAGAGACCTGCAAAATATAAAGTATTTTCTCGTTTTCGTAAATCTGTTTTTTTTTATGGGGGGTTGTGGGGAAAGAAATGCTGATAACATCATTGCCAACATACAAGAAGAAATTAAAAGTGAATGAAGCAGGTTGGATTCATCATCAGATAATTGTATGAAAATAGTATTTGACTCTACTACTATTACATTAGAATATTACCTCAGGAGCAAGATTACCAACATATACAGTAGTGTACTGGGGGTTATTCTCGGGAGCATCGTCATTGATTCTCTCTTGGCCATCTTCTGTTCAAGAAAATACAACCCATAATCATTAGACTTCATATTAATGCACCACAATAATAACCAATTCCTGTTAAATAATGGCTTCCAATACCATGATAAATTAACCAAAATACCTTATTTATAACATTTTTTAGGAATGACAATCATTTTGCTTCCTAAACATGAATTAGAAGCTTGTTGTGCTTCTTTAATTTGCATCATGCTCGTTTTGTTCGATGAACTTCTAAAATGTTCAATTATTACAATTCCTCATTTAATGTCTTAATATATTTTAGTCCAAGACTAAGAGCTTGCTTGGTGTGGAAAAAATATAAGTCGTGAAATCAAAATCATGTTTGATGCAATGTTCTAAATGGCGGTAAGTGTCTGCCTACAACCTCGGGTGCCTAGGCGGTTGAAATATTTTCACTATATAAGCATAAATAAATTTAAATATAATCTAGTCACACCAGGCCTCACAATATCTCTTCTCTTAGTATATTTCCTCATCATTGTCAAAGTTCTATGATGGGCATATATAAATATTGTAAGGGCTTTTGCTTTGAACAACGTGTTGAGGCCCAATTTCATTGATATATTTTCCCACGTACTAAATAAATAGTGAATAATTGGAAGGTAAATAGTTATTTTAAATAAATAGTGAATAAATGAAAAGTAAAGAGTCTTTTTTATTAAATTTATATATATATTAATATTAGAAATTAATTAATTAAAATAACTAATAATTAAATAATTAAATGAGCGCCTCATGTATAGGCGGGGCGGTGTAGGACCGCCTACCGCCTCGACCGCCATTTAGAACACTGGTTTGATGAAAAGTAGTTTTGGAGTTAAATTTCTAAAATGCCCTTTGAATAGTAAAGTAAGGGCATTTTGATCTTTTAGTTGATGAATAGAGTACATTAGCCCATTGAACATGATCAATGGTTCACATTATCATTTGACTCACCTGATGCTCCGCTAGTTAGTTCTACAACATTTTTAGAATCTGAACTTTGTTTGTCGTCGTTAATACCAGCACCCTTCATTGCCCAGTTGCATCGAATCTGCCTGCTTCCGAGCCACTTTCCTGCCAATTCAAACAAAAAGGAGAGTTTGAAAGAGGATGAAAGGTAATCTCATTGATTCACAGGCTAATTGCCCGGCAAAAAGTAGGAAAAATAAATTCATTGAGTTACCATTCAGATCGTTTATTGCAGTCTGGGCATCCTGGAAACAGAGAAAAAGTAAAAATGAAGATCATCAAGTGAAGGAGTAATAAGAGAAGATAAGATGAAAGTACTATTCATTTTTGCTTGCCTGTTGGCTTCGGAATGAAACAAACCCAAATCCTCTCGAGCGACCAGTCTTCTGGTCCCACATAACTCTAGCATCCCTATACATGGGGAGTCGTACATCAAAATTAGGAAAAACTAAATTAGCATCCCTACCTACAACGCTTTTCTTTCTAGATAGAAGATTTTCAATTGTGCAAACGTTTTATTTTGCTTTGTTGTTCTTGTTTGTGTGAACGGCTTGTCTTCACTTTCTTTAAAAAAATCGTTAGAAAAGACACTTTGGGACTTTATTTTTAATATAATAAAATGGCATTAAGTTTTTTACCCAAAAAAAATACCCTTCTCATATATCTTGTTAGAATCATCAAGACAACAACTACTCAAGCAAAGAAGCAAGACTTACGAGCATGTAGGATAGGCAGAGAAGCACGCATATAAAGTAGCATCGGTAACTTCAGGACTAAGATCACCAACAAAAATATTAAAATGACCTGAAACACACAAGACAGAGAAATAATAAGGACTAGACATTAGTATTGTAGACCATGGAAATAAAAAATGGAAGGTGTCCGACTTGTCGTGTCCTCTCTTTGACTACTAGCATAAGCCCAGTTTACTTTAATAGGCTGCCCAAACCTGCAAAAAAAAGTTCTTCAATTGTAAGAACAAGAATATAACCAACTGGGTGATATTGAGGGAAAGGTAAAAAATACTCACAGATGCCTCCCATTAAGAGTTACAATAGAAAGAGTAGCTGATCTGCGATCATAGTAATCCACGAATCCATAGGATGACTGGATAAAACAGTTAATGTATAGTCAAGTGGGTGATAATGGTCTATAAAACAAAGAAATGTTAATGCCAGGAACAATGAAATAAAGCCTATTAGGAATTATAGCTCTTATAAAACATCAAGCGATTCAAAATGTTTGGGAGTTGGCCCTTGATAAATTTAACTGCTCTTGGATCCTTATGACCTCTTTGTGGATTGAGTGACAATCTTCTGGTTCATTTGGCTCGAAAGAAACAAATGCATATTTGACAAAGGGTCAACGAATTCAAACTTAATTTGGTTCATCATTACATTAATTTGGAAGCATTTCAGATTTAAATTCCAAATAATATTTATTTGTATTGAACTGGTCTGGCTTCAGCCACGGTCTATGTGAATGCAAGCAATATATTTTTTTAGTTTACTTTTCAAAAATGTCATGATCTACAATAATCAATTTTCCTTATTCTGATCATTTAGAGGCCGAAGTTTGGATTGTTCATTTACATAAATCAAATGTCCCAAGAATAGAACGAAGTGAACTCAGCACTCATCCTCTCTTCTAGCCTAGCGATATAAAAGGTGTATATCTCCAGCCTCCTTGAGATCCTGGGTTCGAGCCCGTCAGGCAGTAAGTTCTGCACCGGATTAAATGGTTAAGTATGTTTGCAGGCTATGTGCTTAACCCACGGGGATTAGTCGCTCTCCAAAACAGAGGCGGAACTCAGCATTCTCAAAAAAAAAGTACTCATGGATACCAACCATATGTGGAGTCATGTAGCGACTTTTTAATGGCCTAATTATAGAGATTATGTTATTCATAAAGTATTGCCTTCCTAATAAGGGCAAGTGGTACAGCTAAACCTGTCACGCCTAACCCGAATGAAACCATTAACCTTTAGTCCAAACACACCTCAAGAATTGTAACCCTAACCCAAATGAAACCATTAGCCTTTAAACCACATGCTTCTAGTGCACAACTACTCAGGTACTTTCAACTACAAATCCACTTCCCTATCATCATGTCAACACCCTCTTTTTTGTTCCCATCCAATTGAAAAAAAAAATGGGATTAGAAAAAACTAACATTTTTCCTTGTTGAGAAGTATAATTCTCACTCATACTTAATATAATAAGCACTAGTGAAGCAAGATTTAGTATGGTTTAAGGATTATGAAGTATAATTCTGAAGACTTTGCAAGTTGTAGTAAAAAAGTGAAAGGAAGAGAAAAACAAACCTTTTCCTTTCGGATGAGTTTGCACCCTTCAATTGGACCCGTACTTGAGAAAACCTCTTGCAGAAGTGGTTCTGAAACTTGTGGGTGAACATTTCCAACATACCTGCATCTCACAAATTCATACGATATTCTGAGATAATTAATAATACAGCCAAAACATATTTAACTTCATATCATTGTATTGATGAAACAATAACACTGCATATCTCCATCCATGACAACTATAAAATCTGGACACACAAATTTATGGAGAATGCCCCAAAAGTAGCATGACATGGAAAAAAAATGAACTGTTTTATGCAAGCCAATTTAAGCGAGGCGTGGTTAAAAGCAAGGAAAAAAGGATATGGAAAAAGATCCCAAAAAAATGAATAAATGAAATTCAAAGAATTGCTCTACAATACTCACACACTGCGGCATGTACTTGAATCAAAGCCAGGAGGCAAATTACCACTCAAAATAGGCTCTATCTGCAAAAAAAAAGAAAAGAAAAAAGAAACAAAATAAAAGGTTGAAAATCCAAAATCCTAAGGAAAAAACTCAAAAATAGGAAAATCCTATAAAATGAATAAAATGCACCACTATTTAGAATGTCCTGGTCAAGTGTGAACTTCAAGAAGACAATTGGTCTTATAACTAAATCGCAAAAACTTGTAATATTATCTTCAGATTATACTAGGAAATCAGTATGGGTAAATGAGAAAACCACACAGTGAACATAGATATCATCATTTCTTACTTTTTTTTCATTTTAATACAAGAAGAGTTGCATAGTGATTGTAAATCTTTTTGTCAACAAAGAGGAACTTGGCCAGTCACACCACTATTCAACTTTATCTAGACAAACAAAGATTAATATGTTGTTACTATAACACTCTTTCTCAATAACTAAGAATTCTCCTCTATTTTCACATTCACTCTCTAACACCAACAACCATAAGCCTTTAATGAAAGGGGTATGATATCATCCCTTTCAATTCTTTAAAAACATCTTCCCAATAGTTCATCATCTACGAGCCTATATGAAAACAGGTACTTTTAATTTCTGATCTAAATGAGGACACATATCAGGTAATTGTTTAGGATAATCTTTGGTTTGTTTTGGTTGGTTTCTAACTATATTGGAATTTCTATGTTAAAAATTGAAGTTAGAGATGTTTCTAAATATGTCCTAATGTCACCATTTGGTGTGGGTAGAGTTTCTTTATGGAAAAGGTCTTGCAAGTTGCTTAAAGTAAATAGTACATACAACCATTAAACTACAAGAGATCACCAAGTATTCTATATTTGAACAAGAATGTTAAAAGCTTATTTTAGTCTGAATACCAATTTACACTATATTAACATTCAAGAGTCCTTCTAAAGAGTAAAATTCCTGATATCACAGCCATTGATAAGAATAAAATCAACCGCAAATAGATAACACACAAAGGAATATAAAAACCCATCTAGAGAAACATGATATAAGGCTGATAAAAGAGAACCAAATCCAATAAACAAAAAAAGAAAAGAAATTGGGGATTTTCTGAATAATAAAATATTGAGGATATTAAGGGAGATGACACGATACTCTTTATTATACATCAGGAAGAAGAAAACGTGACTAAAGGATAGGGAAAATGAACCTGAGGAGGCGCTAGAAGGCCAGGATGATAGATAGATTGCTGCATCAACGCTTGCTGTTGTTTCAGCCTCTGTTGTTGCTGCATCTGTTGCATCTGCTGCATCTGCTGCATAGTGATTTCTTCAATGTATGGATACGGAAACAAAAAAGGAGGTCGATTTGAAGAGAAGAGAGAGATGGGGAGATGAAAAATGAAACCAAAAAAAAAAAAACCCTCGAAGGGAGGGGGGAAGAGAAGAAAAAGAACGATGGGCAGTGATGACGATGAAGGTTGAGAGAGAAAGATTGAGAGACTGAACCGGTAGATGCCTCTAGATCATTTCTTTTATAATTGAGCAAATGAACAAGGCTTGGGCTTACGTTCTTCTATGCCCCATCTCATAACTGAACTTTTTTCAACCAAATCGTAGCCATAGGATCTTCATTATAGTTTATTTTTTCTCATTACAAATAAATAAATAAAAATTCTAATATATATTTTTCTTTTTAATTTAGGGAATTTATTTTTAAAAAATAATTCTAATATATATAAATATAAAAACTCAATTTTCTCAAATCACTAATTCATCTCACACCAATGCATGCGGTTTATATATTAAGGTGTCAAGACAATCAATAAGTCACTACACAACTCATGTCATTTCTTAATATTAAGGTGTCAAGGCAATCCCTAAGTCACCGCACAACAACGCATGCGGGTTCCTTAATATTAAGATATTAAGGTGTCAAGGCAAGGCAATCACTAGGTCACCGCAATAACGCATGCAGGTCCCTTGATGTTAAGGTATTAAGGTGTCTAAGGCAAGGCAATCACTAGGTCAACATACAACAACAACCGGAAGAAACTGATGCTTTGGTTATTTAGACCATCCCTAACCTACACTCAAACTCAAACCCATTTTGCATTTCTCCCCCTCCAACCTATTCTCAAACTCAAACCCAAACCCAAAATGGTCAAAACATCATTTTCTCTCTTAGACCGTCTACACAAACTATTTTGTGTTTGAAAACTCTAACACATCATCAAACTCATACACAATGAGTTTTTGATTCATTTCTCAATCTTGAAAACTCATAATTCATCCAACAAAAGGTTATTTTATATATATTTTAGTAAATTAAGTTTATATAATTTAATTTATTTTTTATATATTTTTTTAATATATTAATTTTGTTTTTATATATTTATATAATTTATTTATATATTAATTTTATTTATGTATGTATATTTAATTATTTGTTTCTTATATAATTTTTGTTATGTATCCTAAATTTATAATAATTAACAAAATTAACAAAAACAAAAATTTAAAAATACATTAAAATAAAATACAAAGTAGTAAAATAACATTACAAACTAACCAATTAAAAATAAAAGACATTAATAAAGATTTCAAGATAAAAATAGTCGATTTCAAGATTTCATATCTCGGTAAGAAAAAATAAGAGATAAATAAGATTTGAAGATTTTTAATATATATAAATTATTAATCTATAATTAATTTTATTATAATTTCTTTTAATTAAATAAAAAAATATTAAGGTTTAATTTATAAAATTTATAAATATGTAGATTGTATTAAAAATGTTAAAAAGTTGGTAAGAAAAAAAATGTAGAACATTCTTTTGAGTTTGAAAATGAGTTTTTGGGTTAAAGATAAATTACTATTTGATGTAAGGTTCACTGCATTTTGGGTGTAAAAATTGAATTAAGAGTTGGAGATGGCCTTAATACTCATATTTGCGTTTTACTATTCACATACGCCATTTATTTTTCAAAATTATAAATAAGTCCTTTGACTTTTGATATATGGATAAACTTCTTTATTTTTATTTTAGTTTTCATTTTTTTACCTAGGAAGTTTAATGTAAAAAGGAGATATATATTAATTTTATATATTTAGTTTTTTATATATAATTTTTTAAATTTTTTTATTAATATTTTTTACCTATCATAAATTTATAATAATGTACAATATTGATAAGAAAATTAAAAATACAAGATAAAAAAATAAAATTATTGACAGATAATAAAAATAGAGTTAATAATGTTTAATATATTTTTTTAATTCATATAAATTATTAATGTATAATTAATTTTATCATAATTTTTTCTAATTGAATAAAAAAAACATTGGAGTTTAATTTATAAAGTTGATAAATATATAAATGGTTTTAAAAATATTATTGTGAAAAAGAATATTCGAAGAATATTCTTTTAAGTTTGAGAATGAATTTTTGGGTTGGAAATAAATTATTGTTAATAGGACAGTTACTATATTTTAAGTTTGAGAATTAGTTTTTCAATCGAAGATGGTCTTAGTTAGCAACTAATGATATATTTTTTTTAATTAATATTAAATATTATTTTCACATTAATTTTGTGTTATGGAATATAAATCAATGGATAATTTATTCATAATGCTTTCTTTTATAATCAATGTGTTAGTAGAATTTTTTTCAGTCTCGAACCTGAGATTTCGAGGCCTGAGGCGAGCACAAAACTTGGTGCTCTCAAAGCTTAATATTCATACATATATTTTTTAAATCACATGAATTCTAGAAATAAATTATCATCAAAACAATATGTCATAAGTAAATACTAAAAAACAAAGAAGATCCAAACAAAATATAAAATTCATGTTCTGAACTAGTACATAGTCACTTAAATATTACTCGTCTCGCATTTTTTGAAGCGAAAGTATTGATCAAGTTTGCATAATCAACTTTCTCAATAATTTTTTTCTCGATAGATAACATAGCTAACCCATTTAGTCTTTCTTATGACATAGTTGATCGAATATAAGTTTTAATCAACTTCAATTTGGAAAAACTCTTTTACGCAGATGCAACAGTAACTGGTATAGTCAGCAAAACTCGATATGCGATAAAGGAATTTGGATAACAACCATCCATTGTTTTCAAATAATTCAGCACATTCTTTTTGCTTCTCCGGGTAATGAATGTCTTAACAACTTTAGTTTTAGAAATAAATTTGATCCATCAACATCGGAGTGCCCATTACGTGTTAAAGAATTTTGAAGATATTCTTCCAATCTTTGTATCCTTCGTCAGCCAGATAACCAAGTTTCGCCATGGTTATCTGAGTTTTGAATAACTTGCAACAAAAACAGAAGATCTTGTCCATAGAAATAGAGTACACTAACCATCTTTTGTCACTTTTCTCACCATTTGTCAACTGTCTCTTATAATGTGATGGATTGAAATGTCTTCCAGTGTTATCAAGAGGAAACAAAATATCATCATATCTTTTAGGACCTCTTTCAACCAAAAAGTCCATAATATTTTGCATTTTGTCTCAACTTCCTAGATCATCAACATTTAAAAGAAACAAAATCTTTTGATTTATATCTCCATCAGTGTCACTTTTAGGCATACTTACATCGTTCTCATTTTCAGACTGTTTTGGGTCTTCATTGCGAAGTTCATTCAATTCACCATGTTCCTGATCATTCAACTTATCATCGATGTCATTCTGGTTCACTTGCTCTACTATTTGATCGCTTGTGAAATACTTATTAAGGTTTCCTACTCGACTTTGAATTAAAGCATCTTCCTTTTGTTTTTTCTTTCTTTTTTCTGCCCCAGACAATTGTTTTCTTAGCATGCTTGATAAAACTCTAAATGCTAATCTACATTAAAAATTTATAGATTAACCAGCATTCTATGAATCTATGATTAACCACAATGTTGCACTTCCGCTATGCAATAATGCAAGATACAGATTGTGAATCCACCATTCCACCAGACAAGTCCTCAACAACCAAAAATAATCAAGTAAATCGAACTAAAATCTCACCGAAATCGGAGGAAGAACTCTAGTGGGTAGTGGCGTAGTGCCGAGAAACAAGGCTGGAACGAGCGAAAAAGGCCCAAGAGCTCGGGGAAGGAGATGACCATGTTTTCTGCTCTGATTCTGGCAAGCTGGAGGATCGACGACGGGCTTGGGGTTTGGGGAAAGTGTTTCTTTTTCTTTATCCAGAATGCTTGTTCTTATTTTTTTTCTTTTTCCTTAATTTTGTTGATAAATGGGAATCGTGCCATTCTTTTCTCCAAGTAAGATAGTGTTTTTTATTTTTATTTTTTTTGGATAAAAATTAAGTTAGGGCTTATCATTGATAAGTTATCAATTATTATTTATGGGCTTTTTAAAAATAAGTCCATGAACATATCATTATAATTTTTTATTTTTTGAAGATTTTGGTGCCCAAAAAATATTTGGGCCTGAGGCAATTGCATCACTTATTACAGTAGGTCCGGGCCTAATTTTTTTAACTCTTTTTTTAAAAAGATAATTATATAGACATTAATAGTGTTGATTTTTTTAAATATGAATATATTGATTAACACGAATCTTACTAATTATGACTTCTATTTAATTTAAGACGTTTTAAGTGAGAATCAATAACATTTGATCTTTTAGACATCTACCCTTAACATTTATAATACTTAGGGGACATTTGGTTCAAACAAGAGAATGAAAACAATAATATAATTGATAGAGTGGGTACAAAAATATATATAATTAATAGAAGTGTAGTGTTTAGTTAGAATTGTGTAATCATTATAATTAAAAATATATAATTTTAATATTGTTTAGATCATAATTTTTTTTTTAAATATATAAAATATTCAAGTATTTTATAATTTAATAAAATAATAAAAATATAAACACATAATATCAATTAGTCCTACTAATTACATTTTTTTTAACTTATAATAAAAAAAATTAGATGATTTAAACTTTTTAAAATATATATATATATATATATATATATATATATATATATATATATATATATATATATATATATATATATAAAAGTAATGATACATACAACACCCTTATACAGCAACTTCGCATAACACCTACCTCATTTGAAAAGAAAGATAAAATATATCTTAAAAAAAATACAATAGAGAAAAATATTTTCTCTTTCTTTCCAAATGAGATAGGTGCTATGTGAAGGTGTTGTATAAAATGTTATATATATCATTACTCTATATATATATTTGTAAAATTACAAATAAAAAATTATCAATCAAAACATACCTATTACAAACATGGTATATTTTTTTATAATAATTTTTATTAAAATATTTTATATTTAACTTTTCTAATATTCTTTAAATAATTTTTTTTTATATAAAACTATTTTTTTCTTTTAAGTTTTTACATTTTTATTTTAATTAATTATTATAATTTATTTATTAATATATAATATTTAAAATTAATTATATAAAAATGACTATATTGTTATTAATTATTATTAATTGTATTTTATTTTAAATAATTACTTAATATTATTTAAATAAATTCATTTAATAAATAAATTAAAATTATTATTATTTTAATTATAAAATATAAGTAATGTAATTATAAAAATATATTTATAATATAATATAATTATAATTAGGAGGGAGGGTGAACATTAGACCACCCACAACAGGTGTTAAATGAGGTGTTAAATGAGGACTAAATGATGCAGCAGGTACAAATTGGTATCAAATTTTGATACTGGTGCAAATTTTATTCTGTGATGTGGCTCAATGACAGCGCTTGGCTGGTGGGTTATTTTTTTATTTTATTTTCTTTTTTAAATACTACTTTTGCATAATCATTGATCAAAATAAAATAAAAATACATATTATTTTTTATTTTTCAAGATCTATAAATAGAGATTTGGTTTTTGTCATTTGGACATAAAAAAATTTCTGAAAATTTTCACCATATATCATCTTTGTTTGTATCACTTTTCTTTTGAAATCTTCAAACTCTTTCATGGATCTATAAATGAAATTATGTGTATATGTTTAAATGATGTGGAATGAGAGAAAATGAAAAAATGTAATTTTGATACCTTAAATAACATTCTGCTGTATGACATACTAAAAAGTGAGTGTTAAATAAGTGTTAAGCTGTTGCAGGATATTAAATGAAAAAATTTGATATGTTGTAGATAGTCTTATGAGAGGGAAAGAAGAATAAATGATTAAGGCATGTTTATTGGGCAATCTTTATATTCATGATAGAAAATAAAATAAATTAAGATATTTGGTTAATGAGTTTGATTCCACTGTATTATTTGATTATCTGATATTAAGGAATCATGTACATACTTATTTTTACCCTCAATTTATAATTTTAAAATAATTCTATGTTAACGAAATTAATTTTCAAAATTTATATATGAGCTCATTCCACAAAATAAATAAATAAATAAATCATTTAGAAAATAGTGTCGTATCCACCTGATTCAAAAATAATTTAATTACAATAGCGTCATATCCACATAATTAAAAAATAATTAAATTATAAATTATTAAAATAAAATATAAAAGAGATATAAATAAATGGACAAATTAAATCAACCAAACGAAATAAATAAATTTTAAAAAATATATTTCTATTATTAATGTTGATTTATTTATTTTGTAAATAAGAAGAAATCAAAACAAAATTTAAGGCGAAATCTAATAATCAAATTGAGGAAGCACCTGGGCCAGGAGATCTATTCAATTAAATACATAAAGCACAAGTCAAGGAAGAAAAGAAGGCACTTATAATTAATAGAATGGAGGCCCATGATTCAACTTGCTTATCAAATTACACCTACACGCTTTAGGTCACCAGACGCTCAACGTCTTCATCGCCCGTCTATGCTCAGAAATGACCAGAAACGCCACTCTGCGATCTAAAGGACTATCGACGCTAGTCTGTGATGAGAAATCTCATGGGATCCACCATACGTCTTCATCAGCGTGATACGGACAAAAAAATGATAAATCTGAAGAGGAATCCTATGGAGGAGACTAGACAATGAGAGGAGTTTGTAAGATTAGGACAACTATTAGGCAAATTATTAAATGTCTTTTATGTTTGTTATGTTTTCAACCAGTTAGGCATTGTCATTATTTTATTTTATAACAGAATTCTATTAGACCTTTTAGATAAAATAATCGAAATATTCTAAATTGTTTACTTAAATAATTTTGAATTGAAGAGTAGTAGCACAACAACTTTATTCTCATTTTCTTCTTGGTATCAATCTTTTCTCTCATCTCCTTCCTTGATTCACCTTTGAAAATCCTAAATAATTTTTTCACTATATCAATTGGTATCAGAGCTCACCTTCATGTTTGACCATGGTGGAAACACGACATTGGACGGAAAATGACATTTTAAGTACGGTATTGGCATCTATAACAAAAACCCTTGAGGAGCAACACAAATGGATGGAATCTAATGAAAAGTGCAATTAGTTGAGGTTGGATTCCATGGAATAGAGAATCAAAGCAATGCTCGTGAAAAATGGAGTTACGGCTGAATCTTCTCGTACGAATAAACTTAGGGAGAGAGCTTACATAACTCCCACAAGATTGACGAAGGTGGACTTCCCGAAGTTCGATGGAGCAGGCGTGGAACGGTGTCTAATTTTTGCCGAACATTTTTTCAGAGTGGATCACACTATTGATATAACCAAAGTGGAAATCACACCTATTCATTTTCAAGAAGATGCAAGGCTCTAGTATGGCTCTTACATCAAATCTCGTAGTAAAACGATAGCCCCTACTTGTGACGTTTTTCGTTCTGATTTTCTTCAACAGTTCAGACCCTCGATTTGTGAAAGTTCCATTAATCAGTTGATGAATCTAAAACAAACAGGCTCTATTCGGGAATATAATCTAAAATACATGGCTATCTCAAAGAAACACATTCAAATGCCAGATAAATATGTAATTGAGTGTTATCTTAGTGGTATACACGAAGAGATTTTTAACAATATTAGACTACTAAAACCTAATACATTGAACTTAGCCATGGATATAGCTAAAGTCTAGGAGGCTACCTTTAAATCTCTACTTAAAATAAGTCAACTATATAACTTCAACCCACCTATACTGCGTAAACCAAATCAATCTAAACCTACATGTTTAGTTTATTCTAAATCACCTTGTTTTAAACATTCATATTCATCTCCCTTTCCTGAGAACCCTCAACATAAATATTTATAATAAATGGATCCAAAAATTCTAGATTAAAGACGTACAAAGGGTTTATGCTACACTTGTGAGGAGAAGTTTGATTCAAATCATAAATGTAATGCTAAACTATTCATGATCAATTAGCTAAATTGGGAGACGTCTTAGAATATTTCTTACATGAACATATTGACCATTCCCTTCCACTTTCTCAACCACCTTCTAACAACAAATCTTTCATCTCAGTCCATACCCTTGACGGTTCAAAGAATTATCAAACCCTTCGTATCTTTGGAAACACTCATAACTTCATAAACAAAAGGATTATGAATAATATTAATCATCCAACCCAACAAAAAGGTTGCAGATTGTTCCAATATTTTCAACCATGATTATTGTAAGGATCTGTTGTGGATAATGAGGGGTTTGGAATTTAAAGTTGATATGCGAGTGCTTACCATGTCTACATACGACATGGTATTGGGTATTGAATGACTAATTACTCTAGGCCATCGGAGTAAGATTTTGAGAAACTCACTATTTCCTTTTGTAAATAGGGAAAGAATTACCTTCTCTAGGGAATGAATCAAATGCAGATTAATATTGTGGAGGGTGATCAACTTTCCAAGCTCTTGATGAAAGGAGGAAAAGCGGCTCTAGTTCAACTACAAACCAGTGAGGAACATCAATGTCACTTCTTTGCACTTACATCACAAGAGCCACATAACACTGATGAAGAGCTTGAATAGTGTTGGGAAAAATTAAGAGTTAATTAACTTAGAAGAAATTGTTTGGAAAACTAATAAAAAGTTAATTAACAGAAAAGTGCTAAATATTAATAACTTAAGTTTTGATGATGTTTAGATATGAAAGAAGCTAAGTCGTCTGATTGTTTCTATGCAGCTGCATCAGATTGGGCTAACTTAGACGTGGTCTAAGCAGGCTAGTTAGACGTGATACATAGTTAGACATGCAAGTCTAACCGATACGTAGTTAGACGTGTCAGTCTAACAGATACGTAGTTATACGTGCTAGTCTAACAAATACGTAGTTAGACGTGCAAGTCTAACAGATATGTAGTTAGATATGCCATTCTAATAGATACGTAGTTAGACGTACCAGTTTAACAGATACGTAGTTAGATATACAAGTCTAACAGATACGTAATTAGTGCAAGTTTAACAAATACGTAGTTAGACGTGTCAGTCTAACAGATACGTAGTTAGACGTGGGCGTCTAACTCCTTTAGATCAGTCTAAAGGGATATGAAGTTATACGTTGTAGTCTAACCCCATTAGACGTGGGAAGTCTAATGGGATGCATAGTTAGACGTTGTAATCTAACTCCATTAGACGTGGTAAGTCTAATGGAACTCGCTGTTAGACATTGGCGTCTAACTCCCTTAGACTTGGCAGTCTAATGGAGCATGTTTATTGCCTCGCTTCAATAGCTGTATGAAGTTAGCATACGTCTACCCACGATCAACTAGCTGTATGCTACTCCTGCTCCACTTTCTCTTGCAGACCAGTATGCCAACTACTTGCATCAAATGAATGAACTCCACGTACGCAAATATTTCTCCCACTACTTGTTCAGTATAGGAAAGTTTCACAAGGATATCCCGCGCACTATCGTTAAGTACGGCCATGTTCCAAAAGCACAGAGTCTGTTGTACTTTGTCCTTTAGGAGACCATCCTATGGGCGCGTGCCATGTGTCCAGGAAGAAGATTTGACTATTGGTGTCCTTCTACTACAAATAGATACTCAAGGACAACGGCCGAATCACTAGTTACTCTGCTCATTTTCACATTCTTACTCATATGCTCTTGCACTTACTGATTGTACATCATATTCAAGTTCAAGAGAGAGAATCAAAACATTATTTTAGCTGAGAGATATTCTTAATCATATTGTAAGTTGAATAGAGTTTGTTCTGTTCAACAAAGTGTTAGTTATTCAGTAAGCTGTATTTGATTCAAGAAGTATAGTGAAATCCTTCCGGGTATGGAAGAAGGGATGACATAGGAGAGTTAGCTCCGAACATCCATAAACAACTTACTGTGTTCTTTACTTTCTCCTATTCATCTTTCATTGGTTCAAAGCTTCAAACCCAAACAAACAATTCCGCACTTGAATCGTTTCAAGTGTTTGTGAAGGTTTGCGAAGAATAGAAAGAGATATTAATCCCTAACATGATTTATATCATTCCGTAATCCGAAGTTGTTATCAATAGTCAGACCCCCGTTTCTATTGATTACACCGATCCTATCAATTAGTATTAGAGCTCTGCTTTCTATTCTTAAGCAACAAGAACCTGAATCATGTAGACAGATGCTAGTTCATCTAAGATTCTTATGTTTTCAAAAGAAAACTACATGGTGTGGAAGAAGAGAGTTCGTGCCCATCTTGCCTCCTTGCACAATGACATGTGGAGTGTTGTCACTGAAGGACCTATCAAGATCGAAAAAGAAAAATCTGAGTGGACAAATGAAGATAAGAGGAAAAACAACCTCAACAACCTGGCCATGGATGTCCTGTACAAATCACTTGACGATAACATGTTGAACTACATCATATCTTGCGAGTCTGCCAAAGAAATTTGGGACAGACTCACTCAACTCTATGAAGGCAACGAGCAAACCAAAGAGAACAAGATTACGGTAGCCACTTAGCAGTTTGACAACTTCAAGATGCTTCCAAGAGAGACGATGAGTGAGTTCGATGCATGATTCAGTCAGATTGTCACCACCCTATCCATTCTAGGCAAGACCTACAACAACAAAGAGATTGCTATAAAGGTCATGCGAGCTTTACCTAGGGAGTGGGACATCAAGACTATGGCGATGAGGGAGTCCAAAGACATCAATAAGATATAGCTCTTCGACTTGCTTGCCGATCTGAAGGCCTATGAGTTCGAGTTGAATTTAAGGAATGAAGAAGAGCACCCCACATCCGTCATCATTACTAAGGTTTTGGTGTCCTCCGAGGAGTCACTGGTTGTCAATGAAGAAAAGTCGTCTGCCCAACAGCTTAGCAACGACGCAATGACTCTTCTCGTGAAGAAATTCGGGAAATACATGAAGAAGAGCATTCCTAACTCAAGATCTTCAAATAATACTAATGATGATAAATCTAAATCAAAAGCTAATGTTAAGTGTTTTAACTATGGTATTTTAGGTCATTACAAGTCGGAGTTCAGAAAGCCGAAACATGATGAGAAGAAGAAAGACAATGAAGGCGAGCTGAAGGCCCTAATGGCAGCAGACAACAAGGCCAAGTGGATTCAAAGTAACTCAGATTACTCATCATCTAGTGATAGTGATGATGAAGAGGTTGCTTGTTTCATGGAAAAAGAAGAGGAAGATTTTGAGGAATCTGAGGTATGAGGTAGTGGATTTCTCTCCAGGAGATTTTTCACAAGATGAACTAGTGGCTGCACTAAATGATATGGTCTCGGAGTATAAAAAATTATCAAAATCTCAAAACAAAACAAACTCAGAATCTGAAAATGATCAACCATCTTTTTCTCAAACCTCCGAGCCAAAAGTTTTTGAAAACATGGATGAGCTTTCATTTGAGAATGACATGCTCAAAGAAAAGATTCAAACCCTTTCTTCTGAAAACCAACGCTTAACTTATATTGTAAGTTCTTGGACAAGGTCTGGAGAAGCTATCGAATATCATATTAGTCTATTGAGGCCTGCTGGATGTAAATCCGGTCTAAGATTTGATAGCAATGACTCAGACAAGTCCTGTAAGAAGTTAAACTCGGCAACTGACAAGCTTAAGCCAATAAGCTTTGTCAAAAGGAGTTTAACTGATACTGGAACTGATCCAAGTTGTGAGGAGTTAACCTTAAAGGATGAGATAACTTATGTTCCACTAAAAGTTAACTGGTTGAAACTTAAGTTAGATGCAACTAGCAAATCTAATAAACCAAAACCTGACAATAAGTCAAGGAGTTTTAAAATAAAACCATCCTCTAAAGTTAAGAGATCAGTGACTTGCAAGAAGTCGTCTACTAAGTCAAAATCATACGCACTTATTACTACACAAAGAGGGAAGTCCATCAGAATAACTCAAATATGGATTCCTAAGTGACTGATTGATCGAGGACCCAAGTGAATGTGGGTACCAAAATTTGTAAATATTTTCTTGTGTAGGTGATACAGGAAAGCTGCAGGAAGGAAGATTGGAGGATAATCTTCTGAAGATGTGCTCTAAAGGATCAACAGTGACTCATGCAACTTCAAAGGACCAAGTGTTTTCTCTTTTAAAATATTTTTGGTCTTAAGGACCTCAAAACATTTGTTTATTCTTTTTAAATTGAAAGAGAAATTTATTGTGTAAATAAAGATGCACGCAGACGAAAGCTTTAATCGGTCTATTAGACAAGGATGTCTAAAAGAAAAGCAAGTACTTGGACGTATACATACTTACACAGTCTAATGTGAAATGTCTTGGTGAAAAATCTACGCGGTTAGACGTCGAAGTCTATTAGACGTTTAGACGTTTGTAAGACAAGAGTAGTTGGACGCTCACGTCTAACCAAACACACGTCTAGTACGTGTTGTTCATGCATAATTAGACGTCTACGTCTAATAGACGGATAGACATCTATAAGACAAATGATTAGACGCATGCGTCTAATAGACTCATTGTCTAACAAACGTTCGGTCCACACAGACTATAGAAGTAAGTGAAACGTCTAACTACGTGTGCTATTAGACGCTTCATCTTCAGATTGATTAAGGACATCTATCCTTTATGCGCTGTCATCTAACTTTCCCGCTCAAAATATTGAACAATCACTTCCTAGAAACCTGAAAACGCGTGTCTCTCAAGGATAAGGAAAATGACTAATATACCCTTAATGATGACTACCTTTGGAAAAAGGTGTATAACATTAAGTGGTGGGTCCCCGTGTGTTAAATGTGACGGTTAAGCCATGCGACTGTTGGAATTTTATTTAAGGACATCGTGCATGTGTCGGATCATTCTCATTCTCAATCTTCTTCTGCTCCAATTCAACACTGTCATGCAAAATGGGTCCAATATTGACCTTCTCATTCTCCTTTTCCTCCTCTTCTTCATCAAGAATGTCATTTAGGCCAATGTCATTCACCTTGTTCTCCTACTCCTACAATATTGAAAAGAAATTAGATGCAGGCCAATATTGGATGTGTCACAAAGTCGTGAGGTAATTAACTGAAGGGTATATTAGTCATTTTCTTAACATTAACAGACACGTGTCTTCAAGTTATTCGATCTTAGAATATGAATGTTTTACTGTTTGAGCAGGAAAATTGAATGACGATGCATATTAAAGTGACAACTTTCTTTGATTGGTCCGAAGATGAGAAGTCTAAGGTCACACGTAGTTAGACGTCTAATATGTCATCCGCATATCTTGCGTCTAATTTGGGTAGACATCTGTTCAAACGACATCTAACTACGCCCGTCTATAGGCGTCTAAACATACGTCTATTCAGACAACGTCTAACTACGCTTGTCTATAGGCAATTTAGACGTATGAAAAAAAGATAGACATATAACTAGACTTAATTTGCAAGTTTATTAAGTAAATGTTTGTCTAAGTACATAGCTCCTTTAGACTACTGATCTAAACAGACCAATTGAGACCTCTGTCTTCATACGTTTCTTTGATTACTTTAAAACATCAACCATTTTCCCTTCAATTTGTGCATGTCTTAAAAACTAGATAATTTTAAGGTCTACAAGACCCAAAACATTTTAAGGAAAGAAAACTTAGTCTGAAGAGTAGCTTTGTGAACACTTCTTCCACTTATTGATCTTATTAGAGCATATTCTTAGAAGAGTATGCTTCCAAATTCCTCCATGGAGTTGACCTGTTGCACCTATAAAAATACATATTTACAACTTGGTACCCACATTCACTTGGGTCCTCGGTCAATCAGTCCCTTATGAATCTATATTTGAGTTATCATAATGGATTTTCCTTGTTGTGTTGTGATTAGTGCATGTGACCCAGGCTTAACAGATTTCTTTCTACTATCAGCTGAACTGTTAACCTTAGAGGATGGTTTTTGGTTAAAACTCCTTGACTTTATGTCAAGTTTCATTTTGCCAGATTCGTTGGCTTCTTCATTCTTAGGTTTCAGCCAGCCTATAGTTGGCTTGACATAAGCAATCTCATCCTTTAAGGTTAAGTCCTCACAGTTTGGATCAGTTTCTTTATTAGTTAGACTACCCTTGAAAAAGTTTATAGTCTCAAACTTGTCTTCCACTAGGTTTAACTTCTTAGATGACTGGTCTGTATAGCATTTTCAAATCCTAAACCGGATTTGCATCCGGCAGACCTCAACACACTTATTTGCTGTCTGACTGCATCTCTAGACCTTGTCCAGGAACTGACCACATATGTCAAACGTTGGTTTTCAGAAAACAGTGTTTGAACATTTTCCTTGAGCTTCTCATTTTCAGATGAGAGCTCGAAAACTTCATTTTCAAAACCTTTTGATTTAGAAGGTTGAGATGAAGAAGGGTTATCAGTTTCATATCTTAATCTCATTTCATTACAAGAGTCTGAAAACTTCTTGTACTCACTAACCTCGTCATTGAGTGCATTAGTTAGTTCATCTCTTGTAAATTCTTTAAAAGATAAGTCAAATACCTCAGACTCATCATCTTCCATGAAGCAAGTGACTTCTTCATCATTACTATCGCTGGATGATGAGTCATTTGAGTCGATGTAGGCCCACTTGGCTTTTCTGTCAGCTGCCATGAGAGCCTTCAACTCTTTCTGGTTGTCCTTCTTCTTCTCATCACGCTTTGGCTTCCTGCACTCCAACTTAAAGTGTCCTAGTTTATCACAGTTAAAACACTTTAAGTTAGCCTTGTATTTATTCTTATCATCATTGTTATTATTTGAAGAGCTTGAGTTAGAATTTCTCTTTTTCATGAATTTTCTGAATTTCTTCACGAAGAGAGCCAAAGCGTCTCCGCTGATCTACTCTTTAGCAGTTTTCACATCATTGAAAGCATGTGGCTTTTTAGTAGTCACCAATGCCTTGGTTGCAATATTTGATGTGGAAAGCTCCTCTTCATTCCTAGAGTTTATTTCAAACTCATAGGCCTTCAGATCGGCTAGTAAGTCAAAGAGCTTCATCTTGTTGAGATCTTTGGACTCCCTCATCGCCATCGTCTTGATATCCCACTCCCTGGACAGAGCACGCATAAATTTGATTGCAACCTCTCTATTACTGTAAGTCTTGCCCAATGTGGAAAGAGTGGTGATAATCTTGCTGAATCTCCCATCAAATTTAGACATCGTCTCTCTAGGACGCATATTGATGTTATCAAACTGTTGTGTGGCAACCATGAGCTTGTTCTTTTTGGTTTCCTTCACAGAGTTGAATCAACCTCTCCCAGATTTCTTTGGCAGAGTTGCATGATATGATGTAGTTGAACATGTTGTCATCCAGAGTTTTGTACAAAATATCCATGGCCAAGTTATCGAGGTTGTTCTTCCTCTTGTCTTCACTAGTCCACTCAGTCTTTTCTATCTCAATCTTTATCGAACCTTCGGTGATGAAAATGCACATGTCATCATATATGGAAGATATATGAGAATAGACTCTCTTCTTCCACATAATATAGTTTTCTGTCGAGAACATGGAAACCTTGGTTGTGGCGACCATAGATATGATTCAGATTCTTTTTGGTGCTTGAGAATATAAAACAAGGCTCTGATACCACTTGTTGGGATCGGTGTTAACAATAGAGACTAGTGTCTGACTATTGTGAACAACTTACGATAAACTCTTCGATAATAATCCTGTGAGGGGTTAGTATTCGTTTCTATTCTTTGCAAATCCTCCAAACTCTTGAAACAGATTCAAGTGCAGAACTGTTTGTTGGATTTGAAGCTTTAGACAACTAAATAAAAATGGCAGAAAGTAAAGAACACAAGGAGTTTTATGGATGTTCGGAGATAAAACTCCTACGTCACCCCTTCTTCCACAACCAGAAGGATATCCACTAAAGACTTTGAATCAAATACAACTCACTGATCTAACTAATTCTATGTTGAACAGAACAACCTCTGTTCAACTTACAACACTAAAGTTTCTCACAAAAAATACAATATGCAATTACATTGTGATCACAGCTTATATTAAGAGATTTAGAGTATTTCAGACTTGTAAGTTTTTCAGACCAACGGTTCGACCTTTGTCCTTGAGCTTCTATAAATAGTTAAAGTAAACCAATGGTCGAATATTCTTTGTGGACACGTGGCATGTATCTGTTGGACGACCTCTCATACAACAGACTTTGAGAATTTGGATCATGGCCGTACAGAACAGATAGTGCGCCGGATATCCTCTGATCTTGTCTTGTTCTAGAAAGGTAATTGAGAGATATCCGTGTACGTGGAATTTATTCTTTTGATGGAATTATCTGGCATGTCAGATTGCTGAAAGAAGTGGAGTAGTCAGCTAATAGATCGTGGTTAGACGGATACTTCCTTCAGACAGCTGCTAAAGCGAGGCATCAAACGTTCTTCTTTAGCCAGCGTTTAAAGGAGTTAGACGTCCTCGTCTAACTATGCTTTCCTTTAGACCACGTCAAAAGGAGTTAGACGTCCTCATCTAACTACGCTTCCCTTTAGACCACGTCTAAAGGAGTTAGACGTCCTCGTCTAACTATGCATCCCTTTAGACCGCGTCTAAAGAAGTTAAACATCCACGTCTAACTACGTATCCCTTTAGACCACGTCTAAAGGAGTTAAACGTCCACGTCTAACTACGCATTCCTTTAGACAACATCTAAAGGAGTTAGACGTCCTCGTCTAACTACACATTCCTTTAGACCGCGTCTAAAGGAGTTAGACGTCCTCGTTTAACTACATTTCCCTTTAGACCGCGTCTAAAGGAGTTAGACGTCCTCGTCTAACTACGTTTCCCTTTAGACAACGTCTAATGGAGTTAGACTACCAAGTCTAACTACGTTTCCCTTTAGACACCGTCTAAAGGAGTTAGACTATCACGTCTAACTATGTTTCCCTTTAGACAACTTCTAAAGAAGTTAGACTACCACGTTTGACTATGTTTCCCTTTGGACAACGTTTAAAGGAGTTAGACTACAACGTCTAACTACGTAAGATGTCTATGATATCTGCTTTAGATCGCGTCTGAAGTAGCAAAGTCTTTTATATTTGCACCTGCACAAAACAAATAGATAACTTAGCTTAATCATATTAACATCATCAAAATTATGTTCTACGCCATAAACATCTTTTATATTCTTTTAAAGTTAATCAAACTTTTTCTTTCTTAATTAACTTTCTTTATTTGTTTTTAAATTTCCCAACACAGTAGCTTTCACATTGTATTAAAAACTCAGATTTATGGTCAATGGTTTTATGATTATGGTTAACGGGGATGTATTCTGTAAGTGGTGTCGATAATTTCCATGTATCTAACCAAGATGTCGAATTGAATGGTTTTGAAGTGAGTCCGGTGTTTGCATCAAATATAGTTCCTTTAGGTACTCCGAGTTTCTCTTACGTTGATTATCCGATTTAGAACATGATGTTTAAGTTGCAATATTTTCCTAAAATGGGTTTGGATCTTCATGGTACATGTATTGTCAATCCTATAGAGGCAATCTGAGAGAGGTACGATACGAGTGGTTTAGGCTATCTAAGGACAAAAGGCGAATATGCAAGAAGAGGTAAAATCTAAAAGGCTCACATTCATGTACCTCCCACATTGAGCAAACAATTTGTACGAGAAGGACATGATGTATTGTGCTTTTGCTTTCTTGAACCCTTCATTAATCCCTTAACCCAAAAATGTTTTTTCAGTTTTGAGATATTTGTCGATTGCCTTGACCAAATTAACCGTTTTCATTGCATGGATATGAAATGAGTCGAGAATTGGTAGAGAAGGATGGAAGGGCTACTTCAAAGACCTATGGGTTTGGAAAGGAAATCTCGAATTGAACGAGGCGAATGCTCAAGGCGGACATACAAACTCTCCAAAGGGGAAACCTCCTTCGACTTGATCCACACAGATTCAGATGATACTGACAACGACAAAGGCGATCCTTAAGTAGTTAAGAAGAACATTGGTATCACTAAAACTAGGAATCGAGAAGAAGGCAATTTTGTAATATAGGAGATTGTATCTAAAAAACTCACACAAATTTTATCGTCTTTATAATTATGTTACTTCTCTCTCACATAATAACACTAGCACGAGTGATGATGTAAAAGAAATTAGTGTTTTGTTTAATGGAGAGAATTTCTAGTATGCGTTTTGTGATGATAATTTTGACTTTGAATGAACTTTGAAATGAAATGCTATTAAAATAATAAACATGAAAGTATGTCCACAACTGAAAAAACGATTGAGATTAACTTTTAAAATTGAAGATGACCCTCAAATTAATTTAATCGGACAAATCTTAAGCGAAGAAGAACATCATGATTTAATTATTAAAGATAATAAAGACATTTTCTTGAGTGCGAAAAGGATATGATGTGGATGCATAATGGGATCAATGAATGGAATAAGAATATTCACGTTTTCAAAATTGAGAGTCATCCGAAACGTGTAAGTAAATTTAAAAATAAAAATTGTTAGATAAAATTAGACCGGTTAATAGAACTTAACACAAACAAATTTCCTATGCAGGAACAGGCAAAGAACTGAATCGGTCAAATTACTCAACCGGTTAAGAAACTTAACCGGTCAAGCAATTAAACCGACCAGAAACATGACCACACAAGAAGTCAAGATCGGTTAAATCGGAAGGCCACAATCGATTAAACAACCGGTCACTCAGTAGCTAATGGAAAAACCGGAAGTGATCCAGTTAACATACATAACCGACCAACATAAAAAGACACTTCGGGTATTTGTTGAGAATGATACCGAAGGAACAGACTGAATATTGCCATATTCATACAAGTCTGAGGAAAGTCTGCAGGCTGCAGAAGACCGTCCTACAAAATCTTTCCACTTCAGGATAAATCAGAAAGGCAATCTTCCAGGTATAGACAACTGCCCAACCGACAGTTGCCATATTGAGTAAAAGACAAACCTAGTCAGTTTGACCTACATACTGGAATACTAGACCGCCAGGTCTGAATCACTGAACCTCTGCTCAACCAATCAGATTCAAGGAAATGAAATGTGACCGTTGACACATTTCACCTATAAAAGAAGGAGCTGAAGAGGAGTAAATGCGGGATTTTCGTGGGATTTTTGAGGGTTACAAGTTCTGAATTTTCACATATTGTGTTCTATCTCTAGAAAGCTTAAAGCGCTTATTTGAAGTGTATTCTACAATTTCGGTTAAAATTATACGGGTGTTATCGAGCAGGAAATAAGTCTCGATCGGATTGTTTGTATTCCTTAGTGAATATCCTTCTCGCGGTTTCGAGAGGAAGGGGTGACGTAGGAGTTTTATCTCCGAACATCCATAAAAAACTGTCTTGTTATTTACTTACCGCCTGCTTTACTTTATAACTGATCTGCACTAACCGACTAATACCGTTCCAACCGAATCACTAAGTCCCAAAACCGACCCAGCAATTTCTAAACCTGTCTTATTCAAAACCGGTTCTGCATATCTTGAGAGTGTGCTGCTTCAACCTGAAACAAACTACTTCCGTGCTTGAACCTGGTTCAAGGGTTTGTGACAGTTTGTGTAGTATTGAAACCCCGGTATTAATCTCTAACTGAATTTATCACCACCCTTTGAGTGAGACGCGATAACCGGCCAACCCCGGTCCCCCAGCCGCGACCTAGATCCTAACAAATGTTAAATAAATAAACAAAATATGATTGTGATAATAATAATAATAATAATAATAATAATAATTTGAAATTCATCACAATAAAATGAAAAAAAAAACAAAAAAACAATGATTTTCAAACGAGTGTTTGAAATACGTTATGACCTAATTCCTTGCAAAAGGATACGTAGGCAGCTTACTCTTTAAGCCCAATCATCACCACACTTCTCTCAAAAGCATTGAGGAGAATAAGATGTCCTTTAACCCACTAGAAAAAAAAGAGAAAAACAAGAAGAAATGACCAACGAGAAATAAATATTTAGAAAACAAGTAGGAATGAGGAATAATTCATTAACCTTGATTATTGTTTCAAAAGTAACTCAATGTTTTCTGAAACTTGAACGAAGGATATCCGAATAAACACTCTTTTATGCCACATGATCGCTTAAAATGTTTGATTTTTCTAAGTGATGCTAGTGGAAATGCACATCTCAAACTTAAAACCATGTTATCAAAGAGAGGCGACTTATGAGGGTCATGCATAAGAACTTGAAGGCTTCGTAAAAGTAATGACAATAAAAGACTATAATGGTTGAGATATTGAAATCACTATTTGTTGCTTATCTAGACTCTTGATTTGGCTGCTAAAAATGGCATGAGTCGAAATGTATAATTCTATTGGATTACCCGGTCTAAAATAAAAAAATAAAAAAGAAGAAGCGTGTACTCATAGAGATTGAGATATTAAAATCACTACTTATTGTTCAACTAGACTCTTGTCTTTATTGCCAAAGGCAAAAACAAATTTTACCTATTCTATGAAATACATCCCGAGTATAGGCTAAAAAAACAAAAAAAACAAAACGAAGTCCAAAAGTCAAAACACATAGCCTTCCTAAAGTAAGGATGATCCTATTGATTAAATGGTTAAAGTTAAGCGCGAGTTAAACTTTGATACTTGATGTTTAACCAAAATAAAATCACTCAAAAAGAAAGTTCAAAGTGATCATTGACATTAGAGAGTGATTTTATGATTGATGAACTTCGTATCGAGAAAATCCAACGATCATTGGTCTCTTTTTGAAACAGTCACGAAAAGAATGGATGAATCCAACTTTCAAAAACGATTTGATTCAAAATCGAGAAAAACGAGTACAAATGAAAAAAGACAACAACAACTAGAGGGCTAAACAAGTCTAAATTCATTCCGCCATTGCGAAAATGAGAAGTAAAATAAACTGTTAGGATCTAGATCGCCGATGGCGGACCAGTGTCCGGCTAAAGGATAATCTCTTACAACACTCAACGGTTGGTGCTAATCCGGTTAAGAATTAACACCTGGTTTCAATACTACACAAGCTGTCACAAACCCTTGAACCGAGTTCAAGTGCGGAAGTGGTTTGTTTCAGATTGAAGCAACAAACACACAGGATGAATAAGGATGGGATTTGGAGAATATCAGTTTGAAGATCAGTAGGGCGGTTAGAATGATGTGAGTCGGTTAGGATATAGAACCGGTACGAAATAAAGTATTGAGATAGGTTTTTATAGATGTTCAAAGATAAAACTCCTACGTCAACCCTTCTTCTCAAACAACGAGAAGGATATTCACTAAGGAATACACAAACACAATACACAATCGAGTCTTATTTACTGCTCGATAATCACTCTTACAGTTCTCACTGAAATTGTAATACACTTCACAAATACACACACAAGCTTTGTATATTTTAGAGAGATAAAGGCTTCTTATCACTTTATAACTTGTTTTCTCTGTATTTCACACTTGTTGCTTCAGCTTCTCCAGCTTCTCCTTTTATATGTGAAATGTTCCAACGGTCATATTTCTTCAACGGATACCTTCAAGATAATCCTTGAATCTGATTGGTTGAGCAGAGGATCAGCATAACATTAAATGTGATTTAAACTTCTAAGGCATGGAGCAAACCGTCTTGATTTGTCTTTACTTGATTATGGAAACTGTCGGTTTGACAGTTGCCTGCACCTGGGAAGTTGCTCCTTTGACTTGTACCAAAATAGTAACTATTTCTTCAGGCAATCTTCTGCAGCCTAAAGCATATCATCAGACTTGTACCAATATGGAAATATCATAGTCTGAGGCTTTGATGTCATCTTCTGCTTATACCCAAAGTGTTTATTTGCACCAATTTGTACACTGTTCTCAATTTGATATCCTTGACTTCTTTCTCTAAGTAGTCTTATCGTTGGATTTGTTCTTTGGATTTGGATTGAATACTTCATTCCAACTGATCATTTTAACAGGTTGTTCAGTTCAACCGGATGGCTTCAGGTTTTAGATATTGCTTCTTCTAGCCAGTTTGATTACTTGGCCGGTTGTGATTCTTGACCGTTCGAAGTTCTTGACCGTTCCTGCACAATAAGTTTGTTTTGTCAAGTTCTTATTAACCGGTCAATTTTATCTAACAATTTCTCCATTTTTGATTATTTTATTTAAAATATTCAAAACTATGCGTCCGGTGGTCTTTTAAGGAGTTTTTGTTTTGAGAAAATGTTTTGGAAAGGACTTTGAAAAATTTTGAGAAAAATTTTATTTATCAATTTCTCCCTTTTTGATTATTTTATTTAAAATATTCAAAACCATGCGTCCGGTGGTCTTTTAATGAGTTTGTTGTTTTGAGAAAATATTTTGGAAAGGACTTTTGAAAAATTTTGAGAAAAATTTTATTTATCAATTCTCCCTTTTTGATTATTTTATTTAAAATATTCAAAAGCATGCGTCCGGTGGTCTTTTAAAGAGTTTGTTGTTTTGAGAAAATGTTTTGGAAAGGACTTTGAAAAATTTTGAGAAAAATTTTATTTATCAATTTCTCTCTTTTTGATTATTTTATTTAAAATATTCAAAACCATGCAAGAAGTGAGAAATAGCCGGTTTTGCAAAAATACTTTAAGTAGATACACCGGTTTTGCAAAAATACTTTAAAAGATATATAGAAAATATTATAAGTTAAACATAGGATAAACCGAAGTAGACATAAAACAAGTAAATATAATTTTAATCCCTCTTCTTTTCGTTCTTCTTGTTGTCCCTGTGTATGATTTCCCGGAGATACTCAGACATCAATCCTTTGCCCGGATTGCATGGATCGTAGCCCGGTCTTGAGGAGGATGCTCGTGTACCCGAGTGACCGGTTGCTGATGAAGGCGTGTTGGTGGAGCAAAGGGTGCTTGATAAATCGGAATTCTTTGAGGGAAGGGACATGGATGAATTGATTGTAGTGACATTACATTGATTGGAGCAACCCGCATTCTTTTATGTAGCGGTGGAACATTTTCCTCATTTTCATCAGAATTCGATTGTTCCAAGTTGATTGGTGATGCACCGGTTGGATCCGCAGATTCGTCCATCACCGGTTGAGCCCTTTTGGCCGCTGCCCTTTCAGCTTGCTTTCTCTTCTTTCTCACCGCTCGCGTTGTATGAATAACCGGAGTAGAGGATGTAGTCTGTTCCGTTAAGTCCAGATTGACATTTTCTTCTTTATTAACCTTTCAGGCCATTTCCGCGTCCGCCTGTTCTCTTTCCTTTAAGACCCGCAATCTTTCATTTTCTTCTTCCTAGATCCTTAAGGCTGCTATTTCATTGTTCTTGATCCGTGCTTCGTCGGCTGCCAACTTAGCCGCGATTAACTCTTAAAGTTGTGCCGAAACCTCTTTCAATGAGGAGTCGGTTTGAGCATTTCCCTCTTCAATGGTTTCAATCCGTTGATTCGCAGAGTCAATCATCCGGTGCGATAATTCTGTTTGTTCTTCCATTTTTGCCTGCCACGATGCAATTGTGTCTTAGAAGAGTTTTTCAAGACATTCCTTGATCATTTCTTTAGATATGACCGACTCTATCGGTGGATCGTTGCTTGGATGTTCATTCTGACCGGATACCAGATCATCTGTCTCGATGTTAATGTGCTGTTGTTCAGAAGACTTACTCGAAGAAGTCTTGGCTGGGGACTCTGGTGGAGGAGAGGTGCTAACGGCCTTCCTTGAAGGTTGTCCGGCATCAGGTTCTGATCTTTGTACTCTTTTTTCATTGTTAAATTCTGACCGAGAATGGTGGGGAGCTTCATACTCTTGACCGACCTCTGATTCCAGACGCGTCATTGTGTCAGTCAATTCCTTAGCCGATTTCTTTAGTGCCTCCAGCACCATCTATTCAATGATGTTCATATCAGGGCATTGTTGTTTTATGCCGAGAATGGACTCAGAAACTTCTATTAATCTGGCATGTGTCTCCACGAGCGTTCCTCTCTTAAGAGAAACCGCAACTTTCCTTGTCTTTTCCAGATCAAAAACCGCGTTCTCGAGTTTCACCAATGTTTCCCATTTCAGATGGGCAAGACATTTTGGAAGTATGTCAGCAAATCCGATCTCCACTCTTATAGAAGCCCATTCATAGAATACGTTACATCGTTCGAATGCCTTCTCATCAAGCTGTTTTATGACTTGGGATATAACTGTATCCCCATCTTTTTAATGAGATCTTCTGCAGATTCGGGTTCTTCAGTGGATTCTGGTGGATTGACTGAACCGGTTTCGTTTTCAACATCGACCGCCGGATGTCCTTCATCGTCATCCATTTGATCGACTATTTTCTCCTTCCCTTTTTTGCTCGCCTTATCTGCATTGTCTGACCGATCTTTCTCGGTTTCTTCGTTAAGGGACATAGAAGAAGTGTTTACTTGATGTACTGAGCCGTCCTTGGAGCGGCTAGAAATGCTGGCCGTGGAGACAGCCAGGTTTGGAATATTTGTCTGAACATCCACCGAGCCGGATGCACGAGGAGCGGATTTCGTCCTTTCGCTTCCGGTTTCTTCTACCACCGGAGCCTTCTTCATCTTTGGTTGGGTTTTCTTGACCTGAGCCTTCTGCTGTTCGTTGGTGTATTCTGGTTTCAAGTCGCCTTTCTTACCGGATACTGCCACCGGTTCGTTGGTGTAGGATATCTCACAACAAATCGCTAGGGTTTCATCTTCATTGCCATCCTCGGTAATGACGACCTTCTGTTGGCAATTGAAAAACCTCAGCAAGTAGGTCTTTTGTGACCTCAAAGGATTGTCCATCGACTGTTGATGAGATGGTTTCGTCATTTAATTTAGCATTTGCAAAGAACTCCGTTACCGCATCCTGATAGATGAGGAACAGACCGTTCAGGAAGTTCTCTAGACCCGAGGCGGTGATTAGCTCTATGACGCGTCGAGTTTCCTCCGAACTATTGCTTCGAATTTCTTCGAAGTCGACTTGTACGATGTGGACAAAAAGAGCGGAATCACGACCAATTTTAGTGTTAGAAGTTTGATCGAAAGCTTGAATTGTTGAGAGTGATTGCAAGAGAGAGAAAATAGAGAGCGTAAAAATGAATTTGTGAGAGATGTAATGTATTTATAGACCGCGTGGGACGCGTCTCAGAATGCGAACCGGCGCATTGAACTGTCAAATCAATGAAAATGCGCCAAAGTTTCCCTCCAAAACTGTTGGCGGCAACTTTTAGCGGTAAAATTTTGATGATAGGTAATGATGGAATCGGTCGAAGATGTTTAATTATAGAAAAAGAAGTACATTGACATGTTGAAAATAAAACCGATGTTACAATGGTTGAAAGAGCATGAACGGTGGAATAAAGAAACCATTCTAGAAAGAACCTAGTGAAACAACCTATTAACCATCCTAGTCATCTTTTCTTCCACCGATTCCTTGGTGAGGACATTCGTTGGATTCACAAGTGATCCCGATCCAAGATTTGGATCGGTTGATCGAATGATTCGGCTTAGCTAAGGAGCATAGCTGAGCCTTTTCTTGGTTACGACCATTGTTTTCAGGTTCTCAAAATAACCGAGGCCCAGTTGATTGGAGTTGGACTTACGATATAGGTCATCATATCGAAAGCCTTTTTGGTGTAGTTCTGATTCGGAACCTGACACAGAATTGATCGGTTGATGATCTCATTAAGTATTTGAATGTGAGGGGCAAGTTGGGCTTTGAGGCCGTTGTTTTGAACCGGTGTTTCAGAAATGGAGAATAGGTCAGCATACTCATCATGCGTTCCATTCACCCGGGGGGGGGGGGGGAATCCGAAAATCCCTCAGTCGGGAGGTTGAACATTCAGCAATGGTATCTTCCAAGATTTGAATGATAGTATTATCGATGATGATGGAGACGATGAGATCGTCAAGCGTGGAAGCATTGGAGAAGAACTCCAATACCTCTGGAAAAAGAATGGGTTCGGATTCTTCCAGAAATCCGCGAAGGCCGGTATTGACGAGTGATTCAAACACGATTTCTTTTGTTTCAATGTCATCGGAACAGAGCATCGATTCAAAGTTAACACAGAGAAAGTTTCGAAGTGTTGGGTGAGACATTTTCAGAATGTGCTTAGATAGAAGGAGGTCGTGTTCTTTGAGAGCTTGCAAGAGGTATGGTGATTTGTGAAAGATAGTGTGATGCTCCTTAAATAGGATGTAGAAGAGGGAAGGATAACATAAGGGCATTTATTATAGGATTTTGTCATTTATGAGATGTCTTATCAATGCTTTAAGGTAAGAGGAATATTTATGTTTTCAAAACAAATTTCTTGGAAAGTGAGAGTTTTTGACTAGTCCGAGGTATAGAATCTAGTTGGAAGCCAATTGAGTTTAATGTTTTTTTAGTTTCTATGCAATCAGAATTTAATATACCAAAGATAGATAAAATAAAAGTAGGTAATATTAAGCCGATGTGAAGTGGTGTTACATGAAGTCAAGAGAACCACACAAAAGATCAACATAATTAAATATACCACCGGTGCATACAACAAAATGACCAGTTGTTCGAGAAGATGGTTCCTTAGCGGCTAGAAGAGGAGCTGCCCATCTGCTTCTTCTTCCAAGCTTTCTCAAAGCGGTCGAAGAATGCGTCGACCGAGTCTCCTGTCATGATTTGAAGTGGGCTTAATCCTACGCCCGGACAGAGAGGAACACCGAGATCGAAAAGGAGAGTGCTGATTTGGGGAATAAAGCCGGTGTGACGAGTGGAGATCATCCAGATGAGGTTGTCAAAAAGCAATCTTGACTAGTTGACCAAAACTTCATTGGTGATGGCGGTCATTATGTCAAAAGACTTGGTGTAGAAAACGTTGGTAACATCCTTTCCAAGGATGGATTTACCAACGATATCGTTGAGCAGCTGATATTCAGCCCTCAACGAGGATCTTGCCCCGTGATCATCAACAGGAACAGGATAGAGAGAGAAATGCTGAAACATTGCGGCTTTTTGTTCCGCCGAAGGGGAGAGGTCGGTGAAACCTTCTCTTGGTAGGTCGTAGCACTGAGCAAAATCTTTCTCGGTGAACTCAAAGACAGTGCCTCTCACCTTGGATTGGATGAGAGTGTCGAAAAAGGGGGTACCGCGGAAAACTCTTGCGTTTTGGAAGAATTCCATAACGGTATCAGGAAATATGATGTGTCGGTCATCAAGGAAATTCCTTAGACCGGAGTTTTCAATTGATTTGAACATTTTGTATATTTCGAAATGGTTTGATCCTATGGCTGAGTCAAAATCGATCTGAAGGATGTTTTGGAATGATGTTTGAGACATTTTGATCTTAGTGGGATGAGAGATTTCTAAGAGGTGTAAGATACTTTTGATGTGTGATTATGTGTTGATGTTCATCTAACTTATATATTAGGCAGTTGATATCACGTTGTATCTTATTAACCGTCAGATAAAAGATCTTTCCAAGATTTGGTGTGATAATACCCTAAGGATGTAGGTCATAGGCCTAGAGGGTGAGAGATATCGTATCTTCACGTCTTTTGAGATATGACTACTTTGTTTTGAAAAAGGGATCTTTTCAGAACAGATATGTCCAAACACAATCAGTTATTCCCTTTTGTTGGAAAGCCAAATATTCCAAAGTAAAGTATATCCAAACTGGTTGGTTTTCAGTTATTGGTCCCGATGCAGTTATTTGGTAAAGTACTAAATAACTGGTCGGTTTATTGCAATTGATAAGCAATGAGATTTTTCAATAAATACATAGGTAATTTAATTTTCCGACATGTTGGGAAGAACCGATGGTTTTGTCTGTCTGAGCCGATGTTTCTTTTTAAAAGAATAGCATTTCGGTTTAAGAAATGAGTTGATTCATATCGGCAAGACCAAGAATATTTCTGAAGAAAGAAAACTTAGCTTCCTACAGAGGTTTTGTAAAAATGTCAGCAACTTGTTGGTCAGTTGAAACATATTCTAACCGGATGTGCTTCTACTGGACATGTTGCCAGATGAAATGATGCCTTATATCAATATGCTTGGTTCTTGAATGTAGAACTGGATTGTATGTGATTGCTATGGCACTTGTGTTATCACAGAATATTGGAGACTCTTCGGCGGTGACACCGAAATCTTTTAGTTGCTGTTGGATCCATAGAAGTTGAGCACAACAACTTCCGGCTGCCAGGTACTCAGTTTCTGCGGTTGATGTAGCAACCATTGTTTGCTTTTTATTGTACCATGAAACAAGCCGATCTCCTAGAAATTGACATGTTCCACTGGTACTTTTTCTATCAACTTTACATCATGCATAGTCTGCATCAGAGTAACTTGTTAGATTAAAACTAGAGTCCTTTGGGTACCACAGTCCGACTTCCGGGGTTCCCTTTAGATATTTCAGAATTCGTTTGGCGGCTGTGTAGTGAGATTGTTTGGGATTAGTCTAGAATCTTCCACACACTCCAACCGCAAACAATATGTCCGGTCGACTTGCTGTCAGGTAGAGAAGTGAATCGATGATTCCACGATAGGTTGTTAGGTCTACTCCCTGACCGTCATCATCTTTATCCAGCTTGATTGATGAACTCATTGGGGTGGAGGCAGGAGAACATGTTTACATCCCGAATTTCTTTAGTAATTCCTTTGTGTATTTAGACTGGTTAATGAATGTTCTTCCTTCGATTTGTCAAACCTGAAGACCTAGGAAGAAGCTTAATTCTCCCATCATACTCATTTCAAACTTGTTAGTCATCCCTTTTTAAAATTTATCACATAGCTTAGGACCAGTTGAACCGAATATGATGTCATCTACATATATCTGAACAAGTAGAATATGTTCCTTCTTCTCGAATTTGAATAGAGTTTTATCTAATGAACCTATGGTGAATTCATGATTGATCAGAAATTTTGTTAAAGTGTCATACCAAGCTCTAGGAGCTTGTTTTAAACCGTAAAGAGCTTTGTTTAATCGATACACATGATTAATAAGGTCAGTATTTTTAAAACCGGGTGGTTGTTCAACATATACCTCTTCACGTAATTCACCATTTAAGAATGCACTTTTGACATCCATTTGAAATACCTTAAAGTTTTGAAAGCAGCAAATGCTAGGAAAATTCTAATGAATTCAATTCTAGCTACAGGAGCAAATAATTCTTCAAAATCAATGTCTTCTTCCTGTTTGTATCCTTGTGCCACTAATCTAGCTTTGTTCCTCGTAACCAAACCGTTTTCATTGAGTTTATTTCTGAATACCCATCTAGTTCCGATAACCGGTTGATCTTTCGGTTTAAGGACTAAGTACCAGACTTTATTACTCTTAAACTGATTTAACTCTTCTTGCATTGCCAAAATCCAATCCGGATCCAGCAATGCTTCATCCACCTTTTTCGGCTCAATCTGGGATATGTAAGCGGAGTTTTCATATTGTTCCAGTATTTGTTGCCTAGTTCGGATGGGTAGTGAAGGGCTACCTATAACAAGCTTAGGAGGATGATTTTTGTTCCTTTTGAAATTCGGTTTAGAAATGTCTACCAAATTACCGGTTATTTGATCAAGGCTAGATATATCAGTAGGCTGAACAATAATGTCAGACCGACCGATTTCCTCAGTTGAGACTGAGGTGTCAGTTTCTTGCTGTTTAGCAGCTTGATCCGGCTGGGTTTCAACAATACTCATTTGGTCATGGACAAAACGTCTAAAGACTGGAATTTCATCTTCACTATCAGAATAGATATTTTGATTTTCCAATCTGTTGTGTAGATCAAAGGATGATGTAGTGTTACTTTCAACCAATTAATCGAATACAACATGAAGAGATTCTTCCACGGTTGAAGTTCTAGTATTGAAAAATCTATATGCCTTACTGACTGCGGAATATCCTAGCATTATTCCAACATCGGATTTTGCATCAAAAGCATTTAAGTAAGTTTTCTCATTTATGTGAATGTAACATTTACAACCGAAAATCCTAAAGTACCGAATGTTAGGAATTCTATTAAAATATACTTCGTATGGTGTTTTATTGCGATACTTGTTAATTATAGATCGATTTTGTGTATAACATGCAGTACTGATAGCTTCGGCCCAAAATTTTTGATCAACACCCGAATCAGCTATCATAGACCTCGCGACTTCCTTGAGAGTTCGGTTTCTTCTCTCGGCCAGGCCGTTCTGTTGAGGAGTTCTAGCACTGGACAACTCGTGTCTAATTCCAGATTCCTCAAGAAATGCATTTAAAGTACTATTTGTAAATTTGGTTCCTCTATCACTTCTAATGGTATTTATACATGTTGATTTCTCATTTTGTAAACGTTTAAGCAGTGTAATTAAATTAGATACAGTGTCACCTTTGGAAGCCAAAAATATGACCCATGTATATCTAGAGTAATCATCAATAACAACCAAAGTGTGATGCATACCGCCTAAGCTAGTGACCCTAATCGGTCCAAATAGATCCATGTGAAGAAGTTTAAGACATCGGTTCGACTGAATATTTCCTTTGTTCTTAAAGGATGATTTAGTCTGTTTACCCATTTGATAAGCTGAACATACTTTTTCTTGATTGAATCTTATATCAGGAATTCCCTCAACTAACTTTTTAGTACGAATATAGTTTATAGTTTTGAAGTTTAGGTGGTTTAATCTGTTGTGTAGATCAAAGGATGATGTAGTGTTACTTTCAACCAATTAATTGAATACAACATGAAGAGATTCTTCCACGGTTGAAGTTCTAGTATTGAAAACTCTATATGCCTTACTGACTGCGGAATATCCTAGCATATTTTGAAAACTCTATATAGATATTTTGATTTTCCAATCTGTTGTGTAGATCAAAGGATGATGTAGTGTTACTTTCAACCAATTAATCGAATACAACATGAAGAGATTCTTCCACGGTTGAAGTTCTAGTATTGAAAACTCTATATGCCTTACTGACTGCGGAATATCCTAGCATTATTCCAACATCGGATTTTGCATCAAAAGCATTTAAGTAAGTTTTGTCATTTATGTGAATGTAACATTTACAACCGAAAATCCTAAAGTACCGAATGTTAGGAATTCTATTAAAGTATACTTCGTATGGTGTTTTATTGCGATACTTGTTAATTATAGATCGATTTTGTGTATAACATGCAGTACTGATAGCTTCGGCCCAAAATTTTTGAGCAACACCCGAATCAGCTATCATAGACCTCGCGACTTCCTTGAGAGTTCGGTTTCTTCTCTCGGCCAGGCCGTTCTGTTGAGGAGTTCTAGCACTGGACAACTCGTGTCTAATGCCAGATTCCTCAAGAAATGCATTTAAAGTACTATTTGTAAATTCGGTTCCTCTATCACTTCTAATGGTATTTATACATGTTGATTTCTCATTTTGTAAACGTTTAAGCAGTGTAATTAAATTAGATATAGTGTCACCTTTGGAAGCCAAAAATATGACCCATGTATATCTAGAGTAATCATCAATAACAACCAAAGTGTGATGCATACCGCCTAAGCTAGTGACCCTAATCGGTCCAAATAGATCCATGTGAAGAAGTTCAAGACATCGGTTGGACTGAATATTTCCTTTGTTCTTAAAGGATGATTTAGTCTGTTTACCCATTTGATAAGCTGAACATACTTTTTCTTGATTGAATCTTTTATCAGGAATTCCCTCAACTAACTTTTTAGTACGAATATAGTTTATAGTTTTGAAGTTTAGGTGGTTTAATCTCTTATGCCACAACCAGGTTTGATCATTTCTAGCTACCATACAAACATGATATTCAATTTCATTCTTCCAGTCTACTTTGTAGATATTTCCTAGCCTATTTCCGGTTAGTAATGTGCTACCCTGAGAATTTTTAACTAAGCATGCACGTTTATGAAATTCTACAATATATCCAGCGTCACACATTTGACTAATACTTAGCAGATTGAAGTGTAGTTTTTCAACAAGAAGTACATTGTTAATCGTTAAATTACCATGGACAATCTTACCCTTACCCACAGTTCTACCTCTTGAGTTGTAACCAAAAACTATCATTGAACCGACTTCTACTTTGATTTCGGTCAGAAGATTGATGTTTTCAGTCATATGTCTGGAGGAACCGCTATCCAGATACCACTCAGAATTTCCTAGCCGCTTCTTCATAACCTGTAAAATACACATATTTACAACTATTTGGTACCCATATTTACTTGGGTCCGTGGTTGATTAGTCCCTTGGGTATCCATACTTTGATGATTCGCATAATTTCCCAGAGATGGTTTTGATGGTTCTACATGCGCTAGGTTTTGTGTGTTTCTGTCTACTTATTGGTGCCTTGCGATGTTGAGGTGAGATTTGGTCGGTGTGGTATGGATACCTGTTGTTTGATTGAGTAGGTTTTCTTCTATCAGGACGAAACAATTTGGCTATATCGGTTGAACCTAAATAAGTTATCTCCTTAGTTAGTTTTGAATCATGAGATGACTCAGTATTGGTTGAAGAGCTCTTGACAAAGCTTATGAATGGAAGCTTGTCTTTGGTGAGATTCAATCCATTGAGGGGTTTGTGTTGGGTGGGTGTCTTACTATCATAACAGAGACCAAATTTACACTTATAGAGTCTTTGATAGTTTGACATCTTACTAACTGCTTCACTAGATCTCTTCCATGCTGCCATTAAGTACTCAGTTCGTTCATCTTTTTATTCGGTCAACTTTTGAACTGACTCCTTGAGTTGTTCATTCTCAAAGGATAGTTCAGGTGTTTCCTCGATTTCTATGATCTCATCGGATTGGACGCTATCAGTTTCAAGGTTAAGCCGGGTTGGTACTAAAGTTGATAAATGTTTATACTCTACTACCATGGCATTTAGTGCCGTAACTAGATCATCTTTAGTAAATTCATCATAGGAAAAATCAAATACATGTTCCTCATTTTCCATGAGGCAAGAGATTTCGTCATCGATGTCACGGTGAGCCCATAGACTTCCTCCATCATCGGCTATCATTGCTTTCTGAATTTCCTTTCCTTCATCGGTTTGTGGATAGTTGTTTCTTTGGTTTTGATCATCCGGTTTCCGGTCATCCCTTCTTGGCTTTCTGCATTCCCACCTGTAATGTCCCGAACCATTACAGTTATAACACATAACGTTAGATTTATCACAGTAGTTGTAGTTGTTTGTCGGTTGGTTTTTTCTTCATGAATCTGCCGAATTTCTTTGCAAGCATCGCCATTGCATCCTTAGAAAATTGTTCTGCGGATTTGATCGGTACGACAATCGCTGGTACTATTGATATAACTAGTGCCTTAGTAGCAGTTGAAGTTGATACTTCATTTTCAATCCTGGATCTCATCTCGAACTCATATGCCTTCAGATCCTCAAATACATCATGTAACTTCATCTTATCTAGGCAGTTTGATTCTCTCATCACCATCGTCTTTATATCCCATGCACTAGGAAGAGATCTCAACGCTTTGATGATTGTTTCCTTATTATCATATTTCTGAAACGATCACTGAACTCCTTCATGGTTTCACCTGGCCTCATTTTGATGTTTTCAAACTTTTGGGTAGCCACCATTATCTTATTTTCCTTGGTTCTTTCATTTCCTTCATGAAGTTGAATCACCGTTTCTCATACCTCCTTTGCAGTTTTGCATTCTATGACCTTACTGAAAGTATTTCTGTCCAGATACTTGAAGATATGGATTCTGTAGTGATTATTCAGATTGATTCTCCTTTTATCATCGGCTGTTCATTCCTTTTTATCCTTCTCAATCTTTATCGGTCCATCAGACAGAATAACGTCATCTCATCATCCATAGTGACTAGGTCCAGATGCATGCATATTTTCCAGTTAGCGAAGTCGTCTCCTTCTAGCATTGGAGGTTTCTCGCCGAAAGTCATGCTTGCTTGCTCCGTGTTACTTGAGTATTGAAACTGACTGCTCTGATACCAATTGTTAGGATCTAGATCGCCGATGGCGGACCAGGGTCTGGCTAAAGGATAATCTCTGACAACACTCAACGGTTGACGCTAATCCGGTTAAGAATTAACACCTGGTTTCAATACTACACAAGCTGTCATAAACCCTTGAACCGAGTTCAAGTGCGGAAGTGGTTTATTTCAGATTGAAGCAACACACACACACAGGATGAATAAGGATGGGATTTGGAGAATATCGATTTGAAGATCAGTAGAGCGGTTAGAATGATGTGAGTCGGTTAGGATATAGAACCGGTACGAAATAAAGTATTGAGACAGGTTTTTATGGATGTTTAGAAATAAAACTCCTACGTCACCCCTTCTTCTCAAACAACGAGAAGGATATTCACTAAGGAATACACAAACACAATACACAATCGAGTCTTATTTACTGCTCGATAATCACTCTTACAATTCTCACAGAAATTGTAATACACTTCACAAATACACACACAAGCTTTGAATCTTTTAGAGAGATAAAGGCTTCTTATCACTTAATAACTTGTTTTCTATGTATTTCACACTTGTTGCTTCAGCTTCTCCTTTTATAGGTGAAATGTTCCAACGGTCACATTTCTTCAACGGATACCTTCAAGATAATCCTTGAATCTAATTGGTTGAGCAGAGGATCAACATAACATTAAATGCAGTTTAAACTTCCAAGGCATGGAGCAAACCGGCTTGATTTGTCTTTACTTGATTATGGCAACTATCAGTTTGACAGTTGCCTACACTTGGGAAGTTGCTCCTTTGACTTGTACCAAAATGGTAACTGTTTCTTTATTAAATCTTCTGCAGCCTGCAGCATATCATCGGACTTGTACCAATATGACAATATCATAGTCTGAGGCTTTGATGTCATCTTCTGCTTATACCCAAAGTGTTTATTTGCACCAATTTGTACACTATTCTCAATTTGACATCCTTGACTTCTTTCTCTAAGTAGTCTTATCGTTGGAGTTGTTCTTTGGATTTGGATTGAATACTTCATTCCAACTGATCATTTTAACAGGTTGTTCAGTTCAACCGGATGGCTTCAGGTTTTAGATATTGCTTCTTCTAGCCGGTTTGATTACTTGGCCGGTTGTGATTCTTGACCGTTCCTGCACAATAAGTTTGTTTTGTTAAGTTCTTATTAACCCGTCAATTTTATCTAACAATTTCTCCCTTTTTGATTATTTTATTTAAAATATTCAAAACCATGCGTCCGGTGGTCTTTTAAAGAGTTTGTTGTTTTGAGAAAATGTTTTGGAAAGGACTTTGAAAAATTTTGCGAAAAATTTTATTTATCATAAACCTAGTCAATGGTAGGGGCATTTTTTGACCAAAATGACAAAAAAAAAACAAAAAAAAGAGGAGAAAGAGGATTTACATTTAAAAGATAGGGATGTCTTTGAAAAAAAAAATCCTATGTAAATACTAGGGGCATTTTGTTGAACAAAATTGCAAATAAAAGATGCTTCTTTACCATCACCATTAAAAAAAGAATAAAAACCTAAGTCAAAACTATGAGCATTCTCAATAAAAAAATACACAAAAAAATGGAATGATCAGGTGCAATCTCCTCTAAGGTTAGGCCACGAAAAGTGAGTGAGTTTGAGAGTGTGAGAGTCGATCCACTAGAGGCAAGGGAGGACTAGGCCCTATGACCGAGTTTCGAAGGCCTAGGAAGGTTGACGAGTGAGCGTTGAAATGAGTGTCAAACTAATCAAGTTTAGTGAAGAGCAATATTTTAAACGAATTCAAAATAAGATGAGTCTCATCCTTGAACAAGACACGTCGCCCAATAATCTATGTTGAGGAGAGCAAGACGTTAAACAATTTCAAGGGGAGATGATACTCCTTTAAACAAAACATGTCGTCCAAAAGTATACATCGAGAAGAACTCAACTTAGCAAAAACAAGACGTTAAACAATTTCAAGGTGACATGAGCCTCCTTTGAACAAGACACGTCGTCCAAAAGTCTATATCGAGAAGAACTCGATTTAGAAAGAGAAAGTCGTTAAACAATGTCAAAGTGAGATGAGTCTCATACTTGAACAAGACACATTATCCAAGAATCTATGTTGAGGAGAGCTCAATCTAGTAAAGAGAAAGACATTCAACGGTTTCAAAGTGAGATGAATCTCATCTTTGAACAAGACATGTCTTCCAAAAGTCTACGTCGAGAAGAAATCGATCTAGTAAGAGCAAGTTGTTTAACAGTTTTAAAGTGAGATGAGTCTCCTTTGAACAAGGCATGTCATCCAAAAGTCTACATCGAGAAGAACTCAATTTAGCAAGAGCAAGAAGTTAAAGGTTTTAAAGTGAGATATGTCTAATCTTTGAACAAGACACGTCATCAAAAATTCTACGTCGAGAAGAACTCGATGTAGTAAAGAGTAAGACGTTAAACAGTTTCAAGGTGAGATGAGTCTCCTTTGAATAATACACGTCGTCCAAAAGTCTATGTCGAGAAGAACTCGACTTAACAAGAGCAAGCCGTTAAACGATATCATAGTGAGATGAGTCTCTTTTGAACGAAACACGTAATTCAAAAGTCTATGTATAGGAGAGCTCATGTAGAAAATAGAAAGACGTTAAACGATTTCAAGGTGAGATGATTCTCCTTTGAATGAAACACGTCGTCCGAAAGTCTACGTCGAGAAGAAATCGATGTAGTAAAGAGCAAGACGTTAAAAAGTTTCAAGGTGAATCATTATTGAACGACGTGTTTTTCATTAAGCAAGAGCAAGATCTTAAACAGTTTTAAAGTGAGATGACTCTCATTATTGAACAAGACACGTCGCCCATATATCTATGTTGAAAAGACTCAACATAGCATGGTTCTCGGATGGAAGTCATAATGATGTACCAAAGATGCCAAGAAATACAAGTCTCTTGTGAGATTTGTCAGGTTTGTCTTATTACCTCTACACAACTTTTAGCTTATGTAAAATGTTAACCCTAGCCAAGTAAAAATCTAGTTTGTTAGGTACTTTTAGCTAATGTAGAAAGCTAACCCTAGTCGGGTAAAAAGCTACATTATTAGTTAGATGGTCAGATACTTTTAGCTTATGTAGAAAGTTAACCCTAGATGGATCAAAAGCTAGTTTGATTGTTAGGTACTTTTAGTTTATGTGGAAAACTAACCCTAGCTAGGTACTTTTAGTTTATGTAGAAATTTAACCCTAGGCGGGTCGAAGCCATGTGATACCAAGGTCTACCAACGAAATATCGAGTTGGATGATCACGAGCTAGTATAAAAGTGTCATTAGATGGATATCGACAACCAAGAAACACAAGTCTCCCGTGACTTGTCAGGTTTGAAATTTCTATCTCTTTACAATGCTTTTATAAATAAAAATAAGTCCGAAATTATAAATTTGGAGATTTAAATGAGTGTCTGTTGGTCAAGCTTGGACATGCGTTTTCTTAAACTCAAGTTTTGTATTCAAACTTTATCTAAGAGGGACATTCTATAGACACTTATTTTTACTCTCCCAATTTATAATTTTAAAATAATTCTAAGAACACGAAATTAATTTCCAAAATTCATATATAGACTAATTGCACGGGATTAAAATAAATAATTAATTTAAAAAATGGTGTCTTATTCACCGAATTCTAAAATAATTAAATTACCGATTATTTAAATAAAATATAAAAGATATATATATATATATATAAATGGAGAAATTAAATAAATCAAAGTAAATAAATAAATTAGAAAAATATATTTCTATTATTAATGTTGGTTTATTTATTTTGCATGAATTGAATAAAATAAAAGGCACCTAGTCAACCAAGTTAAATACTTGGTCAACAATGTAAATAAGAAGAAATCAAACAACTTAAGGAGAAATTTAATAACCAAATGGACGGAAGCAATTGTGATGGAAGCTCCTAGACCAAAAGATCTAATCCATAAAATGTAACAGGTATTGGGACAAAATATTTGATTAACTAAATACACAAAGCCCAACTGAAGGATGAAAAGAGAAGACACTCATAATAAATAGAATGGAGGCCCATGATTCAATCTGATCATCAAATTATACTTGCATGCTTTAAGTCACTAGCGCTCAATGTCTGCATCATCCGTCTACGTTCAGAAGCGACCATAAACGCCTCTTCGTGATCTAAAACTTTCTTAGAAGTGTTTATAAGCTTATATATCCACCAGTGAGACCTCATTCTCTTTTTAACATAATATATCAATGAAAATTACACTTCTTGTAAAAATGACTTATCAGATTCTTATAGCATGAAAGTGTTTATCTGTTCTGTTTGTGTGTAAGACTTAGATATGATTTTTATGATTTTAATGAAGCGATGATTTGATTTTTTTTTTTTCATTCTTAGTCTGGTAGAATATTCATGTGTTTGTTTTGATGCTCAGTTAAGAAGCTTGGGTTTTGGATATTACGTTTGTTGGTTTGCTGCTGTGGTAAGAATGAGAGCATGATGATATTGGGTTTTGGACATTATTCTTATGAATGATTGACACACCATTTTTACACCTTAGATATTTAATAAAAAAACGCGGTTTAATACAATACTCATGCTTGTTTATTGGACCGGGAAAACCAAAAAAATAAAAATGACTTTTGAAAACCTGTTTAAAAAAGCCTAAAAACGATTATCAAAATGACGAATTTCAAAAATGCTCAAGTCTTGAGTCCCCTTGTACTTTTAGAACAAACGACACTAGAAATCGTAAATTTTGAATATAATATTGTTGTTTGCAAATATGTGCAGAATATGCTCAAAAGAGGAGAAACTGAAGGAACATGTCAAACTGACGAGTCAACTCGCCAACCGACAAGTCAACCCGGATTAAAGAAGGGTCAAATACAAGTCAGATGTGGGAAGTGTTTGACCGGCCTTTTGAAGGTTTTGAAATTGAAAAAAAGAAGTTGGATTATTTGAAAAGAGACATTTGAAAAAAAAGATTATTTGAAAAAGAGGAATTTGCACATTTGGAATTCCTTCAAGCTACAAATAAATTCAAAACTTCACAAATTCACTTCAACTTTAATACTTGATGGAATTCGATCATATTAGATGTTTGGAAAAGAGAAATGAGTCCCCTCGATGAATGTTTAGCCCGATTTCCGGATTGTATCCCCAAGCTAGGTGAAATTTTGACATGAATGAAAAGTGTTCTTTTGAAGATCAACTTGAACACCTTTCCATATAAGAATTCATAACTTGAGTTGTAGTTGATATATTTGGGTGATTCAACTTGGGATGGGAATCTAATTCACATACTCTTCGAATGACACTGGTCCCGAACCTTGACTCGAAGATTAAGGCACTTGCCCAATTAACACAAGAGGGTCAACGTCCCAGGTCTGAATCCTAGAACCTAAATGGAGGTAGGCTACACTTCTAAAATTAATATATTTCGAATCACTAGACCATTTTGGGTGTACGAGCTACCATTGGATAGACTTTTGAGTTATATTTGCAATGAAACCAAGTAGGCCTCCCAGTTCTCTATACAACTCATCCCAGGTCGCCCTAATGAAACTAGTGCGTGAAATGTCATGTCCCTATTCAGCCGTCCTCCTGATCAACTCAGACCTTATTGGAAATTCCTTAAAACATAAAAGTTGTGAGAGAGATTCATACATTTCCAATGCCTACTCAATCATCATGTGATGAGTCATAAGTCCAAATATATGGCCATATGAAGTCGTTGGTTCAGAAACTGCGAAAGAACTGAAGGGTGAATAAAAGAGAAACTTTGGAAAATCGTACCTTGAGTTGGGATGCACCATTTTGGTTGATTGAAAAAGGAGATTCAAATTTATTGAGTTTTGAATCCACCATAAAAATTTAACAATCAATAGATTTAAAACAAGGTCACTAAGGGGAAATTGAAGGGAGTATACTTCAGATTTGTTTTTAAAAAGGGGAAAGTTGACTTTGGAGTTAATTACAAGTGTGCCCCTCATTTAATTAAAATAATACAAGCGTACCCTTTTGATTAATTTTGGGATATTCAAAAGGGAATCCCGTTTTTTGTTGTTTTTTTTTGGAAAAACGACTTAGCGTCATTTCATTAAAAATTCCCAAAAACGGGAAAAAAATACGAGTTTAAGAGATCATTCTAGACAGGCCTAGAATGATTTTGAAGTCGTAACATTTTGAATAAAACCTAAAAAGCTAAAAATGTAAATGAATTATCTGATTACAATTCTTTCAATTCTAGTGAGTTCAAAAAACGGTAAATTCCAGTTCCTACAGATATTTCACTTCTGCTCTGTGCTTGTAATTCTTCTCCACGTTCCCGCGAGGGCGCTGCAATCCGATACAATATATTTCCATAACTCTTCAATGCTCCTACGGGTTCTGCCATATACCCTTGCATTCCGTTCTTACCAAATGTTATACACCACTGCTCCAAAGACAAACTTGAACACGCTTGTTACAAATTTATTTCCCTTGGCTTTGAGTAGTGTCGCTTCTTTGATTTCATTTCATTCGCTCGGGAAACTAATCAGCTCCATGATTTTATAGAAACTGTCCCAAAGCTCTGAAGCAATACAGAAGCTCCCGAATAGGTGATCTATGGTTTCTTCAAAAGGGAATCCCGTTTTTGGACCGAAGAGGAAGGAGAATGGAGTTCAGTTAGAAAAGGGAGTTTTTCCAGTTTGGGAAATCAGGTTTTCGAAAAGAAGAGGGTGGTTACAAAATGGAGGTGGAGACGATTCCGTTTTTATGGGGAAAGGAATCAAGTTCCGTTCCAGAGGGAAAAGGAGCTTCATTTTGTCTGGGTGAAGAAGAAGCAAGACAGATAGAGAGATACGAATAGACTAAAATGGGAGTCTCAACAGTATTTAAAGAAAATAGGAGCTCGCATTGAAGGAAACGCAAAGCAAAGAACATCAGAAACGTTCGGTTGAAGCTCCTGCAATTCTGGTCGACTCGATTTGTATCCTCATTTCCTTTCATCCTTCTACGTTGTTTCAGGTAATCCATGCACCAATGTTGATCTTTATTCAATGGTTGAGGCATCGGTTCTATACACCGATGTCGTTTGTTCATTCAAAAATCCATTTGATTGTTCAATGAATCTGTTAACTATTGTGGTTGTATATTATATGCGATTAGTTAAATCTTGGCTGATAGTTATCTGAATTAGATTAGTTTAGGACTAGACTAGTTAAATTTATTAGATTTTTAACATAAAATTGTGTAGTATAGTGGTTTAAGATGAAAAAAATTTAAATTTTATTTAATTATGAGTTCAAATCTCACCAAAATACTTTTTTAACAATTTGTTTTAACTAAAATTAAGGCATCAAAAAAATCAGTTCAGATCTTCTGCTACCGATTGCCGTGTTCCCCTGTGGCGGATCAATCAGATTGCAGCATTATTATTAAAATAATAAATCAATCTGGGTAGGAGACGGAGGGAGAGAGAATCCGGAATCCGGGTTTCGGCCCGGGTTCACACCAGACGCCGTTAACGGAAGCGCCTGTTAACGCCAGGAAATAATATAATAATCATATGATACCCAAATAAGATATCTTCGCTCCGGGCACCGTGTCCGAGGGAAGGGTGAGATGCGATGGGAGCGAAGATCTACACGCCCGTTGCCATGACCCTCATGTAAACCCCCCATACCCACCCATGAGAAGACCGCCTGCCGTTCATGAAAATACACTTACACGTCTATGTAAAGACCAAATTGACAGGGATTTTATATTTACGTTTATTAAATATTAATTTAATTTATTGAAAATCGAATGCAGCGATATAATATTCGCTTCAATAAATTCATTCATTTTTTTTCATCTAATTTTTTTGGCCTTCAGACACTCAGGAGCGAAGATATATTCGGTTCAATTAATTTTAATTAAAACCTCATGTAAACCCCCCAACCCACCAATGAGAAGACCGCCTGCCTGCCATGGAAAGACAATTACCCGTCTATGTGAATACCAAAATGACATGAATTTTATATTTCCGATTATTAATTATAAATTCAATTAATTGAAGATGACATGCATCAACCGAACAAATCTTCGCCTCAATTACTTGGCTATTTTATTTTTATTAATTTTATATTTCCGTTTATTAATAAATGTTAATTCAATTAATTTGAAATGACAATCAGTAAACGACCAAATATTCGCTTTAATTTTGTTTTTCGAGTAGACGATTGAAAGCGAAGATTTCTTCTATTCAAATATTGTTAGCCTGACGTTCATGTAAAACCACCTCCCCTCCCATGAGAAGCCAACTTGCCTGTCATGTAAATTCACTTACCCGTGCATTTACATTCCGCGAATAAATCTTCGCTTCGATGAATAGTTTTTATTTTCAATTTATTTTTATTATTTTTGTTCGAAGTTACGATATCGAACGAATATTTATTCGCTTCCATGACTAGTTGATATAATTTCAATTTCCCGCTACAAGCCGACTCTCTCTCAATTTCATTTTCATAAGCAACTGTTCATATTCTTCTCTCTCTATCTCCCGGCGATAATCCAAACACTGAACGTCGAAACCCTAGATATTTTCAATTATACTACAAGGATTTTTTCTGAACATGTCGGTGAACCAAGGCAACAACATGGAAGTGGATCCCATCGACTCCCGAGAGGTCGTCTTGCAAGTTTGTAGGAGCATAAATGAAAACGAAACTGCCCCCACTCCGGCGTCCAACGTCGATCCCAGCAATAAACCAGAGAGGTATGTTAATCTTATTGTGTTTATACTAATTTTACACATGTTTATTCAATTTATTTTTCGTATAATACTGATTTATGCTATCCCACCAAAATTAATGACTTCGAGGTTTAATACCTTTACATATGAAAGGAAGAGGAAGAGAAATCCGAAGACGAATACTAAGTCGTCATCGACTGCTGAATCAGTTTCCACAGTTGCTGTCGAAGCTACTGATGTTGCTGCAGGTACTGATGAGATTTTACCACCACCTTTTCCCCCTAAAAAAAACCCAATGTTATTCCTACCTCCACTCCAACAGTCGATGAAGAGTTACCAGAACCCCCCCCCAGAAACCACTAATATTTCTCCGTCTACTACCCCATTCGATGAAGAGTTTCCCCCATCTCCCCAAAAAACCAAAACCATCAAGAAACGTAAACTGACATTTCTAACCAGATCATCACCTCATGGCCTCGCTCAACTCATTCCTAAATTGAGCGTAGAACAGAAGGAAGCCGTGAAGGAAATCGGGTTTGGTTCTCTTCTTACAATGGGCGTCTCCAAGTGCCTGGCTCATTTTTCCAGACACGTAATCCAATGTTTTGACCCGGATAAGAGTTCTCTGGTATTGTCCAACGGTGATGAGATCCGTATCGATGAAGATCTCGTACAACTCGTGATGAACCTCCCTAGAGGGGCAATGAACGTAGTCGAGTCCGTTGGGTTGGACAAGACTAAGGACCCTGATTATTTTAATCTCTTGAGGGATTGGAAGACCAGATGGACCGGGGAAGACTCAAAAGCTCCCGAAACACTTTCTATGATCCCCAAGATATTAAGTAACACAAGTGCAGACAACGATTTCAAAATAGACTTCGTTGTCTTTGTTGTCTCAAGTTTTTTATGTCCAGTTCAAAATTCACGAGCCAGGTAAACATGTATTCAAACCTATTATATATCTAATTGTATTTGTGAATACTGACAAATGTATTTTTTTCATTTCAGGTTCAAAATTCTCAAATCCTTAATGGAGGTTGATAACATAAAGGAACTGAACTGGTGCCACTTTACACTACAACGATTGGTTGACAGTGTAAGAAGTTGGAAAGAAAAAGCAAGTAAAGATAAAAATCCATATTTCGATGGACCTATAACCCTTTTATCGGTAAGTATTGTTGCCTCTCTTATATATGATTTATAGATATGTAATATTTTCTAACATGTTTCCCACTCCTTTACTCCAGATTTGCTACCTAGATGGTGTTTTTGTGGAAGGTGAACGTATCCCCTACGAAAGAAAATTTCCAATTATCTCCTGTTGGGATGACGTCACCGTGTTAGAGTTTACCAACTTAGAAGTTCGTGCCGGTGGTTTTGGGCTGGGCAGGGCAAGGGCGCGCCTAGTAGTTAAACAACCCGAGAATCCAGTTGACTCGGTTGAAGTAAAAGAAGACGATAATGAGGTATGTGGAAACAATAAATTGACTCCCATTGTTCTTTATTATCCTGTTTTCAAGATTAATGAAATCTGTTTTTCATAATGTACAGATGTTGACATCCAAAATCCTGCAAACTTTTAAAGATACAGCCCAACAGCTGAATTACCTATCAGGGGAGTTGGAGAAACGCAACATCGATCCGAAGCCCTTTTTTGAGGCCGGTTTCCTGAACCTCAGAGAGTCTGAAGGGTTCATGAAACACTTGAAGGTGGTGATCGATGGTCCGGTTCATGTAGGTGTGGAAGATCCTACAAGGGAGGCACTTGGGGACACTTTACAGTGTGCGGGCTTGAAAGTCAATAGTCCCCGGGTTGATTACACATGTGAGACTGCATTGGAGGACCATGCAGACAATCCACCAGCACTGGCTGAACTGAATGATTTTGAGGATGCAGTGATGTCAAATCAAGAAAATCCATCAGATCACGTTGAACATAATGATCTCGATGTTGCCGTTCTGCCCAATGAAGCTCCGTCACCCCCTGTTCAACCGAAATCTGTTGAGGATGTAGGTGAGGACATTGAAGATGAATCACTCCTTCTTGAACAGGAAGATGTAGATGCTGTATTTCAGCACAGTTAAGCCAAGTCACCCCCTCCTCAGCAGGACGAACATGAGGATTCATTTCTGCCCAACAAAGATGACTCACCCATGGTTGAACCAACTGATCATGAGGGTGAAGGGAAGGAACCGGATGGGGCACACAAAGTGCAAACAACCACTGTTGAAGACGATGATCAGGGTGAAGGGAAGGAACAGGTTGATGTACCAAAATCTCCGCATGTTGAACCCAATGATCAGGGTGCAGGGAAGGAAAATGTTGAGGAACCCCAAGCTCAGTCTGTTGCACCAAGTGATCAGGGTGAAGGCAAGCAACAGGTTGAGGAACCCAAGTCTCAGCATTTTGAACCAAATGATCATGGTGCAGTGAAGGAAAATGTTGAGGTTCCCCAAGCTCAGTCTGTTGCACCAAGTGATCAGGGTGAAGGCAAGCAACAGGTTGAGGCTTCTAAGGCCGTTGAATCTTCTGAAGATGAAGATGAAGGTGATGGGGGGACGCATCAACATTAAAGAATATCCTAAGAGGAAGATCTCAAAAATTCCTGTGCACCTTCGATCCCCTTACATGCAACAGGTTGCGGATATGTTGGACCACAAAATAACCAACAAGGAACAGAGATTAGCCGATTTTGTGTTTGATGAAGACCTGCCTCCATTGTAAGTTACTTCGCATGCTTTTAGAAATTTGAAAAATGAAATTAGTTAGTTATGGTCTTCTAAATGAATGTATTTTGCAGTGACGTTCTGTACGAAGGTGCACCTGGTAATATCACCCGTCAATTACTTCGTTCAATGAAAATGGGTCACGAAATTTCGAGCGAAGTGATTGACGCTTGGTCCATAATTGTGCACTTCAAATGCCGTAGGTTGCCAAGACATGAACCAAGAATAATTTGTTTCTCATCATGTTCACATGTAAGTGCATCTCTTTTTTTTTGCTATGTATCCTTCAATGTTCATGACTTTGATGCTCTGCCCTTATTTTGCAGGTTAATATGCAGCATGATGCCACCTTATTTTCCCAATCCATTGAAGAAGACATGAGAAACTACCAACTCACAAAAGAAGACCTCATCTTCGCTGACGTGGTCTGTACATATCCCTCAATTCCAAGTAAAGAATATGCAATAAAGTAATAAATATTTTTGTTCTTTTTGCAGATATTCCTACCCGTTGTCTTTTCCCGACATTTCTTCCTTGTTTGTGTGAATATTAAGGACTCCAAAATCGTTGTACTAGACAACTCCGGCCGTCCTCATGGAATGAAAATTATGGACAAGTATGTCACTTTGAGTAAACAACTCGATTGTTTTGTGAAATTCTTGTTAAGTCAAGGCATGGAAAGAATGGCTGCCAAGGTTAAAAAATACAGGATAACGGCCCCAAAGCTGGACTGGCAAGACAAAACAAACAAGACAGACTGTGGTGTATATTTAATGAGACATATGGAAACATATAGAGGAACTGCGAAGAATTGGTCTATTGACATCAACGAAAATAATGTAAGTGTTATACCATATTTTAGTAGATGACATTGAACAATTTTAGATGTTCTTATACTTTCTCTTGTTCTTTTGAAGGCCGAAGAAGCTTTGAGTACGTTGAGGATAAAATATTTATACAGAATTCTTATGTCTGAGCACAATGTCAATAGGTTCAAGTTAAAGACTGCAATTAGATCAAGATATTAGGGATTTGTATGTCTTATACGGAATTATACTTGTACAATAATTCTTATGTTTACACAGGTCAATTCACATTTTTTTAATGTATGGATGTTTGATAGTGAATTATAACTTATAATGCAATTCAGATCTTAATGTATGGACTTCAGATGTGAATGTATGGAGTTATAATGTATTGATGTTTGATGTGTCTTCTTGTACCGATTTTTTTAAAATCATAAACGAGGATATTTTCTTAACTGTGTGTTTTAATATTCTTAAACGAAGATATATTGTCAACATCATGAAACTGAAAAACTTGCAACCGTAATATCTTCTTAACTGAAAATTTTGAAATTCCTAAACGAAGATATCTTCTTATGTTCATTTTTGGTGCAATCCATATTTTGAAAATCCGAGACGAAGATATCTTCTTCACTATATGTTTTCAAATTCATAAACGAAGATATCCTCGCAACTATAAATTTTCAAAATCCTAAACGAAGATATCTTCTTATGTTCTTTTTTGGTGCAATCCATATTTTTAAAATCCGAGACGAAGATATCTTCTTCACTATATGTTTGCCAATTCATAAACGAAGATATCCTCGCAACATGTAATGCCCCTACCTGTGGTATGTATTGATGTCAATTCAAGAATGAAAACTCATTTATTACTTCAACTACTGCTGTATCAAGATCATCACTCTCATACCCTCACTCTCACTCTCACTCTCACACTACACTCTCACTCTCACGTCTCTCTCTGTTTTGACTCTTTCCTTCCCAAATCTCTATCTACCGTTGTCTTTCCTTCAGTCATTTAGTGTAAAACTCATAAGATGGATGTAGAGATGGACCCAGACATGCTGGTTTTATCGCAGCAACAGCTGGAGCGATACTTAAGTCTGATCAACGATGACCCTGTCCCTTTTAGTGTCTATCATGTTGATGAGATTCTTCCTCTATTACGAATAAACGTTAACGACGGACTGATGGCCCACATGCAAAGCAGATGGAATACGGACTCTCGTTCTTTTGTTATTGGGGAAATGCACATATGCCCGACGATAGAGGACTTTGCTTCAATCCTTAGGTGTGGTAGTCTTGCACTCATGATCTTGCCTGTCCATCAAGATCCTCATATGGCCGTCCACATTTGCGACAGCTTCTATGAATGTACAATGTTTGATGCTCTTTTGATTACCCTCCAACATGGATTTCTGAATATGACAAACATAGACGAGTACATTTGGCGTGTCCAGGGAGCTGAGAGGACCATCAACCACACACAAAGCAAACTGATCATGCTTGTGGTTCTAGCTCATTTTTTTTATGTCCGGCTGCAGGACGACGGCCTTCGGAAAGGATCCTGCAGGTAGTTCCTGCACTGATGGGAAACGCCCCAAACCTGGCTAGCCTGGTACTTGCTGAGACATTACTTGGTCTTAACGAATTTGTTCCCGAGGAAAACAACTATTCTCGCCGTGGATCACCTTTGGTTCTATACCTCTAGTTGTTAGACAAGTTGCATTGTTGCCCCGTCCTTCAATTCCCTACACTTCCTTTGCCAATCTACAAGTGCAAAGGGTCAATGGACTCGTGCCTCCGAATTTTATTTCGGATATTCACCCAATTAGGTTCATTGTTCCGTGGTATCTGTTTACTGAAATGATGTACGAGATGAGGGGTTCTCCATTCATCATTTTGTTGGGCCTTGAGGGAACTACCTCCTACTGCACAACTGTCATATACAGACAATTTGGCCTACGGAATCCCCTACCTTCAAATGGACACAATCCTCCGGAGGACTTCATGCTTACTCCTCACCATCTTTACTTAGAGTACGCATCAATAATTGAAAATTCTTTGACGGTTTTCATCCCCAACCGATGGATCAATGCTGTGAACGAAGCCATTCAGCTATACATTCCACCCGTCATCGAACATGAGGTCGTGTCGCTGACAAGACCGACAGACGAGTCATCCTCTCATGAATCAGACTAGAGCTTCATTTGTATTGTTGAACAGCTATATTGTTGGTTAATCTGTGCAGTACTTATGTAAACGGATTATGGAATGTTTTTGTGTATTCAACAATATTATGAAGTTATGTTTGATTATAGTCTGAAGTTATATTTTACATTATGTAGTTAGTTTATTCTGGAGTGATATAAATCGAATCATTGTCGTTATGTTTGATTCTTTGATTGCAATTTGGATGTCATGATCAATTCAAAGTATAATGTAAAACAACTGATGTGTTCATGTAAACCCCTTAGATTGATCCATCGATTGGTTGTTCGCTTCCTTACACAGTATCTAATCAGTAAATCGAACGGACATTTCTTCGCCTGTAAAACCCTTGAAAACGAAGATGATGTCGCATCCAATCTTTGAAGTTACATATTATTGTATTTGTGACACTTTCATGTCATACTCTAATGAATTTGAAAACGAAGAATCATTCGCCTGTAAGTTTCTATATTAAACACAACATTGTTACGAAACGAAATACTATTCGCTTGATATTCATATTTGAGGTCGACCACATTGAACGAAAATGTATTCGCTTGTATATTAAATCCAAGGAATGGTTGAATGATTGAAATTATATTTCATCATTGAAAAAAGAAGTGTGTTTTCGTATAAAACCCTATAAAGAAATCATTTCATATCTATGGATTACTGTATTAAGTCTGTCATGACATGTCAAATCGGAACAGTGTGCAGTATTGTTGTCACATCACAAAAAGTAATAAATATTATATTTTAATAAAGTTGCAAATTATGTTTTTTTTTTCAATTTTTAAACACATGAATTCATCTAATTATAGATGAAAAGAAGCGAACATATATCCGTGTTCAGTGAAAATTGCCAATTATGAGCAACTAATATGAAGCGAATAAATCTTCGCTTGAATGAATTCTAAGTTGACGTACATGTGAAACACACAACCCTTAAATGAGAAGACCCTTTACACCTGATGTAAGTACACCAACGCTTGTATGTGAAGACCAAAATGTTGAATGAATGTGGGAGGAAAATACACGCCGCGAATAAATCTTCGCTACAAACCATTTTTCAATTTCTATCCGTTATTCACATTTAATTTTTATTTATAATTGATTACTGAAATATTTTCGTACGGTATATCATATCTTCAAGTAATCCTTACACATCGAATCGGACCAGTCTTCAGTATTTTAGACAGGAAACATCATTCATAATTTATATATTTTTAATTAAAAAGTTTAGGTGCTGTTTGATCTTGGTACACTATAATATCGAAACCAAAAATTTATAGAAATAAATGCTGAAGACTACGGTCATAAATCAAAAACTTACATTTAATATAATTAACATTATATGAAATATTAAATTATTCATACATAACAAACATTACATCAGTGTAAACCCCTTATAATGATCCATCGATTGGTTGTTCGCTTCCTTAAAATTATGGCAATGATATCACTTATGGGAAACGTATACTTAGCCAGAAGAGTAGATATGATAATACTTTATTATTTCTAACAAATTCGATATTTTATAAATGTTTAATGACATGTGCATGAAAATATAAATAACAAATATTAATTATAATTCGACGTACAAAATTTGATTAAAAGTTTCATAAACATTTCTACGTTTCATAAACATTTGTACATTTTAACACTATTCATCGGCATCTCCAGCTTCAAGGCATCTCCATTGAAGCGACCACAGCGGATCTCTCACGCATAACTGGGGTCATACACCTGTTGAGTTATCTCTTGAGATGTTTTCCATCCCAGGGAATCTCCCACAGCTGGCGCTTCCCACCAGCAGTGGATATGAATGATCTTCATTCGATCGGTAGTTTCTACTTGAGATATCAAGCATTCGTGGTAACTGAAGATGTTTTCCACCAGTTGATCTTCATTGTACAAGTTTTCCATCACAGAGAATCTCCCAAATGATACATCCCAACAAACTATCTTAAAAAAACACACACTCTCAACAACAACAACGCTCACGAAATATTTCATGCTGCCGACGAAGATTGTTTATGTAACCCGTACATTTATAGCAAACAGAAAATCTGTTTTCTTCATAAAATATTTAGATCTGTTGATTCAGAAAAAGTAAATTTCCCGTGATCAAATATCAAATCGGAACAGTTTGCAGACCTTTGGTCACATCATGAAAAAGTAATTTCATTAACGAAAAAGTAATAACACTTATATTAAATAAAACAAATAATTCAATATTGTCATTAACATTATATTAAATAATAAATTATTTCCACATTAATAAAAATATTTTCAAAAATAATTATAAAATTATATTCAATATCATATTATTGCTATGTGAAGGAAATTGTTTTCAATAACAATAAGAATGAAAATATATTTTGATTGAAAACATTAAGCTTGAAAACATTTTAATATCCCACAAATTACCAACATTAACATGAATTTTGAAGTTCAGTGTAACATATACAAAAATTGATTCGAACAGCGAAGAGATGTTAGCTGCAATAAATCCAAGAGCAAAGAAATCTTCGCCAGAATTGTATTCCACCTGTCCCCCGTGTACACCCCCGAACACCACCATGAGATGCCCGCTTGCCTGTCATGGAAAGACACTAACCCGTGTATGTGAAGACATAAATTAAATGTATTGTAAATTTCCGTTTATTGAATATTATATTAAATTATTAAAAAGGACATGCAGCGAACAAATATTCGCTCTACTTTCTTGGCGCAACAATGAGCAGTCCTTTGTTTTGTCACATCATTTATAAATTAGATTTCATCATTGAAACAGTAGTGTGTTTTTGTATAAAACCTATAAAGAAATCATTTCATATCTATGGATTCAGAAAAAGTATTAAGCCCGTGATGATATGTCAAATCGGAACAGTGTGCAGTCTTCTTGTCACATCACATAAATTATTAAATATTATATTTTAATAAAGTATTGATATTATATTACATATTTCATTATTCAATTATGTTATGAAATAAGTATAAATTTTTATTATTTATACTATTATTTCTATATGAGCAAAATCAAATCGAATATAATTTACATTTAAAATATTATGAATTAAAGAAATTCATATAATTTAATTATAGCGTCAGACCAATTTAATTAAAGACTTGGAAATAACATATTAACATTTTTATTTTTTGAAACATGCTCTCTGTACGGGAACATTGTCGGAAGCGAATAAATGTTCGCTTTATTAGTTACATGGAAACACACTAACCCTTACATGAGAAGACTCTTTACCCCTGAGAAACTTATATGAAGCGAATAAATCTTCGCTTCAATGAATTCTAATATGACGAACATGTGAAACACTCAACCCTTACATGAGAAGACCCTTTACCCCTGATGTAAGTACACCAACGCTTGTATGTGAAGACACGCAGCGAATAAATCTTCGCTACAAACCATTTTTCAATTTTTATCCCTTAAATCACATTTCATTTTTATTTATAATTCATTACTGATTTGTTTTCGTACGGTATATCATATCTTAAAGTATTCATTACACATCGAATCGGACCAGTCTTCAATATTTTAGACAGGAAACATCATTCATAAATTATATATTTTTAATTAAAAGGTAGAAACAAAAATTAGGTGCTGTTTGATATTGGTACAATTATTATGGAAACAAATAATTTATAGAAATAAAGGCTCAATCCTGCGGTCATAAATAATTAAATTACGTTTAATATAATTAACATTATATGAAATATTAAATTATTCATACATAACAAACATTATATTTATTACATTAGTGTAAAAGTAAAATATATATATTGTTATTTATATTTGAAGAAAAAGAACTTAAATTTAATTCACATCTCCATTAAAAATGAAATTAATAAAATGAAGCGCCAAAAAATTTTTGACATGTCAATTCAACTGTCACAAAGTCTCAGGCTTTGTGACCACGGCAAGTCATTTCCACCGCTACCATCCAATCAAATGTCAATCCTTTAGATTGGATACGATCTGTTAGATTTGCTGATCGAATAATTGTTCGCTTCTTCCGCATTGAGAAGCAAATAGTTGTTCCCATTGTGTGAATTTTTTTTCAAATAATGGGAAAAAAGAAAGACTTGTCCGAAGCGAAGATATATTCGTACACTGCGGAATTCTGCACGAATACATCCTCGCCTATTCCAGTACGTTTCTTTTCATAATGCAGAATTGCATGTCACATTCCATGAGCGAATATCGCTTCTACTCATACGAAGTTCATGAGAAACTACTTATTCATGTTTGTGAAAACCGATACGGCCTCATGAAAATACATTCACACTAACAGAGCACTTTACAAAGTAAAACATCTCAAGCCCGACTCCGGCCGTCATACACCCAGGTTATTCTACCATCTGACCTAGCGCTGTCGTCTCCGGCCTTTCGACTACGAATCCATTTCTCTTCCGGTTAGTAGCTTCTGCTCCTGCGAAAATGGTAAGAAGTGTTTATGGTTGCATGTTTGGGTCTATTTCGTTTTCTTAGTTTACTTCGTTCGAATCTAAATCTGACTCTATCAACTCAGAATCAGGATTCCGATATGCAAATAGTTGCATATACTGAATCCACGACGGAAGTTAACACACTAAGGTAATTACGCTAATGTTAGAAAATGTACAAATTTGACTATATTTGGATTAGGGAAGTAATCCAATTTGCTAATGATAATGTAGTGTTCAACAAAGGAAAAGAAAACCCGAGGCATCAGGAACGCCCACGACACCACTGGATATTCTGGCCAACGCGGCGAATGAAGCACTTAGTGAGTCCCAGGTTACGAAGAAAAGAAGAAGGACTCGTGACCCTGATGTTGATTTCAAGAGCAGAACCTCTCCATCGTTACTTCATCACCTGATTAAAAGGTTATCGGAAGAACAGAAGCAGGCTGTGAGGGACATAGGATTTGGTTCCCTTCTGTCACTTGGCATATCAAAATGCCCACTTCAATTCTCACGGTGCATTGTCAGTCTATTCAATCCCAGAAAGAGGAGCATCGTCCTACACAGTGGAGAGGAGATGCAGATTGATGAAGAGGATGTTCAATGTGTATTGAACATACCCAGAGGGGAATTAGTAGTGGCAGAGTGTTTAGGAAATCACACGGGCGACAAGGTGTACAAGGACCATCTCACGGCGTGGAGGAGGAGATGGGGATACGAGAACAGTGGAGGTCCTTCAACCTACCAAATGCCTGAGAAAATTCTACAGAACACAGAAGGAGACAGTAACTTCAAGATGGACTTCGTGGTGTTTGTTGTATCCAGTTTTTTGTGGACATCCCAAAATCCACAGTGCAGGTATACCCAAAGAACCTAGCATTAATTCTGTGATTTCATTTAGAACTTCAATATCATTTTCAATGGCTTCGGTCACTCCTGTTTTATGTACAGATTCAAAGTACTGAAATCCCTCCAGGATGTATCTAAAATCAAAGACTACAACTGGTGCAAGTTCACGTTAGACAGGCTAGTCGACAGTGTTTATAAGTGGAAAGCAAAGAAGACATCCTATTTCCATGGACCATTAACCTTTCTTTTGGTGAGTGTAGAAATCTATTTGCTGGAGGTTGTACATTCATAATTTTTTGATGAGTTTGAACGTAACATATATTTGTTCATGCTAATGTATCAGTTGTGCTACTTGGACCGTGTGGTTGAGTTCAAGGTAAACAGTCAGATCTCAAAGAGTTTTCCTATTTTAGGATGCTGGGACGAGAAGAAGATGTACGAAAGGGTTGAGTATGAGGCTGCACAGGGGGGGTTTGGACATGGTAGGGTGGTTGCTCGAATAGCCATTCCGAATGCGCAACTACCGATACAACAAAATGTGCAGCCAACACCACCACAATCTGGAGATGACCATCCAACTGAGCATGCTCCAATTACACAAAACCTGGCATCATGTTTGAGGAAGGTTGCGGCCGCTGCAGAAGAATTGGCACAAGGGGCTAAATATCTGAATGAGATGCACCAGATAAACGCCATGGAACTTGTACAGTCTGCATTTGAGCCATTGGCCACGGTACTAAACTCCAATGCAATCCTGAGGTAAGGCTTACAGCGGAGCCTGGACCAAAAAAAAAAGCAGCAGCCCAGAGGAAGTGGCATTATCCCCAACACAGAAGCCACCACCCAAGCGAAAGGCAACACCCTTCCTACCAACAACCCTGCCAACACCAATCCAACGGCCCCATCGAACAAGAACACATTCACCCCCACCACCGAAACAAAGACAAAAGCCAACCACCCACCAACGGCCCCATCCAACAAGAGCACCCTTTCTCCCAACATCCAAAAAAATATCAACGCCGACAACCAAGCCAAATCCAACACCCTTCCTCTAAACACCCTAGACCACACACAAACCACCCTCACACCAACACCCCAATCCCACAAGAACCCCATTCCACTCAAAACAGAAACCAAAACCCCAGCCCCAACCCCTCCAATGGCACAAGCCAAAGCCAACCCCCTTCCTCCACTCAAAACCACACCCCCTCCAATGGCACAAGCCAAAGCCAACCCCCTTCCTCTACTCAAAACCACACCCCCTCCAATGGCACAAGCCAAAGCCAACCCCATTCCTCCACTCAAAACACCAGCCCCAACCCCTCCAATGGCACAAGCCAAAGCCAACCCCATTCCTCCACTCAAAACACCAGCCCCTCCAATGGCACAAGCCAAACCCAAAGCCAACACAATTACTCCCAAAACAGAAACCAACACGAACACCAGCGCTCCAACCACCCCAACCTTGCCTCCTACCCAAATTATCCCAAATAAAGAGGAAGCAGGACCTTCAAAGGCCTTAAATGTCCAAAGAAAAGCCCCCCGAAATTTGAAAACTGATTGGTTAACCGATGTCATCAAAACCGAAACCAACAAAAACTCCCCTTCTTTGGCGATAGTTAAAAAGGAACCTGAAGAATGCATCTCCAGTCTACCACCGCCACTTCAAATGGCCTCTTCTTTGTAGATAGTAAAGAATGAACCGGAAGAAGGCATCTCCAGTCTACTACCGCCACTTCAAACGGGCTCTTCTCGTCCAAACATGCAAACGAAAGAATGGCTTAAAGCATTGGAATTGCCTCAAGCTTTGAAAACCCCATATTTCAATAAAATGTTTAGGGATGAAAAAAAACTAACAAACTTTCAGAAGATTTTTGTGGGTTTCGTATTTGCTGGAGGACTTGATCCAAGGTAATGTTTCCTGCAAATGCTTAATTATTCCTAAAAAATAGGATTTGTACACCATTTTGAAACATGTTTTGTTGTTTTCATGCAGTGAAATGTTATTTATTGCGGATAACCTATGTCTACACGTGACGCGCGGGGACATGCTTACAATGGCTGATCAAACCTGGGTAGACAGTATGATTATTGACGTTTGGTCATACATTTTGTACGACCTTTCTAGGAAAAATGTAAAACGTCGTTACAAGAAGATTTTCTACACAACCGTGCTCACCGTAAGTTGTACTAGCACTGTTATTTATCAATTATGTTATTCTTGTGAGACTAAAGACTGCTGTAAACAGATTTTTCGTGAAGGTGGGATAACTACCCGAGACAAATTCAATGACAGGTTCTGTCTAGAAGGTCGGGCTTTCCAAATTTCGAAAATGGACCTCTGGGAAGTGGACCTCATAAGTACATCTCTGGCTGTCATACCTTATAATATCATTTACCACTCAGTTCAAATCTAATCTTTTTTAATTCTATCCACAGTTGTTTTTCCCAATCATTGATGACAGAGATTTCTACCTGGTTTGCTATAACTTCATACAAAGGCAATTTCAAGTAATTGATAACCGGCAGTCACCTATGCAATCGCCCTTCGAAAGAAGATATAAGAATGCACAAATCTTGGTATGACACTACAATTAAAATTTAAAATAGTTCAATTTTTGAATTCTAGTAGCACTAAAATACATTACATAATGTTGTTTGTAATGATGTATCAGGATGACTACATTCAACAATATATGAACGACGTAGACCCCGTTCTTGTTAAAAAGTATGGCGGTTTGGAAAAGATATGTCTGAAATTGCCATGACAGGATTCAAAGAATTACACTGACTGCGGCATTTTTTGCATGAGACACATGGAGACGTATGAAGGTGAGGTGAAGGGGTGGAAAACTGGCTTTGGCGTTAAAAGAAATGTAAGGAACCAAATAAAGACATTGAGGATGGAATACTGTTGGCGTGTCATTGGCTCGGAGCTCAACAAGGCCAGGAGCAAGGTCTACAATTCCTGCCGTAAATGGATAAGTCAATGAATTAGGAACTGTATACATATTGTGTAATTAAATTTTACAAAGAATTTTAGTTCACATGAGTACAATAATGTACTCATAGACAGATGGGGTAATTAAACTATTCCTATAATTGTAATGATTTATTGTTACAATAAAGAATATGTTGTGTAATTTCAATTCTCAAAAATTGTTACTTCACATCCTCACACTAATGAACATGTATACATGAAGTGTGTTTTTTATGAAATTTGATTTTCAAATACTTGTTCAATTATGTGTTAAATGAATAAATTAAGTGAAAGAAACATGAGCCGCATAAATATTCGCTTCAAAGACCTTTTCTTCATAAAATATATATGTGAAGCCTCGAATTTCATGAAAGAAATATGAAGAGAATAAATATTCGCCTCAAATACATATTTTCGATGAAGCGAATACATATTCGCCTCAAATTATTGTTCATGTAAAGCCACCATCTCATCCATGAGAAGCGGGATGACTTGTCATGTCAATGCACTTACCCCGACATGTAAATACCAGTTTCAACATAAATATCAATTTCATCAAACAAATATGAGGAGAATAAATATTCGCCCGAGATACATGGTGAGGTTCAAGCGAACACATATTCGCCTCAGTTTTATGTTTCATTTTCTCAATTTGTAACTAAAAGGATACTTAATATTAGTTGACTGGGGGCGAATAAATATTCGATTGATTTATGTGTTTTTAATTTTTTAGAAATGAATTAGCGTGGTCATTCATTTGGTATTTCATAAAACTTCGCATGCATACATTCGACCTTATTCTTGGTTTCAAATCCAACATACATACAATACTATATACATATCAGATTTCACATGAAACTGGAATTCGATAGTTGAGATAACAAAAGAACAGTGAACAGAGTATTGGCGTCCATGCTGAAACTTTCGTCCCATTGTTGAGGAGTTGAGAACTGAGGAGTTGTCGTTGGCATTGCACTTGATGGCTGGAAAGGAATATCAAATTTATTTAAAAGTATGTTATTATATGAATATTAATAACACAATTATTAGTAAAGAAGGTAAGTCAGCAACTTCATACCGGAATATGTGATTCACTAGTTATTCTTGTTGATTTTCTTTTTCTTGAGTTCTTCTCCAGTCCACCTTTCCTTCTCTTACCAGACTTTGTTGGCTTCTTAGTTTTGATTCCTTTCGCTTGAACAGGGCACTTGCGGCAGAACATGATACACCGGTTGGTGGAGTTTGCATATTTATACTCTCCTGTAATTTTTTATCCACAAACGTACACTGGCTAAGCATAATTTCCCTGACATGCTTATAAGTGTCATCTCTTTCGACTGCCTTGGTAAATAAATGCATTGACAACCCACTCAAATCTCTGTATCTTATGTTATGAAGTTCACTCGGATCAACATTACTACTGTCCACGATGGGATCAGTTCCCAATATTCCATCTTTGGCGGTTCTGGTCCACCTCTTCAATATCAACGCCGGAGGAATCTTCAACACGTCAATCATTGTGAAAATCTTTAGGATGTGAGCACACAAAATCCCTCCAAATTCAAATTTACAGCAGCTACACTCGATATTCTTATCATCATTCTTATGAACTGTAACTGTATGAGAGCATCTCCTAGTGTGGGGTGTTACCTTGTATTTTCTGTGTGTGTCGACATCCTCTAACATTTCTAAACCACAATCATGCGACATAAACCATTCTTGTTCAAAGCACTTAAAGACCTCTGGGGTGTAAACTTTGCAGGCATCCTTTAAGATCAAAACTGGATAGTTAAGACTTGGTTGGCTGGTAATTGATTTGAAATCAGCCTTCAACACATCATATCTTCTTTCATCGAGTAGTCTTTCAAAGTGTTTGAAAAATTCTAAATACTTGTGTTTGTAGGAGCAGTACCTTTTCAACATACTGTTCATACTCTCACTTCTCTGTGTTGTCGTCATATCAGCACAAAACATTTGTCGTCCATAGACTAATGCCCACTTTCGCCTGATGCTAAACATGCGTTTCAACCAGTCGTTGTTTTCAAGCCCGTAGTTTGTCAACATTTGATTCCAAGCTTCAACAAACTCTATCTCTTCTTCAAAATCATATATACACGAAGAAAAATCCTTAGAAAAATCTCTGAAATTATGGAACACCGAGCTAAGATGTATGGCTGCATTTTGAAATATGTGCCAAATACAGAGACGATGATTTGTTTCGGGCCATGTAGACGCCAAGGCCTTAGCCATGGCCGCGTCTTGATCTGTAAGAATGGTTTTTGGTTTTTTCCCATGCATAGCTTTGGTGAAAGTCTCAAACAACCAATCAAAAGTCATCGCAGTTTCATCGCATAATAGAGCTGCTCCAAAAAGAATTGATTGTTTGTGATGATTGACACCTACAAAAAGCGCAACTGGACGACCTTCATTATTCTTCTTGTATGTGGTGTCAAAACTGACCACGTCTCCGAAGTATGAATAATCGGACCGCATGTTGGAATCACACCAAAAAATATTCGTTATCAAATCGTCCGCATCAAGTTAAAAAGCATTATAAAAACCAGGATCATTGGATTGTTTTTTCTGCAAATACTCTAATACACCCCCTGTTTCCCCAAAATTACACTCTCTGGTTCTTTTCGTGCGCAGGTAATTTTTGTAATCCTCAGGAAGAAAACCTAGATTCTCCCTTCCACCGATTTGTTTAGACATTAAAGCATGTGATGACTAAGGAGGAATTCCCACGTTAGTGGCCATCTCGATATGTAAGCCTGCAACTGCAGAAATATTCCTATGGCATCTATACAGGTGAGTTTTCTTTGGACTTGCAAGAGGATGACTATGATCACTAATAAAATTTACCACTTGGAACTTTCCATTGTCTGCCCTCTTTATCCTCAATTTCGCTTCACAACAGAACCTCGTCACAGAACGTCTACGTTTCACATAGACATCACGTTTGTCCTTTCCCCGTTCACCCTGTGCACTACAACAAAAAACTCTATCCAGTATTTTACCCTCCTTGTCTACATGTTTTGAACTGCGCCTTATACCAAATCCTATTAGTTTAGCGTATGCTAAGTAGAATACGTAGCCTTCTTCTTCACTCTCAAATTCTCTACCTAAAAGTGGAATTAAGTTGGCTTCGATGTCCTCCAAAGGTTGGCCGTTTCCATCGAAATTCAATTGACGACGACAAGTAGCAGATTCGCTGTTCAATTTGAACACGTGGAAAATAAAGGTTCAACTAACCAGAACTTGTAGATTATTGGAAAATGAAAACAATATAAGCGAAGAAAGCTTCACTTCAACATTATGAAGATTGTAATATTAGGCGAATATAGTTTCGCTTTATAAGATATTATCTAAAAATATATTAGTGAAGAGATCTTCGCTTACATGTGCACTAAAAAAATTGGAGAAGTTAAACAATGTTACCTTAAATCATTAATATCATTCTCGTCCATATCATTCTCGCTGATATGTGTTCCTTCCTGATAATCAAACAGAACAGAACATTTCATGTCGAGTATTCAAAAAACATAGAAAAGGTTGGGACGAAAAGTAAAGAAGGTATAGATGACATTCAAAAACATACCATTTTATAATTTAGGAAGATGGATTGATATTATAATGAAGTCTCCGGCGAAGGAGAGGTCGATGGTAGACAATGTAGTATAACTCCGGCGAAGAAATGGTCGTACAGGTGAGAGAGAGAAGAGTAGTTTGTCTAGCTTAGCAGCATGGCTTGCTGCATGCAGCATTTAATGAAAAGGTGGCAGGTGTTAGGTGGCGGTGAGGTGACTTGTTAAAAAAATTATTTCATTTTAATAATTAAATGACAAAAATTATTATGAAATAAAATTAATAAATCAATCAATCAATCAGTAAGCGAAGATTTCTTCACATTATTATTTTGACAATTGTTTTAGAAATATTATTTTGACAGTAGTTTTAAAAAATATTAATTATTTATCAAATTTATACTTCAAGTTATACATTATTTCTTAATGTTTCAAGATTTAGTTAAATATAAGGCTGATGTTTTAAAAAAAACAATTCGAAGAACAAAAAAGATAAATCTGAAATCAAATATGACATTGAATTTTCAAGAATGCAAAATATTCAAATATTCAGTAACAAATTCAACCAACACATGTCTATTACAAAAACAAAGGCTGCAAATCACAAGCAGCAATGGATTCTAGCAAGCTTGTGTGAGGAACACCAAACACATCCAAATATGTCTTCAGAGGATTCTCTACCTCAAATACCCAAACAAGTTCATTAACATCATGCCGAGACTTGTCGTATACAACTATCGTTTTGTCGTCCTCGGGCTCGACAAATGGATTCTCCATTTCTTTAGTTGTACCTCCTCCAGCAATTACAAACCCCATAAGATCCAGTTTGTAAGCCGGGATGAATTCCCCTGCAAATATGAAGGTGTAACTGTCGAAGAGTTTCGGCAGCTGAAAGAAAATACAAAACATTATTAGTAATCATGGACAATTGAATATCATATGGAGGAGTAGGAATAAGACAAAACTTACATTGTTCAAATACCGCATTCTGCCAGCTCTTGGACCGCCCACAGTCCCATGATTATCTCGCTGCACCTCGTATGGTTCCTCGTCCACGTAACAGTTAAATCTGATTGATGATTTTATCCCTGTATAAAAGCAATAGGTGTTTTTAGTTTCATATATGTGAAAATGAATATTGAGTTAACAGTAAAGGGTTAAGAATAACAGAGTCTCACAATCAATGGTAAGGACCCAACTCCCGTTCAATATGCCCTTCAATACTTTGATAGTGCGACCGCATCCACCATTAGAATCGGTGGATGCTATGACTTGGGTCACATCGTCTCGCCACCTCATTGTCACCGTGGCACCACATGTGTTAGCATATTGTTGCATCAAGTGCTGTTTAAGAACAATCATAAATATTTCAGTTAAACAGGATGAAAACTTAAACAATATGGAAAAAAGGGAGAAATGTGACGAAGAGTACTATCTCTTCACTTGTTAATTGATTTGGGCATAAAATCCAGTCTTTGCCAAAGTTTTGGACGGATGCTGAGGCGGTTGCCTGCACGTGCATGAAAAATAAAACGGTCTTTGTTAGTATGTACTAGGGTTTCATGGAAATAATATCCCAAAACCTAACACTAGGTAATTTTTCCTAAATAACATTGATTTACAGTGAAGGCGACATTTTGAGAGTAGGGTTTCCTAAAGATTAAAGAGACAACAACATCACATAACAGAATCTAGTGTAGTAGTTCCATAATCCTAAATATGAAAAGTTACTATTCAGGAATACGTACCATTGTGGAGTCGTGAAGATGTGGATTCAGGTTCGGTCGACGGGGAGCCGGTTACGAATCGCCGTGAAAAGGAGGCAGGAAGAGAGAGAGATGAATCGGGCGGAAATGATTATAAAATAATCATATTAGGGGGTATATATATTCATGTAACCGGGGCGAACATGTCTTCTTTCGAAAAGCGACTATTCATTCCATGTAACATGACACAGGGACCAGGGGCGAATAAGTGTTCTCTCGAGAAGCGACTATTCAATCCATTTTACATTGAACATGGTCTAGGCGAACAAATATTCTCTTCCAGCAAAAAAATTTAAATAAAAAAAATATTAATGAATTAATTGAAGCGAATATTATATCGCTGCATATCATTTTAAATTAATTGAATTAACATTTATTAATAAACGGAAATAAAAAAAGAAAAAAACAAACAAGTAATTGAGGCGAAGATTTGTTCGGTTGCTGCATGTCATCTTCAATTAATTGAATTAATATTTAATAAACGGAAATATAAAATCCATGTCATTTTGGTCTTTACATAGACGGGTAAGTGTCTTTACATGGTAGGCAAGCGGTCTTCTCATGGGTGGGTATGGGGTTTTACATGAGGTTTTTATTAGAATTAATTTAAGCAAATATATCTTCGCTCATGAGGGTCTCCATCCAAAAAAAATGAAATAAAAAAAAAGGGAAAAAAATAGCCAAGTAATTGAGGCGAAGATTTGTTCGGTTGCTGCATGTCATCTTCAATTAATTGAATTAATATTTAATAAATGGAAATATAAAATCCATGTCATTTTGGTCTTCACATAGACGGGTAATTGTCTTTCCATGGCAGGCAAGCGGTCTTCTCATGGGTGGGTTGGGGGGTTTACATGAGGTTTTAATTAAAATTAATTGAACCGAATATATCTTCGCTCTTGAGTGTCTGGAGGCAAAAAAAATTAAATACAAAAGTTAAATAAAAATTCCTAGAAAAAAAATGAATGAATTTATTGAAGCGAATATTATATCGCTGCATGTGTTTTTTAATAAATTAAATTAATATTTAATAAACGTAAATATAATATCCCTGTCATTTTGGTCTTTACATATACGTGTAAGTGTATTTTCATGAACGGCAGACGGTGTTCTCATGGGTGGGTATGGGGGGTTTACATGAGGGTCATTGCAACGGGCGTGTAGATCTTCGCTCCCATCGCATCTCACCCTTCCCTTTGACACGGTGCCCGGAGCGAAGATATCTTATTTGGGTATCATATGATTATTATATAATTTCCTAGCGTTAACAGGCGCTGCCGTTAACGGCGTCTGGTGTGAACCCGGGCCGAAACCCGGATTCCGGATACTCCCTCCCTCCGTCTCCTACCCAGATTGATTTATTATTAAAATAATAATGCTGCAATCTGATTAGTCCGCCACAGGGGAACACGGCAATCGGTAGCAGAAGATCTGAACTGCAAAAAAATCCACGTTTTTCTATATAGGACGGGGCAATCCATTTCTCGGGGCCGGCACTGCTTTTTCATAACTAAGAATTTCATTCAAGGTCTCAATCATCTCCTCAATAAGATGAAAAATTAATTAGCCTATTCATTAAAACTATGATCCATAATGCATAGACAATTAAGGTACAACAAAAAGAAGTAACAAACTCATCACATTTGAATTAACTAAGTCTCCCATCTAACTCTTTTTCATAACTAGAAATCTCACTCAATGTCTTATTTATTTTCTCACATTAAAAGATAATGCAATGGTATCTTCTTGGTTTGTTTCAGAGTTGCTCTCAATATGTCTCCACCTTAACTTATAAGTGCATTTCACTAGTCTTCTTTTTATTTGTTTTTCATTCATATTGTGTGTTAACTAGGATTGTGTCAATCTTTAATCACCTGCCAACTATATGTAATCTTGCAATTTGTCCGAAAGATTGCCTTTTCAACATGTTGATAATATTTTCATTGGGAAACACCTTCTTTATAACAACTTATCAATCATTTTTTTGTCAAGTGTAAAACACATAATATCATCACCGTCTTCATGTTGATTAGCTCTTTTCATATGTTTTTTGAACAATAATTTTTCAAAGAAAATCTCTCAAACCTCATTTTAGTCGAGAATTTCTTTAAATCATAGTCCACAACATAGTTCAAACTTTTTTCTACTTTTGACTATCTCCAATAGTATGTTAACAAAAACTTCAAATAATGTCACTCATGTATATGCCAAGACAACAATCGAATGTAAAGAAAACTTCAACTAATTTTCTTCAAGCATGAAGATATATCGTTTATTCTCCACATTCTTTTAGACTAATCATGCATATAAAGAATCTAAAAAACCATGTATATGATTAGTGCACCTTCAACTCATACCTTATAGATTATCATTTTGGTAGAACTCTTAAGTCATCAACACCCACTTGATAATTTCACACTATCACTTTACTAGAGATTGCCAAACAAAACATACTCACAAGATTTAATAAAAATTCAAATCCAAATATGGTCCATATACACACATATCAAAACCACACTCTTGAAAACAAATCTAAAAATCGCTCGATTTAATTAGAAAACCCTTTAATGTTGCATAACCTGTCTTCCACAATCTGTAACATCAAATAAGTACTCCACCTTCTTTTTCAACTCCAATTTTCATTCTCCTCAATGACAAATTTCAAATTTCTTAGGAGATAAATTATAAATCTCCATCTTTGAGAAATTTAAGTCAAACAAGCCTCGATACAATCAAACAAATCCAAGATCAAAGCCAAACAAATCTTTAAGAACTTGATTAAAATCAAGCAAGGTTTTATTTGTGAAAATTGGAATCAAATAGGCCTTAAAACAATTTTGTAAAAATAAATGAGACTTAAAGAAAAGTCTTACTTGTTGATCGCTTCAAAGATTCTTGATTGGCTTATTCTCTCTATTATATATATATATATATATATATATATATATATATATATATATATATATTCTTTTTTATATTTTAATAGACCATATGTCTTAAATTAAAATAAGTCAAAAGAATAAACCTCATCTTCTTCATTCTAGTGTCGTTGTCTACACGACGACTTTTCGTCACTTGCACTCATTGGCGCCTTCGAGAAGAACAAAAGACATGTTGCCTTCTTCTCTCTTCTTCTCAAGACATTGTCACATAAAATTGAAAAAAACTTTTAACGACCGTTGATATCTACTTAGCAACTAACTTTTTAAACTCAAATCTTCACAATTGCTAATTATTCTACAATTAATATCGTTTCCTCAAACAACCAACAATCTTCAACAAAAATAAAAATTTGTAACAACTTTTTCAATGGCGATTAGGGTTTCCGTCATATGTTCAAAAATATATTATGTTAAATATTCTCAAAACATGCAATAATATCAGTTTGTTGTAACAAAAATATGAGAGACGACGTAAACAATAAAAAATATATAGATTTAACGTGGTTCACTAAGATAGAACTTGGCTACATTGACCTAGAAGAGATAGATTATTATTAAGGAAATCAGATTAGAGATTACATCATGATAGTATAGAGTTATGAAAAGAAATTATATAACACTTGGTCCTTAAAACCCTAACTGATAAAGAACCGTGACTGGAAACGATGCTCTATAGCTTTCTAAAGTGCCCGACTACACTTTTAAATAAATTCCAACTAGTTCAATACTAATATATTGGCAAAGAGTCTCCAAAATATTGTTACAATATTTTTCTAGTTGAATTACCATAACAAAAAATTAAATTTTCTTTTGTGTTAATCTTATTTTCATAAATCAAGATTATACACCAAAAGAATATAGTTCTCTTTTGTTCAATATTTTCTTTCCTTGCACCAAACAATTCAAGACAACTCAACAAATCTCCACATTGACTTGAATTCTCCATAATGCCCCAAATGCATTAATCAATGCATAAATGTTCTATCTACTCTCTCTGATCTAGAGTTTCCCTCAAGCAATTTAATAAATGCATTCGTCAATGATGGATGACCTATATGCATTCATCGATGATGTATGGCCCAAATGCATTCGTCGATGCTGGATAGCTTATATGCACTCGCCGATGTCGGATGTCCCAGATGCACTCGCCGATGTCGGATGACCTAGATGCACTCGTCAATGTTGTATGGCTGATGCACTTGTCGATGTTAGATGGCTTAGATGCACTTGTCAATGTCAGATGGTCCAGATGCACTCATCATTGTCAGATGGCTCAGATGCCCTCGTCAATGCTAGATGGCTCAAATGCACTCTACTAGATGATCCAAATGCATTCGTCAATATAGGATGACCCATATATATTTGTCAATGTAGAATGGCTTAAATGCATTCGTCAATGTTGGATGACCCTGATACATACATCTATGTCGGATGGTTAGATGCATTAGTTAGTGTTGAAGGTGACCCAGATGAATTAGTGAATGTTAGAGGTGTCTTAGATACATTATTTAATGCTAGAGGTAGCCTAGATGCATTACTCAATGTCAGAGGTGGCCTAGATGCATTAATCAATGCTAAATGTGACCTATATGAATTAGTCAATGCTAGAAGTGACTCAAATGCATTAGTAAATGCCGGAGGCGGCCTAGATGCATTAGTAAATGCTAGATGGACTAGATGATCTATCGTTTCTCTCTTCTAGATCCAAAGTTGTTTATAAGAAAACTTAACAACTTCTTTGTTAACTCAAATATTCAAGTTTACTCAGCAAATCTCCACATTGACTTGAATATTCTTAGATGTCCCAAATGTATTACTCTCATTTTCTAAGACCTCAATGATGACATTATCTACAAAACACAACATGACATTTGAATGTGTCTTCTCCTACATAATGACCATCTCAGTCGTTGTTCCTACTCATACCGACAACTTCAACGAACCCCATAAACCATGTTGTTTCAGTGAAATCTACATCTTGATTTGTTATAAATTGAAATTGTTTATCCCCGTGAATTTATCTATCTTAATGCTTATTGTTGTCATCTCAATTTGAAAAACAAACAATTGAATAACTTGAAGCTCCAATACCATTTGTTGAGAAAATGTATAATCTAAACACACGCTAAAAGAAGATATAGAGATAGATGGGTAAGAATAATGAACACAATATATAACGAGGTTCTGTCAACAAATGTCTATATCCTCTTGGAGTCGTCAATTCTATTGATTTTCATGGAATAATGGTTCAAGTAATCATATGTTACTATGTCTCTAATTTATAAGAGTACATCAAAAAAATATAAAAACTAAACTACTACTCATAAACTCATTAAAGATTTAAAACTCATTACAATATATAAACTCTAATAAAATATTACTCAAAACCCAACTAGAACCCTTTTATTTGACTAGTTTTTTTTTTTTATCATTTTAAGAATTAAAAATATTTTTTCATCAAATCTTAATGGTTTCAAATTATTCTATTACATTATACAACTGCTTTCTTTTTTTACCTGGATCAAATAAGGATGTCATACTCAATGTCTTCTCCCTTTTCCTTTCTTTATTATCAAATTTAAAATTAAAGATTTTTTTCCGTAAAAATATTTCAAATATGAATATATATATAAAATATATATTATTTATTTAATATGTTTTGCCAAGTGATCAACACACCTTACTAATCATGAATCTAATGAACATGGTCTCAAGAAATAAAAACATTAAGAATATTAAGAAAGAGGAATATGATATTCCAAAAGATCTAGACCTCCTAAATAAGTGGACAATTCCAAAAGTTGAACCTAGATTAATATATCAACTAGGAACATTTGAAAATATGGGTTTAAAACAAGTAGTAAAGACTACTGAAGAGTCAGTTTCACTAGATAATAGTGATATGATAATAAAATTACTATCGAATATGGATATAGCATATTATAAACGAACCTATAAATTTCTAAATATAGGACTAGTGCAGGTTGCATTTAAATATTTAACCTCAGAGGGTTTACTAGAGAGCTTTATGGCAGCCCTAAGAGATGGAAGAAACCTAAATTGGAAACAATCCCTAATGGGAATAATACAATCCAGTTTAGCTCAGGGACCAGTTTATTTTAAAGTTTTCCCAAACTTACAATTATCCTTATCTGATGCAAATATAACCGACTCCCTAACATTAAATGTTAAAACACATGGATATAATTATGCTCCCGGATCGGAAGTAATGTGTGTTTGTTATAGAATATACTATAAACCCTTATTCCCTTTAAATCCACTATGTAGAAGGATGGACAAACCCAATAATGAAACAATTTTAATACAAACAAATTGTGATAAATCAAACATAACTAGTAGAAGACCAATTAAATGGGAAGAAATATCGTTCCCAGATAACTGGAAAATAGAAAAAGATGTACCTGTAAAACCACAAGTCCAGAATCATAATAATATATTAGATATTTGTCAAAGTGAGGAAGGAAGTGTCGAAGTAAGATTTGACACAAACCTAAAGTTATGTCCAATACAAAGACATGAATCTATCAAATCATATATCTCACCATTAGATTACAAGGTCGAATACCCTCCTAGGGCATCCACCTCTCAAATAAGGGAAACAGAGTTTTCAGAAGATTCAACTCCAATTACAGAAAAATTATATATCAACAGACAAAATATTATTAGGGAAAATATTACAAAAACCCTAAACGGACCAGAACCGACAATGTCGGAAATGAACTTTTCTAATTAGATGATTAGTACACCCAAAATAGATTTCAATACTGGTTCTCCAGCCAGAAAAATAATCTCTAATGAATTCAAAAATCCAGGTTATACCCAATTCAGAAAATGGTTTTTTGAAAGTTTTCACATTTTAAAAATAAAACAATTCGAAAAAGAATTTTATGAATTTTGTACTGCTAAAAATGCTTTAATCCCTTTTACCTCTTGGTTCATAAGCACCTATGTAAAAAATTATATTTCGATAATTGAAAGAACTTTTAAATTAGAATCAGGGAAAACCTATTTAGGGACATATCCACCTCAACAACCTTTCCATATTGAAAAGGGAGAGAAAATAATAAATTTCGTGCCATATAAAAATTTAATGGAAAATGATACACTCCCAATAACATGCAAGCATATCAATAATATGTTTGAACAACAAAATTACACAAGTCTGTTCCTAAATATTCTAGGAGAACAATTACAATCCATAGAAAATAAAATTGAAAAATTAATAAAATTAATAAATAAAATCAAACTAGGTGCGTTAAAAATAACCCCAAAAGAAAAAGACGCTTTACTAACCTTCCAACCACCTCCAATCATATCTGATTTCAAACTAAGTCCAATGCAAGAATTTGAAAAAATTCTTGAAGAAAAAATTTATCAAGTTAAGTATTAAGACCTTAGACAAGGAAAATAGAGATCAGATTAATAAAATAGATAAATGGGCTGATAAGCCTATACAAAGTAAATTTTACTATAATAGACCAACACCAATGGATGTTTTACATGAAGAATACATAGATACAATTGATATTAGTTATTCAGGAAACAAAATTTATGAATGGAATATTGACGGATATTCAAACAAACAAATTTATAATACAGTACATAGGATGTTAATGTACTCAACAGTTTGTAAAAATAGTAAAAATAGTGATAAAACAATAGCAACAATGATTGTTGCTGGATTTACTGGACAATTAAAAGGCTGGTGGGATAATTATTTTTCCCAAGAAAATAGAGATTATATTTTTAACACTGTAAAACAAGAAAACAATAGCCTAACTGAACATGTGGGTTATACACTAGCAATTAACATCATTGAGCACTTCACGGGAAGGTTCAGTGATAATAGTGAAACAATTAGAACATTATTACAAAATATAAGGTGTAAGACACTTTCAGATTTTAGATGGTATAAAGATACCTTTTTAAGTAGAGTAATGGAACTACCAGAATGCAATAATGTACATTGGAAATCCAAATTTATTGACGGCCTCCCTAGCCTATTTGCTGAAAGAGTTAGAAGGAACCTCAAAAAGAGTCATTCAATGATACCATATAAAACCTATACATATGGTGTATTAATAGATACTTGTATACAAGAAGGGTTAGCCTTATGTAATGAAATAAGGTTAAACCAACAAATTAAAAGACAGAGTCAAAGTGAAAGACAACAATTAGGTCAATTCTTCCAACAATTTGGTATAGATAGTCCTACATCTAGAAAAGAGAAAAGGGTGAAATATAATAAGTTTTACAAATATAGAAAACCGCCCCGAAAATACTCAGACATAAAATATGAGAAGAGGGAAGAAAAGGTTAAAAACAAGCCAAAAAATTTCAAAAATAGTAAGAAATGCCACAACTGTGGAAAATTTGGACACACATCAAAATACTGCTGGGCAAAGAAGAAAATTAATAATCTTGAAATCCCAGAAGACACAAAAAGATTAATAATCCAAACTTTACAAAACTTAGAATCTGAAGAATCTGATTCAGATTCAATAATTAGTGATTCTGAAATAGATGATCTAGATAATGAAAACATTTCTGAATTAAGCTCAGAAGACTCCGAATGTGAGCCTTGCCGATCAGGATTGAGTTGTCCTATAAAAGAAACAAATAACCTAGACCAAAATATTGACAAATCAGAATTATATAGAATCATATCTTAATTTTCAGATATGGAAGTTAATGATTTAACATCAAATCATGCTTTTGAATTATTAAAAGCCATCAAAGACCCAGAATTAAGAATGCAGATCATAGATCAGTTTAATTCTGAAGGAGGAACTTCATCCTCTAAAGAAGAAGAGCCAGAAGAAAAAGGTTAAATTATAATAATCATAATAAATCTTACACTATGAGTGAAGTAATGAATCAACTTAGACACAAGATTCAAAACAAAGAAGAGAATACAACCCTCACAAATCTTTACAAAGAAATTAATAATTTAAAGGAAGAAATTAAGATATTAAAAAAGAAGAATATTATATAAGAGTCTAGAATAACTAAGCTTGAGGATAAACCTCACGAAAATAATCAATATAATGACAACAAAACAGAAATTGAAAAAAATATTTTCTCAGAAAACTTTTTATCCACAATAGAGATGGTTAAATCCCAAAAATGGCACATAAAAATATCTCTCCTAATAGATAATCATTATACAAGGTCATTTACTACCCTTGTTGATAACGGAGAAGATTTAAATGTTATTCAAGAAGTACTAATCCCTACTAGGTATTTTTATAAAACAATCCATACCCTGTGGCATGCAGGTTGGGATAAACTCCAAATCCAATATAAGCTTCCAAAAGCCTATATATGTACTGATAATAAATGCATTCCTCAAAGTTTTATACTTGCTAAAGATATATCAAATCAGGTCATACTTGGAACCCCATTTTTAAACACAATCTACCCTATTAAGATCTATTAAGATGATTAATAATAAAGGTATTACAGGAACTTTCCAGAAACATGATATTTTTCTAGAATTTATTGTGGAACCATTTACTAAAATGCTACATAGTATATATGATAATATCAAAGCAAAACAAGATCAAATATATTTTCTAAAACAAGAAATAAGTCTTATAACAATAGATGAACAACTAGAAAATCCTAAATTACAAGAAAAAATAGCTCTGCTAAAAGACCAACTTTCAATAGATATTTGTAATGAACATCCTAATGCATTCTGGGATAGAAAGAAACATATAGTTTCACTACCATATGAGGAATCTTTTAATGAAAAGAATATTCCTACAAAGGCAAGACCTTGCCAAATGAATTCAGAATATCTGGAATTATGCAAAAAGGAAATAGATGCGCTATTACAGAAGGGGTTAATAAGTCCATCACAATCACCCTGGTCATGTACGACTTTCTATGTAAATAAACAATCAGAAATCGAAAGAGGCGTGCCAAGGTTAGTAATAAACTATAAACCCCTCAACAAAGTTTTAAAATGGATTAGGCATCCAATTCCTAATAAAAAGGATCTATTAGATAGGTTATATGATAGTCTAATATTCTCAAAGTTTGACTTAAAATAAAGATATTGGCAAATTCAGATTGAAAAATCTGATAGGTATAAAACATCATTCAATGTCCCTATAGGACATTATGAATGGAATGTGATGCCGTTTGGATTAAAAAATGCTCCATCCGAATTTCAATAAATTATGAATAATATCTTCAATCCTTATAGCACATTTATAATTGTTTACATTGATGACATATTAGTCTATTCAAAAATAATTGAAACCCATTTTAAACATTTAAATATGTTCAAAACAATAATAACTCAAAATGGATTAGTAATTTCTAAACCAAAAATGGATCTTTTCAAAACAAGAATAAGGTTTTTAGGTCATATCGTCGAAAAGGGAAATATTACTCCTATTAATAGGAACTTAGAATTTGCAGAAAAATTCCCTAATATGATCACTGATAAAACACAGTTACAAAGATTTTAAGGCAACCTAAATTATGTGGCTCCATACTATAAAAATCTAACAGAAGATACATCAATCTTATATGAAAGGCTGAAGAAAAATCCAAAACCATGGTCAAACCATCATACAGATGCTATTAAAAGAATTTAAAATAAAGTAAAGGTATTTCCTTGTTTAATGATAAGTAGCCCAAATTGGGAAAAGGTAATTGAGACTGATGCTTCTGACATAGGATTTGGAGGAATATTAACTCAATTAGATCTAGAAACAAAACAAGTCTATCTTGTCAGATTCCATTCAGTAAAATGGAACAATTCTCAAAAGAATTATGCGACAGTCTCCAAAAAAATTCTTGCGATAGTCAAATGTGTTTTAAAATTCCAAGATGATTTATATAATCAAAAATTTATTATATGAACAGATTGCAATGCAGCTAAATTCATGTTCCAAAAAGATTTTAAACATGATGTATCAAAACAAATGTTCGCCAGATGGCAAGCTCATTAAGCCCCATTTGATTTTGAAATAACATACAAAAAAGGGATAGATAATAATCTTCCTGATTTCTTGACCCGTGAATTTTTAAATTTACAGGAATGAGCGGAAGGGGTTATGAATCTTTCTCTAATAGAGGAAGAGGATCCTCCTCTATCAGAGAAAGAGGTCGGGGCAGAACACCAGTGATCATATCTTAGTATGGTAAACAAAAGCTGATAGCAATGGATCTCTCCCAAAGTACGGACAGTCAAAAAGACCATCCAACGTACGCCAGAATACTGGGAGATGAAGAATCAGAATCTAATAATATTGGATTTATGAGAAATGAATATAAAGAAATTATATTTCTCCTAGAAGAAAAAGACCTCAAATGGAAGAGTGAGCCATGGACAATAATGCAAAGGTATTTGGATAATACATCCACACCATCAAGGACTTATAAGACCCGAATATTTTACGAACAAAATACTTATTCAAAGTGGGTCATGTGAAATATCACATTTCTCTAGCGCAAACAAAGAAATTTATAATTTCAGCAAAATAATAATAAAAAACACAATTTCCTTGGAAGATTGGGGAATATCCCCAATGAAAGAAAGAGAATTGTCGTTTAATAAGACGACGACAATCAAATTTAATTATTGGGATTATTGTGATGCCTTCACCAAGGCACTAAATTATGAGAATAATAAATATAAACATACCTGGTTCATCAAGGTATGTGCAAATGTCTATAGAGGAGACATTCCCCACTGGTTTATAGACTGGTTTTACTGTTTTGATCCTAGCCCAAAGGTTTTACCAGAAGAGATCAAGGTCCTATTTGATAAATGGAACGAGGTATCTCCCCAGCTTCTGAAAAAACAAGAAGCTAATTTATATATTGAAGGAATAGCTTCATGTTTCTTTTTTACTGAATTTTCCATTCCATGGATTTAGAAATGGATTCCTGAATTTGGTTATACCAAAACAGACATTCCCTGTCTGTTTAGATCATCTCATTATAAATTTTGGGATAAAATGATGAGAATAGATCAGGAAACAAATGAGCGATTCGGGAAGGAGACAATGGACCTCCTACACCAACAAATAAGTATGTATGAAGAAAAACGACAAGTGGTTGAAGCACCGTCCCCGTTTGATTATATCTCCAAAAAAATTCGAATGAGGTCAGAGAACATATCAAAAAGCCAGATGATATATGCATATATTGAAGAAATGAAAAGACTTTATGTCTAAATTTGAAGATGATAATAAATCAAACAAATCAGATTCAACGATGGCATCTGATTATCTCCAAGACGCTCAAAGTGATGTCGGAATTGAAGACATTTTCGAAGCAATCATAGACACCTTGGTTGAAAAAATTTCAAGAAAAGACGTTGGATCATCATCAACCAGCCAGTTCAAGATTTAAAGAGGAAACAAGATTCGTAAGGTGCGGGAAAAACTTCTCCCGGGAATCCCGGGAGGTACTGTTTGACGAAGAAGAAGACAAGATCCGTAATTTGCGGAAAAAACTTATTCCGGGAGTCACTGTTCATGTTTTTAACTTTTGTAAAATATTTTCCTATAAATAGTTGTTCATATTTTCTTGAAGTCTGTATTGTACTCTCTCTCTATTGTACTCTCTATCTATCACCATCACCCTATTGTAATATATTTGAAGTTGGAATCAATATAAGTTTGAAGGATAGTGTGTTTAGCTTTCAATTACGGGTACGTTTCAATTCTCTCTACGTATTTAATTATATGCTTTAAATGTCAAGCCTAATAGGCTAATCTAATTAAGTGTTGATTTTAGATAAAATTACACCGGTTCAAATAAACCTAACTTAAATAAACCTTCCATGCAGGAACAAAAAGAACTGGACCGGACAAACAAAAGAACCGGCTAAAGAACACTAACCGGTCAAGCTAGTAAACCGACCAAGAATACTTGGAACGTGACCGCACAAAGAAAGGATCGGCCAAAGCTTAAAACCGGAATCATCAAACAGCCGATCAGTCACAAGGCAGAGGAATAACCGGAAGAAGTCCGGTTATATCATCCATACCGAAAGCCATCCGGTTAAGTCAAATGACCGACCTGTACAAGAAGACAATTCGGGTATCTGTTGAGAATGATACCAAAGGAACAGACTGAACACTTCCATATCCATACAAGTCTGAGGAAAGTCTGCAGGCTGCAGAAGACAGTACTACCGGATCTTTCCACTTCGGGATAAGTCAGAAAGAAGATCTTCCAAGTACAGACAACTGTCCAACAGACAGTGCCTACATTGAGTAAAAGACAAACCTAGCAGGTTTGTCTTACATACCGGAAGAACAGACCGCCAGGTCTGAGACAGAATGCCAGGTCTGAGGTTGACCATCAGGTCTGAGGAAACGACCGCAGGTCTGAATCTCTGAAACACTGAATCACTGCACCTCTGCTCAGCCAATCAGATTAAAGGCAATGAAATATGACTGTTGGCATATTTCACCTATAAAAGGGGCAGTTGAAGAAGAGTAAATGCGGGACAAGCAAGATACAGTGAAGCAAGTGAGAAATTCTAAGAGCATTTACTCCACAAGTGATAAGATTGTGCTATTCTAGAAAGCCTAAGTGCTAAAGTTAAAGTGTGTGTTTTACAATTTCGTTGTAAATTGTAAGAGTGTTATCGAGCAGGAAATAAGTCTCAATCGGATTGTACTTGTATTCCTTAGTGAATATCCTTCTCGAAGTTTCGAGAGGAAGGGGTGACGTAGGAGATTTATCTTCGAACATCCATAAAATCTGTCTTGTTATTTACTGTCTGCAGGTTTCATTATCTAACCGATTCATACCGCTATAACCGACTTAACTTTATCCAAGCCGAATCTCCAGATTACCGAAGCCGATCCATCAAATCTCAAACCTCCATCATATAATACCGATTCTGCCTATCATACAAGTGTGCCGCTTCAACCTGAAAGCAAATCTCTTCCGCGCTTGAACCTAGTTCAAGTGTTTGTGACAGGTTGTGTAGTATTGAAACCCCGGTGTTAATCTCTAACCGGATTAACCACCACCTCACGAGTAAGAACCGCTAACCGGTCCAACCCCCGGTCCTCCAGCGGCTACCTAGATCCTAACAATTGGTATCAGAGCCAGGTGGTATTCAATACTCAAGCAAGCATGTTTCAAGATAGGCCTCCAATGCTAGAAGGTGATGACTTTGCCAACTGGAAGGCACGGATGTATCTACACCTAATCACCTTGGATGATGAGATGGAGTCCATTCTGACCGAAGGACCGATAATTATCAATAAGGACAGAAAGGAATGGACATCTGAAGATAGAAGGAGAAACAACCTGGACAACCATGCAAGAAACCGGATCTCTAACAGCGTGGACAGAAACACATATTGCAAGATTAGAGATTGCAAAACCGGAAAGGAGACATGGGACACCGTTATCCAGATTTTTGAAGGAAATGAAAGAACAAAAAGAGATCAAGATAATGGTAGCCACCCAGAAATTTGAAAGCATGAAGATGAAACCAGGAGAGACAATGAAGGAATACAGTGACCGGTTCACTGGTGTGTTAGATGAGCTTGCAACACTTGGAAAGAGGTATGACAACAAAGAGGTTATCATGAAAGCATTGAGATCTCTTCCAAGTGGGTGGGATATAAAGACAATGGTAATGGGGGAGTCAAACTGCCTAAACAAGATGAAGCTGCACGATGTATTCGAAGATATAAAGGCATATGAGTTTGAAATGAGATCTAGAACCGAAGAGGAGGTCTCGGCCTCAACCTCAACCAGAGCATTGATCACACCTATAGAACCGGTTGCTCCTGCTCCAGCACTGATCAGAACAGCCGAACAGTTACTGAGGATGCCATGGCTATGCTTGCACAAAAGTTTGGAAGGTTCATGAAAAGGAGCCAACCAACAAACTACAACTACGGCGACAAATCCAATGTAAGATGTTATAATTGTAATTGTTTGGGTCACTTTAAGTGGGAATGCAGGAAACCAAAGAGGGATACTCGGAAACCGGATAACCAAGATAACCGGAACAATTATCAACAAACCGGTGAAGGAAGTGAGGTACCGAAAGCACTAATAGCCGACGATGGAGGAAGTCTGTGGGCTCACAGCGATAGTGATGATGAACTCACCTGCCTTATGGCAAATGAGGAACAGGTATTTGACTCTCCTTGCGACGAATTTACTAAAGATGAACTATACAATGCATTGAATGACATGGTAGAAGAATATAGGAACCTACTAGCCATGTTGCCTAAGCACCTAAACATTAGAACCGACCCTATAATACCCATTCCGACAGAACCAGAGGTACCCATTATAACCGAACCTCCGGTCGTAAAACCTGATGATACCCCTATTTTAGAAACCGAGTTAGATCTCAAGACCGAACAATCTAGTGAACCGGCTAGCGAACTAACCGAGGAAGAAAATGCCCGACTTCAATATAAGATGGCTGCATATAAGAGGTCTAGTGATATAGTAAAGAAATTGTGTAGTCATTTCAGACATCCCCGTTGCAAGTTTGGCCTAGGATACACAGAGGATAGCTCCAAAAACCAAAAACCTGTAGGGAAAGTAAGGTTTACAAGAAGTCACCTTCCTCTTATAAGATTCATTAAAAGTTCCATGACCGCTGAAGAGGAACTGACCGCATACTATAGGGAAGAAAAGATAAAATACGACTATGTTGGTCCAACCGACTCTGAGAAGTGGCTTGACCCTGTGAAAAGAAGAGCCGAAATCCTCAAACATATGAAAGCCTTTCCTGAACCGCATAGGTCAAACCAGAGATCACCAAACCAAAGATCGCCCCCATTTAAGACATTTGTAGAAAAACCGAGATACACAAGACCGAGTGCCAAAAAGACAGTTAAAACCCTAGCAAAGAAGACCATCCGGTTTGTCAAGGTTTGGGTACCCAAGGGACTAATCGCATGTGGACCCAAGTAAATGTGGGTACCAAATAGTTGTAAATATGTACATTTTGCAGGATCTAAAGAAACGGCTAGGAAACTCTGAATGGTTCTTGGACAGCGGTTGCTCCAGGCATATGACCGGAAACAGCAATTTGCTAACCGATATCAGAACAGCAACCGGTGCTCTAATCACCTTCGGTGACAACTCAAAAGGTAGAACTGTTGGCAAGGGTAAGATTGTCCATGGTAACCTAACTATTGATAATGTACTTTTAGTTGAAAACCTACGATTTAACCTACTTAGCATTAGTCAGATATGTGATGCTGGATATACTGTAGAATTTCTTAAACATGCATGCTTAGTTAAGAACTCTCAAGGTATCGTACTGCTAACCGGAAATAGGATAGGTAATATCTACAAGGTAGACTGGAAAACTAAAGTAGAATATCCTATATGCATGATAGCTAAGACTGATCAAACCTGGCTGTGGCATAAGAGACTAAACCATCTAAACATAAAAACCTTGAACCACATTCGCGGTAAAAAGCTAGTTGAGGGCATTCCTGATATAGTATTTAATCAGGATAAGGTTTGCTCAGCATGTCAAATGGGTAAACAGACTAAGTCATCCTTTAAGAGTAAAGGAAATATACAATCTAGCCGGTGTTTAGATCTTCTTCATATGGACTTATTTGGGCCGATTCGGGTCGTTAGCCTAGGAGGCATGCTTTATACCATGGTAGTTATTGATGATTATTCTAGATTTACATGGGTAATATTTCTGCCATCTAAACGTGAAACCGCATCAAACCTGATTACACTTCTTAAACGCTTGCAAAATGAAAAATCAACTCGCATTAATAGCATTCGAAGTGATCGAGGTACCGAATTTACCAATAGTACCTTGACCGCATATCTTGATGAATCCGGTATTAGACACGAGTTGTCTAGTGCCAGGACTCCTCAACAAAATGGCCTGGCCGAGAGAAGAAACCGGACTCTCAAGGAAGCCGCACGGTCCATGATAGCCGATTCCGGCATTGCTCAGAAATTTTGGGCAGAGGCTATCAACACTGCATGTTATACACAAAACCGGTCTTTAATAAACAAGTTTCATAACAAAACACCGTATGAGGTTTATTTTAACAAAGTTCCCAAACTTAAATACCTCAAGATTTTCGGTTGTAAGTGTTATATACATATAAATGGCAAAAACCAACTCTCTGTTTTTGATGCAAAAACTGATACCGGGATCATGCTAGGTTACTCAGCAGTGAGTAAAGCATATAGAGTGTATAATAATAGAACTGCAACCATGGAGGAAACACTTCACGTTGTTTTCGATGAATCGGTTGAAAGTAATACTGCATCATGCTTTGATCTACACAATAGATTGGAAAACAATAATATCCATTCTGATAGTGAAGATGAGACTCCGGTCTTCAGGCGGTTTGTCCATGACCAAATGGGTAATATTGAAACCCAGCCGGATCAAGCTGTCCCACAACAGGAAGCTGACACTTCGGTCCAATCCGAGGAAGTCGGTCGGTCTGACAATCCTGTTCAGCCTACCGACATGTCTAGCCTTGATCAAGTAAACGGTAATTTGGTAGACATCCCTGAACTGAATCTCAGAAGAAACAGTAAACATCCTCTTGAGCAAATTATAGGTGACCCTTCGAAATCTGCTCGAACTAGGCGTCAACATCTGACGGAATACTTTAATTCCGCGTTTATATCCCAGATTGAGCCGAAAAGAATAGATGAAGCATTGTCAGATCCGGATTGGATCTTGGGAATGCAAGAAGAGCTAAACCAGTTCGAGAGTAGTAAAGTCTGGTACCTAGTTCCTAGACCGAAAGATCAATCGGTCATAGGAACAAGATGGGTATTCAGAAACAAACTCAATGAGGACGGTTTGGTCACGAGGAACAAAGCCAGATTAGTGGCTCAAGGTTACAAACAAGAAGAATGCATTGATTTTGAAGAATCATTTGCCCCTGTAGCTAGGATAGAAGCCATTAGGATTTTTCTAGCTTTTGCTGCTTTCAAAAACTTTAAGGTTTTTCAAATGGATGTTAAAAGTGCATTTCTGAACGGTGACCTACGTGAAGAAGTGTATGTTGAACAACCACCCGGTTTCAAAAGCGCTGCATTTCCAAACCATGTATATCGGTTAAATAAAGCTTTATACGGTCTAAAGCAAGCACCTAGAGCCTGGTATGATACACTAACCGCATTTCTGTTACAACATGATTTCACCATCGGTTCGGTGGATAAAACATTGTTTAAATTTGAAAAGAAGGAACATATCCTACTTGTTCAAATCTATGTAGATGATATTATTTTCGGTTCCACCGATCCTAAGCTATGTGATAAATTCTCAAAAATGATGACTGACAAGTTTGAAATGAGTATGATGGGAGAATTAAGTTTCTTTCTAGGTCTTCAGGTTAAGCAACTCAAAGAAGGAACATTCATTAGCCAACCTAAGTACACCAAGGAGCTTCTAAAGAAGTTTGGAATAGACACTTGCTCCTCGGCGGCTACTCCAATGAGCTCATCGATTAAATTAGACAAGGATGATGAGGGCCAATCGGTAGACCAGATTGCATACCGGGGCATGATCGGTTCCCTCCTATATTTGACAGCGAGTAGACCGGACATTTTGTTTGCAGTCGGTGTGTGTGGGAGATTTCAAGCAAATCCGAAGCAATCCCATTACACAGCCGCAAAGAGGATACTGAAGTATCTAAAAGGCACACCTGATGTCGGTCTGTGGTATCCAAAGGATTCGTCCTTTAACCAAACAAGTTATTCGGATGCAGACTATGCAGGGTGTAAGATTGACAGAAAAAGCACAAGCGGTACATGCCAATTCCTAGGTGACCGACTGGTGTCATGGCACAGCAAGAAACAGACATCGGTGGCCACATCAACCGCAGAGGCTGAATACTTGGCGGCCGGAAGTTGCTGTTCACAACTCCTCTAGATCCAACAACAGCTGAAGGACTTCGGTGTCATAGCCGAAGAGTCCCCGATCTTCTGTGACAATACAAGTGCCATTGCAATCACCTATAACCCGGTTCTCCACTCCAGAACCAAGCATATCGACATAAGGCATCACTTCATCCGGGAGCATGTCACGCTGAAGCATATCCGGCTGGAATACGTATCGACTGATCAACAAGTAGCCGATATCTTCACAAAGCCTCTACAGGAAGCTAAGTTCTCTCAATTTAGACTCACTCTCGGCTTAACCGACATTAGCCAGATCCTTCCTAAGGATGCTTAAAGGGAAACCGGTTCAGACAGACAAAACCGGTAGTTCCTCCTAAACTGTTGAACTTCGAATCTTTAGGGTGTCTGTGGAAGAACCGCCCAGTTTATCAGATAGAGTAAACCGACCGGTTACTTGGTGCATGCACCAAATAACCGCATCGGGATGAACAACTGATAACTGACCGGCTCGGAAGTAGGTTCTCCTAGATCATTTGAATTTCAAACAGAAGTGGAATAATTATCAGTGTTTAAGGATATCTGTTCTGAAACATTACCCTTTCAAAGTAAAACTGGTCGCGCCTAAAAAGACGTGAAGATCTTTTGATATCTTTCACAGTCCAGGCCTATGACCAACATCCTAGACTGCAAACTTGCCTATTTCATGCAATGTCTTATATCCTGCAGTTAATAGATATCATCTCATTTAATACTTGGACAATAGGATAGCCCCCCAACTACTATTTAAGTGAAGCAATCACTTACCAAAATACTCACAAGTCAAAAACTACTATTCCATGAACAAGAACTGTGATTATTCTCTGCAGGATTGGGTATCTCCTGGTCAGGACAATGATGTCTTTAATCAGGATCGTGGATCCATTTTTCAAGAGAATGTGAATGCTCGTGATGATGGGGTGATGAATCTAGCTCAGAAGTTGTCTAATGAAAAGGAGATCTCTGTTCTAAGGTCTTCTACCCCATGCAAAATCTCATCCAAGCTAGAGATTAGCCTGGAGCCTGATTCCTTGGATCTTAATGTTGCTGGTTTTGACAGTAATCCAAATTCCGTGGGTCACAATTTTTCTTCAGCCCTTAATGACAAGATGAGACTTCCAATTAATGTTTTTGACCAAGGACCTTCAAGAGCGGCGAAGGATTCAGTCTATATTGTTGATTGTGATGCTGAGAGGACTGAGGAATACTCAATAATCGATCGGATTAGTGTCAATCATAGGTCTGATGTTAAAGCTTGGACTGGAAATGCTCCTGAGGATATTCAGGTTAATAATACTGGTAATGATAAATATAATAGAAGAATTGGACTTCAACAGGTTCTAAGCAGCAATGATTTGACTAAGTTACTCGTTAGAGAACGCCATACAGCAGGTCCTGAAGCGATAGAGCCTGAATTTGATCGGTCTGAATCAAATTTTTCTGGGTTGATTGTCTCCAAAACAACTATTATTGGTATTACAGGGTCAACAGAGGTCCAATTTGATGAATCTGGAATTGCAAAGTATGACTTGGACCGGCTTGGAATAGCGGGTTCTGGCTTGACAGTCTTCAAGGCAGTTGAGGATGGTTTGTCTGGTCCAACAGGGATTGAATATAATGGGTCTGGTTTGGCAAATCGGTATGCGACGGTTGGTTCTAAATTGGCAGTTTCAAAGTCTGGTTTGGTTGGTTTTTCTGGTTTAACAGGTCTTGGTTGTGTTGGGTCTGATGGGTCTGATAATCCCACAAGGGTGGATTCTGGGATTGATGGGTTTCTGAATAGTTTAGTTGGGTTTTCTGGTTCAATTGTTGATCTTGCTGGGTCTGAATCTGGTGGGGTTAAGTTGGCAGTATCTTCGTTGGTTGTCTCTAAAGATGATGTGGCTGGTGTGAATGTTGTTGTTTCAGCAAATCAGGCTCCTAATAGTAGTGAGCAAACTGCTATTGGTCTGATGGGTGATTGTAATTTCAATAAGATTGATTCTAGTCTCCACCATTATGAAAATCAAACCGTGGCCATCGAGGACAGCAAAGACTCCTATGGATTTTCTGAAAGTGAAAGCAGTGTTGAAGGGGATCATAAAATGGATGTTCTTAATAGCCATGAGGACAGTGAAATTCAGGAGTCTAACCCGTATATGCATTCATGAATATTATGACATGGAATATACGGGGCCTCAATGATCCCATTAAAAGCAAGGAAATTCGGAAGATCATTGATGAGCAGAAGCTTGTTATTTTTGGTATTCTTGAAACAAAGGTGAAGGAGCGCAACGTTGATCGCATCAAAGGCCTTTGTATGGACAGAAATTGGAATTTGTTACACAATTCTAACAACAGGACCGGCAGAATTTGGGTAGCTTGGAACAGTGATGTGGCTGATGTCAAGATGATTCATTCTTCTGATCAAGTCATAATGGTTGAAGTCAAAAACAAAGTTGATGACAATCTCTTTCGTTTGGCTATTGTTTATGGCTGTAACTCGGGATCGGATAGAAGGATTTTATGGAACTGTTTGAAAGCTAAGATTGATGATGATCATCCTTGGGCTGTTATTGGGGACTTCAATGTTACTAGATTTGAGAATGAGAGGAGCCCTGAATCTGATATCACTCAAGACATGATTGACTTTAATGAGTGTATTCGTGACATTGGTTGTGTTGAACCGACTAATTCCGGAAACTTGTTTACTTGGTCCTCCATGAGAGGTGATGAGCAGATCAGAAGGAGCAGGATTGATAGAGGTCTTATTAATTCGACTTGGGCTACTAAATATCCTAGAAGCCATGTTCATATTCTTAACCCGGGAATCTCTGATCATTGTCCACTTAAGCTCTATTGGGAGAAGAAGAAGAAAGTGAAACGCCCCTTTAAAATTTTCAACTTTTGGATGGAAAATGATAAGTTCAAGGAGATTCTCAATGAGGTCTGGAATACTCATGTGGACGGCTCTAATATGTTTCGAGTGTCGAAGAAATTGAGGCTTCTTAAAAACCAACTTAATAAGTTTGACCGCAGAAAATTCAGCAACATATCAAAAAGGGTCATGGCTGCAAGAGCTGATCTTGAGGAGGTTCAATCCCGATTTCTTCATGATGACATTGATGATCTTCTTCGGGAGGAGGAAAAATCTGCCCTTGCAAAATTTAGAGAGCTCAGTTCTATGGAGGAGAGTTTCGCGAGACAGAAGTCGGGACAGAATTGGGTCTCTCTTGGGGACAAGAACACGACTTTCTTCTACCGTAAGTGTTCATCTAGGAATCTTCGGAACAGTGTCCAAAGACTTATGAAGGATGATGGGGATTTTGCGCATGGACAGGATCAAATTCAGGATTTGGCTGACCAATTCTATCGTGGTCTTATGGGTACTAAAACCGGGCAGCATCTCAGTCATCTCAATACTCTATATCAGATTGTTGACAAAAGAATTACTGCTGAGGATAGTCGGGATCTTGTTAGAGTTGTTTCGAGAGAAGAAGTTAGAAATGCTCTAGCTAGCATCAACAGCAATAAGAGCCCCGGGCCTGACGGTTTTAATGCGGAGTTTTTTAAAGCTAATTGGGGTATTGTGGGTAATGACATTACAGAGAGGGTGCTTGAATTCTTTCGTAATAGGAAAATGTTGACCCAATGGAATGTTACTGTGCTTAATCTTATTCCCAAAAACTTCGTGCCCGAAAAAATACAAGATTTTCGTCCCATTTCCTGTTGTAATGTTGTGTATAAAATTATTTCTAAAATTCTCTCTAAGCGCTTTCAAAGAGTTATTTCTAAGATAGTGAGTCTAGGACAATCTGCTTTCATACCCGGTAGGTCTATATCGCATAACATCCTTCTAATGCAGAATCTTCTTAAGGGTTATGGGAGAAGGAAGATTTCTCCTCGAGTTGCGTTTAAAACTGATATTCGTAAGGCATTTGATTCCGTTAAATGGGGAACTATTCATGACTTTCTTGTTGTTTCTGGTTTTCCTAGAATTTACATTGATTGGATTATGCAGTGTGTCTCTACCTCCCACTTTGTCGTTTGCGTTAATGGTGTACACGGGGGCTATTTCAAGGGCGAAAATGGTGTGAGGCAGGGCGATCCTCTCTCTTCTTATATCTTCGTGTTGATCATGGAGGTCTTTGAGAGTGTCTTAACGACATTCCGAAAGAATCGCCATTACACTTTCCACCCTTTCTGCGAAGAGGAGAAGATCACTCATTTATGTTTTGTAGATGACTTGTTCTTACTTGCTCATGCCGATGTTGAAACCATTAAAACTATAAAAGATGCGCTTAACTTCTTTTCTGATGTTACGGGCTTATCAATTAATGTAGATAAAAGTGCAGCGTTCTATGGCGGTGTTGATGATGAGACAAAGGCTAGGATACAAGACATTATGGGCATCCCCGAGGGTTCGTTTCCGGTTCGTTATTTGGGCATTCCACTCACAACAAGACAGATTCAAATTGTTCATTGTAGGCCGCTCATTGAAAAAGTTAAAAACGTTGTTATGGGGTGGGCAGCCAAGAAGCTTTCATACGCGGGCATAATTGAGTTGGTTGGAAGCGTGGTCATGGGATTAATCGGTTACTGGTCTCAGCAAATTGTGCTCCCGAAGAAAGTTATGAAAGAGCTCGATACTATCATGCGTAATTTTATTTGGGGCAGCCAAGGTCGTGGTGGAAAGAAAGTCAAGTGGATCGACGTTTGCAAACCGAAAGACGAAGGTGGTATTGGACTGAGGAGCTGTATTGAGTGGAATCGGGCTGTTACCTACAAACATCTTTGGGCTTTACAAACTAAACAAGATTCTCTATGGGTCAAGTGGGTGCACTCTCGATTTTTGAAGCGCGAATTGAGCATATGGACTTGTAAAATCACGGATGATATGACTTGGTCGTTGAAGAAGATTTTGAATCTAAAAAACAGCCTCGGTTCGATTTTTGATATTCGTATTGAGGATGGGTGTGGTACTCTCTTTTGGCACGATCCTTGGTTTGAAAACCAGCCGTTGATTACTAAGGAGGAATTTCGAGGTTTGAGAATAAGAAGGGATTATGCGGCTGCCACGGTTGGCGACATTGATGTTGGGCTTTGGGTTTCAATTATTAGACGAGTTCCGGAAGGAAGACGAGTATTAGACTATTTGAGTAGAATTCGTCTAAGTGATAAGGCTGATGTTCACTCTTGGGTAGCCGAGGAAGATGGTAAATTAAAGTCAAGAATAGTTTGGAATGTTATTAGAGAAAAAGGTCAAATTGTCGATTGGGCTGCTCTCGTTTGGTCTTCAAAAGTCATTCTGAGGCATCGTTTCATCCTATGGTTGGCTTTACGGGGTAGGCTTAATACCCGGGATCGGATTCTTGCTTACATGGACATTCCGGATGCTAATTGTTTTCTTTGTGATGGGAATACAGAGTCTATTTTCCACTTGTTTGGGAGCTGCCCGTTTGTTAAGTCCCTTTGGAGTAAGTTCACATTGGCTTTGGGCTTTGTTCATTTACCGGGTTCATGGGATGAGATCATTGTTGCTGCCCGCATCAAAGCTAAAGGTAATAGATTTCCAGCCAATGTCTTCAAATGTGGTTTTGTTGCCATTGTTTATCATGTATGGGCCGAGAGAAACGCAAGAGTATTTGGGAGAGTTCGTCGCGACGTTGAGCATGTATGGAGGGATATCGTGTTTGATTGCGGTGCGCTAATCGGTACGTGGAGGCGGGTTCCCAAAGGTGAGCGTGAATGGACCCTTTGTCGGGAGTGGAAAATCGATTATGACAAAGTTACATCTTTTAATTTTTCGAAAGCTAGTTAGTTTCTTATGATTGATTGTAAGTCTCGTGTTTGCTTTGTTTGAATGTTTGTTTACTTGAACCTAACTTTAACTTTCTAGGTTTGTTAGAAAGTTAAAGGAGACTATGTCCGTTTTTTTTTCCCGTTTTGGGTTTTTTTAATGAAATGACAATAAGTCGTTTTCCCAAAAAAAAAACTCAATCTCTCACTAAGGCAAAAATGTCTCAGTTTCCCAACATACTTCAGGTTGATTTTCGGTCATGCTCCAGCACCGAGCACTACGATATTTATAGAATGATAAAATTTCTGGAAGATACTGGCCTCCAGTACTTCCTTGACGACAAACACACCGTTTACCCTGAATCAGTCCTAGAGTTTTTCTACAACGCCAGGATGTTCAGGGGCACCCCCCATTTCGATACCCATATCCAATCCAAGGTGGGGGGTATCATCTTCGACTTCACCGAGAAGGACTTTGCTCGGTGCTTAATCTGCCAAAGCAAGGGCTGACAGACCTCAACCCACCGGCCAACATAAAAGCCGAGGTCTCTCTCTCACTTGCCCGGTCTGATGAGCCGGTTGACGATCACGGGACTAAATCACACCTGAGGGCTGAATATCAGCTCCTCAACGATGTGATAGGTAGGAGCATCTTCGGAAGGGATGTCACCAATACCTACTGTGCCGCGACCTTCAATATGATGGCGGCTATTGTCACCGATACACCGGTGAACTGGTCCAGGGTGCTATTTGACGTCCTCATTTGGATGGTCGGCATCCGGTCAGTCGGCCTCATTCCCCAAGTAAGCTGCCTTCTTGTGGAGCTTGGTGTTCCGACCTATCCCGACGAAGGTCTGAACCAAGCCCAGGTGCTAACCAAAGAGATAACCGACTCATTTTATGATCGGTTTGAGAGGGCCTGGAGGAGAAGGAACCGCCGATACAATCCCAACGGTGAAGTCAATTCCCGCGCACCCTGAGTCACTCCTTCTTACACCCGATCGTTTTGTTGCATGCACCGGGTGTATTTTTATCCAACATCATCATGATCACTTCGGCTTTTCTTATGTCTTTCCTCGGTTTTATTTATGATTCCCTCGGTCACTTTTGTTTACTCTTTATTTCGTTAGTGCATTAATGAAAAAGGATCTTTAATTAATGAAGTAACTCCCAACTAACATAAGTAATCAATACCCAACTAACTTGGTTACTTCTCAACTAATACCTACCTCGAGAACCGAAAATAGTCAAAAAGCACACTCTTCCCAATGACCTTGGAAATACAAAGATTCTATTCTCTAAAAAGACAAAACTGTCAAATACTTTCCCTCCAAAACCGGTTCTATAAAAGGAGAGTTTTACTAATGAAATCTACACACCTCAAATCATAAGCTCTCTCTCTCTCTCTAATATCAAAGTTTAAAATCATGCCGAGCCGAACCTTGAGAAATTTCTTAAGCATCGATTTCGATTCATGCATGGAGGAATGGGACGGGCTGCCTGCAAAGAAACTCATGTTCGAATCTCTCATTTTTACCGGTCTTCGGACGTTCCTCGAAGAATCCGGTCCGATTCTAACTGAGGACGTTAAAGCGTTCTTCAGAAGCGTCTGTATTAGGGGCAATTACATTGTCGCTACGGTGAGGGACCACACTTTCTGGCTCGATGAAGCCGAATTCGCCACTCTATTCAACCTGCCCACAGAAGGGTTCTCTGACTTTCCACCTCTGGAGGGGTTTGACGAATTCTATTACTCACTCCTCTTTTCTGGAACCATGGAACCGGTGGAAGACCATGGGCCCAAAAACCTCTTGGGGAGACATGCTCAACTTCTTCTTGAGATCGTCACTCGGTCCATTCTTTGTCAGTCCCCTAATAAGCGGTACTCAAAGAACACCTACAACATGATGACCAACATCTTTAGCAACAAGGCCATCAATTGGTCCACGGTCATCTTCCAACGTCTGAAATCTATGGTAATAACCAAGAAAGGTCTTGGTTTTGCACCTCACATCAGCAAACTAATCCTATCATACCGGCCAGAGTTCGGACCGGGCACACCGGCCGCCCCTTCAAACATCCTTGACAAGGATTCGGTGGAGGAAAGAATTTCCAAAATGTTTCTTCCATAGACTGTACTTTTCCATTGTCTATGTATGCTTATTCCAATACCGATTTATCTGTCGGTCTTCTTTCTGCAATATTTCTTGAATTCATTCTCATTTCAGTTTAAATGACCGGGTCTTCTTAATACTTTGAATATTTATCTAAGTAACCGGTTAACATCTTCAAACTATAACCGCGCCCTTATCCGGTCACATAAAATTGCTTAAAATAAAAAGATTGCAAACACTCTGATCATTCAAAATAACCGATTAACTCTAGAAAACCGGCACTTCAATCGGTCTCAAAAGAAGAGTGCGTCGTCAATGGCGTAAGCAAAAGTTTTGGAGGGAAATTTCCCGCCCAAAACTCCCGCCCCCCTGGTTTACCGCCCATGGTTTGGCGCCTTTTCTCTCCCGCCCATGGTTTGCCGCTCCTTTCAACTTGGAGGGAAATTTCCCGCCCAATGTTGATGGGACGGTTGGGCTTCCAAACCGCATCTATAAAAGGGACTCTCGGTCATTTTATTTCATTCTCACGCGAATCTGCTTTCTCTCTCTAAGCTCTCTAACCCTCTGAAGCGGTTATTTCTCAAACTCTCTCAAAATCTCTAAGATGGGGCGCGATTCGTCTTTGTTTAGGCACCTATCTCAAGTGGATTTCGAGGAAATCCGACTGAAAGGTACGTCCGAGGCAAAGGAGGTTATTGACCGGGTAGTCAAAACCGATCTGGAATATTTTCTTGGCGGTCCTCATGTTCTCTACAAAGATGCGGTCGAGGAATTTTTCAAGACCGCAACTATCTCCGATGACAAAATCACCGCAAATGTATGCGGTACTGAAATAGAGCTCACCGAGGCATTGGTGGCAAAGAGCCTGCGCCTTCCAACAACCGGCCAGGATGCAACGGCGGACATCGAGATTAAGACTTTTGAGGCGGCATGCCAGATACTCTCGGCAACTAAGGAGCCGATAAAGGTATCCGGCAGCAAATCAACGTTGAAACCGGAATATATCCCAATCTGTGATATCTTTGCAAGGGCGATTCTAGCAAGGGGAGGGAACTACAGCAGCCTCACCAAACACAAAATCAGGATGCTGATCGGCCTGATAGAGGGAACAAAGGTCAACTGGGCAAAAGCGGTGTTCAACAACTTAATGGATATGGTGAAACCGGACTCAAACCGGTCGTGGGGATACGCCGTTCCTCTCGGTAAGATCTTCCTTCACCACAATCTCAACATCGGTCCCGGCGTCATCGTCGCAAATAGAAGCCTCATCAGATCGAAACAATTCTTAGAAAGGAAGCAGCCGGCCCCCGGTTCCCGAAAGAAGAAAGCCGCCAAGAAAGCGGTCCCGACAAAAGAAAAGGCCGAAAGCAAAGGAAAAGAGAAAGTCACTTTCTCGGAACCGCCGCAGCAAACTGAGGATGAAGAGTCGGCTTCCAATTCTGAAAGAACCGATACAGAAAGGACCGATGATGAAAGATCGACCAATGAAGAAGAGCATTCGGGCCAGAGCCCCAATAATGCCGGACCCGACGCCAACCCTGAGACCACCGAGGGTAGTGAAGAGGGTGGTGAAGATGCCGGTGATGAAGGCGGCGACAAAGATAATGAGGAGGCCGAAGAAGCAGAGGCCGATAGGATATCTCTGAAACTCCTTCAGGGCGCCAAAAAGCGAGCCGAGTCGATTGAGGAGTTATACCTGGAATGGCACGAGCACCGGTTCGGCAAGCCGTATAGCCAAATCCTACCGGGCTACACAGACGTGGAATGCATTCAAAGACTGAAGGAAGTGGAGGACTTGATCATGAATCTCACAAAATCCAACACAATTGAAGAGGTATTACACCGAACCTACCTCTTAAAACCATAGGTACAACTACGGAAGTTAACCACACGCATCCGGAAGATTACGGAGGAGTTCGAAGAGGTGGGACCTGAAGACACCTTAACACCGCGGGTGTTAGAAATGCTTGAAAAAGCCAAAGGAGACCTCATTCAAGAAATTGACCGGCTAGAGGCAATATACAGTCAAAGGGAAATACCGGTCTATACAGCTCCCCGGATTGAAACGAGTCTGGATCACTGTCCAACACCTCCAAGGGAGAATGCGGCATCAAAAGAATCCGATGAAAGAGCGGATCCTAATCTCACCGGGCAATCTCCACCTACACAACCGGAAGTCTTCGAATCAGACTTCACAAAGGAATGGGTTGAGGGCCGTCTTCAAAGGTTTGAAGCTTCAACAACAGAACGGATTGATAGCAGTATTCAAGAGTTTGAAGACTCCGCGGTTCAGCCATTCAAGGACAGATTCCAAAGAATCGTTTGCTCGGCACTCAAGTTCGCCGACACCACAAGGTATCTCTTGAACAATACTCGGGACCGGCTCTCAGAAATCGACGAAGATCAACAGGAAGAGGCGGCTCTGCGCAGTAAATATTTTAAGCGAACCGTAATTTTGGAGGATACGACCTCCGAGTTAAAGGAAGACTTTGGCCGGCTTGAAAGAGAGACCGATCAACGATTGACAACGATGGCTGATGATCTGGTCGGCACAACACTCGAACGGGTATCCGAACTTGAAAAGAAGAATGCCGGTCTCGAGGACGAACTCAAGGCGCTTTCCGCTCAAGTTGCCGAACTGCTGAGGGCTAAGATAAATGCGGATGCCGCGGCTGTAGCGGCTGATGCTCAAGCGGCTAAGAGGGTCCAGGATGAGCTGGACGCCGAAGCAAGTAAAGAGAAAGAAGCACCGCGATCATCCCAACTTACCGAAGAAGAAGAGGAAGCCGAGCGACTTCGACAGTCAGAGGCTAAGTTCCCGGGACTTACAAAGAAAGTAGTCGCTCAAGCTGCGAAGGATGCTGCGCGGTTGGAAAGAGAAAGATGGAGGCAGGAAAGTTTCGCAGAAGACAACAAGAAGAAAAAGGCGGCCTCCTCCGTTTCAGCGCCGAAAAAGCGAAAGAGGGAACCCTCAAAGAAAGTTCAAATAGCCGACCTGCTCAATGAGGTCACTGAAACGGTCATTTCGAGTATACCGCAGTAGGCTGCTCAAGTCGAGGGGGAGGTTGAAGAACACCTGAAGCCCCGGTCTACAAGACAAAGAGTCTCCGAACCGGCCAGTCGACCGCAACCGGAGAAGAAAAAGAGGAACATATATGACTTCTCGGACTCGGAATAGGGGCTCTCTTTCCTTTACTTATCTTAGCATTTCTATATATTATGTTATTTTCGGTTATCTATCATATATATAAAGCTATTTTTGAAACCGGCCATCTTTTGCATCTCTACTTAGTTTTGATAATTTTAAATAAAATAATTAAAAAGGGAGAAATTGATAAGATAAAAGATAAGACTTTTCCAAAAATTTTCTCAAAATTTTTCGAAAAATTCTCCTAAGTCAGTTTCAAAAATCCGGACAAACAAAACAACCGGCCTACGGTTGCAAACTTACATGATTTTGATAAATTTAAATAAATTAATCAAAAAGGGAGAAATTGTTAGATAAAATTAGACCGGTTCAAATAAACCTAACTTAAATAAACCTTCTATGCAGGAACAAAAAGAACCGAACTGGACAAACAAAAGAACCGGCTAAAGAACACTAACCGGTCAAGCTAGTAAACCGACCAAGAATACTTGGAACGTGACCGCACAAAGAAAGGATCAGCCAAAGCTTAAAACCGGAATCATCAAACAGCCGATCAGTCACAAGGCAGAGGAATAACCGGAAGAAGTCCGGTTATATCATCCATACCGAAAGCCATCCGGTTAAGTCAAATGACCGACCTGTACAAGAAGACAATTCGGGTATCTGTTGAGAATGATACCAAAGGAACAGACTGAACACTTCTATATCCATACAAGTCTGAGGAAAGTCTGCAGGCTGCAGAAGACAGTACTACCGGATCTTTCCACTTCGGGATAAGTCAGAAAGAAGATCTTCCAAGTACAGACAACTGTCCAACAGACAGTGCCTACATTGAGTAAAAGACAAACCTAGCAGGTTTGTCTTACATACCGGAAGAACAGACCGCCAGGTCTGAGACAGAATGCCAGGTCTGAGGTTGACCATCAGGTCTGAGGAAACGACCACAGGTCTGAATCTCTGAAACACTGAATCACTGCACCTCTGCTCAGCCAATCAGATTCAAGGCAGTGAAATATGACCGTTGGCATATTTCACCTATAAAAGGGGCAGTTGAAGAAGAGTAAATGCGGGACAAGCAAGATACAGTGAAGCAAGTGAGAAATTCTAAGAGCATTTACTCCACAAGTGATAAGATTGTGCTATTCTAGAAAGCCTAAGTGCTAAAGTTAAAGTGTGTGTTTTACAATTTCGGTGTAAATTGTAAGAGTGTTATCGAGCAGGAAATAAGTCTCGATCGGATTGTACTTGTATTCCTTAGTGAATATCCTTCTCGCGGTTTCGAGAGGAAGGGGTGACGTAGAAGCTTTATCTCCGAACATCCATAAAATCTGTCTTGTTATTTACTGTCTGCAGGTTTCATTATCTAACCGATTCATACCGCTATAACCGACTTAACTTTATCCAAGCCGAATCTCCAGATTACCGAAGCCGATCCATCAAATCTCAAACCTCCATCATATAATACCGATTCTGCCTATCATACAAGTGTGCCGCTTCAACCTGAAAGCAAATCTCTTCCGCGCTTGAACCTAGTTCAAGGGTTTGTGACAGGTTGTGTAGTATTGAAACCCCGGTGTTAATCTCTAACCGAATTAACCACCACCTCACGAGTAGGAACAGCTAACCGGTCCAACCCCCGGTCCTCCAGCGGCTACCTAGATCCTAACAGTTGATCATGTCGGCTAACTACCCTACCTAAAAAAAAGTAATTAATAAAAAAAAATAAAGCTTATCTTAGAAGTTTGAATGGACATCATGTATGGATTTGAAGTGTCGATCCCTTTTATAAAATGGTACTTTAATTTTGTGTTCCTGTTTAGTCCTATTTGGCCACTATTTAGGCACGTTGGACATTATGGAACTTTAAATTAAAGTTAAGTATTATAATTGGTTGATAGACATTTCTTTATGTCCTAAACATGTGTTGTCCCTCGTCAGACTTTCTTTGTAATCTCTATTTTATTTATTATATATATCCGATCTTAAAAATAATATATATATATATATATATATATTTATTTATTGTAAATTTAAAGTTATTGGCAAACATAGAGGATCTATTACTTACTAAATTTTTAAAAATGTTAATAATTTTTATTAGTATTCTGATGGTTATTTTTAAGATAAATTATATATATACCTTTATGTAATAAAGGAAAAAGACAATTTAATTCAAACAAATAACTTGATTAGCTAAAATTTCAAGCAAATAATGAAATAACTTAACCAACTTATTACCAAGAAAATGACATAATTCTGAACTATAATAATAATACCTAAAAAACATTTAGATTTTCATAAGCTGACTTTGCAATTCTATTTGTGCATAAATATATAATAACCATACAGACAAACACAAAATAGATCAATAAAACTAACTCATAATAGTGCAGAGTTATGTGAAGAGTAATTTAAGCTGCCAACCCGAGCCACGCCTTTGAATTGGTTAGATTTGGAAGAGCCGAAGCCTTATTGCTCGACGTTGAGTAAGGTGCTCGAGCAGTCAGCCTAAAATAATTTTAAAAAAAATTAACAACAAATTATTTAGAATCAACTTGAGAAAACTATTTTTTGTGTCAATTAATCTCAATTTCATATTGGTATGTATTTTCGCAAAAATAACACTGATACTTTTTATATTTAGTATTTAAAAATATGAAAGATTTAAAAAACTTAGATTTGATACAATTTTGGCTCCCAAATTAGATCTTGTTAGTGTAAATCTCTCTTTAGTTTAAATAATTTAAATATTTCACTAGCATTGATACAAAAGATCTAAAGTATCATTTTAAAATCAACACCATTCAACATTTATTTAAATAAAATCAAATTTATTTAAATATTCCGAATAGAATAAGATCTAAGATTTTTAAAATACCTTTTTTTTAAATATATCCTAAATAAATTTTCATTTATTTTTAGAGATTAAAAAAATAATAATAAATTTTAAAACTAATTATAATTAAACATTATTTTATACATCATTAAATTTATTAATGATAATATTTTTTTATTTCTTTTTAAAAAATATATTTTATTATTATATAGAGAAAAAAAAAACTTATCATCTACAAATTACCATTGAATTGAAACTTATTTAAGAGAAATGATTAAGGGAAAATTTGAAACAGAATTTTAAAGGGAAATCAAACAAGAACCTGTTCTTTCTCTTCTCAAAAAAGCGGGTCAAGGAAGACTTCCTTGCAATTGACAGATCTGTTGCAAATAAGAGAAATTATTAAAACATCTCTTTCTCTCTCTAGAAATCAAGAGTAACCGGAGAAACGATTCTTACCGGCTACGACCAAATTATTGGTAAAATCGGTTGCGGGAATGCTGTGATGATACTGAGAACTCTCATTGTCAGCTGCAAATGTAATAATTTCCTTAAATTTATCAGCTGGAATATCATTGAACACCATCATTTTGCCTGAGTAGAAAATCGTCATTTCTGCAGTTTCCGGTTTCGATTTCTTTACCGCACTGAAACAAAATGATTCATACCATCAATTGAAGAGTAAGGGTAGAGGAAATTGTTCTCGAATCTCGATTATCTAACCTTGAATTTCCAGTGACCGGAAACAAGTTCATGGTTGACGGTGATTTCTCCGTCGCCTGAGTGTCTACCGACATTTTGAGAAAAAAAACACATCAATTCCGTAGATCTTATAAAAGCATAGAGACAGAGAGAAAAAGAAAGAAATAGTACAGCCCGTGATTCCGATGCTGAGATCACCGAAGGATCCATTCTTCTTCATGTACTTGCTGAGAAGATTACAGGTATGAGAGAAGTTGGATTTTTCCGGTGCTTTATCTGCCTTTTGGCCGGAGTATCTCCCGGCGAATTCCGACATGTTTGTATAGGCGAAAGAAAGAAGGAACAATCAAGGAAGAAGAAGAAATATATTATATAATTTGGATTTTGAATATTAAAGCTGAAGCAGCAGGGTTTGAGTGCAGTACTTTTGAAAAAGGTCAGAAAATGGCACGAGGGATTTATGAAATCTGTCTGTTTTAGGTTCGGTTTGTTTTGGGTTTTAAAAGATAATTTTTTGATGGTTTAATATTAAATTAAATGGAAAATAAATATTTCAATAGTTATATTTCAAAAACAAAACAAAAATACAATTAAGACATGTTTGATATGCATTTTTATACTCAAGAATTGAGAAAGAAAGAAATTGAATTGTTTGGTTGAAGGGTTAATTACTGAATATTTTTAAATTCATCTCTAAAATTTTAAATTAAAATAAATAAAATCTTATTTCTGTGATCCCCTCTCTCTCTCCTAATCTATTTTCTCTACAATAATCTTTACTGTTATTATAATTATAGCAATGATAAATTCAACGAAAAATTTAATAAAAATAAGTCTATGAATTCGACGTGGCTTGTCAAGTTGTTCCCACGTCCCGAAATTGCTGTTTTCGGGTTCCGAAATCACTCATTTCGGGACAAAAAAAAATATTTTTTTTTGGTACGAAATGACCGTTTCGGGACTCGAAATGACCGTTTCGAGACATTATGAAGTCGTTTCAGGACGTGAAATAAGTCTTTCGAGACATTTTGAAAATTTTCTCTCTCCTACCCACATGTCATGCCACGTTGATTCGTAATATTTTGGTTAATAAATTAAGTGATATGATAAACGAATGAAATGATATTTTTAATTTTAGTTATTCAAATCATCCAATTAAACCAGACAGAAATTAGTATAATTTTTCAATAATCAATGATTATTAAATATTTGTTCTTTTGTAATAGAAAAATCTTATAAACATAAATTCATCCGGTAAATAAAAAATATAATTTTAAATCTTTACAAAATAATTGATTGTGATCGATCTTCATAAACCTTCTTTCTCCTCCATAATTAATTAATTTAAATCCTTAAAAACAAATAATATTTACAAAATTAAATTTATTTTATTTATTTAAAATTGTAACATTAAAATAACTTTTAAAATTATAAATTATAAATTTTAAAATCGTAAAATCTAACTAGTTTAAGAGTGTATTTAAATGTAAAATCATATCATTTAAAAACTATAATTTAAATCTATTATTTGTTAAATAAATTATTATGGATAGAAATAAGGTTTTTAACGACGAACATTAACCACGGCGAAGAAAACAAAAGTCGTGATTAATAATATTTATTAGTGTCGACGTTACATCGCCGACACTATTAATATTATTAACGCGTCAACACTAATAAATATTATTTACCACAACGGAACGATCGCCGACACTAATAAATATTATTAATCACGACGTAAAAAAATCTATCTATTGGTTAGAAACACATTTGTTGAATTTTCTCAATGATCATCAATCTTTTCTTGGCAATCTTCATCGTCTTCAATTAGTTATAATGAAGTAATTAAAGATGGAGATTTCGAAAGAGAGTCTGATTGTCTATTGGTTAGAAGCACTTCTCTTTAAGAAATTTTCTCAATAATCATCAATCTCTTATAGGTTATCTCCATCTTCAATTGGTTAAAATGAAATTAAAGATAGAAGTTTCCTAAGAGAGCGTGGTTGTCTATTGTCTATTATTTATTCAAATCATCCATCAATGTGGTTTATTTAATTATTTGATTATATATTATCGACATATAAAGTTCTTCCTTCACTGCTTAAATAAAAAAGGGTATCTTCATATTCAATTATTTAAAAAGAAATTAAAGATGAAGATTTCCGAGAAGAGCCCAAATGGATATTAGTTAGAAGCACATTGGTTGAATTTTTCGATGATCATCAATCTAATCTAAGATATCTCCATCTTCAAATGTCTAAAAGAAATTGAAGATGAAGATATTTCAGATGAGTCTCATTGTTTATTGTCTATTCAAATCATCCATCAATGTAATTTAATAATTTTTTGGAAAAGAATATTAACCACGACTTTAGGATAAGGCCGACGTTAATACATGTGAGTTACTACCGAAAACAAAGCGTTTTATGAAAAAGAATATTAACCACAGCTTTAGGATAAGGCCGTGGTTAATAGTATTTATAATAACCACGACTTTAGGTTAAGGTCGGCGTTAATATAGGTGAGTTACTACCAAAACGAAGTGTTTTTTAGAAAAGAATATTAACTACGGCTTTAGGACAAGGCCGTAGTTAATAATATTTTTCATTAACCATGGTTTTAGGATAAGACCGTAGTTAATATTCATTTAATGAATATTAACGTCGGCACACTCCAACGCCGAAATTAATACTCTTTATACATAAAACACTAGTCTTCTTTTCTTTCCATGTTCCTTCTTTCTTCTGTCGCCTTTCGCCTCCTCTCTCTCGCCGAATCCTCTCCATTCTCTCGTCGAATCCTCTCTTCTTTCTTTCTTCCTACTTTCATCCGCCTCGTTTAGCTGCCGAAAGTCACTTGTTGTTCGTTCGTAAGCCGTCCGCCTACTGCTTGTTGTTCGTCCGAAAACTACCATTCATTCTGCAGGTAATAATATATTCATATTTAGATTGATTTAAGTTTGATTAATAAGATAATTTTGATTAGTGAATTATGTTTGATAAATTAGATTGATTTATTGAAAGATTTAGTGTTGTTTGATTTAGGTTGGTTTGATTTATTGATAGATTTAAGTTATTCAATTTTGTTTGATTTAGGTTGGTTTGATTTATTGATAGATTTAAGTTGTTTGATTTTGTTTGATTTAGGTTGGTCTGATTTATTGATAGATTTATGTTGCTTTGATTTTGTTTGATTTAGGGTGTTTATATGTATATATTATTGATAGATTTAAGTTGATATTATTGATTTAGGTTTGAATGTTTGATTTAGGTTTGAATGTTTGATATATTTGATTAGTTGTTTGATTTTGTTTGATTTAGGTTGGTTTGATTTATTGATAGATTTAAGTTGTTTGCTTTTGTTTGATTTAGGTTGGTTTGATTTATTGATAGATTTAGGTTTGTTTGATTAAATTTTCAGATGGAGCAACAAATAGTAAGTTTTTGTAAGAGTATTAAATTTTCAGATTATCTAACAGATGATAAGTATGTTATTTGTACAGAAGAGGGAGATTTGAAATCCTCCTAGTCATGCAGACTTCTTCCTATATGCGCATACTAAGAGACCAACCATCGAGGATCCGACTCCCGTGCGTTCTTTAAAAGTTTAGCATGCCATCGTAAGTTGTTATCCTTTCTATCGTTTTAGTTTGCATGTCTAAATTTAAAATTACTAACATTAATTTTGTAAATGATTGTAGAATGTGATGCACGAGAGGCTAGAAGAAAACCCTAATATGTCGTCACTTGAGGTGTTTGAGACTACTTTGGGATGACAGGGACACGGGAGGGTGATCGGGATGGGATCGGGAATATGTCCAACTCACTTTAGACTCGATCAATGGGGAATTTCTTCCTCGAGCGTCAACTCACGTGTGTCACAACAAACGTTGATGAAGGAGAACAAGAACCTACGAGAGGAGATGAATCAGATGCGCGCACGATATGATGCTGATGCGAAGATGATATCACAACAAGATGTACGGCAGGACGCTTTAAAGGCGCAGATTGAGGCACTTATGTCTAGTATGCAGCCCCATCCTCCTCCGATTAGTAATAATACTAGAATTGCATACGATTTTAGATTTTTGTATTACGATTTGAGATTTTTGTCAAATTTGAGATTTTTGTTGAATTTAGAATTATGTTTTATTTCTGAATGGTCTTTTTTTGTTAATAGTAAACATATGAAACAAGTTTTAAAAAATTCAAAAAATGACAAAAACACGAGAGCAATCAATATCAACGTCGGCATTAGGGGTGCCGACGTTCAAAAAGAATAATATTAACTACGGATTTAGAAGAATGTCGACGTTAATAAAGGCTAAAACAACATGAGAGCAACGATTATCAATATATAAGTATTAATCACAGTTTTATTCTAATGTCGACCTTAATAATATCATTTTATTAACCACGACTTTATCATAAAGCGACCTTAATAATATCATTTATTAACCACGGATTTAGGATAGCCGACCTTAATAATATCATTTATTAACCACGACTTTATACTAAATCCGACCTTAATAATATTATTTATTAACCACGGTTTTATCCTAAAGCGACCTTAATAATATCATTTATTAACCACGGTTTTAGGGAAAGATCATCGTGGTTAAAAATAAAAAAAAAAACTTTTAACGTTCAAATATTTAACGTCGATGGGCGACGGTTTTGGTAGCCGACATTAATAAATACTAGCGTTGGTATTAGGGCTTTTAACGACGACCTTTACCGTCGCTAATAGTATAATTTCCTGTACTCTCACATATATATCCAAATTAACCACAGCTCTCGACCCGACAATCCGAACACTTTCAAAATTAAACATCATTATATATATATATATATATATATATATATATATATATATATATATATATATATATATATATATATATATATATATATATATATATATATATATACATATGTATATATACATATGTATATATACATACAAACATATATATATACATACATATATATATATACATATATATATATATATATACAAACATATATATATATACATACAAACATATATATATATACATACAAATATATATATATACATACAAACATATATATATATACATACAAACATATATATATATACATACAAACATATATATATATATATATATATATATATATATATATATATATATATATTAGTTAGTTAAAAATGTCCCGCGTTAATCAAATTTAGTGTTGAATTAAAAATATAATGTGTTATTAGCCTAGTTGGTTAAAGATCAGTTATACTTATTTTGTTAGGTTGCGAGTTCTAAACATATCTATATCATTTTTAATTTTATTTTTAACTGTTTAAAGTTTATGGACGGATCAACTCAGAATCAAACTCAAGTATCCATTACTCTTATATATATATACAAATTAACCACAACTCTCAACTCGATAATTCGAACACTTTCAAAATTAAGCATCATTATATATATATATAAAGATTTTGTAAGAATTTATGTTGTATTCAATTTGGGCATTATATTAATTTTTATTTATTTTCTATCTCATTGTATTGAAATAATTTGTTTCTATTATATAACTTTATTAATATAATTTTTAAAAAATTTATGGTGTTGGCTAATTAATGTAACACGTGCGATTAATAGTAGTTGGGATAGACTACACGTCTCTTGTTAATCAAACATCAAGTCCAATGATTTTATTTTTTTATTACACAAATTAATGTCTTTGTGCATGCATATCATCAATAAGGGACTTATTCATTATTTATTATTATTTTTTTTAAAGAGGGTGGACTGGAGAATGGATTTTGGGAGAAGGAAGGAAGAAAGAAAGGAGAGAATTACTCATCACCAGAGAAAATGATAAAAGATGAGAGACAGAAAATTTATTATTATTATTATTATTATTATTTTTTTTTATTTTATTTTTTTTTTTTTTTGTTATTTTCTCTCAAATTCTCTCACCAAATTCTTTTTTTCAATTATTTCTTTTTTTAAAATAATTTTTTTAATTAATTATTATTTGAATTTAATATTAAAAATATCTTACATATTTATTTATTAAAATTTTATAAATAATTAAGTAAGATTATTTTCTTAGCTAAGAATTTAAATAACTAATTGAGAAATTGATTCAATTAAAATATATTTAAATAAATCAAATAATTCACAATAAACAATAACTAAATTAATAAATTAATTCTCTAATATATACACAATGTTAAAAAATAATAAGTATGATTAAATTGGTCTATTGAATTTACAATATTTGGAAGAAAAGAATGCAAAGGTTTTTCTAGCACCAGACTAAATGTTGTTGACATTTAAAGTTAAAGAATTTGCATTATGTTTTAATTCATACTTTGATAGATTTTATCAATAATTTTAGAAATTGGTAAATTTGCCAACTATCAATATAAACTTGGTCTTCAAGATTGTTACAACATAGTCTATTCGTTTTTTTCTCTTAATTATTATTTTTGAACTATTATTTTCTTTCTTTTAATCATTTATTTTCTTTACTATTTATATAATATTTTTGTTTGGTGATCATTTTAAAAGTTTTGCAAATTGTTATTTTTTTCATGTTGTATTGTTGAAGTTTAGAGATGTCTTTTTCAATAAAAAAAACATTTTTTTTTCTCTTTTACAATTTAATAAAAGAATGTGTAGATATGTACCATAAGTTTATAATTAAATTTAAGTGAATTTAAATAAAATAAAAATAATAAATAAAACCAACAAATCAAATGATATTTTAAATGGAGTTTATCTACTTAATTAATTTGTGGTTTGTTTTTGGCAGGTTATAAATATATTTACTTGTGAACAACAAACTAGGCTTGACAAGTGTCCAGACCAAACAGACTCCAAAAAGAGATCCCGAACAAATAAAAGAATTAATATATATATATATATATATATATATATATATATATATATATATATATATATATATATATATATATATATATATATATATATATATATATAAAATACATCAAAATAAAATTTTCAGTAAAAACATAAAAAAAACAAATATAATATATAAAATTCTTACTTCTTTTAATTTCTTACTTCTTTTATAATTTACATTAAAAACAAATTCCAATATATATATAAAATATAATAAAATTATTTCTAATATATATAATTAATTCAAATTATGGTTTGTTTGGATTCTATTTTCTTTCATACTAATATTTAAACTTTTTTTTTTTAAACAAGGGCGAAACTAGGATTTTAAATCTATCAGAGTTAAAAATATTTTTACAAAAACCAATATAACACAATTTTTTAAAATAGTCTATGATATATTAAAAAAAAATATAAATTGTTTAAACACAACAAAAACAAATCATGACATCGTTTTTTCAAACAGTTCATGATTTACTGGATGTCGTCAGGTAGAAATACGCCGGAAGAATGTGGTCCTCTGTTTTCTATGTGGTGACATCCTATAAATTATGGAATATTTAAAAAACGATGTTATGCTTTATTTCGTTGTTCTTAAACAATTTATATATGTTTTCTAAGGTACGTTTATATGATTCAACTTCATATAATTACTTTTTAATTAAATAGAATAAATTATATATAACTTAATGGTAAGTAATTTAATTTAATTAAAAATAAATAAGTTCAAGAGTTTTTAATTAGAAAGGATAAATTATATATTATTGAATCTAGGTTATTTATTAGGAATTAACAAGTTAGAATTTGAAAGAATGTTTTTAATTAGAAATAAATATATTATATTGTATATTACTATTTATGTTATAAAATAATAAGAATTAATAAATTAGACCTATGTTATATAGTTATACATAAATAAATAAATAAATATATATATATATATAGTTATATATATATATATATAGTTATATATATATATAGTTATATATAAATAAGTACGGCATGATGCCTCCGTCCTAATTATATAAAATAGTATGTTTGTAGATAATATTTTTTAAACCTTCTTTGTCATTCACATGTACTCACATCTTATTTTATTTCATTACACTTTAAGATTTAAAAATATGACATATATAGACGTATTTTTTAAAAATAGAATGATACAAAACTAGACACAAAACTAGACACATACTTAAATCTAGATTTAACTTTAAACGCATACCCTATGATTGGACAAATAAGTTGTAAAATAATATTCTTTTAATGGCCAATAGTTTAAAGTAAATACTATCACGTGACATACACGTACATAGCGCGAAAACACTTTTTCAAATGTAACCAAGTATTGAATCAAGAACAAATTCTCTAAAATGCGTTTAAACACGTAAACTATTTTTTCTTTCATAATTTCTTGAGTAATAAATTTGGTGGCGACTCTAACAAAATTAAAGCTAATTTAAATCAATGTTTTTAAATGTACTTTATTCAAGTCTACAATTTTGGTGCATCATGTAGAGAAGGTAAGTTATGAGGCGTAACTATCGAGTAACGAAAATTCGTTCTTGGAAAATTTCGATTTTTAATGTTATGGGATGGTAATTCATTTCCAAAATGAAAAACATTAAAAATATTTTAATTATTCTATGAGCATTATTCATTTTTATAACAAATAATATATTTTTAAATAATAAAACTTTGTAATTAACAATCTTACTCAATTTTGTACAATTATTTCATTAAACACATTATTTAAACTATCAATTAACTAATATATATTTATAATATATATATATATATATCCAATAAATTTTTTATTAAAATAATACATTTTTCTATTAAATCAAACAACATTATTTTAATAACCAATAATTTATATAAATAATTTTACAATAAATTATTAATAGGATATTTGTAATATTTTTTTTAAAAAATGAGCCAAATAAATTGTTTTCATTTTTTTAAATCTAAAAATATATATTTATACAAATTATAATAAAATACTAATTTTAAAAAGGAAAAAAGCTCACTTAGACGTATGTACTTGTACAACTAGCTCACTTAGACGTATGTACTAATAAAAGGTCATTTAAACGTACTTACTATCAAAAATTGGCTCATTTAGCCTCTTTTAGTAAACCATGATTAATTTTTATTGTTTAATTTATATATTTAATAATTAAATATTAATATATTTTCTCTCTCATTCCTTTTCATTTATTACTAATAAATTCCTTTTCATTTATTACTAATAAATTCCTTTTCATTTATTACTAATAAATGAACCCTCTATTTTTTTATTATTTTTTTTATTATTTCTATATGAACATTTATTATTGATTATTTTAATTTTATTTAATATATATATATGAGTATTCATCATTAATTATTTTAACTTTATATTTTTTCTTCTTTCTTATATTTATATTCACATAGATTATTAATTATTTAAAATTGTTTGGTTTCAATGATTGAATATAACAATGAAAATCCTTTCAATAATGAAAATTCTTTCAACAATAAAAATTCTTCAACACAAAAATAAATTAATTAAAAATTGGATAATAATAAAAACTCATTCATCAAATCCAAAAGAGTAATAATCAAATATTAGACAAAACAATGCACTTACTACTATAAGTCGTGAATAAAATTAAACAAAAAATTATTAATTTTATTTTTGTTTATATTAAATTAAATAAGAAAAAATTATTCAATAAAATATTACAGTAAAACATAAAATTTATAAATAAGTTGTTAAATATTTTTCGAAAATGAGAATTTAAGCAATATGAGAAATAAAAACTAATAAAAATGGAAGATAACATATAAAAGAGAAATTAATATTAAAATAATAAAAAAAATTAAGAATAAAATAAATTATCTGGTTTAATTAATGAAAAAGAAGGAGAGAGAAAATATATTAATATTTAATTAATAAATATATAAATAAAAGTTAACCATGGTTAGTAAAAGAGGCTAATTGAGCCCATTTTTGATAGTACATATGTTTAAATGATCTTTTATTAGTACATACGTCTAAATGAGCTAGTTGTACAAGTACATACGTCTAAGTGAGCTTTTTTCCTTTTAAAAAATATTTATATAACCTAAATCAAACAAGTCCCAAAAAAAGATAAAGATGGTGTCAGAAGAAACGTGAGGTGGTTTAGAAACGTGAAAGAAAAAAGAAGGCGGCAATTATAGGTCAGCTTGTGAATTAGTAGCTTACACGTGGAGGCTAAATATTGGTGATCTTCACGTGATAGTTGATAAAGAACATATATTATTCTACTACGTGTTGAAATATAAATGGATGCTCAAGATGATAACATTTTTTTCTCGTGCCTAAATTCTTCTTTTGTGATTCCTCATTTTCTTGGGCAGGTTTGCACACTTTTCTAAATAAATTAAATATATATAAGAATAAAGTGAACATTTTTTTCTCGTGCCATTAACGTGTTTAGTGATCTTCTATTCCTTTTTCTTTGATTTCATTGGAAGGTGTGTGAGTTTTTTTAAAGAATGTTTGGTTGATGTTACAAATTATTTTAACAACATAATTAGGAAATATGAATGTGTATTATTTTTCATACAATTTATGTTTTGTATATTATATAAAATGTCATAATTTAAAAAACAAATCGAAATAATGTCCATATAATAAGGACATTTATTCTAGAAACTTAGAGATCCATGATGTTGGTTATTTGAGATAATATTTGACATGTTTTTATAAAAAAATGGTTTTCTTAAATTGATTTACATAAACTTTTTAAATTTAATTAATAATAAAATAATAAAATGGTAGTATTTGGATTTTAATTAGATTAAATATTATAATGTTTTATTTAAAATTTTAATTTTATAAAATAAATGTATTTTGATTCATAGATAAGAGTTATTGAATGTTTGAAAAAAAATGGGTCAAATTGTTATTTGAGAGTTGAATTAATTGAGTCAATTTTACTATAAGAGATTTTTTCAAAACGAATAAAAAATGTCAAAAAGAATAAAACGTTTGTTAAATTATTTTTGTTTTTTTAATTAATTTTTATGATGTTAAATAAATAATATTTAAAAATGTTTTGAATGTATTTTTTAATTTTTTTTTAACTTGAGTATTATTTTTAGGATTTATGTATTCTAATTTAAGAAGAAAAAATATTCATGTATTGTTTCGACATCTATGATAATTACCATTTATCCTGTTTGTGTGGAAGAATATTTTGTCGATGGCTACTTCTCAGGATACAACGAAATCTGTAATGATTTAACACACAAAATTAATACACAACAAATTTGACAAAAATATTTAAATCACAGTCACCAGATTTCACTTTGCTAAAAGTAATAAAAAAAAGAAAATGACTTTTGAAATTATAGAATTATAAAGAGTGAGACGATTCACTAAAATGAATTAGAATGAAAGAAATATATATGATTGAAAATTAAATCATTAAATAAATAAAATAATATATTAATAAGGCATTCATCTATTCATCCAATTATTCACCTCCTTTCTTTGTAGTTTCATTCTTCTATTCATAAGGATCAATAATAATTGATATATTAAAATAACAATTAACCCTATTAAATGTATTAACATTATTTAATTGTTATTTAAGATATTAATGTTAATCAAATAATTAATAAATTTATTATTTATTTAAAATAAATTTCACAAGTACTTAATTCAAATTTGAATTTAGTATGAATTTATTCCATCAAATTCTAAGTTTTATTCATTAATAATAAATAGAATGAGTTTAATTTAAATCTGAATTTCTTGACATTGCTCACTTTGTTGAGTTTCCATTTGATAAGAAACTTGGACATTCCTAGGTAAATAACATGGGAAATTAGTTGTATAGTTTCGAGGGAAGGATTTCTGAAGACCACGACAAAAATGATGTATATATGGAATAGAATTATAGATATAGATAATATTAATTTTACATCATTTGTTTTGTTTTAGAAGAAGGATAGTACTAATATTATCATGTATTGTTTTAGATGTATTGTTTTAGATGGTCCAGTTTGTGGGTGTAAAAGAAAGATATTAATAAGTGTAATGTTAACAACTGAGTTTCTTTCTCTATATATTATTATTGTAAATTCCTTTTCTAAGAAAGTTCATTCAAGTATTATTATTTATTTATTGTATTTAGAGTATAATGTTATGTCTCATTCAAGGAGATGTAGAGTCTTATTAAAGTCTTAACTTCATAGTGCGCTAATCTTTCTAGGCCAATCACCTAACTAAACCAACCAAAAACATATTCTAGTAGAAGAAAATGCCCTAGATTAATGCATCATTAATTGGTAGTTACAAAAAATGCCTAGATTAATGCATCATTAATTAGTAGTTAAAATTTATGCCATAAATTAGTGTATCATTAATTAATAATTAAAAGACATATGCTAAATTAGTGCGTCATTAATTGGCAGTTAGAAGATATGTCCTAAATTAGTGCGTCATTAATGTTATAATTATAATTAGTCATATAAAACCTTAAAAGTAGTACATTATAATTACCCAATATTCAATCAATACAATTCTTATTCACAAGTTCTTTCTCTTTCTAAGTGTTTTTCTTGTATTGTCTAAAAAGTTTACTAGTTAGAACTTGAGTCGATCTAGCTTAGTGCCATACGGGTCGAGTTTCAGCCCGTGACAAATGGAATCAGAGTAAAGTTGTGCTTCTGCATTCAAGCTGCAAGAGATGAATTCAAGTACTGCCGTCATTAAGGTTCCGACTGAGCAACTTAAGGACAAGGGATCCAAGAGGTATAAGTTCGTCGAGAAAGGTGCTTCCATGGAAGCGCGGGTGACCCACCTTGAGGAATGTATGATTGAGCACCAAGAAGCTCTCGAAGTGTTTAGCGAGGTGGCCTATAGAGTGACGGTGTTGGAGAATTAGGTCATGAGGATCATTAACAATTTGAATTGTAGCATTCGTGATGAAGTTCTTGGATCGGTTCGAGAGGAGGTTAATGATATTCGACATGAAGTACTCGAGACTATCTGAGGATAAGTCCATGCGATGATTGACGCTCTCCGAAGGGAAATGATGGGGAGGCTTAATGTGTTGAAAGGTTAGATTAGGTGGAATGAAGGGGAACTTCGAGGTGCGACAGCTCATCGAATGGATGTTCCCAAGCCAACTCCGTTCAAAGGCTAGATGAGTGCAAGGGAAGTTGAGGACTTCTTTTGGAACATGTGACGATATTTTCAGGCATCAAGCATACTTGATGATCGCATTAAGTTGTAGACGACCCCTTTCTTCTTGATAGAGATGGCGCTATTGTGGTGGAGAAGGCGTGCAACAGACATTGAACGAGGTACATTGAGGATGAAAACATGAGAAGCCTTTAAGACCGAGTTCAAACTCCAATTCTTCCCAAAGAACACCGATTTTGAGGCACGAAAGCGGCTAAGTCAACTTGTGCACAATAGAACCATTAATGAGTATGTGAAGGAGTTCCAAGAATTTATACTCTAGTTACCTAATCTAACGAAACATGAGGCTCTGTTCGCGTTTGTTAACGACCTAAAAACTTGGACATAGTTAGAGCTATAAAGAGCCACGGTGAAAAACGTCTCCAAGGAAATTGTGGTTGCGGAGAACCTGATCGAGCCTAAGGTGTCCGTGGACAGGCCAAAATTTATCAAAGATGATGAGGAGAAAGGTGGGGTTGACCATCCACATGATAAGGAGAAAGATGGGGGAGACCGTCCACCCAAGAAGTGGCATCCACACAAAAATTTTAGGAGGCAAACCGACGAATCGAGTAAGCCAAGAGTCTATCATATTTGTGGTGCTCATAATCACATAAATTTTATATGTCGTTTTAAGGGGGGAAATATTGTCGAAGTTAAAGGGACTGAGCCCTTAGAGGAAAATGTAGGGTCTCGAGTGATATCCTTAAGACTACTCAATAATGTGTAGGCTAGTGTTGCGGAACCGATCAAGGGAACAAAAAGGGGGTCGATGTTCATGGATGCCTTGATCGGGAGAAGGCACATCAAAGCACTAATGGATATTGGAGCTACTCACAACTTCATGCTTGAAGGTGTGGCTAAAGCGTTGGGTCTTCGCATCCACCCATCGAGAGGGACAATAAAGTCTATGAATACAAAAACTAGGCCGGTGATCGGGGAGGCTAAGAAAGTGCACACTAGGATCGAAGACTAGAAGGGAGCGATCTCATTTACGTTAGTCCCTATGGATGACTATGGTGTAGTGTTGAAACTATAGTGGTTCGATTAGGTATGTGCTTGTATAATGCCTTATTCTGATTCCTTAACCATTATGGATCACGGGAAGACTATTGTGATACCAATAAGAAGAGAATCAGAGCAAATTAATATGTTCTCGACAATGCGGTTCAACTGAGGTCGCAAACATGGTAAGAGACATTTTCCATTATTGTAAGGATGGATGATGGGGATGGGTCTAAAGGAAAAGAGGAAGTACCCGAGTAAGTCCAAATAGTGTGTGGATGCCTTCAATGGGCTCAAGGCCAAAGACACCACACAACCATCTACTCCACAAAGTTTGGCCACTAGTTACGTTGGTCAAACCCTTATAAGAGGAAGAAGATCTTGCTTGGGCATCTTTGGACGAAGACACCAAGAAGATGAAGAAATGGGTAGATTTAAAGTGGCGTGTAGTTAGGGGGGTCGAGGAATGGGGAAATTACACTTGCAACAATGTAAGTCTCTACAATCTATGCTCAAGGGACTTATGTGCAGATACGTGAGACCGTTTAAAATCGAGCAGCATGGGGGAAACTTTACCCGTTTATGATAATTACTGAAAAAAGATGATCACTTGTGGTAATTCAAGTAGAAGATTGAAGAGTACCGGTCTAAGGTCGAGCTAATGACGACCACAACTTAGGTGGGGGAGAATGTTACAGCCATTAGTGTCACGGTCCATTCATAGGGATGTCGAGGCTCATTAAAGTCTTGACCTCACAATGCGCTAATATTTCTAGCCCAATGGGAGGCCCTATTGCCTAAGTAGGCCCAACCCAATGAATATTCTAGTTGAAGGAATGCCCTAAATTAGTGCATTATTAATTGACCGTTAAAAGAAATGTCCTATATTGAGGCATCATTAATTGACAGTTAAAAGGTATGCCCTAAATTAGTGCATCAATTAGGTAAAAGGCATGTGTTAAATTTGTGCGTCGTTAATTGGCAGCTAGAAGGCATGTCCTAAATTAGTGCGTTATTAATGTTGTAATCTATATATATATATATATAATGATGCTTAATTTTTAAAGTGTCCGGATTGCCGGGTCGAGAGCTGTGGTTAATTTGGATATTTGGTTGGATTGTGAGTTGACCCGCTTTTAAATTTAAAACGGTTAAAAATAAAATTAAAAATGCTAGAGGTATGTTTCGAACTTGCAACCTAACAAAACAAGTAAAACTCTTTAACCAACTAGACTACAAAGACTTTATATTTTAAATTCAACACAAAATTTGATAAAAGCGGGACGTTTTAATATTAATATAAGTTCAACTTTTTAACTAACTAATATATATATATATATATATATATATATATATATATATATATATATATATATATATATATATATATATATATATATATATAATGATGCTTAATTTTTAAAGTGTCCGAATTGCCAGGTCGAGAGCTGTGGTTAATTTGGACACTTGGGTCGGATTGTGGGTTGATCCGCCTTTAAATTTAAAACGGTTAAAAATAAAATTAAAAATGCTAGAGGTATGTTTCGAACTTTCAACCTAACAAAACAAGTACAACTCTTTAACCAACTAGGCTACTAAAGCTTTATATTTTAAATTCAACACCAAATTTCATAAATACGGGACGTTTTAACATTAATATAAGTTCAACTTTTTAACTAACTAATCTGTATATATATATAATGATGCTTAATTTTTAAAGTGTCTGTATTGCCGGGTCCAGAGTTGTTGTTAATTTGGATACTTGGGTCGGATTGTGGGTTGACCCGCCTTAAATTTAAAACGGTTAAAAATAAAATAAAAAATGCTAGAGGTATGTTTCGAACTTGCAACCTAACAAAAACAAGGCAACCTTTTACCAACTAGGCTACTAAGACTTTATATTTTAAATTCAACACCAAATTTGATGAATGCGTGACGTTTTAACATTAATATAAATTCAATTTTTTAACTAAATAATATATATATAAAGATGTTGTGTAAATGGATACTTGGGTCGGATTGTGGGTTGACCCACCCATAAACTTAAAACGGTTAAAAAAATAAAATTAAAAATATTATCCGTAATTTTTTTTCACGGTTTTTTATATTATTAATCGTGCAAATGCACGGGCTAAATGCTAGTTACAATTAGTCTTATAAATACCTAAAATGTATTACATTGTAATTACAAGTATTCAACCAATACAATTTTTATTCTCAATCTCTTTCTCTCTTTAAGTGTCATATTACATTGTCTAAAAGACTTACTAGCTAAAGTTTTAGTCGATCTAGTTTAGTGTCACACGGGTCGAGTTCTAACATTAATATTTATCCAAGATTATTACATTTTTCAGTCTCCTTTCAATAGGCCCATTATGATGTTATGCGGGCTCTTTCTTTATTTTATTTCTTAAAACATAAATTATTCTCTAAACTAAGTTAACACAATTCAAGATTATCTTTCACTAGTATCCATGTCCCATTAGTTTATAGATTTATTTAAAAACGGAATAGTCCATATCAACTCATCTCCAAAACCATTATAAAAGTTATTTAAAAACACTTTTGAATTCATGGTGGTTAGATCGCCCATGGGATCCTCTGCTACCATTTGAGGGTGTTCCTTCTCACAAGGGGAGGGGCATTATGGTAATAAAAGAAAAAGTATTTTCTAAAAGAAAAAGTATTTTCTTTTATTACCATAATGCCCCTCCCCTTGCGAGTAGGAACAAAAGGAACACCCTCAAATGATAGCAGATGATCTTATCTCTCTAACTCAACCCTCTGCCAAGAATTACATTATGTTGATATATAAAAATATTTTAAAATATTAAATTTTCTTTTAATCATTTTATTTATTTTTTAGATCTTATTTTTAAATTCATTATTATAAAGCAATATATTAATTTTTAATTAAAAAATTAACTCTCTTCAATAAAGCAATATAATGTCTTAAGTCTCTTCAACCAAAATTTTACTATTTAAATCAAATTTAAAATGTACTATCAAACATATTTTTGAGTATAAAAAGAAAACAAAACAACTAACATTATTAATTTCGTTAAACCACGTGTTATTGATGAATGTATTAATAACATGACATAATAAAACATGCTAAAAATAATAATTTTGTTCCTAATGAGTTAAACTATTATCTTAAAAAATTATACAAAATCATACTTATTTTGTAAATTTGTATACGATTATGCATCTATCTCATCAAACTCTATTTTCCATACCAAATATAATTAACAATTCAAAAGCCTAGGATACTTTTTTTTATTAAATGAGAATACTTTATTGTGCAGAGATTAATATTGTATTTTTGCTTGGATTTCAATTATATAAGTAAGTTTGGTTTGTATTCTGAATATTGTCCTTTAATATTTATGTACTAAAAATGTGGTATAGTAGAAATATAAAAATATAAATCAAACTGAAATAAAGAGTAGTGATATATTTTCACAATGAAAGAGTGAATGATTTCTAGCCTTTTCTTTTTCTTTTATTTGATTAAAAATTGTCCATACATAAAATGAGCAAAACCAAATGTGCCACTTTGATATAACCAACCTAATCAAGAATCAAGATATATGTTAAGAGGAACATGCCTATTGTTTTGAACTTTAAATTCTTTATTTTTCTATCACTTTCAATAAAGAATTGAAGTTGTAATTATAAAATGTTTCAATTACAATGGTAATGTATATTTTTTTATTAATATGATTCAATTTCAAGTCTTATAAAATTAGAAATGTAATTCTAATTGTATTATACACCTCCCTACATAACTTTATTTGTTTATACCTCAAGTGACTCTCACATTATAGACCCACTTTAAACTTTTGGTCATTTAATAGAATATTATTCTACGCCTTATTTATTTATCTAATCAGGCGTCCAAACATAATTTAAACTTAAACATGTATCTAGTTTTGTATTATTCTATTCCTAGGGTATGCATTTATGACATGGTCCTAAATCTAAAACATAATAAAATAAAATAAAATGCTAATATTTATGAACGAGAAATAAGGATTTTCCTAGGGTATGCATTTATGGCACGGTCCTAAATCTAAAACATAATAAAATAAAATGCTAATATTTATGTTAGGATCGGGGACGCCCTTGGAGGACCGGGGTGTTTCCGGTTTTGTAAAGGGTGGCCGCTTACAACACACACAACACTTTGGTGATAGTCCGGTTAGAGACTAAAACCGTTCTCAGCACTGCACAAACTGTCACAGACTCTTGAACCGAGTTCAAGGGCGGAAATGTCTGTTTCAGGTTGAAGCAACTTATGCGACTTTAGATGATGTTTTGGGAGGAGTCGGTTTTATGGATATGAGTGACCGGTTTTAGGAGTATGATTAGTTTGAGGTTAGGCTAAGTAATAAAAGCAAAGGAAAGAACACGAGACAAGGATTTGTTTATGGATGTTCGGAGCAAACCCTCCTACGTCACCCCTTCTTCTCAGGTTATGAGAAGGATCTCCACTAACTCTTAGAGTTACAACAATACTGCCGGTCGAGCCCAACTTCGCTACTCGCCGGTTACACCAAACTCACTCTTTGATGTAATACAACAACTCAACACAACACAATACAGAAAGCTTCCGGTTTTAGACACACCGGTTTAGAATAAAACATTTTATCTCTCTAGAACTTAATGCTTTTCGTAATCCGTAGTGTACAACTTTTAGGACTGATGATGCATTAAATGAAGACGTTTCGTCTTCCTTTTATAGCTGAGAGGACCCAACGGTCACTTTCCTCTCTCTCTCTCCTCTGGATTGGTTGATCATTATCACGCCTGGTGCAGAGAGGTTGCTTGCACGCTTCACTTTCCTCAACACCTGGCAGTCATGCAGGCAACTCTGAGCAAAAGATGACATAGCCGGTTTTTCAGATTTGGACACGTGTTGAACATGCACCTCCGGTTGTCAACTTCGGATCAATAAAGCATCATTGCTTTCCTCGCATGCTTCCTGATCGGATCTGATCTTCTTTTATTCTTTCAAGACACGTTTCTTTCGTCATGGTACGTCACTCTTGAAGTTTGAATTTTTCTGGTTCTTGTGTCTTGTGCAGTATGATCCGGCTGGTGTGTAAGTTTTTGTCTTGGCTAACCGGTTGCTTGAGAGAGTGAAAACCGTTCCTCTGATCTTTAACTTGATCACTTGAAACTGGTTTCTTTGAAGTATAGCAGCAACCGGTTTTGATACCCCAACCGGTTCATACGGTTTTGATCTGTACCTGCACATGAAAGTTAACAACTGTTTAGTTCGTCTGGCCGGTTCCAAAAATTAACTTACTTAATTTTTCTATCAATTTCTCCCTTTTTGATTATTTAGAATAAATATTCAAAAATCGTAATGTGTGGCCGGTTTAAAATTAATCTACTTAATTTTTCTATCAATTTCTCCCTTTTTGATTATTTAGAATAAATATTCAAAACTTGTAATGTGTGGCCGGTTTAAAAAAAAACTTGTTTACTAGCCAGTTAGAAAAATTAACTTACTTAATTTTTCTATCAATTTCTCCCTTTTTGATTATTTAGAATAAATATTCAAAAATCGTAATGTGTGGCTGGTTTAAAAAACTTGTGTTTGATTGTTTTTGAAGAAAATGTTTCAAAAGCATATGTTTGATTTTTCAAAAATATATGTTGAAACTGCCATAAAAGTAACATAACCAAGTTCCGAGTCATAATTAAACATAAGTTGTTTTGACGGAAATAAAGAGAGATTATGGCTTGGATGGTCCCCCCTTGTGAAGCTCCTTTTCTGGTTCTTTCTCAAACCGTCTTCTTTATTCTTCCTCTCTTGCCTTCCATTCCCTCTCACGTCTTTCAGCATCAATCATCATTCCGGCCCATACACTTGAATGACCGGTACCCTTTTTCTTGAACCCAAAATTTGTACAGACCGGTTTTGGTGGAGGAGGTGGCGGAGCGATAATTTGTCTGACGCTTGGAGTTGCAGTTGAGCCTTCGGTTGTCCTTCTCTTCCGTTGGTTAAGTTCCTCAGCATCTTCTTGTTCTTCTTCATCAAGCGGTTGAGCATTCAGTACGACTGGTACAACTGCTCTTTGTTCTGCCCGCTTGATCACGTTCTTAACTGCACTTCGTTTCTTCTTATTCCTTGTATCCATTGAGTGGGACGATTGAACCGGTTGGAGTTTCTGGATGTTGGCCTGTTCTTCCTCGTTGCACTTTTGGGCGAATTCATAGTCTTTTTCTTCAATCTCCTTCTGCAACCGGACCCTTTCCATTTCTTCCTCTTGCAACTTCTTTGCGGTTTCAGCATCCGTTTCGATTTGCGTTTGAGTTGTGCTGATTTGAACCTTGGACATCTCCCCGATTTGGATGGCCATTGCCTGCAGCATGTCAAATAATGGAGCAGTTGCGGCTTTGATGGACTCGGCAATCATGGTTTTGACTGAGGTCTGCATAGCTGTATCCATCATGGATCTTATAGAGTTTGACATGTTAGCTTCAGCCGATGCAATTCTTTCGTCGGTTGTGGCTTTAAAATTTCCAAGGCATGAGTCAACTATCTCAACCACCGCTTGCTTAATTTGATCAATTTCCGGAGCTTTGGCCGTTTGAGAAAATTCTTGTTCCAGGTTTTCAGTTGTTCCGGATGTCTCACCGCCCATATAAAATGGCTTACTTTGATATAAGTCGGCATTGTTGAGTTGGCGTTGGCAACCTTTCCTCCACTGCATATCAAAAAGATCGAGATTTTGGACGAGCTGTTCTCGCACTGCAATAAACCGTTCGGCCATCCTCATTTCGATCGGGTTTAGCGTCGCGTCTTTAGTTTCTTGAAAGGCATTCTCCACTACTTGCAACCGAGCGTTTTCATGGATTACTGCGGTTTTGCTAAAGGCAGGTTGAATAAGGTTGGTGTTAGCTAACTGAAGGGCCCTCTCTTCCAGCCTGATGAGCTTGTCCCAATATTTGTTGCCGTTTAAACCTGGAGCCATGTCGGATATTTTTGTTTCACATCGGAGCTTCACCCACAGGATATATGGAGCTATCACTTCACTGGCACCCTTGTTCATGTCCCTGATAAGTTCCTCAAAGACTTCATCTTCTTCCTCTGTGGTAAAGGTAACCTCATCCCCGGTTATGGCTTCTGGTTGAGGACCGGTTTGCAGCGTACCTCGTCCTGTTACGGTTGTATCTTCGATAAGAACCCCCTTCCCTTTGTTGACCTGAACAGAACCTTCAGGTATTGTCGCTGAGTCAGATGGCCCATCTCGAGTCGATCGGTTTTCTGGAGCTGTCTTGCCTCCTGCGGAACCGGAAGGTTCCTGTTCTTCAAAATTTCCCTCCAGAACCGGAGGTGTAATCTCTGCTGTATTGGCCGCTTCTTCGACCGGTTGAGCTTCTGTCTGATCAGGTATCTCAACCTGATCAACTGGCTTCCGACGACTTGAAACATCGTCCTCTTCGGTTTCCTTTGTGATCTCTTGGACCACATTATCAATTGCTTCTGAGGTATTCAAGCCCACATTGGCTATAACCTCATCAATTCGTTTACTTGGTGACTTGGAGGTTTCAGAGTGAATGCTTACCTCTGCTTCCTCCTTGGAAACGGACTAGTTTTCTTGGCTCCCCGAAGATTCGGTTTGCCTTGGAGAATTAGATGGAACGGGGGTAGGAACGACGGTGTTGATGGGAATGGGTTGAAAGACGTCTGCGGTTCTTTCTGGTGGATTATCCGAGGAAAGCGTTTTCTCAGAGTCTGCCGGTTTCTTTGAACTCTTCCTCGCATCTACCTTCTTTCTCCTCTTCGGTTCTGGTGAGGCTTCGGTTTCAACTGCTTTTCTTGCCGGTTTCTTCTGTCTGGTTTCTTCTTCAGCCGGAGCCGAGGAACTGGCTCCTTTGGACGATTTTGTTTTTGAGGATTTGGGTTTGATCGTCTTCTCCGGTTTCTCGATCATTGACTCTGAGTCAAGAATAATGGAGATTGGAAGCGGTTTACCTTCACCCAGTTCCACATTAAGGAACTCAAGGATTTTGACGATCTGCATTGCAAAGGCCTGCACCCGGCCATCTTTCTTTATCACCATCTGGCAAAATTCTTCGTAGATGACGTATCCCTAGTCTACCTTGTCGCCGCGGACAATGGCCAACAGCATTCTGAGTTTGAGTTTCGTCAGGTTGTCGAAATTACCTCCTCTTACCTGAAGTGAGCGGGCGATAACAGTCAGCAACCACCTGTATTCCGGTTTTAGCTTGTTCCTCCGTCTAGAGTGGATCACCAGATCTTGACCTGAGAAAGATACCACCAACCGGGCAGCATTTGATTCTGCATCGGTTAGATCAATCTTTAGGTCCAGACCGGTGTTGGGCAGACCGAGAACTTCAGCGAATAACTCCTCGGTGATTAGAATGGCTTTCCCGTTGACTGTGGCTGAGACCTTCCTCTTCGATAGTGTCGCCGTCGCCAGGAACTCCGTCACCGCCGCCGGATAAATGATGAACGGACCAGACAGAAACTTTTCCAGCCCAGAATCTCTTAGAAGTTGAAGAACAACCTTGTTTTTATCATCGGCATGTTCGTCAATATCTGCGAAATCCACTTGTAACATCCATTGGAATGGAGCTTTGCTTAGATCCATGATGATTTTGAGAAGAAGATATGAAGAACGATGAAGATCGGATAGAAGAAAGCTTTGAAGATCTGAAAATTTGTAGAGAGAGAAAGCACAAGTGTTGAATGAGAAGTTGTGAACTTATATACATGGCGGTTCCAAGCGGTTTGAAGATGAACCGTCGATTGATGCTTTTGGCGCCAATTTTCCCTCCAAAAGTTAATGCTGTAACTTTCGGCGGTAAAAGCGGAAATTCAGTGGGCGGTAAATTTTGGGAGGTAAAACCGTGTGCGGTTACGGTTTTTCAAATTTTCATTTTTGCTTGAGGTTCCGGTTTTACTTGAAGACTTGCTAACTGGAAGTTTTTGGGTTAACTTGAAATTTTTGTATAAGTTTAGACAACCGGAAGGAAGAGTATGAATAAAAACCGGAGACTTTGAAGATTAAAATATTTCATAAATAAAGGAGGTGGTGAACATTTGAGCGGTTTTGGTCGTACAACAAAATGACCAGAAACCGGAGAGAAGAAAAAGAAAAAGAATTTAGTCTTCTGTGAACCATCCCCCTTCCATCCTCCTTTCATACCACTTGTCCACGGTGTTTTCAGGTGATTGTTCCTCAATTCTTGATATCCACCTGTGTATCATGAGTATGGAGATGGTGTTGGATGGTCCAACCGGAACACCGGTTCCAAGGTTGCGACGCTTGGACATCAGGAACCGGGTGATTTGAGGAGCGTAACTGGTCCTTCCCCTTGCAACGGCCATGAGCTGCTTCAGTTTGTTATAGAGGTAGGTTGCCTAGTTGATGGAGGAGTTGCGAATAATGGCTATCATAATGTCGAATGCCTCCCGGCTGTAGTTCTGGTTCGGCATTCGGCCTATGATAGACCTTTGGACCAAATCATGAAAGATTTGGTAGTGGGGAGCGAGAGTTTCTTTCTTCCCAAAGTCCTTGATCGGAGTGTAGGAAGAAGAGAAGATCTTGAAGAAGTCTTCCTTAGCCGGTAGGTACGGCGTTGGGAAGTCTGAGAAACCTTCGGTCGGAAGGTGAAAGAAGTTGGCGAATTCCTCCTCGGTACACTAGAGGAATTGGCTGTCGACGATGGTGCGGATGCTGCCATCATCTAGAATATGACCATTGTTGACAAATTCACACACCTCCTCCACGAGGATGGTGTCTGAACCTTTAAGGAAGCCCTGGAGGCCTGAATCTATGATGTGCTGAAAAATGCAATCATAGAATGCACTATCTTTGATATCCTCAAAGTCGATGATAAGAGTATTTCTAAGTTCGGCAGACATGATGATGAAGAGGGTGTTGGAAGGATTTTTCTTAACTTTCAAGTTTTAGAGAGAAGGAATGCTTGGAGGCGTGTTTTGAAAATGAGGTTGAGTCCCCTTTTTATAGCTTGGAACGGTTGAGAGCATTTAATGGGAGTATTTGAAAAATCTAGCCGTTTATGTCTAGTCATTAATGACTTTGTGATTTTTCCAAGAGAATACAAGCATGTCTTGTCGAATCAAGTCAGACATGCTTTTTGATAATGAGAATTTCTGTTTCCAAGAGATTTGATTTTTGATTTTTGATACGGCACATTGAATATTTGATCATTTATGATTTTTAAGTTTTAATTTAAAAAAGGAAAGAAATCTGATTCATTGATTGATGTACAAAACCGGTAGTACAACAAAATTACCGGTTTTGTGAAAAGAGATAAAAGAAAAGAGGAAAGGACAGGTTAGACGTTGGATGACTCAGCCGCTTGATTTCTTCTAGCTTTCACCGCTTCCCACCGGTCGATCATCTCTTGTACTCTTTCCTTGGTGAGCACATGCCTTGGATGAAGAGTTACGAATGGTCCGGAGTGGATGTCCAGACTTGCACAGAAACCGCTCAACTGAGGAGCGTAGCCGGTTTTGTTGGAGAGGAGCATCTTCTTCAGGTTACTGAAGATGATCCAGGACCAGTTAACCGGTGTCCCAACCGTTACAGCGATCATCATCTCGAAGAGTCTTTGGGTGTAGTAGTAACTTTTCTTTCTGCACAAGACAGATTTTCCCAAAATCTCGCAGAGAAGCTGGTACTTATGAGAAAGTTGGCTTTTAGCACCCCAGGGTTTAACCGGGATGTCAGATCCTGAGAACCGGCGACACATCTCTTCCATTGTCACCGGGGAGTATGTTAGGTCGGTTACCCCTTCATTGGGCAAACCGCAGTATACAGCGAAATCCGTCTCGCTGAATAAGAACTTTTGACCGTAGACTTGTGCAACGATGATATCTCGATGCACTTCTTTTCCGGACTGAAAGAATTCTTCGACTACTAGGTAGTCAAGAATAAATCTGTTCTCAAGGAAACTTCTTAGCCCGCTTCTTTCTATAGCTAAGAACATTTCCTTGACTTCATGATCTTCATATTGGTAGATTGAATTAAAATCTGTCAATAGAATTTTCTTTGCTAAGGAGTTGGTGTTCATGTTCTTGAGAGAGAGGGTTTATCTCAAGAGTGATATTTGTGAATAGTGAACTTGTGAGGTTTTTGTGAAGGATTATAGTTGGTTTATATAGCCCGGGGTTCGGCTGGTTTTAATGAGTTTAAGCATGCTTGATGATGTAATCAGCTACTTAATAGACCTTAACTTGTTGAAGTAACTAAAATTTATTTCCAAGATAAAATCTAATTATTACCAAGATGACAATGATGACAAATATCTATTGACAAGATGTGAGTCTCTCTCTCTTGATGATGGACACATGTCGTCATCTTGATTGTGGTAGACTTATTTTTATTGATTACAGGCTTCATTTTTCAAAATATGCATAAAAACTCAGTCAGTCATCTCAGGTTAGCCGGAGAAGTTCATTTTATCAGACCAGAATGCATTTGTACTAAGCGGTTTTAGTAGGATATTTTGCTCCGATTGTGAAGAAACGTTGATTTATGTCAACATTTGTTCAACTTTGGATTTGTCTTATCCACTTCAACCCGGTTATTTCAACCGTATAGTAAATATACATATGATTTGAAATTATGAAGTGATCGGGCATAACCGGAGACTCCCTCCCGGTTAGCATATTTGATTTATCAATGGCCTATTTGAATATGGTTTGAGAAGCGAGAGCTTCTACCTGAATACATATCCCGGTTTCTTTCATGCATGCATAATCATTACATCAATTGATTAAGATTAGTAAGTCCCAAAATATTTCGAAAGTGAGAGAACTTAGCTTCCTGTAGCGGTTTTGTAAATATATCCGCTACTTGTTGCTCGGTCGAGACATATTCCAGCCGGATGTGTTTCTCCTGAACATGCTCCCGGATGAAATGGTGTCGGATATCGATATGCTTTGTTCTTGAGTGAAACACCGGATTGTATGTAATCGCTATGGCGCTGGTGTTGTCACAGAAGATTGGAGATTCCCTGGCCTCTATCCCGAAATCCCTTAGTTGCTGTTGGATCTAGAGAAGTTGTGCACAGCAGCTTCCAGCCGCTATGTATTCTGCCTCTGCGGTTGATGTTGCAACGGATATTTGTTTCTTGCTGCTCCAAGTGACTAACCGGTCACCCAGGAACTGACAGGTTCCACTTGTGCTCTTTCTATCGATTTTGCATCCTGCGTAATCGGCATCTGAGTAGCTTATAAGATTGAAGCTCGAGTCTTTTGGGTACCAAAGTCCCACTTCTTGAGTTCCCTTCAGGTATTTTAGAATTCTTTTGGCCGCCGTATAATGAGATTGCTTTGGATTTGCTTGGAACCTTCCGCACACTCCGACCGCAAACAAAATGTCAGGTCGACTGGCTGTTAGATACAGCAGAGATCCGATCATTCCTCGATAGGCTGTGATGTCAACGGCTTGACCATCATCATCTTTGTCCAGCTTTACTGAAGGACTCATTGGCGTAGCCGCTTCGGCGCATGTATCCATCCCAAACTTCTTCAGCAGTTCGGCTGTGTACTTCGTTTGACTTATGAAGGTTCCGGCTTCAATTTGCTTAACCTGAAGTCCTAGAAAGAAACTCAATTCTCCCATCATACTCATTTGAAATCTATCAGTCATCATTTTCGAAAACTTGTCACATAATTTTGGATCGGTTGACCCGAATATGATATCATCAACATAAATCTGAACAAGTAAGATTTGTTCCTTCCTTTCAAATTTGAAAAGTGTTTTGTCTACCGATCCTATTGTAAATTTGTGATCAAATAAAAATTGTGTCAAAGTATCATACCAAGCTCTTGGAGATTGTTTCAAACCGTAAAGGGCTTTATTCAGCCGGTAAACATGGTTTTCGTGTTCTGGATTTTTAAAACCTGGAGGTTGGTTAACGTACACCTCTTCATTTACTTTACCATTTAGAAACGCACTCTTAACATCCATTTGAAATACTTTGAAATTTTTGAAAGCTGCATATGCTAAGAATATTCTAATGGCTTCAAGTCTAGCTACAGGGGCAAATGATTCTTCAAAATCAACGCCTTCTTCCTGTTTATAGCCTTGAGCCACTAACCGGGCTTTGTTCCTCGTAACTAAACCGTCTTCATTGAGTTTATTTCTGAATACCCATCGTGTTCCTATAACCGGTTTGTTTTTCGGTTTGGGAACTAAGTACCAGACTTTATTTCTCTCAAACTCGTTTAATTCCTCTTGCATTGCTAAGTTCCAATCTGGATCTGACAATGCTTCATCCACCTTTTTTGGCTCAATTTGTGATATGAAAGCAGAGTTTTTATAGTGATCCAAATTTTGTTGCCTAGTTCGGACGGGTGAGGATATGTTACCTATTACTAGTTCAAGAGGATGATTTTTGTTCCTTCTGAGGTTAATCCGAGACGTGTCTACCAAGCTTTCGGTTGGCTGATCAAGGTTAGACTGATCGGTAGGTTGAACAGAGTCAGACCGACCGATTTCTTCAGTAGAAACTGAAGCGTCAACTTTTTGCGGTAAAGCAGCTTGATCAGGCTGAATTTTAGCATCAACCGCTTGGTCCTTGACAAAGCGTCTAAAAACCGGAACCTCGTCTTCATCATCAGAATAGATATTAAAATTTTCCATTCTGTTGTGAAGGTCGAAGGGTAATGCAGTGTTTCGTTCAACCGATTCATCGAAAACAACGTGTGCGGTTTCTTCAACTGTTAAAGTCCTAGTATTGTATATTCTATAGGCTTTACTCACAGCTGAATATCCCAACATTATTCCCTCATCGGATTTAGCATCAAAAGCGGTCAAGTAATTCTTGCCGTTATTGTGAACAAAACATTTGCTACCAAAAATTCGAAAATACCGTACACTTGGAACTTGATCAAAGTAAATTTCAAAAGGAGTTTTAGAAAACCGTTTAGTTACCAAAGATCGATTTTGTGTATAGCAAGCGGTGTTGATAGCTTCAGCCCAAAACTTTTGAGCAATACCCGAATCAGCTATCATTGACCTTGCGGCTTCCTTGAGAGTTCGGTTTCTTCTCTCAGCCAGGCCATTTTGTTGAGGAGTTCTGGCAGTAGACAACTCGTGCCTAATACCAGAATCATCAAGAAAAGTAGTTAAATTACTGTTTATAAACTCAGTTCCTCTATCACTTCTGATTTTATTCACTCGAATGGATTTTTCATTTTGTATTCTCAAAATCAATTTAATCAGGTTTGGAGTTGCTTGATTTTTAGAAGCTATAAAAGTAACCCAAGTAAATTTGGAATAATCATCAATAACTACCATAGTATAATGCATGCCTCCTAAACTAGTTACTTTGACCGGACCAAACAGATCCATATGCAGGAGTTCTAAGTAGATTGGTAATTTCCTTTACTTTTGAAAGATGATTTTACTTGTTTGCCCATTTGACATGCAGCACATACTTTATCTTTTGAAAACTTAACGTTTGGAAAACCGTGAACTAGTTCCTTGGAACAAATAAAGTTAATTGTTTTGAAATTCAAGTGATTTAACCGTTTATGCCAAAGCCAGTTTGGATCATTTCCGGCTATCATACACACAGGTTTTTCAAAATCAGTTTTCCAATCAACTTTATAAATGTTTCCTATCCGGTTACCGGTTAACAAAGTGTCATTATCTTGATTTTTGACTAAGCATGAGTTTTTATGAAATTCAACTTTGTAGCCCACATCACACATTTGGCTTATGCTCAACAGGTTAAAACGCAATTCTTCTACTAAGAGTACATTACTTATAGACAGATTACCATGGACAATCTTACCCTTGCCCACAGTTTTACCTTTCGAGTTGTCTCCGAATGTGATGATTGCTCCGGTTTCGTACTTGATGTTGGTTAGTAGCTCCTTGTTTCCGGTCATATGCCTTGAGCATCCACTGTCCAAGTACCATTCTGAATTCTTTAGCCGGTTGCTTCTCCTAACCTGCAACAAACAATTATTTACACCTTTTTGGTACCCACATTCAGTTGGGTCCTCGGTTGATTAGTCCCTTTGGGATCCAGACTTGAATAAGTCGGATCACTTTCCCGGTATCTGTCTTTATAGTCTTTGGCTTAACTTCTTGGCTGTTGCTCAAGAATGCCTTATGTTGTGATGAGTTTCTTTGATGTCAGGTTTTATTCTGTTTACTTGGTTTCCGGTTGACTTTCCTTCTCTCAGGATGAAGCCATTTTTCAGATTCAGTAGGACTTACATATTTAAGCGTTTCTTCCGGTTTTAGGTCATTTTCGGTTTGTGAACTCTTGACAAATTTTATAAACGGAAGATTATTTTTCGTGAGTTTTATTCCGTTAGACTGTTTTTTGTTTCATTTTGTTTATTTGGTTCATAACCGATACCATACCTACACTTCGGGTGTCTTTTGTAGTTACACATTTGTTTCACTGCTTGACGTGATCTCTCCCACGCAGCCGTGACGTACATTGCTCGTTCATCGGTTTCGGTTACCGGTTGAACTGTCTTCTCATTATCGGAGAATAGTTCATCCGGTTCATACATTTTGATTTCACATGTTTTATCATATACATTATTTATCTATTCGGTTTGAGTTTCTACAGGGGTCGGTATGTATGCAGATATGTTTCTGAACTCAGCAACCATTTGGTTGAGTGTAGAAACCAAATCTTTTTCGGTAAACTTATCAGAAGAAAAGTCGAATACCTCTTCGTCATTTGCCATGAAGCAGGTTACTTTTTCTTCACCATCTTCATTATCGGAGTATGCCCATTCGCTTCCACCATCGGATGCAATGAGTGCCTTCTGAATCTCTTTTCCTTCGTTAGCATGTTGATCATCGTTTCTTCGGTAGTCGTTTCGTTGGTTGTTGTTTCCCCGGTAGTTATTCCCTTGGTAGTTGTTTCCCTGATACCAGTTGCTTTGGTAGTTGTTCCCCTGATAGTTGTTTCCTTGATAGTTTCCTTCCGGTTTTCTATCATCTCTTCTTGGTTTTCTACACTCTGACCTGAAATGTCCAAAACCGTCACAGTTATAACATCTCTTGTTTGATTTATCTACATAGTTATAATTAAAATCGTTATTAGATGGTGGCTGGCTCTTCTTCATGAATTTTCCGAATTTCTGGGCTAACATTGCCATCACATCTTCAATAATTTGATCGGTGTTTTTGACTAGAGCCGGAACGGTTGATACGTGGACCGCCGATTCCACCAATGTAACCAAAGCTCTGGTTGCGGTTGATGTGGATGCTTCGTCTTCGATCCGAGACTTGATCTCGAACTCGTAGGCTTTTAGATCCTCGAACACATCATGCAACTTCATCTGCCCAAGGGTACTTGACTCCCTCATCACCATGGTCTTGATATCCCACGTGCTTGGCAGAGATCTTAAGGCTTTGATGATTACTTCTCGGTTGTCATACTTCTTTCCGAGTGTTTGAAGTTCGTTGACTACACTGGTGAACCGGTTGCTAAATTCTTTCATGTTTTCCCCTGGTTTCATCCTTATATTTTCATACTTCTGTGTAGCCACCAATATTTTGTTCTCCTTGGTTCTTTCGTTTCCCTCGTGGATCTGAATGATCGTTTCCCAGGCTTCCTTTGCATTTTCACACTCTGGTATTTTGTTCAAAGTGTTATTATCTATAGCCATGTAGATGTGCCTCATGCAATGGTTGTCCAGGTTACTCCGTCTTCGATCTTCATTCGTCCATAGTTCTGCCTCCTTGTTGATCTTGATCGGTCCCTCTTTCAGGACTCGGCTCATCTCATCATCTAACGTTATCAGATGTAGATACATCTGTTTCTTCCAACTGCTAAACGCTTCGCTGTTTAGCATTGGCGGCTTGTCGCTGTGGGTCATGCTTCCCATCTTCTTCGGTTGCTTGAGTGCTAAGAACCTCGCTCTGATACCACTTGTTAGGATCGGGGACGCCCTTGGAGGACCGGGGTGTTTCCGGTTTTGTAAAGGGTGGCCGCTTACAACACACACAACACTTTGGTGATAGTCCGGTTAGAGACTAAAACCGTTCTCAGCACTGCACAAACTGTCACAGACTCTTGAACCGAGTGCAAGGGCGGAAATGTCTGTTTCAGGTTGAAGCAACTTATGCGACTTTAGATGATGTTTTGGGAGGAGTCGGTTTTATGGATATGAGTGACCGGTTTTAGGAGTATGATTAGTTTGAGGTTAGGCTAAGTAATAAAAGCAAAGGAAAGAACACGAGACAAGGATTTGTTTATGGATGTTCGGAGCAAACCCTCCTACGTCACCCCTTCTTCTCAGGTTATGAGAAAGATCTCCACTAACTCTTAGAGTTACAACAATACTGTCGGTCGAGCACAACCTCGCTACTCGCCGGTTACACCAAACTCACTCTTTGATGTAATACAACAACTCAACACAACACAATACAGAAAGCTTCCGGTTTTAGACACACCGATTTTAGAATAAAACAGTTTATCTCTCTAGAACTTAATGCTTTTCGTAATCCGTAGTGTACAACTTTCAGGACTGATGATGCATTAAATGAAGACGTTTCGTCTTCTTTTTTTAGCTGAGAGGACCCAACGGTCACTTTCCTCTCTCTCCTCTGGATTGGTTGATCATTATCACGTCTGGTGCAGAGAGGTTGCTTGCACGCTTCACTTTCCTCAACACCTGGCAGTCATGCAGGCAGCTCTGAGCAAAAGATGACATAGCCGGTTTTTCAGATTTGGACACGTGTTGAACATGCACCTCCGGTTGTCAACTTCGGATCAATAAAGCATCATTGCTTTCCTCGCATGCTTCCTGATCGGATCTGATCTTCTTTTATTCTTTCAAGACACGTTTCTTTCGTCATGGTACGTCACTCTTGAAGTTTGAATTTTTCCGGTTCTTGTGTCTTGTGCAGTATGATCCGGCTGGTGTGTAAGTTTTTGTCTTGGCTAACCGGTTGCTTGAGAGAGTGAAAACCGGTTCCTCTGATCTTTAACTTGATCACTTGAAACTGGTTTCTTTGAAGTATAGCAGCAACCGGTTTTGATACCCCAACCGGTTCATACGGTTTTGATCTGTACCTGCACATGAAAGTTAACAACTGTTTAGTTCGTCTGGCCGGTTCCAAAAATTAACTTACTTAATTTTTCAATCAATTTCTCCCTTTTTGATTATTTAGAATAAATATTCAAAAATCGTAATGTGTGGCCGGTTTAAAATTAATCTACTTAATTTTTCTATCAATTTATGAACGAGAAATAAGGCTAAAAAAATAAAGGTACCTACAAAACAAGATAAAAAGTTAGTTTAAAAAGGAATTGAATCCAAACAAACCTATATATATATATATATATATTTGTTTTTATTAGAAATGATTTTGATTTTATATATTTTCTTTTGTGATTTTTTGTAATACAAATTTATGAAATAAATAAATAAGAAATCAAAAGAAAAAACTAAACGGGTTCTAAGCAAAAATAATCTACAGGCTCAATTTTTTTTTGTTTTGTTTTCAAGGAAATGAGAAAGGCTCACGTGTTTAGTGAGTTATATATTAAATAGGAAGTGCCATTGGCATAGTGGTTAGAAACACTAAATGAGGACATGATGAGGTGTACTTATTTAGAATCTGTCTACCTCGTTCAAACATCATAACGTTCTCATCTTCTAAATGCTAATACATTCATACCATTCAAAACATATCAAACACTTTCTAAATATTCCTAAATACTTATTTAGAATCTTCTACTTTATTCAAATATCACCATGTTCTAATCTTCTAAATGCTAATACATTCATACCATTCAAATATATATCATAAAGCATTATTCATTTCAAGAAATAAACTCTGCACAGCTAAGATCTTATTTCTTTTTCCAAAAGTCATTTTTTTTCATTTCAGATTTTCAAGGAAAGTAGTAAACACCGTACACCGAATCTTTAATCTAGATCTTTAATCCTTAAATCTATAATCTTTATACTCTATGTCGATAAATTGAGATAAACTGTAATTGTTGAAACATACTTGAATCTTTAATAACGAACAATTCATTAAGTCGTTCTACGTTGTTCTTCAGATCTTCTTCGATCTTGGATCAACTAGTTCTGGATCTGGACCTGGATCGATAATGAATGATGTGGGTGGGATTTAAGTCTTCCAACCCTCTATCGATAACCCTAGAGTGTTCTTGAGAGATGACCAACCTCTACCTTTTGTCTGATGAGAGAAACGTAATTCGTAGTCTATTTATATGGCTGGGACCTAGCCCTAATATACCCATTTATTATTTGGCTCATCAACGAAATAATAAATGGTATTTCTATTTCTGCATAAATATATCCCCATATCTATTATAGATGTCTAAATAAGTCCATAATCTTTATGCTTTAATAGATCATTTTAATTGGGCTTTAATATTTATATGATAGCAACTAATACACAATTACTAGATAATATATGTACTCATATATTAAAAATAATTCCAACAATCTCCTACTTAGGTCATATATATTTCCTTCAATTGTATATCATAACTTTAAGAGCTCAAAATATTGTTATCATTTCCAAAGACATCTATATTAATCTTGTCCATCAATTATATCAACATAGGATTAAAGCGATTTTTGTTACATTAGTTCGTAACTAAACCCTCAATAGTCACATATATCAATACAAATAAATGACATAGATTAAACATGGGTGTGTAATATGGATTAACATGCAGTGTGATCTATAACATGTCTAATACCAACTGGTTCTCCTTTATTCCTTATAGAGATCCATCTGAATAATTTTATAATTTTGATTTCTTTAAAACTGAATTTTTAATGTGCACATAAATTCCAAATTATATCTATTCAAGCATCACAATACAAACTCTCACTAAAAATGTATATCATCTAAATATGCAATATCCATATGAACAATATGTTCATGAAAGACCTCATATATCAAATATTTAAAGACAATTTTAGAGTTTGTGCAAATATGATCAATAGATAACTAAACATTTTGAATTCTTTATTTTCCAAATAGTTCGACTTAGTCGAACTCATATTATTCTTAAAGTAAAAGAACTGTAGATTATTGTCACATAATATTTTTAATGATCTTTCTATATCTTTCATAATTTGCAACCCCATGACAAAATTTTGCAGTCAGATTTTTTAACTGAATATCACAAAACACAAAATAAAATTTACCATCATGTTGAAATAATTTGAGTGTCTGCTTAACACTCTTACAAGAATTAATTCTTTCAACTAATAATTAAACTAAAATTATGTAGCATGAATTTCCGACTGTTTTGGTATCCAACAAAATTCGAATCAAAATACCTAATGATCTTTATCCGATTTGATTTCACTATATGAGTATGTAATATTTTGTTATTAAAATATCATATTACTTGTTTGGTTGCTTTCTTAATGATCCAAACCAAGATCCTTCAAGTATTTTTCCAACATCATAAATATACTTAATTTCTTGATTCATATAATTTTATTTAAGGAGTCTTTTATAATTTATTTTCAAGGCTAATCTTGAAGTACTTATGAGACTAAATTTCTTTCTAGATCTTTTAGAATATTCAACAATTAACATTTGAAAATTCTTTAGTCCAATTTATTTTCTTTTGATTTATAAGGCCTAACCTTAATTGGACAACCCCAAAAGAATTCACTAGTTATTTTAGTTGAAATTTTATTCCGTATACAAGTTGTAATTTTAAATTATTCTCTCCAAATAAATTAATTATATGGATATATTCCATAAATGTTTGTTTCCAAATAAATAGTATTTGAAGTAGTTCTTTATTTCTTAATATTTAATATGAATTGTCAATGCCCACGCCGATATTTTCTTTCACCATTAATTGACTATTAACAACTAACTTAACCGTACATCAACACATTTATTTTAGATAGTAATACTGAAGTTTATAATCAAATGTGTATGAGTACTGAAGTTAAATTACTCTTAGAACAAAAAAAAACTATAATATGTATTCTTTTATGCACCACTTTCTTTAGTAATTTTCTTTTAGGTGCAACATTTGCAAATATTACAACTACATTTCTTTGTTATCTTTCAAGGTATTTGCTAAGTGAACACTATTTATGTTATTTTTATTTCAATCTTTTATTTACTTACACACAATCTGATGTGAGTTCATATAGAGATTAAGTCTCCATTTAGACAATTGCAATTCACATCAATTAACTTAAGCGTGAATAAAAAAATCCAAATTAGATGTATGAAAATACACTAGCCTAACTTTAAGTTTAATGCATTTTAATTTTGAAACAAAATAAAACATATATTATGATGTATTTCTTATGAAATCTTTATTCTAATAATACCCTTAACAATATTAATCCTTTTAGATATAATTCTTAAAAAATAACCAATTCTAGATACACCTTAAAACTTTATGATATAAAATAAACTTAAGATGTTGACAAGAAAAACCGTATTAGCAGAAGCGTTAACTTAATTAGATAACAAAATAAATGAACAACCATATTCACAAAAAATTAATAATCACATAAATTCAAAATAATGGTATGTCTCATCATAAGATACCAAACGCAACATTAATATTTAGTCTTTGGACATTAAATATTAAGTTGCAAACGATACTCTTTTATAGTAATCAAATATTTACAATAAGACCTGTCAAACAATTGGTTATCTTTGGATAGTTCAATTATTCACATGGCACACCAAATAATTGTAACATATTTATTACCACATGTGCATAATATTATTATGACGAATTATTTATCTTCCTTTGGGCCGAATAAATAACTGCATGAATTACATGCACACTACCTTCTTAATTTATAAAACATATTTACCTACACAAAAGAGCCTATTTTGGTAGGATGTTACTTCAATTAAATGATTTAATAAATTAATAACTTATGTACATACTTAAAGTGCGTAACTCGGCCAATTATTAAACTTCCCTTTGTCTGATTAATAACCGCATAGTTACAAACACAATCGTCTTAATCTTATAAAAACAAATATGTTTTATAAATTAATAATTTAAATTTGTAATTCGACGAATTATTAATCTTCTTTTGGGTCGATTAACAACCTCATAATTACACATTTAAGTGAGCATAATTTTGAATGTGTTATTGATACTAAAAATTCGAATGTTGTTTTATGTATCAAATTTGCATAAATTCCATATGCGTGTAACACAAAATAAATTATCGTGAATTTACTCATCACTCAAATATTTTTTAATATCAATCAACCTAATATATATACTTATCGATTGAAATATATATATATATCCGATGGTGTAATATAACATGATTGATAATTAATTCAAATATTTTATAAAAATTAATAACTAATTAATTATATATGAATAAAGATTACAATAAAATTTTAAATTTATCCATTATTATATTAATAGATATATCAAAATTTATTTTTTTAATTTTTGATATATAAGTTATTGATATTTTTATTTATTCTTTAATTATAAATTATTATTAATAATAAAATAATAATGAATGTTTTCATTCTCTTTATTCTTGACTTTTCCTTAATTTCTCAATAAATATTTATTTTATTAATTATTTATATATAAATCTTTATTTTCTTTTATATATATATATATATATATATATATATATATATATAACTCTTCAAAAACTTCCTTTATATACATATAATTCTTTATTTTTTAATATATCTTAACATTATCTTTAATTATTTATATAAAATATATTAATTATTATAAATAATTAATATTTTAATTACAAAAATTCAATTTCCTTAATTATCAAAAATATTTCTTTAAGTTTATAAATAATCCAAATATATATATATATATATATATATATATATAATTCCTTATTTGTTATAATTAATAAATTATTCTATAAATGTATATATTGAATGTTAAATTTTTATATCTCTTTATAATTTATTATTTAAATAATTAATATAATAAATTCCTTAAATAATTAATATAATAAATTCCTTAAATATTTACAAATATGTAACTTTAAATTAATTATATATAACTGAAATATTTTTCGTTTAATTATGTTATATGTCTTTAATATTTATTTAATAAACTAGGAAGATTCTCATGACATGCACACAGATAAAATTTTATTGTTATAACATCTCGCGTTCATCGAATTTGGTGTTGAATTTAAAATATAAAGTGTTATTAGCCTAGTTGGTTAAAGAGTTGTACTTGTTTTTGTTAGGTTGCGAGTTTGAAACATATCTATAGCATTTTTAATTTTATTTTTAACCGTTTTAAGTTTATGGGTGATCAACCTAGAATCCGACCCAAGTACCCATCTACTCTCACATATATATCCAAATTAGTCACAACTCTCGACCCGACAATCCGGATACTTTAAAAATTAAGCATTATTATATATATAAATTAATTAGTTAAAAAGTTGAACGTATATTGTTACAACGTCGTGTGTTCATCAAATTTGGTGTTGAATTTAAAATATACAGTATTATTAGCCTAGTTGGTTAAAAGTTGCACTTGTTTTGTTAGGTTGCGAGTTCGAAACATACCTATAACATTTTTAATTTTATTTTTAACCGTTTTAAGTTTATGGGCGGTTCAACCTAGAATCCGACCCAAGTATCCATTTAATCTCACATATATATCCAAATTAACCACAACTCTCGATCCGACATTCCAGACAATTTCAAAATTAAGCATCATTATATATATATATATATATATATATATTAGTTAGTTAAAAAGTTGAACTTATATTGCTACAAAGTCCCGCGTTCACCAAGTTTGGTGTTGAATTTAAAATATAAAGTGTTATTAGCCTAGTTGGTTAAAGAGTTGTATTTGTTTTGTTAGGTTGCGAGTTCGAAACATACCTATAACATTTTTATTTTTATTTTTAACCGTTTTAAGTTTATGGGCGGGTCAACCCAGAATCCGACCCAAGTATCATTTTACTCTCACATACATATCCAAATTAACCAAAGCTCTCGATCCGACAATCCGGTCACTTTCAAAATTAAGCATCATTATCTATATATAGATTAGTTAGTTAAAAAGTTGAACTTATATTGTTACAACGTCCCGCGTTCATCAAATTTGGTGTTGAATTTAAAATATAAAGTGTTATTAGACTTGTTGGTTAAAGAGTTGTACTTGTTTGGTTAGGTTGCAAGTTCGAAACATACTTATATCATTTTTAATTTTATTTTTAACCGTTTTAAGTTTATGGACGGGTCAACCCAAAATCCAACCCAAGTATTTATTTACTCTCACATATATATCCAAATTAACCACAACTTTCGACCCGACAATCCGGACACTTTCAAAATTAAGATTATATTGTACCAAAGTCCCGCGTTAATCAACTTTGATGTTGAATTTAAAATAAAAAGTGTTATTTTTTTTGGGGAAAACAGCTTAGTGCAATTTTATTAAAAAAACCCAAAAGAGGGAAAAAATACAAAAGTTTAAGATTAGATCTAGAAAATTTCTATATTTGACAATGATACAATAATTGAATTACAGACAATAACAATAATCAATTAGAGCCTACAACGTTTTACTTTTATTCTACTTGTGACATTCTCAAACGAAATATCCCATATCTGGCAGAGCTTTCTATTCTCTTCATTCCTTTCGATTCCTCTTCAAGATTGAATGAGTGCATTTCCATCTGAAGTTATATCTCTCCAAATATCTTCAGCGGTTCTACTTCTTCCACTGTGAGTTATTGAATTTCTTTCTTTCCAGATATTGTAGATTACTGCTCCAAAATAGCATTTCAATATACTTACATAATAGGATATTCCTTTTGCTTTATTCTTCATCCACTCTTGGATTTCTTCCCATATTCCTGGAAAGTTGATGATGTTCATGTTTTTAGCATACATCCTCCAGATTTGTATTACAAAAGATCATTCCCCAAATAAATGGTTTATACTTTCCTAATCTCCCGAACATAGAACACAGTTGATATCAGGAATGTTTATGTATTTTCGAATTTTGTCTTTTGTTGTCAACCTTTTCTTGTATACCAGCTAGAGAATAAATTGGTGACGAGGAATACTCTTTGAAAACCATACCACATTATGCCAATCTACCTCTAGTCCTCTTGTTCTAACCATTTCCCATGCCTTTCCTGTAATAAACTTCTCATGCCTTTCTGTTTTCCAGCATATTTCATCATTACTTTTATTGAGTTGCTTCTGCCTCATTAGGTTTATGATTCTATCACCTTCTGGAATACGCCTCAAAAGTGAATCACATTTACATTCATATACGTCTCTAAATGAGTACTTGATGTATTCTCTTCTAACTCTATTTCCTTGCATTTCTTCTTTGAATATAATGGGAATATTATCCAGCCAAGGATCATGCCAGAATAGTACCCCTCTTCCATTTCCAATCGGGTTTTCACCATTTGAAAGACATCTTTTCTTGGTTTTAGGATTTTCTTCAATGATCATGCCATTCTTTCATTGATGCTTCGTGTCCACATACTCTGCTGCTCTTTCATAAATCTTGTATGCATCCATTTAACCCATAGGGAGTCTGCTTTTTTCTGCAACTCCTATAAGCTCTTGATGGTGAGGGCTTTGTTCCATTCAACACAACTTTTTATTTATTAGTCCGCCTTCTTCTATGGGAGTGCAAATATCCTCCCATTTGACTTTTTTTCCTCCTCTACCTTGTGTTCCCTAGATGTAGTCTCTCATGATTCTATCGAGTTCAACCATTATTTTCTTTGGGATGACTATCTGTTGTGCCCAATAGCCAATAATTCTAAAGATGACTCTTTTAACGAGCTCGATTCTACCAGTTGTTTGAAGTGATTGTATCGGAGTTATTTTGTTATTAGCCTAATTGGTTAAAAAGTTGTACTTGTTATGTTAGGTTGCGAGTTCGAAACATACCTATAAAATTTTTAATTTTATTTTTAACCGTTTTAAGTTTATGGGTGGGTCAACTCAGAATCCGACCCAAGTATCCATTTATTTTCACATATATATCCAAATTAACCCAAGCTCTCGACCCGACAATCCGAATACTTTTAAAATTAAACATTATTATATATATATATTATAATTTGAACAGTTCTTTAACATAATTTCTCTCTCTATAATTAATTCTTTCCTTAATTAATAATTAGTCATAATTAATTATTATTCTAAAATTTAAATTCAATTCTCCAATATAAATATATATATATATATATATATATATATTTATATATATATATTTATATATATTACTTTGATTTAAATAATTAATATCATAAATTCTTTAATTAAATCGAAATAATTTCTATTTAATTATCTGACTTAACTTTAAGATTACAGTTATAAATTTCACCTGATTAATAATTAAACATAATTCTTAAAATAATAAAATGTTCATCTTCCTCGTTGATTTTTAAATCTATTCAGATATTCAAGATCTTTTTTACTTTCATTTTTATCGGATCAACATATACACCAAAATGATTTATTGTTTATAATTAGTAATTCAATAAATAAATTATTATTAGTTCTTCCTAGATTAGATCAAGAACATTTTAGATCACGAGCATGTAATGAATGTCTATTCATATTCTTAAAAAAATTTATAAACCTAAATCTCAATAAATCGACATAAAAATGTTCTGATACCACTTGTTAAAATCTTTAATCTAAATCTTTAATCCTTAAATCTACAATCTTTATACTTTATGTTGATAAATTGAGATAAACTGTTATTGCTGAAACATATCTGAATCTTTAATGACGAACGGTTCATTAAGCCGTTCTACGTTGTTCTACGGATATTCTTAAATATTGGATCTCCCAGTTCTAAATCTTTCAACCCTATATCAATAGCCCTTGAGTGTTTTGAGAGATGAACAATCTCTACCTTTTGTCTGATGAGTGAAATGTAATAGGTAGACTATTTATATAGGTTTGGGACCTATCCTTAATATACCCATTTATTATTCGGCCCATCAACGAAATAATTAATGATATTTATGCTTCTACACAAATATATCCTCATATTTATTATAAATGTTTAAATAAGCCCATAATCTTTATACTTTAATAGCCTTCCTTCATCTTTAAAGGTAGCGAGTGCACTACATTGAGTTAAGCTCCAATCAATTCCATTCCTCACTAGAAATATATACTAAACATCACTTTAATTGAGCTTTAATCTTTATATGATAACAACTAATACACAAATATTAAATAATATATATACCAAAATATTGGAAATAATACCAACCGTAATCACTGTACACCGAATCTAGTTACGAAATCTAAGTGAATTAAAGAGCAATTAAGTGAAAAAAAAACAAATTACTTCTCTCTGTGATCTAAAATCATATTAAAAGGAAAACTATCCCTATACATATACACTATAGAACATATCAAGAACTTATAGGGCTTTTATTTTCAAAAGTCCGAGATCCGAGTTTTCTCCACCTTAGCCTGAGCATAAAATTTTTATTTCTTTCTCCCCCTTCTTCGTCCTCTTTTTTATTCTTTATTTTTGTTGTCTCTAGAATCTTTTGAAGACGCCCTCTTTGCCTCGAGCCAAAAGCACAATAGTAGATCTGAGATTTCCTGAACACTTATCAAAGATCCGTCGGTCTGAAATTGCTTGTCTAGTCCTTGTTTGTGCTGTTGTATTACTCCTGGCTGTTACAACATTTATAAATAAATGGAAGATCTGCATTAATGAGGAAAACGATAGATTTGCAATGATGAAGAAAACAAAATATTTGCAATAATGAGGAAAATAGAATATTTTCAATAAATTTCATTAAATTAGAAAACTAAGAGTTTTTTTTTTAGTATAAATAAAGTGTATGTTACTCTTATTAGAGGAAGAAAAATAAGAGAGAGATAACAACTCTTGTAATCGTTTTTTCAAGATTTTATAGAAATTTCTCAAAGTTTTGTGAGTGATTCTATTTCTGGGCCAACATTTGGTATCAGAGCATCAGGTGAATGCCCAAAATCATCCGGTGGGATCAAATGTCGAAGGGTGCAGGATCATCAGGAGCGCAGCAAAACAATGGCATATTCCACTATCCGCAGCTAACACACACGAACTACATCCGTTGGGTGATTCGTGTACAGGCTATGATGGAGGACCAAGGAGTATGAGAGGCAGTCGAGTCAGTAGAAGGCACAGAGATTGATGTCCGACTTGATAAGAAGGCGAGATCACATCTTCTACAAGCACTTCCGGAGGATCTTCTAATGCAGGTGGCAAATAAGAAGACGGCGAAGGAAGTGTGGGATTGTCTCAAGACGTGGTTCGTCGGCGCAGACCGAGTGAAGAATGCACGATTGCAGACATTGAAGAGTGAGTTTGATAGGATGCATATGAACGATAGTGAGTCGCTCGATCAATATGCTGGTCGACTCACATCCATATCAGTCAGGTACTCAAGCCTTGGAGAAACACTAAATGATATTGCGATAGTAAAGAAGCTCTTCGACACCGTGCCAGAAAAGTTTATCAGTGTAGTAGCCGGTATCGAGCAGTTTTACAACCTCGAAACGTTAACATTTGAGGAAGCTGTTGGAAGGCTGAAGGTCTTCGAAGAGCGTACGCGCAAGAAAAACACAAACTTTGGAGGAAACGAAGGACAAGTGCTACTCACTCAGGAGGAGTGGAAGGCACGGTTGAAAAAGGACGAGAAAGACTCATTGAACTAGTGGAAAAAGGATTCCACAGATAGTGGGACCGTGGTCAAGGAGGTAGAACCCGAGGTAGAGGCCAAGGGAGAGGAGGCCGAGGAGCACCATCTCGGAAAGACAAAGAAGGTGGTTCAGGTGGTCGAGGAGCTCCTCGAGACAAGAGTCACATTCGTTGTTTTAATTGCAACGAGATGGGAAATTACTCAACACAATGTCGAGCAAAGAAGAACGAGGTATCACACCTTACCCACGCAGACAACGTCGAACCAGCATTACTTATGGCAATCTTGGAGGAGATTCCTCCAATCAATGTTGTCATGCTGAATGAAATGAAGCTGACTCCATAAATTCTAGAAGCTAAGAATGATGAGACATCAAGAGATGCTTGGTTCTTGGACAATGGCGCTAGCAATCACATGACTGGCGATAAAGAGAAGTTCTTTGAACTAGACGAGGCAGTCACTGGAAAGGTGAAGTTCGGATATGGTTCCACGGTACAAATTTGTGGTAAAGGTTCTATCATGTTCGAATGCAAAAATGGCGACCAGTGGCTTCTCGAGGGATTTTTTTCATTCCTTCTTTAAAAAGTAATTTAGTGAGTCTCGGGCAACTTACCGAGACAGGTCACATGGTGGTGATGGATGGAGAAGAGCTTGAAGTCTTCGCTAAGAACCCTTCATGCCTTATCATGAAAGTGAGACGAACGCATAATCAACTATATAAAATTTGCTTGAAATTAGCAAAAACGGTTTGTCTTTTAGCTAATCTTGAAGATCCAACATGGTTATGGCACGCTCGTCTCGGTCATGTTAACTTCCAAGCACTAAAGTCCCTCATAAATAAGGGAATGGCTGCTGGTGTTCCAAAAATTTCTCCTCCAAAACATCTTTGTCGAACATGCCTAGTTGCAAAACAAACGAGACAGCCGTTTGCGTTAGAAGCCAAGTTTCGAGCGAAAAAGCCACTCGAATTGTTGCACATTGACTTATGTGGGCCAATCACGCCATCAAACCCAGGAGGAAATCGATACTTCATACTAATTGTTGATGATAATTCCAGGTGGACGTGGCTCCATATGTTGAAAACAAAGGACGAAGCATGCTCTTCGTTTAAGAAGACGAAGCAATTGGTCGAGAATGTGACCGAACTTCGAATCAAAGTCCTTCGTTCAGATAGAGGAGGTGAATTCTTCTCGAGGGAATTTAGAGAGATGTGTGAAGAAGTAGGGATAGAGCGACAATTCACAGCACCATACTCTCCTCAACAAAATGGTGTGGCGGAGAGGCGTAATCGAACAGTGATGGCCATGGCTAGGTCGTTGCTCAAAAGCATGGCAGTCCCGAGCAAGTATTGGGGGGAGGCAGTTCGTCATGCAGTCTATCTTCTCAACCGGGTTCCAACCAAAGCTGTTCGAGACAAAACTCCATTTGAGATGTGGACTGGAATGAAGACACACCTAGCGCACCTTCGTGTTTTTTGGTGTACTGCGCATGCCAAGGTGACCACTCCCCATCTAAAAAAGTTAAACGATAGAAGTCAATCGTTTGTCTATTTAGGTGTCGAAGAAGGAAGTAAGGCACACAGGTTGCTCGAACCACAAAATGACAAGATCCATGTGTGTCGTGACGTTGTGTTCGAAGAAAGTGCAGCATGGGATTGGCAAAATGAAAAGAGTGATCAACCCTTCAAAGTTTACGAAGAGGTTAATCACGAGCATGTTGGAATTCAAACGATCCCATTTGAGAGTAGATCGACAAGAGGACAGTATACTTCAGAAATGTTCCAAGAGGTTGTCTCGAATCCTCCACAGCTCGAGCAAGTGACTGAACAAATAGACCAAGGCGATGGTTTACCCACTCCGTGGTCAGGTGGACACATTGGGAGTGATGAAGGACCTGTTCGATACAAGAACATGACCGATATCTTGGAAGAAACACCTCGAATGACACTTGATTTTGAAGACTTGATGTTAGCACAGACGGAGGAACCTTCTTGCTACAATGAAGTGGTTGGACAACCACAATGGGAAGAAGCAATGACTAAAGAAATTGAAGCCATCGAGAAGAATGAGATGTGGTCTCTCGTCCCATTGCCAGTCGGACACAAGGTAATTGGACTCAAATGAGTATTTAAGCTCAAGAAAAACTCAGATAGTGAGGTGATCCAACACAAAGCTCGTTTAGTTGCAAAGGGATATGTGCAACGACAAGGCATTGACTTCGAAGAAACCTTCGCTCCAGTTGCTCGAATGGACACAATTCGAGTCATTCTTGCCTTGGCAGCCAATTGTGGTTGGAAAATTTATCATCTCGATGTAAAGTCAGCTTTTCTCAATGGAGAACTGGAAGAGGAAGTGTACGTAACTCAACCGGAAGGATTCAAGGCAACAGGGAAGGAGAATATGGTGCTTAAATTAAAAAAGGCATTGTATGGCTTAAGGCAAGCTCCTCGTGCGTGGAATCTAAAGTTGGACAAAAGTTTGAAGAAAATGGGCTTCGAAAAGTGTACACAAGAGCAAGCGGTGTACACAAGAGGCAACGGTAATACCCGAATTATTGTTGGTATTTACGTGGATGATCTTATTTTAACAGGTGGAGATCCAAAGGGTGTCAAACTTTTCAAAAAGCAGATAATGGGGGAGTTCGATATGAGTGATCTCGGATTGCTTTCATACTACCTTGGAATCGAGGTAGATCAGTTCGAAGGAGGTGTATCGATCAAGCAGACAACATATGCCAAAAAGGTGCTGAACCAATTTGGAATGCTTGATTGTAACTCAACAAATGAACCAATGGAGCATAGGGCTCAACTCTATAAGGATCCCGAAGGACAACCGATTGATGCAACTGAATATCGAAGAGTCATTGGTTGTCTGCGATATCTCCTTCATACAAGACCAGATCTTTCTTATGCTGTTGGTGTTGTCAGTAGATTCATGGAGAGGCCAACTGAGATACATCACAAGGCAATGAAGCAGGTACTTCGATACCTTCAAGGCACTATACACTTAGGTCTAGTGTTTCGAAAGGGAGGCGGTGACGAGGAAATAGTGGGTTACTCTGATAGTGATCTCGCAGGTGACCTAGATGACCGGAAAAGTACGGGGGGCATGGCGTTCTACATTAACGATAGTCTTGTTTCGTGGAACTCCCAGAAACAGAAAACAGTGGCATTATCCTCATGTGAAGCAGAGTTCATGGCTGCAGCAGCGGCAACGTGTCAAGCACTTTGGTTGAAATCATTTTTGTTTGAACTAAGTGGTTCGAAACCTAAGGCAGTGAAGCTCTACGTTGACAACAAGTCTGCACTTGCACTCATGAAAAACCTAGTTTTTCAAGGTCGTAGCAAACACATCGACACGAAATATCATTTCATTCAAGAGTGTGTTGAAGGAAGTCAAATCAAAGTAGAATTTGTTCGAACGGATGAACAGAAGGCCGACATACTTACGAAAGCTTTGCCAGCATCAAAACTGGTGATGATGCGACACCTGATTGGTGTTCGTGATCTCGAACCACGCCAAGACTAAGGGGGAGAATGTTGTATTACTCCTGGCTGTTACAACGTTTACAAATAAATGGAAGATCTGCATTAATGAGGAAAACGGCAGATTTGCAATGATGAAGAAAACAAAATATTTGCAATAATGAGGAAAATAGAATATTTTCAATAAATTTCATTAAATTAGAAAATTAAGAGTTTTTTTTTTTTTTTTAGTATAAATAAAGTGTATGTTACTCTTATTAGAGGAAGAAAAATAAGAGAGAGATAACAACTCTTGTAATCGTTTTTTCAAGATTTTATAGAAATTTCTCAAAGTTTTGTGAGTGATTCTATTTATGGGCCAACATGTGCGATCTCTTCTGTTTTTTACTTTCATGGAAATCGTCGTGTAGAGAAGAAGGTGATCAAATCAGGTCGCGTCTTTTTCGGAGACCCATCGGTCATTGGCGAATGTCGGACTTTTTTGCTTCAAACTAAAGGGTTTGTCGCCGCTCCCATTTCCCTCTCCTTTCTGTCCAAATCTATTATCTTTCTTGTTCAAATAAATTTTTCCATGCATGGATCTGATTCCTGTGAAGGGCTTGTTTGATTTGGGATCTAGGCATCTACCTGAGCCTTGTTTGATGCACACATCATTTTTTACCTACAAAATAAACATAAAATATGTAATATTCCTTTCAAGTTTATTTTAAATTTTTTAATTAATTAAATAAATTATTTTATAAAAATATTCAAAGTTTTAATTGTATATAGGGTATAAAACATGGTTGTTTTATGAATACCCCACTTGGGCAAAGTTTGGAAATTATGACCGAGTTTTGGAAAATGTATATCCAAGTTTGACACCATAGACACCACATTTGCGAACAACCTAATTTATAATATTACTTAAACTTATTTTTATTTTTTTATTTATTTGAAAAAATATTAAAATGATGGACATATAAAATCTAACGATCACATGATCGATCATACCCCGATTCCCGTGCTCGTTTGCCTTGTCAGAGAGTTTAGATCTTGAACTATGTTTACTTTGCTTTATCTGTGAAATATGGTAGTATTGTCTTTTAATATAGCCAACGTGTTGAATGGTGACACAAATATATCATTCGAGCATGGATATCGAGACATTAAGAAACACTATATGAGATTTTTGCGTCATCTTTCAGATTGATAAAAATAATGTATTAATGTGAAACTATTATGGTCCGGAGACTAGCTATGTGAGACAACACTTTTGTTTTCATTATTCTATGGATTAATGAATGCTATGTATTAATCTCAAACTATTACGGTCCGAAGACAAGCTATGCGAGATAATCAAAGAGTTTACGTCTTTGTGCTGGTGGAGGTCTTACATATACATTAATTTCACGCTATTATAGTCCATAAACCAATTGTGTGAAATAGAAAAGGAGGTTGTCATCGTCTTTCGAATCGAGTGGAAAACTAAATACATTAATTTTACACCACTATAGTCCATAGACTAGTTGCGTAGATAACAAGAGGGTTGGCTCTAAGAGTGTAAGAAGATCTGTTCGGTCATTTTTTTTTAAATAGTTATCCCAACCGTCAACATTAGTTTTCCAAAATCTTCACTTGTCGGTTGTCGGTGGAACAACGGTTCAATTTGATTAGTTATAACTTTGGTTCAGACGGTTTTAGTCGGTTTTGATCGGTTTTATCCTTGAAGAATTGTAGAAAGAATTTTAAACAAGCATTAAAAACGTTTTAAAATATGGACATTACTTAAATTACACTAAAGAAAACTACTCAAATATAAATATAATCAAACACAAAAGTGTATGATTCGAACATAAATATATTTCCAAAACAACACAAGACATGTTTAAACCTTCAATTACATAACATAATTTGAGAAACACACAAATAAACGACTAAAAAACTGTTTCAAATATAATACCCAAAAACTGTTAAACATTAGACATAATTTTGCACAAAACTACTATATTAGCACACTCCATGTCATCTCTGGTACATTTTATGACTCTTCGTTCATAACTACATTGATAGACATTTTTTCATATATTAAACAACAAAATATTAGATTATAAAAAATAATTAAATTAAAAAAATGATGAATTAACACACACCTTCTTCAATAACTTCAATAATATGAATATCACTTAATATATCTTCGATCACATGTCTAAGAGGCTTTGAGCGCAACCAATCTTGTGTGCAAATAAGTGCCTCAACCGTTTTAGGACTCATTGAGCTACGAAATTCATAAAAAACTATTCCTCCCCTGTTAAAAGCTAGTTTCGAAGCAACAACATAAATTGGTATTGCTAACACATCTATAATAGTTTGACGAAAGAAATGGATATTTGTATCCATTAACTTTCCACTAAGCCAATAAATTAACTCTTTATTAGTCAATTCTATAATTTCATCGGATAAATAATTTTCAATATCAGTTTGACTCTCCCTAGAATTTTCCTCCATAACATGTTGCATTAATTGATTAACAAATGAGCAACTTTTATCATCTTCTAAACTGTTTTCATTTACATATATTTGTAATCCATTTGAAGAACAACTTCCACATTCCATTGACATATTTTTAGCATAAAAGTCATATAAATATATGAGAGAATGTTTAAAAAAATTTGTCTCTTCTATTTCATCAAAAGAATTGCACATATTAGTAAAGTAAATTTTGATATATTTCAACTTGTACCTTGGATCAAAGACAACTGTAATGTACAATACGATGTTATTCTTTTCAATCTCTCCCAAATACTTATCAAACTTTTTAGTCATTCCCTTGGTCATTACACTCAATATCGGGTCACTATTCTTAGCCATTTGAGAAATCTTCATTTGAATCGATATAAACTCATTAAGAAATTTACTAGATGTCACACGTAAAGTGAAAGAGACATTTAAGGTCACATGATAGAAAATCTTCAAAAATCGTATAAAGATTCTAGCACTTTCCCAATAACTTTTTGTTGGTTGACCGATATTATTTCTTTCTTTTTTATTCTCTTTTGTAACATCAAATACATCCTCATTACTTAACTCTTCCTCCTCCAAAATGTAAGATATTTATAATTTATTTCTTCCTCAAGTCTCTCAAAAACTTTTTCAAACTTTCTTCTAATTCATGCATTAGATAAGTTTAATTCCACCTTGTTTAAACATCCAACTAAACAAGTTTATTAGTGGAAAAATTTAGCTTTTCGGACATCATCTTGATAGCTTCTAATCTAAAGGGCAATGATGTTACATAATACACTACGTTACGAATCTTGATAATTGAATCACATTGATCCTTTAGACCTTCTTTCACAATCAAATTGACGATGTATGCGGTACATTGCACATGAAGAAATTTATTTTCAAAAATGATGGATTCCTAATCCTTCGTTAATCTTTCAAATGATTGAGAAAAACATCATTAGAGCTAGAATTATCCACCTTTATACATAAAAATCTTTTCAATTTCTCAATTTATCATACAATTTTCAATCATATTTCCAATGGTCACGCCTTCATGATTTGAAACTTGACAAAAAATTACAATTTTCTTATGCAAGTTCCATTTATCATCTATCTAATGTGCGGTTAAACACATGTACTTGATGTTTTGTATTGAAGTTCACGTATCTGTTTTTAAACAAACACATTGTGATTTCAAACTTATTTTCAATTTCTCATTCTCTTATAAGAAACTTTTAATAGAATCTTTAGCCCTAGTAACACGAAAGGAACATAAAACTTAGGTTATATTGCTTGACAAAACTTCTTAAAAGCCTTCCCCTCAACCACTCTAAAAGACATCTCATCAATAATAATCATTGAATTCAAAGTTTTCCTATAAACTTCGACATTATAATGTACAATATTTATAGAATTGTCATAACCATTTTTGGTTTCAAAAGACAAAATACTTTGATCAATGTTTTCTCAGAAAATCTATAGGGTGACTTCTTACACTGATTCCTTAAATGACCTATTAATTGTTCCATGTTTTTTAGAGGCACACTCATTATTTTTTTCACAATAATTACATACTACCTTAAGAAATTTTGGAATATAATTAAGTTTTTTTTAAATGATTCAAAACTTCAGATGATTTCTTAGTTGGAGGAGTAACTTCACTTCTACTACCTACTTCCCTTTTACTTTTTGCATTAATATTATCATTATCATCAACAACAATAATAGGTGTTTGAGAATTCTCACCAATAAATTGTGTATATTGAACTTGTTGAGTTTGAGTATGTTGAATTTGTTGAGATTCGTTTCGACTATCCATCTAAATAAAATAATGACATCAAAGTATGGGTGTAAATAGTGATATATATAATTTATTTAAGAAAATTGAATTAAAAAAATGAGTTAAAATAATGCTATATCTAATAAATAATTAATAAAAAAAGAATTATTGATTAAAAAAGTTTGTAATCTAAATAAAAAATATTAAAAATTGTTTAACTTACCTTATTTTACAAATATAATTATTTTTAATAATATTAAAATATTATATTGAATTTTTAAATTCAAAATAACCCAAAAAAAATGAATTAAAATTAAATTACGGGTTAATTATTGTGATAATTAAACCCTAATTAAGAAAATTATTCAAAATTCCAAAAACAATTTGAGATTAAAATATTTTATTTATGTTACTCGAATTAAACCTAAGAAGGGTTTAAAATTATTTAATTAAAATTTAATCATGAATTATGTGTAATTTATGACTTAAAAATAATTAAATAAATACCCCAAAATTCCAAAAAAATAAAAATATTATTAAAATTTTTATTATGATTCTAAAAATATTTTTGTGAAATATTTGGTAAGAAAAACGCAAAACATGGATTAAAAAACAACTTTAAATAATCTTTTTTATAAAAATAAATCTGATGATCCAGTGCAACAATAATTATGTTTAATCTTTATAGCAACATTTGTGGCCATCAAATGAATTTAGCCCAAGAACATGCCACACAACCCGTTATAACGAATTTAGTGCGTCTTCCACATAGGACAAGCTAACGCCGTTAGCCTAATCGCTGACGTACTTGATGGAATGGCTAATTGCGCCATGAAACAACGCCGTTTTGGGTCATCTTCTTTGTTGTAGTTGGACGCTCACCGGAATCGCGACGCTCGCTGGCACATTTCTTATAGAAGCTTTAGCGCCTTCATCTTTTATCCTTATCCGAAGATTCTTTCACCCTTATCTTTGTCTCGTCATCGCCTACAATATCCCTTAGATATGTTGACCACCTTGCCCTATAAATAGGCTGCCACGAAGAGGATAAGAATTAGGGATAAGATCGGAGATCATCAAATTCGACTTGAATTAAGATACCTCAACCGACCTAATCGACTATAAATACTCCCTTAAGATTTCTATAAGAAACGATCAAATAATTATATCATAACACAAACTGAATCAAAGTTTGAAGATCCGACCAAGAACTGGTTTTTGTCAAAACCTTCTCCAACGATCCTTACTTTGATCTAGGCTTCTGGATAACCTCCAATACATCCAATGAGTGTTCTCCAACTGTTGATATGAATCCAAAAGCTCTATATTTCAATTTGTAATTGAAAGTTTCAATATTTTTAATATTTTCTAGTTTGATCGGTTTGATCTGTTTTAGAGATTGTTCATGTGATTTATTTTTTTTAAATCATTCCCTATATCATGTTTGAACTTTCTATTGAAAGAAATCAAATCAAATGAACCTGAATAAAATCTTTGAAAAATTAATCTTAAAAATTGTATTTTGTAAAATTTCGTTTTCTTGAGTTTGAACCCAAACCCAAAGACCTAGAAGTAATCCCTCCGAACCCGAAGACCTATACGCCCGAGCCCTAGTCAAGGCCACCCTAGTCTAGACCGAGCCTATTTGAGCCCAAATTCCTAAAACTGAACCCAAACCCTAGGACTCGGGTCCTAAGGCTTGTTTGGTTCTACTTTTAAAAGTTCAAAATTATTTTTGTAATTTTGGAACCCGAACCCATTTTCAAATAATTCCGAAAGGCCAGAAAATGATATTTTAATACTTTTGGGATATTTCCTAAACCAATATTTTGGCTAAGGTCATGTTTGGAATTTATTGTTAAATTTTAACACATTTCTGATATTTTTCAGACTTTATACTCAGTAATATATCAACGCAATCGCATGTACGCCCTTCTACATAATTTTGTACAATTATTTACGCAATCTAAATCTATCCTTGTTTAGAACCCTAGACTACTAATTGAAGAAAATAAATGTTATAAATAAATTTTAAATAGCTAGACTTTGTTCATTTTAAAAATCTTGAACCATCCTTTGATAAGCGTAGATGACATAACGTGAAAGCTCTTTCTCGAGCGTAACTGAAACACGAATCCCTTACAGAAATACTAGTATAAATACTTTTGTACACATATCATTTTATTGATTTTCATAAAATCATTTGGTGACTCTGAATTTCAAATAAATAATCTCTTAAATTATTTATGTTTAATTCATTTTAACCGGATTTTGGCCAAATTATTATTTGGCCCCAAATTATTAAAATTTGAACAAGATTAATTATTTTTACATAATTAATCACAAAAGCTTCCAGGCATTATTTTAAAAATGATTAAAATAATGTTTTCTTTTAAAAGAAGCCTGAAACGCAAACCCAGGTTGAAATACATCGAACCTAGAGTCACCCTACGATAAATTCCCCGATATTGCCACATGTCCACGACATGTGCTAAGCTATGGAGGGGAGCCGTTTTCTGGGGGTCACAACTTTCTTGGCGACTCTACTTGGGATCGATTTTAACGAATTTATTTTAAATAAAATAAACTAAATTATGGCTATATAACTTTTTTTTATAACATTTACAAAACCTTCACAATAGTCTATCTCACAGGGTCCATCACCCTAAAATACCTAGGATCTATCCTAATAATTTCTAGAAAACCCCAAAATGTATCACTCATGTATCGAACCTACGTGAGGAAAAACTAGGAACCCAAAGTGGATCCCTCTTTTCGGCTTTGATACATCCCTCGGGATGCGATCTTAGCGATGATGGGGAGAGATTCTAATCCAAACTCGATAGAATCTTAGCACATAAAACCTGGTTAACTTTCCCAAACATTGTTTGACGTGCTCAAACAACAAAGTCTCGACAAAGTCAAACCTGTACAAGCTTATTTATTATAAATGTATACATCTATAATAGATATAATAAACATCTTTAAGCATATTTGCTTTTATCAAAATCAAACGACATATTTGTCAAAGTTGATTATACATCACAAAATGTCTCTTCCTGAAAACGACGATCTGTTCCTCTAAAGTCATCATTTCCATGAAAGGGAATGGTACTATCGAACCTACGGTCTCTATACTTCCCTATAAACATCGACTTCAGAATCCATCATAACTTCATGGAAATGCAACGAAAATGGGATTTGGGTTTTAGGGCTACATGTTAGGAGATCGCCAGATATGTCCAACCATTGAAGAATTTAAGGCCATTATGATGATTAATAACGAGAAAATCATAAGACTTAAACCCTACACAGAATCCATGTTCCTCCGACGTCTACTCAACAAAGAATTCAGGTATACAAAGACTACGACGGACAAGATTCTGGCAAGAACTTACCTCGATCTTCCACAATGGATAACTTTGGCCACTCAAATAGAGAAATCCCTCTGAATTTCACCACCTCTTTGCTCACCGTCACAATCATGATGACTCAGTTTCTCCTTGCGCCAACCGACGATCGTGCTCCATCCTCCAGAATACTGGAAGTTGTCTACCATCTCAAGGCAAGAGATAAGGATCCCACTGGCATCATCTTAGATGAAATGCTTCTAGGGCTAAACGAATTCTATTTCATCTACAATCTCAATATGAAATGATCCCCAATCATCCTCTATATTTGTCTTCTGGAAAAGATGGAGCGTATACCTCCTCCACTTTCTAGAAATGTGATGAGCGCCTTCCTCTAATGTTGATGTATTAGGAGCGCCAAGACAAAGATACATGTCAACAACAACTACTCCATATGTGAGCTTATGTTCTGGTATGGTATTAAGAAAATACTCTACCTCCTGGATGATAAACCCATGCGGAAACTTATGGGTCTTGAATGGATCACTTTTTATCACACTAACGAGCTCTTTAAGGAATTCAGGAGAGACTCTATGCCTCCTTGTCGTGACTGTGTGGTCGCCATAAACATTCCTATCGAGCACAAAGACTTTGTCCACTACCTTGATCTATGGAACGACACAGTCAAAATGGGGATCCTAAAAGATAGAAAGAACTATATTGATCAGATCATCGAAGAGTTCCAACATGTAATATCAAGAGGTGGAAGTAGAAAGTGAAGGCTTTGTCACCTCTACATGTTATAACTAAACTCGCTCCCCTTGAACAAAAACTCCAATCTTTCCCCTTTTGTATAAATGTCATAAGTTAGAAAGCCTAGTATAATGAATAACAAACTTTAAGAACTCCGAAATTTTGAAACATGTAATATCAAAAGATCTTTTAAAAGCAAATATATAAAACCTTATGAGATATTTATCTATAGGTCATGTTATTTGCATGTGCATTTTGCTATTACTTTTACAATTGCAATTATCATCTCTACTATAATCGCAGTCATCCATGATGTCCATGATGACAGATGTCGAACTAGTCCTCTAGACGAAGCACTTTCATGTTAACCGATGGTACTTTGAAGATTACATTCTCAATCACATTTTCAGATTCCTGAAATACAAAGTAAACTCCAACTTCATGATGAAGATACAGAAAATGTAGAATCCCGACAAAAGAGTCTATGTCCTCGGTAACAGGACTATAGTTCTAACCATAAAAGAATTCAGGGCTATCCTAATGATTAATAACAAAAATATTATACATCTCTAGTCATTTATAGACACGATGTCAATCGGAAAACTTCTATAAGATGAGTATCGCTACTCCAAAACAACTTCCGACGCTATCACCTCTGCATGAACATCAATTTCCAGGCTTGGGCCGAAATGGAAATAAAAGAAGGAGAAATTCCTCTAAGGGAAGGATCATCTTTTATCACAATGTCAATCCTACTAGACCATTTCTTTATAGTTCCTCTAAGGGAAGGATTCTTGAGGTAGAATATCAAATGATAAAGGGTAATAAAGATCCTTCTAGTATTATCTTAGCAGAAACACTCATGGGCTTGAATAACTGTCTTTGATCTCTCACTATGAGTAAAAGGTGTTCCCCTTAATCCTCTATATCTGGCTGCTTAACAAACTTAAGCACCTATCGCCAGTTCTACCTGATGACACATTATCCCCTTTTGTCCAATACCAAATAATGAGAGAAGCTCTACCTGAACTCGCGGTACAAGACGATGATGAAATCAGGAACATTCTTCCCTAGTATCCCATCAAGAAAATGATTTTATTGATGGATGACAAGACAATTGTTCTACTCATGGGTTTGGAACGACATACCTATTCCAAGACCCATGAATTGTTTAGGAAATTCAACAATAGCCACATCGATCCTACTGTCGCAAGGGATAGACCCATTACTCGAAGAATCTTTGCAGAATACCTCGAAATATGGCACGATGCCTTTTAGATGAATTTCCAGCCAAAGCGAAAGAAATATTTTGAACTCATCTACAACCCGTATGAGCCATCCTAGAGAACTGAAGTAGAAGAAGATGCTCATATCAAAGAAGACTATATATGAACTTAGAAGTTTTTACTTTTTGTCAATCACTTTTTCCCCTTTAGACTCTGTAAAATATCAATAAAAGAGTCTCTTTGTAAAAAGATTGCAAGTATGTTTATATACATCTCTAAATTTATTTATAATCAAATCACTTCTCTAAATTTCCTTTAGTTCTTTTGAATTTTTATTTTATTACATCTACAACATCTTTATCTCTCTATTCACCAACATAGTTTGCCAGTCACTTTGAATAAGTACGGCCCCATAAAAAAGAGATCCAAGAATTGGATATTTTGTGCGCCAAGAAATAGCCGACGGAACTCCGAAAATCGATAAGGATATAGTATCTCCAATTGAATTTGCTGAAATGAAGACTACTCTTTAACAAATAATGGAGCAACTGGCACTGTTAACAAGTATGATGACTAAGCGTGCTATCCCTATTCAGGAGTAGCCATCCTCGTCATGACAACCACAACAGTTATACATATTGCCACTCTAATTAGGATTAACCTTCAAATGCGTCGTAACGTGAAAGAAACCTCTCTCTTATGAGGAGTCTTTTGAAGATGATAATAGCTTTGCAAGAACTTAGCCAAAAGCTGTTGATAACCCCAACCCCCAAGAAAAAAAAACCCTACGATTATTTCTCCTAAGGAATACGACGTCCAAATGACTCAGTTGAACGCTAACTAGGACAAGTTCCAAGATTAGCTCAATTAGTCACCAAGGGTAGTATTGATGAACACCATAATTGAAAAAAATGTTATGAAAACTGTCGAACGAGTAATCATCCCATTTAGGATTAAACTACATTCTCTATCTAAGTACGTAGGTAAAAGTGACCCTACTACGTTTTTTCAGATATACACCATGGCTATGATGCCTTTGTATTTGGGAGAACCAACGGTAATCCATCTATTCCCTCAATATCTAGATGGTTTAACTTTATGTTGGTACCACCAAAAGAATATAGTTTATCTTCAGAGAAAGGACAAACCCGAAGTCCACTAGGTCCCGACTTCTTGGCAAGCTCCAACCTCTCCTAAGCCAAGTCCAAGCAAACAAGTATTGGCTAAAACAAATATCCCAATGTCATCCAAATTGCCAATACCCAGGGTTCAAGGCCTCCCAAAACTTTTGATGATTTGAGGATGACCCTAAGTCAAGCCTTTACTCTTCTCAAACAAAAGAATTTGATCAAACCTTTGACTCTAAGAGAAAATTCGAAAGTACATGGTGCGCATACTATTAGATGAAAGGTCACTCCACTAATAATTATAGTGCCCTTAAGCATCAATGTCAAGATCTGATCGATCAAAAGATCAACTCTAAACCTGAAATCTCGAAAAATCCTTTACCTAATCAGCATGTGAATATGATCTTAGTGGATGAACATATTAACAACCTTGAAGTTAATATGGTTAATCCATCGCCCAAAAAGGAGGAGCGAGGAGATCCCCCTCCACCAGCAATTTCTCAAAAGTGGTGGATTCCTGATAATCCTACCACTAATCCACCAAGAAGAGGTCTACTAAAGGTCTTAGCAACCCGAAGTGGATCTGACTTCCAACCTAGTTTCATGAAAAAACCCCTACGATTAATCTTCCTGGACCATCTAATAACCCAAAAAGGAAAACGAGCCTAGAGTTCTGAATCCCAGCGATACTGTTCTTACTCGTCTTAAGAAGACGTATGTTAACATTTACATATTGGAAATCCTGATGTATTCTATAGAACACAAGTAGTCTGTTCTGAATGAACTGTGCCAAGATAGTATTCCAGCCAACACAACTCCTGAAGAGTTAATTGGAGTCATTTCAACAACTCCTCAAATGAACATGATAGGTTTTGAAGACAAAGATCTACCTGTTCCTGACGAAACCCATATTAAAGTACTTTACATCTTTGTAAAGATGACTAATAAGGTCATTCCTATGACTCTAATCAAAAATGGTTCAACATTGAACAAATGTCCTTGAAAGACTCTCCAAGAAATCGATATTTCTGCTGATAAAGCTCTTCCCTCAGACTTGTGTGTTTGAGGCTTTGATAATTCTCAACGAGAAATCATGGGTAGTTTCCTAACTAGGATTTACATAGATGATACACCTTTTGGGATAGATTCTACATAATCAATGTGCGACCTTCATACAACATAATCTTGGGACGACCTTGGTTGCATCAAGTTAAGGCTTTGGCCTCTACCCTACATTAGAAATTACGGTTCATGACTAACAGTATACTCGTCACTATAGAAGGTGAGAAGTATGTCACGACCGTCATCACTTCAACCCACTCCACTAACCGTAAGATGGAGTTAAGTGGATTCGATATTTGTCCTATATTTAGGAAAGACCAAGATTCATCTCACACTCCTGACTTTACTCCATACAATTTCATTTTCATGCGTCTCATACAGAAAATGGGATATTTCCCGGGAATGGGTCTAGGACCGAATGCTACTTGCATGACTTCTTTTCCTTGGTCTTATTACGACTCAAACAACTTTGGTATCGATTATACTCCGTAAAGGTATGAAGGTTCTAGAAAAGGTAAAATATCTAATCAATATATACTTATTCCTCTAACCCTAAATAGACAGTTTGTGTGAGAAGGGGAATCCACACTATGTTTTGATTTCCCTAAATAATTTTCAATCAAGTTTTACAAACTTGCTCTCTAGGTTTTGAATTCTTTTTGAATTGTTATTCTAATCCTAATTCATCTGTAAACATGATTAGGAAATTGACTACTTATTGGCAAAAAACTCTAGAAAAGCTGGTTAGAGACGATCTCTCTCTAATGGATGAAAACTTGGATGATGACGACTCTTGTAAGATAAACTCCATAAACCTACTAAAAGCTTGTAAAGCTCTTGACATTAACTTGTGAGTTGATGATGAAGACACTCTCCTTTTGGAATATGAAAAAGTTTCTAATATTGTAATAAATAAAAAAGTCTATAATGACAATCTTGATAGGATGTCTTCATCTTTTTGTAATAATGAGTCTAATAAAATACCAGAGTATAGTTTCAAATATATGTGAGATGATGATAATGTTTCTAATAGGATCAGCTTAATCAATAGAGACGGGGTCTGGCGATTGATGAAGGCATAAGAAAACGGTTTGAAAGAAATCTTGTTAGGGATTTGATTCACTTTCTATTCTACGCAAACCCTTGTAAACACTTGAAACATAATCAAGTGCGGAAATGTTTACTTAGGTTTGAATCTTAAGATCAAGAATGAGAAGATGACAGAAATGAACAACACAGTAGTTTGTTTATGGATGTTCGGAGAAAACTCTCCTACGTCACCTCTTCTTCCAACCACCGGAAGAATTCACTATAAAATAATTTGAATCAATTACAGTTTGTACACACTTAGCTCACTGTTGAAGAAAACACACTCTGTTCAACTTACAAGATGAAGAATATCACTCAGCTAAAGGATGTTTTGATTCTAACTCTCTATTGATTAACACACAGTAAAGCAAGAAAGCAACTAACAATTTCAGTAATCTGGATATGAAAATAATCGATTGAATTCTCTCTTTGCAATTCCGTCTGTTCGTCGGTTGTCCTTAAGAATCTTTAAATAAGGCACATGTACCAATAGTCTAATCTTCATAATGATATGTGGCACTCTTCCATTGGAACGCCTCCATAGGACACAACAGACTCTAAATACAAGGATTGTGGCCGTACATATAAGGTAGTGCGCCGAATATTCTTCAGAGATCTGCCTGCAAACCAAGTAGTGGGAAGGATATTCGCTTACGCGTCATTGGTTGATTGGTTGCATCGGGATGTTGTATTGATCTTCACTAGAAAGTGGAGCAGGAGTAGCGTACAACTATAGCACGTGGGTAGATGGGTGTTGGCTTCAAGCAACTGCTTAAGCAAGGCATTAGACGTATTTCAATTGGACGACCTTGTCTAATGAAATCAAACGTCCTCGTCTATTAACAGAATCCATTAGACCAGTTACAATCACTTAAGACTAATCTGAAGGAGTTAGACTGCATGTCTTACTTTCACAAGTTAGAATGCACGTCTAACTTTCACCAGTCAGACTCCACGTCTAACTTTCACTAGTTAGACTGCACGTCTAACTTTCTGTTTCTATTAGACTGCACGTCTAATTATGGTTCCACTTTAGACTAGTCTGAAGGAGTTAGACTACACGTCTAAGTTTCACAATCCATTAGACTGCACGTCTAACTCCACGAGTTAGACTGCACGTCTAATTACGGTTCTATTAGACTGCACGTCTAACTCCACGAGTTAGACTGCACGTCTAACTCCACGAGTTCGACTGCACGTCTAATTACGGATTCATTAGACTGCACGTCTAACTCCATGAGTTAGACTGCACGTCAAATTACTGATCCATTAGACTGCACGTCTAACTCCACGAGTTAGACTGCACGTCTAATTACTAATCCATTAGACTGCACGTCTAACTCCACGAGTTAGATTGCACGTCTAATTACTCCAGTTAGACTGCACGTCTAACTCCGCTTAGTTAGACTACACGTCTAACTTCGCAAGTTAGACTGTACGTATAACACCGTGCATCTAATACCAAATCGGTCTAATCAACCTCATTAGAATCAAGTCTAATAAAATATGATTTCAATAATTTAACTAGATGAAGAATCCGTTCATCATTTCATCATCAAAATTCCAATAGTCAAACTATTTCAACACTTAGTCAAAATAATTTGACCCAATAATTTCCCCATTTTTGATGATGAGATTGAGATCCTGCATATGCAACAGATTAGCGTATCTATCATATAGATGTAAACAAACCCCTGTTTACATATAAACATTTTCAACACACAATATTCAGAATATAACATTCATAATCACATAAATAAGAGTGTTTTCAGGAGAAACACACAAAACATTGTTCCAAAAGTAACCGAAATAAGTTCAAAACATAACAACATCAAAAGATCTTTCAAAAACTTCATCTTAAATGAAAATAAAGTCTATTCTAATCTTCTTCTTCTCCTTCTTAATCATTTTTCTGGAAAGGATAGTCTTCAACCTAAGAAATCTCTAAGACTACGGTTAGAGGAGGGTTGGAAACATCTCTTTTCCTTTTCTTAGACTTGAGCCTCTTCACCCTAAGAACATATTCAACAACCTTCTGGTTGTTCAGAGTTTTGGAAGGAAGGTGATAGCTTTTACCGAGTTCATCGAGAAGGAAGCAAAGGAAGGCGCCAAGAGGACCGTCAAATCCAAAGATAGTCTTCCGGTCACAAATCATTCTAACAAGGTTTCTGAAGAGGAAGCTTGTCTAGTTGACGGGCACACCTCTAGTGATAGACACCATAATCTCAAAAACCTTAGTTCAATACCTGTAAGAAGATTCTTTGGAGAGAAGAGATTTTGAGATGATGTTGCTAAGAAGAGCAAATTCATCTTTCAGGAAGCTTTTCTTCCCGTGAATATCCATATGGGGAGAATTAGAGAATATTTTCATCATTGTAAAAATGATTTCGAGAGAGGAGGGTGAAAACTCATGAATACCTACATTGGGAAGTTGGAAGAACATACCGAACGAACTTTCGGAGATATAGATCATCTGGCCCATAACAATCCCAGCAATAATTTTGTCCTGATAGAAACCGGCTGTTTCAAAGAATTCACGAACCAACTGTTCGTGATAGATAGAATGAGGGGTGAGGAACTTTCGCATTCCAGAGGCTTTCACTGACTCAAACAATTTGTGCATTCCAGGAGATTTCAACGTGGATACTGATCTAAATCCACTTGAAGAGATTTCGGAGAGAAAGAAGACATTTCGACTAGGTGAGGAAGAACTAGACGATTCAAATTCTAGAGGGAGACTCGGGTTATGAAATACTCAACCATTTGAGTAATATCACTCATTAAATATTAAAACATATAGTATAGTTAATATGCAATGATAAAAATTCAGGTATCTGTTCCCAAGGGACGCAACATTTAATATTAATCATGAAAACGTACAGTTAATACTAAACTTACAGAGTAAAGTTATCAGAAATATTAGTGATTTTTTATGTATTGAGAGACACATGTCTTCAATCATTTTGAGAAATGACTGATTTGATTTTTGGCGGGAATAAGTACATGAGCAGATACATAATCAAAAGACAGTTGTCCAAATAGCTAGAAGATGAAAGGGTAGCTAAACATTTATTCTTCTTTTCACATTTTCAACTTATACTTGGAAATCCGTCCATTAGACATATACGTCTAATTATGCAAGAACACCACGTGCAACACATGTGTCTGGTTAGACGTGAGCATCCTCTTGCTCATGACGTAAAAACGTCTAATGTCTATTAGACGTGTACATTTAACCGTGCAGGTTAAATAACTAAGACAAATATTCTAAAGGAAGATTTAACTGCTAGAGTAGACGTACGTCTAAGTAGTTGTGTTTCTCAAACCCCTAATCTTTAGGACGTATTAAGACCTTTGTCTTCATATCTGTTCAGTTATGTTTTGAACAATATGTTCCCCCTCAATTTATGCACGTAATCACATCAATCAAGATCAACAAGACCTAAAATGTTTCTAAAGTGAGAAAACTTAGCTTCGGGCAGAGGCTTCGTGAAGATGTCTGCCGTTTGTTGATCTGTGGGAACATATTCAAGACGAATCTGCTTCTGATTGACGTGTTCTTGGATAAATTGATGCCTGATTTCGATATTCTTTATCCGAGAATGTAGAACTGGATTGTAGGTGATTGCGATAGCACTAGTTTTGTTGCAGAAAATTGGAGACTCTTCAGCCTCAATCCCATAGTCCCTGATCTATTGTTGAATCCACAAGAGCTGAGAGAAACAACTACCAGCTGCAAGGTACTATGCTTCTGCTGTAGACGTGGAAACTGACGTTTACTTTTTGCTGAACCATGAGATTAAACGATCTCCAAGGAACTGGCAAGTTCCACTCGTGCTTTTTCTATCAATTTTGCACCCTGCATAATATGCATCTGAGAAACTGGTCAAATTGAAACTAGAATCTTTCGGATACCACAGTCCCACATTTTGAATTCCCTTCAAGTATTTAAGAATACGTTTAGCAGCAGTAAAGTGAGAAAGTTTAGGATTAGCCTGAAATCTGCCACAAACTCCAACGGCAAACTGAATGTTTGGCCTGCTAACAATCACATATAGCAAGGATCCGATGAGTCCTCTATATGCTGTTACATCGACACTTTGGCCACCTTCATCTTTATCCAGTTTACTAGAGGAGCTCATTGGAGTAGATGCAGCAGAACAGTTCTCTATTCCAAACTTCTTTAACAGTTCTTTGGTGTATTTGGGCTGATTGATGAGGGTCCCTTCTTCTAACTGACGGACTTGAAGCCCAAGGAAGAATGTTAATTCTCCCATCATGCTCATTTCAAATCTGTTCTGCATCAGCTTAGAAAATTTCTCACATAGTTTAGGGTTAGTTGAACCGAAAATAATGTCATCAACATATATTTGAACAAGTAGAATGTGAGAGTCTTTAGTGAATCTAAACAAAGTTTTATCCACAGTTCCAATGATAAAATCATGATCAAACAAAAACTCAGTTAAAGTGTCATACAAAGCTCTAGGAGCTTGTTTTAGACCATACAGTGCTTTATCAAGCTTATAAACATGATTAGGTAACACATGATCTACAAACCCAGGGAGTTGCTCAACATATACTTCTTCACTCAATTTCCCATTTAAAAATGCACTTTTCACATCCATTTGAAAGACCTTAAAATTCTTAAATAATGCATATGCTAAGAAGATTCTAATTGCCTCAAGTCTTGATATAGGTGCAAAAGACTCATCAAAATCGATACCTTCCTCCTGTCTGTATCCTTGAGCAACTAAACGAGCTTTGTTTCTAATGACTAAACCATAATCACTAAGCTTGTTTCTAAAGACCCATCTTATTCCTATAACTGACTTATCAGTTGGTCTAGGGGTAAGATGCCACACTTTATTTCTCACAAATTGGTTTAACTCCTCCTGCATAGCATTGATCCAATATGGATCAACTACAGCTTCACCAATTTTATTGGGTTCAATCTGAGAAATAAATGCAGAATTGGCCATTTCATCCATCAGTTGACGTCTTGTCCTTCGAGGAGAGAAGGGATTTCCGATGATCAATTCTAGTGGATGATTTCTGTTACATCTGAAGTTGGATCCAAGGTGGTTGGTCATCTGAACGGGTGTCTCCGCGACGTCTAAACTCTCAACATCTTGTTGAACAAGAGTTTGTACGTCTGGTTGAACCTCAACCGGATCAGCCACTAGATCAGACAAGGCAATCCGCTTGTCTAGAGTTTCTTCTTCTTCACTCACAGACTCAAGACTTGTCGCTTTTAGTCTGTCAGCAAGATCAATGGGTTCAATGGATTTGCTCTCAACAGGCTCATCAAAAACTACATGGATGAATTCCTCAACTATCTGTGTTCTTTTGTTGTATACTCTATAAGCTTTGCTTACTGACGAATATCCCAACATGAATCCATCATCTGCTTTAGCATCAAAAGCGGTCAGATAAACCTTTCCATTGTTATGAATAAAACATTTACACCCAAATATCTTAAAATAAGAAGCTGTGGGAATTCTCCCATAATACAGTTCATAGGGAGTTTTATCAAAATGTTTGTTGATTATTGACCGATTTTGTGTATAACAAGCAGTGCTTATGGCTTCCGCCCAAAACCTCTGAAGCACGTCTGATTTAGCTAGCATAGATCTCGCGACTTCCTTCAAAGTCCTCACTCTTCTCTCAGCAATGCCGTTTTTCTGTGGAGTTCTGGCGCTAGACAACTCGTGCCTAATTCCAGTCTCCTCGAGATAAGATGATAGGTATCTGTTAGTGAACTCAGTTCCTTGATCACTTCTAATGCATGTAATATTCAGCGATTTCTGATTCTGAATTTTTTTAAATATTCTAATAAAGTTTTCAGCAGTTTTATCCTTTGATGGCAAAAATGCAACCCATGTAAATCGAGAAAAATCATCAATAACAATTAGGGCAAATCTCATTCCTCCTAAACTTTTTATAGGAATTGGACCAAATAGATCCATATGTAACAGTTCTAGGCAATGGCTAGATTGAGATTTCTCTTTACTTTTGAACGATGATCTACCCTGTTTACCTAACTGGCAAGCAGGACATACCTTGTCCTTAACAAACTGTAATTTAGGTAATCCAAAAACTAAGTTGTTTGAATAAATGTTGTTAATGGTTTTGAAATTCATATGATTTAACATTTAATGCCATAACCATTTCTGATCATTCTTGGCAATCATGCACATAGGATCAGAAGATTCTTTTTGCCAATTCATTTTGTATGAGTTTCCTACTCTACTGCCAGTTAACAAAGTATTTCCGTCTTGGTCCTTAACTAGACATGCATGAGTTAGAAAATCAATTGACAAACCATTATCACATAACTGATTGATGCTAATCAGGTTATAGCACAGACTGTCTACAAGTAGCACGTCATTAATGGTTAGGTTACCATGGATAATCTTACCCTTACCCATGGTTCTACCCTTCTTGTTGTCACCAAAGGTAATCTTAGATCTAGAGAAATCTGAAATATCAGTAAGAAGCCGTCTGTTTCCTGTCATATGCCTGGAACAGCCGCTATCGAGATACCATATAGATTCCTCCAGGCCATCGTTTATTTGTACCTACACAAAGAAATATTTACAATCTTTTGTTACCCACTTTTAATTGGGTCCCCGGTCAATCAGTCCCTTAGGAATCTATATTTGAGTTATTTTGATGGATTTACCATTTTGTACTATGATTAATGCGTATGTTTTTGACTTAGCAGACGACTTTCTGCTAGCCACTGATCCCTTAGCTTTTGAAGAAGATTTTCTTTTAAAACTCCTTGACTTTGAGTCAGGTTTTAAATTGCCAGACCTGCTGGCTGTTTCTAACTTATTTTTCATCCAGCTAACAGTAAGAAAAACATAAGTTATTTCATTTTTGAAAGCTACTTCTTCGTGAATAGGATCAGATTCACTATTAGTCAAACTCCCTTTAACAAAGCTTATTGGATTAAGCTTGTCATTTGCTGAGTTTGACGTTTTGTAGGACATGTTAGGGTCATTGCTGCCAAATCCTAGACCGGATCTAAATCCAACAGGTTTTAATATACTGATATGATGTTTGACAGCATCTCCGGACCTTGTCCATGCACTGACAACATAGTTTAACCTCTTATTTTCAGATGAAAGAATTTGAATCTTTCCTCTGAGCATCTCATTCTCAGATGAGATCTCTGTTATGTTTTCGTCAAAAATATTTGATTCAGATTCTTTGTTAGAAGAAAGAACAGTTGATTCATATTTTACTTTCATTTCGTAAAAAGAGTCAGTTAACTTTTTGTACTCAATGACCATTTCATTGAGTGCATTAGTTAAATCTTCGTTTGTAAATTCTGGGGTAGAGACATCATTTACCTTGGATTGGTCATCTTCCATCAAACATGTAACAACTCCAGTCTCTCTTTTAGCAGGAGACTCCTCTGAGTCGCTATCAGCCCATTTAGATTTGTTTTCAACACACATGAAAACTTTCTGATCCTTCTTTGCTTGAACGTTTCTACCATAGATCTGAGTAAGTTTATCCCATATCTCTTTAGCAGATGAGCAGGACTTGATTTCATAGAAGACATTCATGTTGATCGACTGATATAAAATGTTCCTAGAAACATTATCCAGGTTGTTAGTCATCTTGTCTTCAGTAGTCCACTCACTTCTTGGCTTCGAAATCTTTATGGAGCCATCACGAATGACGCTCCACATATCACAATCAAGGGAAGCCAAGTGAGTTTGCATTCTCATCATCCAATATTCACAGTTATCTCTTGACATAATATGGATGTCATTAATGATTGACATGATTCAGGATCTTTGAGCTTGAGAATAGAAAACAGAGTTCTGATACCAATTTATAAGATCGGCTTAATCAATAGAGGCGGGGGTTTAGCGATTGATGAAGGCTTAAGAAAAACTGTTTGAAAGAAATCTTGTTAGGGATTTGATTCACTTTCTATTCTACGCAAACCCTTGTAAACACTTGAAACAGAATCAAGTGCGGAAATGTTTACTTAGGTTTGAAGCTTAAGATCAAGAATGAGAAGATGATAGAAATGAACAACGCATCAGTTTGTTTATGGATGTTCGGAGCAAACTCTCCTACGTCACCCCTTCTTCCAAACACCGAAAGGATTCACTATAAAATGCTTTGAATCAAATACAGTTTGCACACACTTAGCTCACTGTTGAACAGAACACACTCTGTTCAAGTTACAAGATGAAGAATATCACTCAGCTAGAGGATGCTTTGATTCTAACTCTCTCTTGATTAACACACAGTAAAGCAAGAAAGCAGCTAACAGTTTCAGTAATCTGGATATCAAAATGATCGATTGAATTCTCGCTCTGCAATTCCGGCTATTCGTCCTTTGTCCTTAAGAATCTTTAAATAAGTCACATGTACCAACGGTCAAATCTTCATAATGATACGTGGCACTCTTCCATTGGAACGCCTCCATAGCACACAACAGACTCTGAATACAAGGATCGTGGCGGACCACAACAAGTAGTGCGCCGAATATTCTTCAGAGATTTACCTGCAAAACAAGTAGTGGGAAGGATATTCGATTACGTTTCATTGGTTGATTGGTTGCATCGGGTTGTCGTACTTATCTTCACTAGAAAGTAGAGCAAGAGTAGCGTACAATTATAACACGTGGGTAGACGGGTGTTTGCTTCAAGCAACTTCTTAAGCAAGGAATTAGACGTATTTCAATTAGACGACCTCGTCTAATAAAATCAAACGTCCCCGTCTAATAATAAAATCCATTAGACCACCTTGTCTAATGGGATTAGACTTACGTCTAATTATAATCACTTCAGACTAATCTGAAGGAGTTAGACTACACGTCTAACTTTCACAAGTTAGACTGCACGTAACTTTCACCAGTTAGACTACACGTCTAACTTTCACTAATTATACTGCTCGTCTAACTTTCTCTTTCTATTAGACTGCACGTCTAATTACGGTTCCACTTCAGACTAGTCTAAAGGAGTTAGACTACACGTCTAACTTTTACAATCCATTAGACTGCACGTCTAATTACGGTTCTATTATACTTCATGTCTAACTCCACGAGTTAGACTGCACGTCTAATTACGAGTCCATTAGACTACACGTCTAACTCCATGAGTTAGATTGCACGTCTAACTCCACGAGTTAGACTGCACGTCTAATTACTGATCCATTAGACTGCACATCTAACTCCACGTGTTAGACTGCACGTCTAACTCCACGAGTTAGACTGCACGTCTAATTACTCCAGATATACTGCACATCTAACTTCGCTTAGTTAGACTACACGTCTAACTTCGCTAGTTAGACTATACGTCTAACACCGTGCATATAATACCAAATCGGTCTAATGAACCTCATTAGAATCAAGTCTAATCAAATATGATTTCAATACACCTGTATCAAAAACAATTAGACGCATATATAATCCATTTATCATTTCATCATCAAAATTCTAATAGTCAAACTATTTCAACACTTAGTTAAAATAATTTGACCCAACAGTTTCTTTTCAATCTGATATTAACATCGAAATAAAAAACTTTTTAGAAGACAGGGATAAAATTATTTCCGCAGCTGAAACGACAATCGAAATAAACCTCAATACGACCGATGATCTTCAAATTGAATTAATTGGACAAATCCTGAGTGAAGACGAACATCATGAAATGATAGAATTGCTAAAGGCCAACAAGGACGTGTTCACATGGTCTTACAAGGATATGCCCAGAGTGAATCCTACTATTGTTCGATATTAGATTCCCCTCTTATCCGAGGCTAAACCCATCAAATAGAAGTTAAGACACATGAAATATTAGGTTGTTGCCAAGATAAAAGAGGTAGTTCAGAAACAAATAGAATCAAAATTCCTCGAAACTGTGGACTATCCCACATGGATAGCCAATGTAGTTCATGTCTTAAATAAAGACATAAATATGTGTGTGTGTAGACTACCACAATCTGAACAAAGCCATCCCTAAGGATAACTTTCATTTATCTCATATCGACATTATGGTTGATCACGCCGTTGGAAGCTATTTTTTTTCATGGATGGATTTTCAGGATATAACCAAATCATGTTTTCTAAAGAAGACAAAGAGAAGACCACTTTTATCATAGAGGTAGGCACGTTCTGTTTCAAAGTTATGCCCTTCGATTTCAAAAACTCTAGGCTACTTACCAAAGAGAAGTCACTATGATCTTGCATGACATGCTCCACAAGGAAGTGGAAGTCTACATCGCCGACATGATTGTGAAATCCAAATATAGCCAGGGTCATATTCCCAACTTAGACAAATTCTTGCAGAGAATTAGAAAATATTGGCTTCGGTTAAATCCAAAGAAGTGTGCTTTTAGAGTCACCGCCGGTAAGTTGTTAGGTTTCCTTATTACCCAATGTGGAATAAAAATCGATCACTCCAAAATCAAGGCCATTATGACTATGCATGCGCCTTGAAATGAGAGAGAAGTCTGAGGCTTTCTTGGAAAAATCTAGTTCATCAGTCGTTTCATTAGAAAACTAACTCTCTTCTATGATCCTCTTTTCAAGCTACTAAAATAGGATAAAAAATTCAATGGGATGAAAGTTGTCAACTAGCATTAGATAAAATCAAAGACTATCTAAAGTCACCACCAGTTCTTATTCCTCCTAGACCTGGTATTCCCTTAATTCTCTATCTCATAATGTCACACATGACTATGGGCAGCGGGTTGCCTTAAGAAAATGAGGACAAACTCGAAATCGTCATTTATTATTTAAGCAAGAGATTGACTGGATGCGAATTGAACTATTAGACACCTAAAAAAGTGTGTTGGGCACTTGCATGGGTCACCAAAAGACTGAGACATTATATACAAGCCCACCCTTTCAAGGTGGTATCTAGTCTAGATCTAATCCATTACCTGTTTCAACGAACACTACTGTCGCGTAAACTTGCTAAACGGATGATGATGATTTCTGAAAATGATATAAGTTATATAATTCAGAAATCTTTTGAAGGGAGCGTTGTGGATGACTTCCTAGCAAATCAACCAATTACGGTCGAGTTTTATATTGAACTCAACTTTCCCGATGACACCATAATGTCTGTCTCTCCAGACACGTGGAAATTAATTATTGACGGAGCTTCGTCCAAATATGGTTATAGAATTGGAATTCTTTTTATAGATCCCAAGGGAACCTATAATCCCATCTCCATTAAGTTAGAATATTCGGTAACCAATAATGAAACTAAGTATGAAGCACATCTATTAGGTCATTAAATTGCATACGAAAGAGGAGAAACCAAACTAGACGTAATTGGAAACTTTCACTTGGTTTTATCCCAAATCTTAAACCCTATCACGCTTGCCTACTTCATTTTATCGACAAGTTCAATCACGTGTCTTTTGTACACGCGCCAAGATGCCAAAATCACTTTTCCGATGCTTTATCTACGCTAGCAGCTATGACCCAAATCCCTATTGGAATTAAGGTCAAACCTCTAAAAATCCGGCACAATAAAAAAACGGGTTTGTTGTTCTTAGGTTAATTTTCTTGAATCACAGTCCATAAATCTTCTCAACATGGTTGTACACATGTTGGACAACTGTTTGAATAATGTTGATCCATCTCGATCATGTTTGATCAAAATAAAATAAAAATTTTGAGTTCTTGAATTGGTCAAAATGAACAACTAGTGTTCTTGTATATGTGATATAAGGAAGCTATTGGATATATCATTTTACTTCAAAACAACTTTAAAATCAAAAACTCAATTTTTTTATCACAAATTGTTTTGAACAAATTGGTCTTCATCCAGGTCGATTGAAACTTTAAGATGACGATCAACATGTTCTTGGGAGCTTTGTGAAGCTACTGAAGCTCTTGGATCAAAGAATCAGAGCTAAAAAAATGAATTATAAAAATGAGCCTTTGATGTTCTTGAGGACCGAGGCTTGTTAGCCTAGAACTGAGAGATCCGACTGAGGACCCTCGGTCTAGACCAAGACCAAGGACCAAGAAAATCGAGACCTAGGAACGATGTTCTTGAGTTAGAACCAAGACCTAAGACCGATGTTCTTAAGCTAGGATCGAGAAATCTAACCAAAGATTCTCACTAAAGATCGTTAAAATTTGGACTTTGGATCGAGAGGTTTGACTTAGGACCGAGTCTCCCAAGGTTCACAACTGAGAAATCCAAACATGTGACCAAGAATCCTAGGACATATGCAAACCCTAATGCCTTTAAAAGTGACTAATATTTTTTTACGTATTTCTACCCTATTTATCATCTACAATAGGTACCAACATTTAAATATTGTTGTTTCGATATTTTAAATAACGCTAAAACCTAAAAGCATGTCTAGGACCGGAAGAATAATTGGTTATAACTCAAACGTTATACAACCAATTTCAAAAGACAATGTTATAAGTAGATACCTTTTTAAAATAGGTACGGAGGACATATCGTGAAAGAATTTTCCTGAGTATCACCAAACTTCGAACCAAACGAAACTCTGATGCAAAATACGTTTGTACACGTACACCTCTTTATTGATTTTTATAAAATTAATTAGAGACTTTGTCTTTAAATAAATAATCTCTTCTTAAATTAATCATGTTAAATTAATTTAAATTGAATTTCATAAAAAAATCAAATCGTCATTTGATTTTAGCAAATCCCCAGATTATTAAAATTTGAATAAAAATAATTATTTTTACATAATTGATTTTAAAAACATCCAGGTACTATCAAAATCTTTTAAAAATAAAATTTTATTTTATAAAGATGTCTTACACGCAAATCAAGGTAGAAATCATCGAACCTCGAGCACCCTAGGCCCGCATGCCACGTGTAGACGTACATGCGCCGCTGTGGGATTCCCGTGGTTACAAACACATCTTCTACCACTTTAATTTGAGTTGGTTTAATCTTGCATGAATGAATTTTCTTAAGTGAATCTTTCAACATTTGAACCATTTGAACCCGTTCATCACTAAGATCAGAAATAGGAGCATCAATAATAGACCTTAGTTGGCGTACCTTAACCATTGCATCTATTTTTGTTTCCCTTTTTCCTCTTGATCCAAAAGAATTGTCACATCTACACACTTACGAGATCCAAAGTTGATCTAAAAGAAGCTTCCATAAGGATTTCAGTTTCACTTATATTATGGAGTTTGTGTTTGGTTAGAAGTCGCATTGCAATCGACTCTATATTCGGGGATGAGACTTTCACTAACGGGGAGAACATCATGACAACCAAATCGAGATTGCAAGCAATGCTTAACTCACTTATCTTTTGTACAATCCACTACGACGTTTTGAGAAGGTGACCAAACAATTTTATTTCCTCTCACGACATTGGTCCATGGAATTCTCTAACTGCCTTTGGACTGCTTATTGGATCTAGGGTTTCTAAGGATGTTGTCCGTAATAAGATCCCAGTGTAGTTTGTGTCTCATTCATTAAGTAAAAGTAAGAGTTGTATTTAAATTTAAATAAGAATAGAGAAATTGTTAGCAATTCAATTTAAAATTTTATTACAATAACAAATTATAGTAATCAATGACAATCAAGCTAATTTGATCTGGCAAAGCTTGAAATATGGAAATTTAAAATTTTTACCAACTAATTGTAAAGCATTAACCATTTGAAAAATCATTTATCATCTAGTTCATTTTAACTTTTTTTCAAAGACTATTTGTTTCTTATGACATGTTTTTGTTATTTTCTTGGACTATTTAGACTGCTATAATTAGTTATTTCTATCTTATGAATATATTATTGTAACATAAATATAAATTATATTTAATTTTATACTCATTTATTTTGAAGATATTGTTATAACATACATATAAATTATATTTAATATTATACTCATTTATTACATCGCTTTAATTGATACATGCAATAAATCTCTCACCATGCCAAATGTTTTTCCATTCATATCTATTATAAATATCTAATTAAAATATTGTTTGCAACATAAATATGAATTATAAATATATATTTATTAAAATGTTTTTATGCACGGATAGTGCATTTTCAATAACAGAGAATTTTTAGGACTGTTAATGAATATGGGTAACTTGTATAGGTCAAGTATATCTATACACAATGTTACTAAAGATTCAATATATTGTAAAAGATGTCATATAAAATTTCTTATTACAAATGATTTGCTGATTAAATTTACAATTCATAGTATTCTTTGTTTCATGATTATCTTACCAAAATTTGAAACAACTTAAAATAAACATGAAATATGTCTTTAAGATGAAGATGCATAAAGAGCATAAATTCTAGTATATCAATATTAAAGAAAATAATCAATTTATAATATAATATATAAAAAACATATGTTGGTGTAATCTCGGAAAACTCTTATCCCGGATAAGCTCGAGGTTTGAGAAATTTGAATCTCGGTTTCCTTGTCAAAAATCTTTTTAAATTAAAATATTATTTTAAAAGATTTTAAATAAATTTCGATAATTTGAAATTAATTAATTTAGTTTAAAATTTAAATAATCTTTTAAATTTGAAATAATCAAATTAAAATTAGATTTTTAGAAATCTGTTTACAAGATTATTTATTTGAAATGGAGTAGCCAATTAATTCTTCAAATTAATAAAAGGTGTACATGTACAAACGTATTTTTCATCATAGTTTCTTTTAATTCGTAGTTTGGTAATACTCGAGAAAAGACTTTCGTGCTTTATCCTCTGTACCCATTTAAAAACGGTTTCTACTTTATAAAATCTTGGCTCTTGAAAATTGGTTATATAACGTTTTATTGTAAACGATTATTCTCCATGTCCTAGACATGAACAGGTTTTTGCGTATTTAAAATTGTAACAACAATATTTAAATGTTGGTACATGTTGTTGATGTTGATGACTAAAGGGAAAAATAAATAAATCTCAAACAAGCCCTTATCAAAATATTTTTTTGGAAATATCCCAAATATATTTTGAAAACATTTTCTATTTTTTTAGGATTTTTAAAAAATGATTTAGGGTCCCAAAATTACAAAACTAATTTTGAAATATTAAAAATGCAACCAAATAGGCCTTATGGCTGGTGTCCTCGGTCCTCAAAAGCCCTTTATCTTAGGTCTGAACTCCATCGGTCCTAGCTTAGGATTCTTGGTCGGGGTGCTAAGGCCTCTCGGTCCTTGGCAAGAATTCTTGGTCGGGTGTAAGAATTCTCGGTCTGACCTCTCCGTCCTGGCTAGAATTTCTCGGTCCTAACTATTATGAACATCATCTCAATGTTTGATTCAACCTAGATGATGTTCGATTTCATGAAAACAGTTTGAAGACCAAAATTGGGGTTTTGACTTTTTAGTAGTAATGAAGTGTAAGGATATTAGCAATAGCTTTCTTATACTTCATATAATTGATTGGTACCAAAACATGAACTCTAGTTGTTCATTTGGAACTATTCAAAACTTAAAATTATCATTTTTTATGAAAATGAAAATTTTGATTTTGATCAAACATGATCCAAATAGGTTTTCAACATCATTATAAACATGTTGGGAATCTTATAGGTTGTTGTTCTTGATAAATAGCTCAATAACAGAAAACCCGATTTTAATATTTCCCAAATTTAAATTTGGGGTTTTCTATTTTAGATCGTTGATCTGTTTTAACTTTGACATAAAGCTTGCAAATGATCCTATGATAATTTTCCAATCAAAAAATTTAACAACCAGACAATATATAAACTTATGAAAACTGAAATTTAAAATTTATAATTCAAACTAAATGATTGAATTAGAAGGTGATTGGAAGTTTACCAAGTATTGGAGAACACTCCTTAGAACTTATAGAAACTTTTGGGATGCTTAGATCTGAGTTTTAAGACATGGTAAAAAAAATTCAAATATCCATAAACTTGGAGCTTCAATGACATATTTTATGAAAATTTGGATTTGAGCCTTGAGAGGTGATCTATTGCCTTCATATTCATCAAGGGAGGCTATGTATAGCCTCCAAAAGTCGGTTTGTGAAGGAAGTGGGTTTCGTTTACTCAAAATCCATTCATAGTATTTTGGTTGTTTTTCCGGCCAATTGTCGGCGTAGGCCATCACGGTGAATGTAGACTTAAGGTAAATGATCACCGAAGTGGGATAAAAAATTCACTTTTTTAATCATGTCAAACGATGAAGAAAAAACAAAATTTCATCTTTGAGAAATCAAAGATGGCTGTAGATGATTATCCATCCGGTGTCGCGATGAATACGACGATCTAGGAGGAAACGACGTCGTTTCAGGCAAATTTGGCGAAGTCGGGACGCTTTGTTGGCATTTAGTCAACATTTAGGCGTTCCATCCGCATTGGAGGAGACAATGTTGGAGCTGGTATTTTATGTTTCGCTACTTCGCGCACGCATCTTCTTCTTTTGCAGCGGGCAACGCAGTGCATTCCTGAGTGTGGATGAGAATCCAATGCCTATCTGGAGGTCGCAGATTCGACTTTAGCAATTCTTTTAGATTTCGGCTACACCCTATTACAGATTTATTTTTCTATTTAAAGCCTTAAGGATTTATTTGAAATTGATTTTATATCACCCTTTTGGCTTTATTTTAAAGTCTTAAAAATTATACAAAAATATTTAAAATAAATACGACACATATTTTTCCAATTTATTTTATTTTTTTTATATTTTTGTGTTAAATAAATAATTTATTTGGGATAAAATGGCTACAAAATTAATCCTAAATTATTTATTTTAATCGCTTTGATTTTTCGAAAATTAATTTGAGATAAAATTAGTACAATATTTATCCCAAATTTATTTATTTATTTCCCTTGGCCATTATCTTTAAGTAATTAGGTTTTAATTATCACAATAATTAATCAAATTAATTGTTTAATTAAGTTTTAGCCTTGGTTTGAATTATTTCTAATTTATTTATTCGAAATAATTATTTTAAAATTCATAAATGTGGTATGTAGAATATTAGTGCTTACAATTGTAACATTTTTATTTTAACTTAAATTACGCGTGCTTCCCTAACTGATTTTTGTTTGTTAAGTTCTCAATTTAGGAAAATTGAAAGGTCCCACAAAATATGAGAACTTTGTAAATTTGAAGCAAATGTGCATCATCCAACTTGCCAATATTTTACATTTTCATGGACTCGTCTTACATTTGTTGGTCATTCAATTGTTATCTCAGAGGGAATATAAAATATTTCTTTTTGAGCTGACTCAATACTATATCGATTAATCAGGTGTGAGTTTGAATCCAATAAACAAAATTAAATTGAAAAATAATATCGAAATTTAAACTTTAAATTCCCTAGATTAAAATCTTTTTTATTTCATCATTCAAACATTAATTCAAGAGGATACAAGACATGTAATATTATATCTTATATGTAGTCTCAGATACGTACTCATATATTTCCATGACTTCTTAAGAAAAAAATATGTATCTGAATAATTCATTAACAGACTACAGCTAAAATCAAGTACAGAATCATATCCATGCAAAATTAGTGTCACAAACCCTAAACCCTAAATAAACAAGGGGTAGTCCAAATGAATAGACTATAAAAAGTAGGAATCAACCTCATATGAACTATAGATTGTGGCAAAAATTCAGATCGAATTCATGATACAAATGACGCAATATGGTTTAGGAATTCAATAAACGTCAATGCAATATAGAGAATGAGTTGTTTTAAAGAAAGAAGACGAAGCATCCTGGGAGGAATACATTTATAGATACTTAATCTTGTTTAGCATAAGATAGCTAATCATTTATTTATATACTGAGAGGGTTTGGATTTCCTTCGGAGTATGTTGTTACGGGCTCTCTTTTTCTACCAACTATCCGTGCGACACTAGTTATGATCTTCGTGAGAATGAGTAACTAGTCATTCTTATTTGAAACAACATTTGATGCATGCTTCAATTGACATAAGAACTCTAGAGAGAGAAAGTAAACTCTTACAAAGAGTAATATTATATTGCTTGAATACATGATAAGTACAAGGTAATACCTTTAATGTATTTATATGATTTATTTCACTTAACACATTAATGACGCACTAATCTAGGGCATGTCTTCCAACTTCTAATTAATGACGCACTAATCTAGGACATGTATTCCAACTACCAATTAATGACACACTAATATAGGACATGCCTTCCAACTAACAATTAATGATGCATTAATCTAGGACATACCTTCCAACTACCAATTTAAGACACACTAATCTAGGGCATGTCTTCACATTATCCTAAACCACCACCCTTTCAATGCTTCTAGAATATTCATTCGAGTGGGCCAACATAGACAAGTGAGTCTCCCCTTGGGCTAGGAAGATTAGGGCATCATGACATTCTTCCCCACTCATTTTGGCGACGTCCTCGTCATTTCCTACTTGTAGTTTAGATGATATCATTGAAGTTTCATAACACTTATTCTAGCATCGCCTTCCGGTAATCCCTTCCACCTCACAAAATATTCGACATAACTTGGATGGGAATCACTTCTTGATATTACTCAATTTGCTAGTATCTCTTTGGCTTCTTCCTCGGGTACGACTGTGATTGTCTATGGAACTCTATTTAATTCGCTTCTACTTTGATCTTCTTTATCTTCATGATAAATCTTTAATAAACTCACGTAGAATAGGGGTGCATCTCCAAATGTGATGGAAGTTTCAAGCGATAGGCTAGCTTTCCAACCAGTTTCTCTACAATAAAAGGGCATTTGTATCGCCTCACAAGCCCCGTGTGAACCTTGGAAAATTGTCTCCCTTGATGGAGGATGAGTTTTACCATCAATCAGTCTTCTTCGAACTCCAAGTTTCTTCTCCTTTTGTCTGCCAATTTGTTCATTATTTTGGCGGCCTTGGCGAATTCACCCTTCTCTTTATTGACGAACAAATCCTTCATTTGCCTCATTAGCTCCTCCAATTTTGGAGGTTCCATGCGAAAAAGGAACGTTGTCGATGGTTTAGTACCTTCGACTAACTCTATTTTGTGGTTCACCTCTCTCTTAAGAGAGATCTTTTTTGATAATTTAGCGGGCATTTGTGACTTTTGGAGGTTTCTTCTCTTCGGACACAATTTTCTCATATTCTTTCAAGGTAACAAAGAATGTCGAGTGGGCCTTCTTCAACCCTTTTCAGAGTTGCATGGTGAAGAGCTGCATGGCTTCTATCTTTCCCTTTCTTTTTAAAGGTATCATGCAAGTATTGCCTTACTTTAGGATACACATAGTATTGGAAAAAGGGAGTAGGAATGCATTAACCTTGTCTAATAACTCTATGTCTAGGACCATTTTATAGTCGTTCATGTCAATGATGAAAAAATCCAGGAGACCAGCCCACTCCCCCAAGTTGACCTTTACATTACGAGCAACTCTATAAGTTGCACTTGGTGTCAAATTGATTGTTTTAAGCCACACCTACTCTTTAGTGTACCTTATCCCTAGTCTTCTTGCCTCCTTTTCCTTTAAGAAGTTGTCGTTGGCTCCCGTATCCAACAAAGCTTGAACCATGTGGTTTCTCATTTTTACTTCCACGAACAATCGTCCTTTCTTTGCGGACTTTGTCTCCTCAAACTTCGTTTTAACGACACTAATGAGGTGAAACGACCCCAATCGGGCCTCTTTATGAAGGGATTCTTGATTCTCCATCTATGCGGATAGTTTTTTCTTCATAGTGTGCTCTCTTGTTTTGTGTGGCCCCTCACAAAAGAAGTACTTTATCTAGGGTCTCTTTGCACTTTCTAGTTCTGATCTCCTCCTCCATTGGGCTTGGTAAACTTAAAGAAACCTTCTTTGTTGTAGAAATGGTCTCCACCATTCTACCCCTTGCCACTCCTATCGTGGGTCGATTTTGGTTTGTCTTGCCTTCTAATTCCAACAAGAGATTCATCCACAAAAATAGAGGTGTTTAGATCTTGAACACCACGTCGTTACAACTCTAGTTTTGCCCATATTTGTAGACCGTTAGTGAAGGAGAACATGGCTTCATCGTCCGAGTATCTAAGGATCTCAAGGAGAGTAGTGAAGAACTCCTTGATATACTCCTTGATGCCCCCTATGTGAGAGTCGTCGTAACTTAGCCCTTGCTTCTCAAATGAAATTTTCAGGATATAACTGGTTCTTGAGTTCCTTCTTAAACTCTCCCAAAGTATTGATAGAATATATACCTCTTTCTATGTCAATAATAATTTGCCTCCTTCACAACATTTTAGTGTCTTCTAGGTAGGTTGTGGCGGTATATATCTTTCTTACCTCTTCCACTAGGCCGAGTTCTTTGAATTACTAATCTAGACCCCATTAGAAGTTATTTATCTCTTTTGTGTTCCTCTCACCTAAATATGCTTTAGTCCTTGGAAACGTCTATCCTAGTCGGATTAAGGACTCCTATAGGCGCACGTCTGTACTCTTGTGCAATCACCTTCTTGAGTATCGACACTTCCTCTTCAGTGGCTTGTAACTTGAAGTTCATTCCCTCGAGCTTCTCGTTCAAGGTATTGATCTAAAAAAGGAGTGTCTACTATACGATTTGAGTTTGCTCTTCACATTTGGACAACTACTCATTCAAGGAACCTTGCATCTCTTCTTCGAGCTCGTTTCTCTCCTTCTCAATCTCACTGATGCGATCCTCTAGTTCCCTGAAGTTATATGTCTATTAGCCATGGTGAATTCTACCTTCTCCAAACTAGAAATAATGTTAGTGTTAGAACCTCTAGATCTCCCCCTTTCTTTAGTAGTTTTGGTTACTCCCGCTTGAACCTTGCAAGTGTTCTTAAGATCCTCTCCGATCTCGTGGGGAAGTTTCCCAATTTCATCCATGTCATTAGTAGTTGTACTTCCACGATCTCTTCGTCATTTTGCTTTGATACCAACTATCATGGTCCCAGTCGTTCCACCAACAATCCATGTGGTACTAGTTACGATGTTCGTGAGAATGAGTAACTGCTAAGCCTTACTTGAAACAACACTTTATGCTTTCTTCAATGGACACAAATACTCTAGAGAGAGAAAGTAAACTCTTCAATGGACACTTTAATGATCCACTAATCTAGGGAATGTCTTCCAGCTACCAATTAATGACACACTAATATATGACATGTCTTCCAACTACCAATTAATGATGCACTAATATAGGGAATGATTTCTAACGACCAATTAATGACATGCTAATTTGAAGAATGCCTTCATATTATCCTTAACCACCATCCTTCCAATGTTTCTAAAATATTCTTTGGGTTGGGCTTACTTAGACGAGTGAGCCTCCCCTTTGACTAGAAAGATTATAAAACCGTGACAATGTGCATGGGCTTTGTCGGCCCAACCTTAGATGCACGATCCCCTTTATCATATATATTTGTCCTCCTTTACCAAAGAAACAAAATATTCATTTATATAAAAGTTTTGTGGAGAAAGAAATTACTTAGGATATTATTTTTTTCTTCTAAATTTATCAACAATGTGAAACTTTTGTTCTATATTCAATTCAATTAGTTAGGGAATGAAATATTTATTTTGTACTCTTGAATTGTTAGAATTGTTTCATTCTTTATTAAATATGTTTGCTCTATTATAATATTAGGTATGTTATTTATTATACTCTACATGAAGTCGGTATTTGAGTGTATTGGTAATTCATTGAATCATGATCGGTCATTCATAGGAAAACTAAAATGTTATAAGGGCCAATAGTAAGAACCATCTTCAATACAAGTGAAACATACATTGAGAATAAATAATTGTGAATTTATGAATTAGAATAACTCTATTGTGGATCATATATAATATGTCACACATCATTTGTACCCACCTCTGATCTAGTTACAACAAAGAAAGTTGGAAGGCAAATAATCTTTGTTTCTCTTTTTAACTTATTCTTGATTAAGAATAAAAGAAAAACATGTTTTCCATTATTAAATATACAAAACAATCATTCTTAGAAAGAAAAAAGATTACACATCATCATCTTAAATTTCTTGTTAATTCTTGCATGTGACAACAATTTTGACTTGTTTGTATATCTCTCATCCCTAATAAGGGAACCATGACTGCAACATATATATTATTGGTTGTATATAACATATCGTTTTTCTTTAAAAAATAAAGACAGGATCCACAATTATGGGTTTCAACTTTTTTTAATATAGAATTACATATATTTTTAAGTATCTATCCAATGTTTCTATAAAAGCTGATGAAAAAATTACAATAAAGAAAACTATTACTGTAATAATTATATTTGGTTTTCACCTTGTATTAGATCAAGCATTCAACTCATTTTTTGAGCCATAAAAATAGTAGTGTACAAAGTTGCAAAGTATTTGTACACAAGACAGTTGTCCTAAAATAGATGTAAATCGCTTGATAATGAACTTGAGGATCAGAAAACATAATAAGAGAAACTTTGATTTTCATGTTTTCAACAACTATTGAGAAAATATAACATATAAAAGTAATGTATGGGATGGAATTCTATTTATGCAAAGTTGTTAAACTCCTTGTGCTTCTTGACATGTTTGATTCTAGTTAGACCAATTTTAAAAAGATTTAGAGTTCAACTTAGCTTCTTAAATGCATGGCCTCGAATTGGATCTCACTATATGTTGGACTTTCTTAAATGACATGAATCAATATCAATCTTTATTTAGTTATAAAAAGTACAGTAATGGTTGAAATCACCATGAGGACAATAATTACCTATATTAACACATATCGGTTCAACATCAATCTCATTTCATTGTTATATATGCAAACAATGAGAAACAGAAATCAAAAACAACTAATAAATGATTTATGATAAGCTTAATTAAACATAAAAGTATTGATTTACTAATGAATTATTGGTCCAAAAAAGTGATTACATTATGACAAAGTTTTTGTAGTATCAGATCTAATGCATAGAACTGGACAAAGATTCATAATGTATTTCAATGATCAATTATGACAAGTTTAACCAACAAACAACAAATTATGAATAGAAGTTTTAGAAAAACTTAATAATATAATTCAATGATACTTTTGAGCTAAAACAGTTTTATATCCTATAGATAGCTAATATAAAACATGAAAAAAATAACAGTACCACCTCCTCCTTCTATCAACTAACAATGCTTTTGTCTCTAGCGTCAACGACGTGAGCATACAATAGGGTTCATTTTATTAATGTTTATATTTAAAGTAGAGGGGAAATAATATAGTGTGGTTGTATAGTGATGATCAATTAAGAACTTGGGAAAAGTATATGGTAGATCAAATAGCCAAAATACTCAACAACGAACTATAATTATCTGTAATTTTCAGATGGATCTTTCACTTTCGATCAGCAAATAGACACAACAAACAACTTTCGATTTTCGACCAGCAAATAGATACAGAAGACTGTGAGTCTAAGAATTGATTGTCAACAAATTGAAAGTTGTTGGCCTTTATTGTCTTTTATGCAATTAGGGCTTATTTAATTATTCATTGTCTTGGGCCTATATATACAAGTAATTTAGAGTTTCTAGGCTAATTTACTCATTTATAAGAGTTGTTTATAGAGGTTGATATACATCACTTTTTTCAACGCTTTCTTTCTTGATAATTGTTCTCAGAATATCCGATAATCAGAACCACCATTTAGTATTAAAGTCTATCTGAAGAACATGTCGTCGACAAGATCAACCAAAGATGGGGCGACAATAAAGATCGGAAGTGAAGGGAACGTGACGCTCTCTTATCCATTACTCACGAAGAGTAACTACTCGGTGTGGTAAATGAAGATACGGATAAGCTTACAAGCACAAAGAGTGTGGGAAGTCATGATGCTCGACGAGGTCGACGAATGGAAGGATAAAATGTCTCTCGTCTCCATCTATCAAGCGCTCCCTGAGAATGTCCTTCGCATGGTGGCCGTGAAGGATTTTGGCAAACTAGCGTGTGAGACGTTAAAGACAATTCATGTTGGAGTGGAGAGAGTCAAGGAGGAAAAAGTGCTAACATTGAAGACACAATTTGAGGTGTTTCGCGTCAAGAATAGGGAATCGGTGGATGATTTCTCCATAAAATTGACATCAATACTTATATAAATCAAAATGTGGGAGAGATGAAAAAGATGCAGGGTTGTTTATCCGTTTGGCTCCATCGTGTCTAGAATTCGCTCGTTGGGATGAGTGGTAGAGGAGATCTCCATCATCAAGAAGTTCCTTAGAGTCGTACCACAAACATACATGTAGATCGTTACAACAATCGAGCAATTGGGTGATCTCAAGAATATGACTGTCGAGGAGATCGTCGGTCATCTCAAAGTACATAAGGAGAGACTTCACGGGTACGGAAACCAAGAGGAGGAACACGTATTGTTCATGCATGATGAATGGATATCACGAATGAAGAAAAATAGTGTTAGGATCTAGGTCGCGGCTGGAGGACCGGGGTTGGGCCGGTTAGCGCGTTTCACTCAAAGGGTGGTGATTAATCCTGTTAGAGATTAACACTGGGGTTTCAATACTACTCAAACTGTCACAAACCCTTGAACTAGGTTCAAGCGCGGAAGAGGTTTGTTTCAGGTTGAAGCAGGACACTTGTATGATAGGCAGAACCGGTTTTGGATGATATAGGTTTGAAAATTGATGGGTCGGTTTTTGTAACCTGGTGATTCGGTTTGGATAGAGTTAAGTAGATGAGAGCGGTGTAGGTAAGTTAGTACAGGTCGGTTAGAAAATGGAACCGGCAGAAAGTAGATGACAAGACAAATTTTATGGATGTTCGCAGATAAAAATCCTACGTCACCCCTTCCTCTCGAAACTGTGAGAAGAATATTCACTAAGGAATACATATACAATCCGATCGAGGCTTATTTTCTGCTCGATAACACCCTTACAATTTACACCGAAATTGTGAAATACACACTTCAACTTTAGTACTTAGGCTTTCTCTAGAGATATAACACACTGTTTTCACTTGTAAATTAAATGCTCGCTATATCGCTTGTGTCCCACATTTACTCTTCTTCAGCTGCTCCTTTTATAGGTGAAATATGCCAACGGTCATATTTCACTTCCTTGAATCTGATTGGCTGAGCAGAGATTCAGTGATTCAGACCTGGCGGTCATCTGTTCAGACCTGGCGGTCAACTCTACAGACTTTGCAGTCTGTTCTTCCGGTGTGTAAGACAAACCTGCTAGGTTTGTCTTTTACTCAATGTGGTAACTGTTGGTTAGACAGTTGTCTGTACTTGGAAGATTGCCTTTCTGATTTATCCTGAAGTGGAAAGATCCTGTAGGACTGTCTTCTGCAGCCTGCAGACTTTCCTCAGACTTGTATGAATATGGAAATGTTCAGTCTGTTCCTTTGGTATCATTCTCAACAGATACCTGAAGTATCTTCTTATGTTGGTCGGTCATTTGACTTAACCGAATGGCTTCCGGTGTGATTGGTTTAACCGGACAGCTTCCGGTTATTCCTTTGCCTTGTGGCTGATCGGCTGTCTGGTGTTTCCGGTTCTTAGTTCTGGCCAATCCTTTCTTTGTGCGGTCATATTTCGAATGTTCCTGGTCAGTTTACTGTCTTGACCGGTGAATCTTCTTAACCGGTTTATTTGTTTGACCGGTCTGGTTCCTTGTTCCTGCATGGAAGGTTTATTTATGTTAAGTTTTGTGAACCGGTCTAATTTTATCTAACAATTTCTCCCTTTTTGATTATTTTATTTAAAATTATCAAATCTATGTAAGTTTGCAAACGTAGGCCGGTTCTTTGTTTGACCGGATTTTTGAAATTGACTTGGGAGAATTTTTCGAAAAATTTGGAAAGATTTTGAGAAATTTTTTTGAAAGTTTATTATCTTTTATCTTATCAATTTCTCCATTTTTGATTATTTTATTTAAAATTATCAAAACCATATAGAGATGCAAGTATAGGCCGGTTTCAAAAATATCTTTATATATAGAGAAATAACTGAAAATATTATATAGACACTGAAATAAACATAGTTTAAGGAGAATGAGCCCCTATTCTGAGTCGGAGAAACTGAAGACGTCCATCATATCCTTGGTCGGCTTTTTCTTATCCGGTCTTGAGGATGAGCCTCCAGCTTGCGGTTGACCAACTGTGCTGATTGGAACCGTATCGGAGACTCGCTGTCTTATAGAACGCTGCTCTAGTTGCTCTTCATCTTCATCTTCGGTGTGAGTAGCCGGGTCCGGTTGATTTTCAATAACCGTTTCAGTGATCCTTTCCAGCAGCTCGGCTACTTGAGCCTTCTTTGATGTTTTCCTTTTCCGTTTTGCCAGAACCGAAGAGGAGGGGGCCGCCTTTTTCTTCTTGTGGGCATTTGCAAAGTCAGCGAGTCTTTGTCTTTCATTATTTAACCGCTCTGCATCCTCCGCAGCTTGAGTGGCTATGGACTTTGCCAGTCCCAGATACTTAGCCATTGTGAGTCGTTCGCGCTCGGCTATTTCCTCTTTAGATAGTCGCGGTGGCTCCTTTTCTCTCCGCGTTTCTTCATCTAGCGCATCTTGTACTTCCTTAGCTGCTCGGGCGTTGGCCTCTTCAATCGTTGTATCAGCATTGATCTTTGCATTTATCAGCTCATTGACTTGTTCGGTCAGCGCCTTAAAGTCGGCTTCAAGCTTGTTGTTGCGGTCTTCAAGGCCCGTATTCTTCTTTTCCAATTCTGAGACCCTGTCAAGTGTTGAGCCGACTAGGTCCTTAGTGACCTCTGTTAAGCGTTGCTCGGTTTTCCTTTCAAGCCGATCCAAGTCATCCTTTATCCCTGAGGTCTTATCTTCCAAGGCCTTGGTTTGTTGAAGAAGATTGTTGCGCAAAACCGTTTCGTCCCGGTAGTCAGCTTCGATGGCTGTGATCCGGTTCTCTGCCTTTACCTGATCATCCCTCGTCTTTTCGGCGAACCGGAGTGCCAGGCACACGGTTTTCTTGATTTTCTCCTGTAGCGGTTGAAACGTGGAGTCGGCAAACTCTTGAATAAGGGTCTTGACCCTTTCTTCTGTGACGCTTGGTTCAGAAACCCCAGGTTGTTCAGTTTCAAGTTGTCCGGTGAGATGAGTCCCCGTCCTTTCATCGGTTTCATTTGTAACCGGATCCGCCAGAGGAGGTGTTGCACTTCGGTTCTGACTGTTACTGGTCTCAGGAGCTGGTGAGTGCTGTTTTTCTCTCTTTCTGAACACCGCCTCAAGCCGATCAATTTCTTCAGCGAATTCTACTTTCGCTGTCTCAAGCTTTTCTAACACAAAGAGCTGCAGGTTAGCTATCGGTGTTCCCTCTACGTACCTGTCCTTAAGCTTCCGGATACGTACGGTTAGCTTTTGTAGCCGAGCGCGCGGTCTTACGATGGCGCATCGGTCCATGGCTTCGTGAAGAGTTTCGGCGTTTGTGAGGCTTAGAGCGGTTTCCTCTATCTCCTTCAGCCTACTGAAGCATTGTTCATCGGTTAGGCCCGGTAGCATGTACTTGAAGAGTTTGTCGCACCGGTACTCGTGTCATTCCCGGTATAATGCGCCAACCGCTTGAACTCTCAGTTCAACTTCCTCCAGGATTCGGCGCGCTATAATATCGGTCTTCTTCTGGTCGTCATCAGGAGTAGCCTCCTCCTCCTCACTGCTGTCTGCACCGGCCTCGGCGTTCTCAAGACTTGCGCCCGCACCGGTATTATCAGGACTTGTACCCGAATGTTCTTCTTCATTCGGTCCTTCTCTATCGGAAGGATGTTCATCGATTTTCTGTGACTCGGTTCGGTCAGACGTGGAAGCCGATTCTTCCTCATCCGAGAATACTATCTTCTCCTTGTCCTTGCTTCCGGACTTTTCTTTTGCTGGAGCCGGTTTCTTGGCGGCAGGTTTCTTCTTTCGGTCACCTGTGGAACCGGGGGCCGGCTGCTTCCTCTTTAGGAAATGTTTGGATCTTATTAACCTTCTTGATGGGATAATGACACCAGGACCGGTGTTGATGTGATAACGGAGCAAGATTTTTCCAAGAGGGATGGCGTATCCCCATGACCGTGCGGAGTCCGGATTCACCATGTCTTTCAAGTTGTGGAATATTTCTTTCGTCCAGTTGACTTTCGTACCTTCTATCAAACCGACTAGCATCTCGATCTTGGCCTTGGTGAGGCTGTTGTAATTTCCACCTCTCGCCTGAACCGACTTTGTGAAGATGTCACAAAGCGGTATGTACTCCGGTCGTAGTGTCGCTTTCTTACCGGATACTTTCACCGGTTCCTTGGTTGCTGAGAGAATCTGGCAGGCTGCCTCGAACGTTGTTGGTTCTAGATCCAACAAGGCATTGCGGCCACTTGATGGAAGGCGTAGGCTCTCCGCAACCGATTCTTCGGTTATCTCGAATTCAGTACCGCTAACAGTCGCGGTGATCCTGTCGCCAGATAGAGTTGCGGTGTTGAAGAATTCTTCAACCACTTCTCTGTATAGAATAAAGGGACCGCTGAGAAAATACTCAAGTCCGGCTTCGTTTACCCGTTTAATAACTTCCTTTGCTGCAGGCGTGCCCTTTTGTCGGATTTCCTCGAAATCCACCTGAATCATGTGTTTGAACAAAGCCGAGCCTCGACCCATCTTAGATGATTGAGAGGTTTTGAGAAGACAAGAGAATAGCCGCTGAGAGATTTTGAGAGCTTAGAGAGAGAATGCTGATTCGCGTAGGAGTGAAATGAAATACCCAAGGACTCCTTATATAGGCGCGGTTTGGAAACCCAACCGTCCCATCAAATATTTGGCGGGAGTTTTCCCTCCAAGCCGAAAAGGCGGCAATCTGTGGGCGGGAAGCCAAAAGGCGGTAATCCAAACGGCGGGAATTAATAGGCGGTAATCAAGAGGCGCCAATTCAATGGGCGGTAAACCAAGAGGTGGGAAGTTTGAGTGGGAGTTTTGGGCGGGAAATTTCCCTCCAAAATTTTCTATTTCGATTTTGATGACGCAGTCCCCTTTTGAAACCGTTTGACGCTGCGGTGTTTAACCGGAGAGTTTGGTTATCGAATTTTAACCGGTTATTTAAATAAGCAGAGTTTGGCAATCTTTTGAGTTTAAGCAGTTTTCTTTGAGACCGGATAAGAGCACGGTTATTTTGACAATGTTAACCGGTTACTTGGATATTCAGATTTTTAAGATGACCCGGTTATTTAGACTTAAAATAGAATTATATTGAAGGAACATTACAGAATAGAAACCGAAAAGTGGATCGGTGTGAAAATAGACATACATAAGATGAAAATATACAACTTATGTAATAACCACTTTAGAAAACCTTTCTTCCACCGCATCCATGTCAAGAATGTTCGAGGGAGATGGCGGTGTGCCCGGTCCAAATTCTGGCCGGTACTTGAGAATAAGCCGACTGATGTGAGGGGCATAACCGAGACTTTTCTTGGTTAGCACCATAGTTTTCAGGTTCTGAAAATGACGGTTGACCAATTGATGGCCGTATTGCTAACAATATGGGTCATCATGTTGTATGTGTTCTTGGAGTAACGCTGATTTGGAGATTGACAAATGATAGACCGGGTTACAATCTCAAGAAGGAGTTTGATGTGATGAGCGAGGTGGGTTTTTAACCCATAGTTTTCTACCGGAACATCGGTTCCAGAGAAGAACAGTGCGCGATCGGCTGCCGCACTCCCCACCTGGGATGGAAAGTCGGAGAACCCTTTTGTGGGCAAATTAAACATGTGGGCAAATTCGGCTTCATCCAGCCAGAAAGTGTGGTCTCTCACCGTGGAGACGATATAGTTACCTCTGATGCAAGCGCTTCTGAAGAACGTCTTGACATCCTCAATAAGTATGGGACCGGATTCTTCGAGAAAGGTTCGAAGACCGGTGTCAACAAGAGATTCAAACATAATTTCTTTTGTTTCTCCGTCCCAATGTTCCATACATGAATCGAAGTTGATGCTCAAGAAATTTCCTAGAGTTCTGCTCGGCATGATTCTAACTTTGCTACTAGAGAGAGATAGAGTTTAACATTTGAGATGTGTTAATTTGATTAGGAAAGGTCTCTTTATATAGATTCGGTTTTGGAGGGAAGATATTAGCATTGAATGTCAGTTTTGTCTCATTGGAGAGGAGAATCTTTATGTTTCCAATGTTCATTGGGAAGAGGCTGATTGCGGAGCTCGAGGTAGGTGTTAGTTGAAAAGTAACCAAGTTAGTTGGGTATTGATTACTTATGTAGTTGGGGGATAACTCATTAATTAAATATTCCTTTTTCATTAATGCACCAACACACTGGAAAGTAATCAAGGGAAATTGGGGATAACATAGATAAAGCCGAAGAGGGCATAGATAAAACCGAAGAAAACAAAGATAAAACCGAAATGATCATAGGGAGGTTGAACAAAGATACACTCGGTGCGTGCAGCATAATGACCGGGTGTAGGAAGGAGTAACTTAGTGACCGCTGGAGGTGACCGCACCGTTGGGGTTGTTGCGGCGGTTCCTTCTCTTCAAATCCTTCTCAAACCGCTCGTAGAACGAGTCGGTGACTTCCTTCATTAGCACTTGAGCTTGATTCAGACCTTCGCCCGGACAGGTCGGTACACCAAGCTCAAGAAGCAGACAGCTCAGTTGGGGAACGAGGTCGACTGTTCGAACACCAATCATCCATATTAGAACGTCGAACAGTACCCTTGACCAATTAACCGGTGTCCCGGTGGTTATGGCAGCCATCATGTTAAAGGATGCGGTACAGTAGGTATTTGTCACGTCTCTTCCTAAGATGCTTCGACCTATCACATCATTGAGGAGCTGATATTCAGCCCTCAATAGTGACTTTGTGCCATGGTCATCGACAGGTTGGTTAGACCGGGAAAAAGTTAGGGAGATCTAGGCCTTTAAATCGGCCGGAACGTTGAGATCTGTTAGTCCTTGCTTTGGCAGCCCAAAGCACCTCCCAAAGTCATTCTCCGTGAAATCGAATACTACACCGCCCACCTTGGACTGGATATGGGTATCAAAGTGCGGTGTGCCTTTGAAGACCCTTGCGTTGTACAGGAATTCTAGTACGGATTCAGGATAGATGACATACTTGTCATTCAGGAAGTATTGAACACATGTGTCCTCAAGGGATTTGATCATTTTTAACACATCATAGTGTTCAGTACTCTTTGCTGATTTGAAGTCTACTTGAAATATGTTTGAGAACTGAGACATTTTTGTCTTAGTGAGAGAATGAGTTATGACTTGTGATTGTTTTGATTAAGGTTTGTTTATGTTATATACTAGTGGAGAGAGAACCCTATTATCCAGGTATCACAGGTGACGCTATCTTTTATCCATAGGGTAAAGAGTTTTGCATAAAATAAGCATGTCTAGAGCCTAGGGTGTTGGTCATAGACCTGGACCATGAAAGATATCAGATCTTCACGTCTTTTAAGGTGCGACCATTTTACTTTGAAAATGAAATGTTTCAGAACAGATAAGTTTAAACACAGATAATTATTACACTTTTGTTTGAAGTTCAAATAGCCTAAGATAAACTATTTCCGAACCGGTTAGTTATCAGTCGTTCATCCCGATGCGGTTATTTGGTGCATGCACTAAATAACCGGTCGGTTTACTCTGTCTGATAGACCAGGCGGTTCTTCCATAGATACCAAGAAGATTTGAAGTCCAACAGTTTAGGAGGAACTACCGGTTTTGTCTGTCCGAACCGAATTCCCTTTTAAGCATCCTTAGGAAGGATCTGACTAATGTCGGTTAAACCGAGAGTAAGTCTGAATTGAGAGAACTTAGCTTCCTGTAGAGGCTTGGTGAAGATATTGGCTATTTGCTGATATGTTGATACGTATTCCAACCGGATATGCTTCAGCATGACATGTTCCCGAATGAAGTGGTGCCTTATGTCAATGTGCTTGGTTCTGGAGTGTAGAACCGGATTGTAGGTGATTGCTATGGCACTCGTGTTGTCACAGAAGATCGGAGACTTTTCGGCTATGACACCGAAATCCGTTAGTTGTTGTTGAATCCAAAGTAGTTGTGAAGAACAACTTCCGGCCGCCAGGTATTCAGCTTCTGCGGTTGATGTGGCCACCGATGTCTGTTTCTTGCTATGCCATGAAACAAGCCGGTCACCTAAGAATTGGCATGTTCCGTTGGTGCTTTTTCTATCGATCTTGCAACCTGCGTAGTCTGCATCTGAATAGCTCGTTAGGTTAAAGGATGAGTCCTTTGGATACCATAGGCCGACATCAGGTGTTCCCTTTAGATATTTCAAGATCCGCTTTGAGGCTGTGTAGTGGGATTGTTTTGGATTGGCTTGGAATCTTCCACACACCGACTGCAAATAGAATGTCCGGTCTACTCGCTGTCAGGTATAGCAGTGAACCGATGATGCCCCGGTAAGCGATCTGGTCTACCGATTGACCCTCATCATCTTTGTATAATTTAACCGATGAGCTCATTGGAGTAGCCGCTGAGGAGCATGTATCCATCCCAAACTTCTTTAGAAGCTCCTTGGTGTACTTGGGTCGGCTTATGAACGTTCCTTCTTCGAGTTGTTTAACATGAAGACCTAGGAAGAAGCTTAATTCTCCCATCATACTCATTTCAAACTTGTTAGTCATCAGGTTTGAAAATTTATCACATAACTTAGGATCGGTTGAACCGAAGATGATATCATCTACATAGATTTGAACAAGTAGGATATGTTCCTTCTTCTCAAATTTAAAAAGCGTTTTATCCACCGAACCGATGGTGAAGTCATGTTTTAACAAGAATACGGTTAGTGTGTCATACCAGGCTCTAGGTGCTTGCTTTAGACCGTATAAAGCTTTGTTTAGCCGGTATACATGGTTTGGAGATTCAGCGCTTTTGAAACCGGGTGGTTGTTCAACGTACACCTCTTCACGTAGGTCACCGTTCAAGAATGCACTTTTGACATCCATTTGGAAAACCTTAAAATTTTTGAAAGCAGCAAAGGCTAGAAAAATCCTAATAGCTTCAATCCTAGCTACAGGGGCAAATGATTCTTCAAAATCAATGCCTTCTTCCTGTTTGTAACTTTGTGCCACTAATCTGGCTTTGTTCCTTGTGACCAAACCGTCTTCATTGAGTTTATTTCTAAATACCCATCTCGTTCCTATGACCGGTTGATCTTTCGGTCTAGGGACTAGGTACCAGACTTTATTACTCTCAAACTGGTTTAGCTCTTCTTGCATTCCCAAGATCCAATCCGGATCTGACAATGCTTCATCTATTTTTTTCGGCTCAATCTGGGATATGAATGCGGAATTAAAGTATTCCTCCAGAAGTTGACGCCTAGTTCTAACAGGTTCTGAAGGGTCACCTATAATTTGCTCAGGAGGATGTTTAGTGTTCCTTTTGAAATTCGGTTCAGGGATGTCTACCAAATCACCGTTTACTTGATCAAGGCTAGACATGTCAGTAGGCTGAACAGGATTGTCAGACCGACCGACTTCCTCGGATTGGACCGAAGTGTCAGCTTCCTGTCGTGGGATAGCTTGATCCGTCTGGGTTTCATTATTACCCATTTGGTCATGGACAAACCGCCTGAAAACCGGAATTTCATCTTCACTATCAGAGTGGATATTGTTGTTTTCCAATCTGTTGTGTAGATCAAAGCATGATGCAGTATTACTTTCAACCGATTCATCGAAAACCACGTGAAGTGATTCCTCCATGGTTAAAGTTCTATTGTTGTACACTCTATATGCTTTACTCACTGCTGAGTAACCTAGCATGATCCTAGTATCGATTTTTGCATCAAAATCAGAAAGATATGTTTTACCATTTATATGAATGTAGCATTTATAACCGAAAATCTTAAGGTACTTAAGGTTGGGAACCCTGTTAAAATAAACTTCATACGGTGTTTTATTATGAAACTTGTTAATCAGAGACCGGTTTTGTGTATAACATGCAGTGTTGATAGTCTCAGTCCAAAATTTCTGAGCAATGCCCGAATCGGCTATCATGGACCATGCGGCTTCCTTGAGAGTCCGGTTTCTTCTCTCGGCTAGGCCATTTTGTTGAGGAGTCCTAGCACTAGACAACTCGTGTCTAATACCGGATTCATCAAGAAATGCGGTTAAAGTACTATTGGTAAATTCGGTACCTCTATCACTTCTAATACTATTAATGCGAGTTGATTTTTCATTTTACAAACGTTTAAGCAGTGTGATCAAATTTGATGCGGTTTCACGTTTGGATGGTAAGAATATTACCCATGTAAACCTAGAATAATCATCAATAACTACCATGGTGTAAAGCATACCTCCTAGGCTAATGACCTGAATCGGTCCAAATAAATCCATGTGAAGAAGATCTAAGCATCGACTAGATTGGATATTTCCTTTGCTTTTAAAGGTTGACTTAGTTTGTTTACCCATTTGTCATGCTGAACAAACCTTGTCCTTATTAAACACTATGTCAGGAATACCTTCAACTAGCTTTTTACCGTGAATGTAGTTTAAGGTTTTCATGTTTAGATGGTTTAGTCTCTTATGCCACAGCTAGGTTTGATCAGTCTTAGCTATCATGCATATAGGGTATTCTACCTTAGTTTTCCAGTCTACTTTGTAGATATTTCCTAACCTATTCCCGGTTAGTAGTATGATACCTTGATGGTTCTTAACTAAGCATGCATGTTTAAGAAATTCTACCGTGTATCCAGCATCACACATCTGACTAATGCTTAGCAGGTTAAAACGTAAGTTTTCAACTAGAAGTATGTTATCAATAGTTAAGTTACCATGGACAATCTTACCCTTGCCCACAGTTCTACCTTTTGAGTTGTCACCGAAAGTGATTAGTGCACCGGTTTCTATTCTGATGTCGGTTAGCAGGTTGTTGTTCCCGGTCATATGCCTGGAGCAACCACTATCCAAGTACCATTCAGAGTTTCCTAACCGTTTCTTTACGTCCTGCAAAATGTATATATTTACAACTATTTGGTACCCACATTCACTTGGGTCCACATGCGGTTAGTCCCTTGGGTATCCAAACCTTGACAAACCGGACAGCCTTCTTTGCTAAGGTTTTAACCGTTCTTTTGGCACTCAGTTTTTGATATCTCAGTTTTTCTACGAAAGTCTTAAATGAGGGTGTTTTGTGGTTTGTCCTATGCGGTTGTGGATTGGTTCTCCTATTTTTGAGCAGGTCGGCTTTTCTTTTCTCAGGGTCAAGCCATTTCTCAGAGGCAGTTGGACTAACATAGTTGTAGTTTAGTTTTTCTTCCGTATAATATGCGGTCAACTCTTCTACAGCAGTTAAGGAGCTTCTAATGAATTTTATAATGGGAATGTTACTCCTTGTAAACCTTACTTTCTCTACGGGTTTTTGGTCTTTGGATCTATCCTTTTTGTATCCTAAGCCGAACATGCAAAAATGATGTCTGTAATGACTACACATTTTCTTTACCATGTCACTAGATCTCTTATATGCGGCCATCTTATACTGGAGTCGGGCATTTTCTTCTTCGGTCAGTTCTCTAGCTGGTTCACTAGACTGTTCGGTCCTAATTGGTGGTTCAGGTTCTAATTCGGTTTCTATGCTAGGGATTTCATCAGGTTCTATGACCTCTGGTTCGGTTATAACGGGTACTTCTGGTTCTTTCGGAATGGGTACTATAGGATCGGTTCTAAAACTGAGTTGCTTAGGTAACATGACTAGTAGGTATTTATACTCTTCTACCATGTCATTCAATGCATTGTATAACTCATCTTTAGTAAATTCTTCACAAGGAGAGTCAAATACCTGTTCCTCATTTGCCATGAGGCATGTGAGTTCATCGTCGCTGTCACTGTGAGCCCATAAGCTTCCTCCATCATCGGCTATCAGTGCTTTCTGAACTTCACTCCCTTCACCGGTTTGTTGATAGTTGTTTCGGTTATTTTGGTAATCCGGTTTCCAGTCATTCCTCCTCGGTTTTCTGCATTCCCACTTAAAATGTCCCAAACAGTTACAGTTATAACACCTTACATTGGATTTATCGCCATAGTTGTAGTTTGTCGGTTGGCTTCTTTTCATGAACCTCCCAAACTTCTGTGCAAGCATTGCCATGGCATCCTCTGTGAACTGTTCAGCGGTTCTGACAGGTGCAGGTGCAAGTGCAGCCGGTTCTGTGGATGTGATCAGTGCTCTGGTTGATGTTGAGGCCGAGACTTCTTCTTCAGTCCTAGACCTCATTTCAAACTCATATGCCTTAAGATCTTCGAATACATCATGTAGCTTCATCTTGCTTAGGCCGTTTGATTCCCTCATTACCATTGTCTTTATGTCCCATGCACTTGGAAGAGATCTTAATGCTTTCATGATGACCTCCTTATTGTCATACCTCTTGCCAAGAGTTGCTAGCTCATATAACACACTAGTGAACCGGTCACTGTACTCTTTCATTGTTTCTCCCGGTTTCATCTTGATGCTTTCAAACTTCTGGGTAGCCACCATTACCTTGTTTTCCTTGGTTCTTTCATTTCCCTCAAATATCTGAATAACCGTGTCCCATGTCTCCTTTGCGGTTTTGCAGTCTCTGATCTTGCAATATGTGTTTCTGTCCACACTTTTGGAGATCCGGTTTCTAGCATGGTTATCCAGGTTATTTCTTCTCCTGTCTTCATCTGTCCATTCCTTTCTGTCTTTATCAATGATTATCGGTCCTTCGGCCAGAATGGATTCCATCTCATCATCCAAGGTGATTAAGTGTAGGTGCATGCGTGCCTTCTAGTTGGCAAAGTCATCACCTTCTAGCATTGGTGGCCTATCGAAAGACATGCTTGCTTGAGTATTGAAACTAACTGCTCTGATACTAATTGTTAGGATCTAGGTCGCGGCTGGAGGACCGGGGTTGGGCCGGTTAGCGCGTTTCACTCAAAGGGTGGTGATTAATCCTGTTAGAGATTAACACCGGGGTTTCAATACTACTCAAACTGTCACAAACCCTTGAACTAGATTCAAGCGCGGAAGAGGTTTGTTTCAGGTTGAAGCAGCACACTTGTATGATAGGCAGAACCGGTTTTGGATGATATAGGTTTGAAAATTGATGGGTCGGTTTTGTAACCTGGTGATTTGGTTTGGATAGAGTTAAGTAGATTAGAGCGGTGTAGGTAAGTTAGTATAGGTCGGTTAGAAAATGGAACCGACAGAAAGTAGATGACAAGACAAATTTTATGGATGTTCGGAGATAAAACTCCTACGTCACCCTTTCCTCTCGAAACCGCGAGAAGAATATTCACTAAGGAATACAAATACAATCCGATCGAGGCTTATTTTCTGCTCGATAACACCCTTACAATTTACACCGAAATTGTGAAATACACACTTCAACTTTAGCACTTAGGCTTTCTCTAGAGATAGAACACACTGTTTTCACTTGTAAATTAAATGCTCGCTATATCGCTTGTGTCCCACATTTACTCTTCTTCAGCTGCTCCTTTTATAGGTGAAATATGCCAACGGTCATATTTCACTTCCTTGAATCTGATTGGCTGAGCAGAGATTCAGTGATTCAGACCTGGTGGTCATCTGTTCAGACCTGGCGGTCAACTCTACAGACTTTACAGTCTGTTCTTCCGGTGTGTAAGACAAACCTGCTAGGTTTGTCTTTTACTCAATGTGGTAACTGTTGGTTAGACAGTTGTCTGTACTTGGAAGATTGCCTTTCTGATTTATCCTGAAGTGGAAAGATCCTGTAGGACTGTCTTCTGCAGCCTCCATACTTTCCTCAGACTTGTATGAATATGGAAGTGTTCAGTCTGTTCCTTTGGTATCATTCTCAACAGATACCCGAAGTATCTTCTTATGCTGGTCGGTCATTTGACTTAACCGAATGGCTTCCGGTGTGATTGGTTTAACCGGACAGCTTCCGGTTATTCCTTTGCCTTGTGGCTGATCGACTGTCTAGTGTTTCCGGTTCGTAGTTCTGGCCGATCCTTTCTTTGTGCGGTCATGTTTCGAATGTTCCTGGTCGGTTTACTGTCTTGACCGGTGAATCTTCTTAACCAGTTTATTTGTTTGACCGGTCCGGTTCCTTGTTCCTGCATGGAAGGTTTATTTATGTTATGTTTTGTGAACCGGTCTAATTTTATCTAACAAATAGATAAAGCAAATTTTTTTCTACATCATTGAGTTGTAGTGTCAACAGTGGAGATAACCGAGGTCATGGAAAATGGGAAGGTCAAGGGAGAGGTCGTGCAAAAAACTAACCTTGACAAGAAGAAACCAAGCTCCGCAAAGACAAGAGTATAGTGAAGTGTTACGCTTGTCAAAAATATAGTCACTACGCGTCTTAGTGCCCTAACAAAAGGTCTGAATGAGGCAAACCTCACTAGTTTCTATGACGAGGAACCAACATAATGTTTGTTGAGGTAGTGACGAATAATTTGCCCGAAGATGATGAGTAAAACCTCACTAGCTTCTATTTAGAGCAAGAATTAATATTTGTTGAGGGAGTGACAAATGTTTTTACTAGAGACGATGAGACAAACATTGAAGAGTTTGTGCAAGAACTGTCCAAGGAGGAACTAGATGTGGTGTTGCTCAATGTAGAGAAAGTCACGGAGAAACTCCTCGCAAGTGGCATTGAGTATAATCACATCGATGTGTGGTACCTTTAAAGTGAGCAAGCAACCATATGACGGGTCATCGAGGGAATCTCAATGAGCTCGATAAAAAGATCGCCATAAATGTGAAGTTCGAAGACAGAAGAAATGCAAACATGTTCCTGATCTAGCTTGCGGGAAAATCTATGAGAGAAAAGATGTTGTGTTCGAGGAGGAGAAGAAGTGGGAGTGGTGCAACGACAACAACAACCTCGTACAAAATTCTATGGAGTTAGGAATCCTACGATATGTCTATGAGGAGGAACCACTAGTCGAGATGGATCTTGATTAATTTTTGTTTCTCACCACCGACGAGCCAACAACATATCACGAGGCAGTAGTCGAAGAGCCATGTAATGATGCCATGAACAAAGAGCTTGAGTCTATCAGGAAGAACAAGACATGGGAGCTCACCGACTTACCACTCGGTCACAAGACCATTGAGTTAAAGTGGGTTTTCAAGTTAAAAAGAGACCGCCAAGGCAACATCCTCAAGCATACAATGAGATTGGTAGTGAAAGTCTATGTGTAGAAACAAGGCGTTGACTTTGAGGAGATCTTTGTACCAGTGGCAAAACTTGACACAGTTAGGCTAATTCTTGCCATCGCAGCTCACCGTGGATGAGATATTCACCACTTGGATGTCAAATCAGCATTTCTCAATGGTGACATCGAAAAAGAATTCTATATCGCTCAACCTAAAGGCTTTAGCATCAAGAATAAAGAGCACAAAATGTACAAGTTATACAAGACTCTCTATGGACTACGTCAAACACCAATGGTGTGGAACACTTGCCTCAACAAGAGAATGATGAGTCTCAACTTCGTGAAATGTTCTCAAGAGCAGGTTGTGTACACAAGAAACCACGGAGAAAAAGTACTCATTATTTGTGTATACGTCGACGACTTGATCGTGACAGGATCAAGTATTAAGGGTGTTGAGGATTTCAAAAAACAGATGATGAATGGGTTCGAGATGAGTGATCTCGGTCTACTTTCGTACTATCTTGGTATCGAGGTGGACTAGAAGAAATATAATATCGAGGTGAATCAAATAACTTATGCGAAGAAGATGTTGAAACAATTTGCAATGGAGGATTGTAACTCGAGCAAGTATCCAATGGCAATAAATTTGTAGCTCGGAATGGATGTGGAAAGAATCTTAGTGGAGCCGAAAGAGTATAGGCATATCATCGGGTGTCTCAAATACTTGTAGCACACTAGACCCGACATCTCTTATGTAGTTTGCATAGTGAGTCGATACATGGAGCATCCTACCACTTTACACCAACATACAGTAAAACACATTTTTCATTACGTGAAGGGAATGACAAGCTATGTGATTCAGTTAAGTAGAGGACGAGAAGTTGAAGAACTTGTTGGTTTTACTAACAACGACCTAACTGGTAACATAGATGATAGAAAAAGTACTAAAGGGATGGTGTTTTATCTCAACATGAATCTGTTCACCTAACAATCTTAGAAGTAGCAAACTGTTGCTTTATCTTCATATGAGGAGGAGTTTATGGAAGTTATTACAGCATCGTGCGGAGGACTTTGGCTGAGAAATTTGTTCAGATAGGTGCTTGGATGCGAGCGGAGGTCGGTAACCCTCTATGTAGACAACAAGTCAACAATAACATTAATGAAGAACTCGATGTTTTATGGACGCAACAAACACATCGACACTCGGTTTCACTTCATATGTGAATGCGTCGAGAACCGACAAATCGTTGTGGAGTTCGTATACACAAGAGAGTAACGTGCAGACATTCTCACCAAAGCACTAGCAAGAGTCAAATTCGAGAGATGCGAGAGCTGCTCGGCGTGAAAAATCTCGAACCAAATCAAGCTTACAGGGGAGATTGTGAGTCTAAGCATTGATTGTTAGTAAATTGAAAATTGTTGATTTTTATTGTCTTTTATGAAATTAGGGATTATTTAATTATTAATGGGCTTGTGCCTATATGTATAAGTAATTATAGACTAATTTACTCCTTTATAATGATTGTTTGTAAAGGTTGATATACAACACTTAAGACTTTTAAATTTTTTATTTTCAACAAATCTTATTGTCTTTCTCAGTCTTCCAACGTATTTTTCTTTATAATTGTTTTTAGAAAATTTGATAATCAGTATCAACAAATCACGAATCTGTAATTTGAGAATATGATAGTTTGTGATTTGAGAAAATAACAACAATTAGTCTGATTTTCTAGAACTCTTGTGTGAGTGCGCAAGAGAGATATGGAGAGGGAGAGATGAAACCATGGAGTGTCGAATGTTGAGAGAAAGAGATGAAACCATGGAGTGTCGAATGTTGAGAGATGGTCGTTGGCGGTTGGGTATAAGTTATTTGAGACTAGTTCGGTTTTAGGTTATCTGGTATTTATTTTTAAATAACATAAATTATTTAGAGTTATTTAAAAAAATATTTATGAATATATATATAATATATGACAGTATTTTTTTTTTAAAGCTTAGGAATATATATATATATATATATATATATATATATATATATATATATATATATAATAATAATAACATATTTTTTATAAATAAAATATATGATATTTATTGTCCCAAAATATTTCCAAGCTGGCGGAAGACGGGCTTCAAGTTGACATTGACAAAATTACATATATAATAGACTATTGATCTAACACGGGACTTTAAACTCGTTGCTATTTACCTATAATTAATCATTATTTTATTAGTTAATTAGTACTCTCTCAATATTTTTTGTTTGTGAAGTAGAACGGTAATGTAATTTTGTCATTAAATACCGTTGCTATTTCCCACGTTTTTACTAATGAGAAGTAATATCAAGTTGATACTATCAACCATTGCTAAGATATTTAGCACCACAAAGAAGTTTGAGATTTTTCATATCTCCTATCACAAAATTACATTTTAAATTTTACCCGGCTATTGCTATAATTAAAATTTTGTGATGGAAAATGATAACTAGGATATTTTCCAATGAGTTTGCTTCTGATATATATCCTATAATTTAGCAATAAATAAATTTGCATGAAAATAGTTACGACCATCTTTTCTTCTTTCATAAATATTTTGACATATCTAAGCAAATTTAAGACTAATCATATATAGGTTGCCGCTAATCTGACTTTTTAATTTTTGTAATGAATGCAATCACAATTTAGTATATTAATTAGGCTTAAATCCTTTTCATGATCCCACAAGCTTAAGGTGCATATTCATTTGAGCTTCCAAAACAAAGTGTCTTGTTTGGAGATCACTAAAAAAAATAAAAATATTTTTCTATAATAGATTGCAAAAGGACAACATTTAAGATAATTGGGTGAATTTGTCCGAACCTTGTTTGTTTACTATTCTCAGCATAAATTTTAATGGATATCAAATTTGAGATTTGATTATTAAAAAAATATCAATTATTGTATAAATCCAAATGTAATAAAAACAGGTCAATAGTTGATTCGTGATAAGTTTCAACATGTATTTTAGATTCCTTCTATTTGGTGATGAAAAACATTGCATGAATAATAATAAGGTTTGTGGATAAAAATTACACAAATATGAATATATATATATATATAATTATATTGTTAAACCTTGGAATTTAACTCTTTATCTAAAATTTAATATAATAAAATAGTCAAAATAGGACTTTTTTTTAACACCGTAAAAGAATTTCTTATCAAGAAAACTAAAAATAAACATCCATATAAGAAGTAAGCACTTGGAGACGACCGAACTAAGAAAAGGGGCGGAAATACTTATCTTTTATTAGTTTTTATTTTTATATATATATAATTATTTATATATAGACACTACAAAAATTGTCAAATCACAACTTACAGATACAATATTTTGTTTTTTAATGCAAATTTTGAAAATCTACATTACACATTCCAATAAAAATTTGAAATATTGCTAATCTTCTAACTATGTTTTCAACGAAAACGTAATTTTACGGAAAATAAAATCTGGAAAGAATTTAATTCAAAACATATTATTAGAAATAAAAAAATCTAATATTTTTTCTAAAATTATACTAATATATCTTTTCGACTAAACTAGTAATAAAAAAGCCATAGAATAATGTTGATAATAATACTAATATATATTCACGTTAGTGTTTGCAAAATTTTTTACAATAAAATTTATTTCTATGAACTATTGTAACAAATGTTATATAAATAAAACTGTGATTATTGCAAATTAAAGTTGCAAGTAACTGAAATAATATTGATAAGTAAACATGTAATAAACATTGCATTAACACAAATAAATAATATATTCGCAATTGATACTACAATTCTATTATAATATATTACTGTAAAACTGTATTACAATTTTATATAATAGTTTTGTAAATATTTTTCAAAATATTCGTAACAATATAGCATTAAATTATACATTAATAATTATATATAATCTCCTCGCAACCAATTCTGCAATAATATGAAATGTTATTATTGCAAACTACATTACATATATATTTATTAGTTTTGATAATTTCATTTGACATATTTGTAATATACCAATAATAAATTTTGCAATAAAAATTATATATAATCTCTTTGAAGAAGTTCTGCAATATATTATATTTAATAATTTAAAAAAAAAATTGTTAGTAATTTATTATCGGTAGGTTTTGTATTAAACATTATAAATAATCTCATAGCATTAAATTTTGCATTAAATTATATGAATTTTCAAATGAAACTTAATTTTCAAAATATTAATAAATATTCAATGCAAGATTAATTGTGAGGCTTAATAAATTCGACAAACCATATCTTTTTTTTTTCAATTTCAAACACCATCATTATTACTTCTTCATCATTTCATCTTCACCATCTCTTAAACAAAATACTTTCTTCAACCTGTTTCTCTCTCTAAACTATTTTTTTCTATATTTCATCATGGTTTTCACAAGATCGGTAAACAAACGTCTTCTTTCAAGCAAACCAAGATCATCCACTCCTATCTATGAAATAAGCTCCAAAGATAAGAATGAAATTGCACCTGAGAGAGCATCTACGGAGGTAGAAACTTTAAAAGCAGAGATTGCTGCATCTAAAACAATAATGGAAAACATAGAAGCTTAGATGATGGCCACAAATAAAGGTATATACAATATTCTTGTAGATATACGGAAAATCAATAGTACAACTATCAATGTTGTGAATGACACTACAAAAAGGTATGTCATATTTTTAGAATACTTTAATTTTTGTTAAAATATTAAAATTTTCAAGTTTCGATAGTACTAATTTTGTTGTTTATATTCATTAGATCAAAGAAGTTTTGTTGGTGGAAAAAAATCTGATTGAATACGTGTTGGTGCCATGGATACACAAAACTTAGAAAGCAATTTGGAAGGCAACATAAGGAGAATTATTTGATTTCTGAACTTTTACTTGTTGTCAATGATTTGTTTGAATATTTTGAACAATGATTTTTGGTGGTTTTGCTTTATGAATATTTTGAACAATGGTTTGGTTATTTTGTTTTATGAATGTTTTGGTTATGAATGGTTTGGTTATTATTGTTTATTTATGAATAGTTTTGGTTATGAATGATTTTTGGTTATATGAATATTTTTCCTTAACATTTTATGATTATGATTTTATATTTTTTGTTTACATAATTTTTGAAAAGATTAAGGTTATAGTTTATTCATATAGTTTAGTCTTTAAAAAATTATATTTTACATACATTTTTATAAACTTTGCACTTTTTTTAGGCATATTTTCCTAAGGAGTTATTGCGAATAATATTGTTGTTCAATGTTTAGTTCAATAACAATATGTTGAAATTATTTAAGAACTCTTACCCTATTTGAGAGTACAGTAAACTTTGCACTAAAATGTGTTGAACGTCCAATTGCTTTAAACCTTACAGTATTGATAATATGCTTATAGTTCAACGCCGAATTGTTTTAATTAGTGCAAAATAAATGACATTTATAGTAAATTTTTTTAAACTCTCTGTTATAATTCTCTTGTTTGAGAGTGCAATAAATTTTGCACTAAATTGTGTTCAACGCCGAATTATTTTCATTCTTATAATATGGATAATACGCCTTATTACGAAAACTAGTGCAAAATGAATGACATTTATAGTAAATATTTTTCAACTCTCTATTATATTTCACCTGTTTGATAGTGTAGTAAGATTTGCACTAAACTGTGTTCAACGCCGAATTGCTTTAATTTTTGCACTAATGATAATGCACATTATTGCGAAAACTAGTGCAGAATGAATGATATTTTTAGTAAATATTTTTCAACTTACTTTTCTAATTCTCTTGTTTGAGAGTACAGTAAATTTTGCACTAAACTGTTTTCAACGTCGAATTGTTTTAAACCTTACAATATTGAAAATCCGCTTTATTGCGAAAACTAGTGCAGAACGAATGACATTTATAGTAAATATTTTTCAATTGTATGTTATAATTCCCCTATTTGAGAGTGTAGTAAATTTTGTACTAAACCGTGTTCAACGCAGGATTGCTTTAACGTTTGCAGTATGGATATAATATAATATTGCAAAACCTGTTGCAGATATCTATTAAAGTAAATATAATGTCTCTATCTTCTATCTTCTATCTTCTATCTTCATAATTTATATATATAAGTAGATATTACTCTCATTTTAATTATATTTTTAATAGATTTCAATGTTAAAAATATGTAAGTAGTAACATAAGTTATAAGAATCTTTAAATATTATTTGATGATCTATTTAACCAAAGAATTGTAATTATTATTAAAAAATAGTTATTTAGTAGTTTAATACTTTAATAGTTAATGTTAAATGATGATAGAAACATGAGAAACAATGTGTACAGGTTGAAGAATGATGATGGTGAATATGTTCAGGGTCAAAAGGGTGTCCAAGATCTGGCTATTGATTTCTATAAACAACTTATGGGTACAAGAAAGCAGCATCAAAGTCACCTAAATACCTTGTATCAAATTATTGATAGGAAAATCTCCGCAGAAGATAGTCGCGAGTTGATAAGGGTGGTCACGAAGGTTGAGGTTAAAGAAGCTCTGTTTAGTATTGATGGGAATAAAAGCTCGGGTCTTGATGGGTTTAATGCACAGTTCTTCAAAGATAATTGGTCGGTTGTGGGTAAAGATGTTACTGATAGAGTTCTAGAGTTTTTCAAGAATAGAAAGATGTTAAAGCAATGGCTGATTGAAAAGGTAAAAAACACGATATCTGGTTGGGCAGCAAAAAAAACTTTCTTATGCAGGGAGGATCGAACTTATCAAAACCGTGGTTATGGACATAATTGGCTATTGGGCACAGCAAATGGTCATTCCGAAGAAGGTAATGAAGGAACTCGACACGCTGATGAGAAACTTTATCTGGGGTAGTAGTGGAAGAGGAAGAAAGAAAGTCAAATGGACCGCTCTCTGCAAACCGAAGGACGAGGGAGGCATCGACTTGAAGAACTGTATTGAGTGGAACAAGGCTCTAACCTTCAAGCATCTGTGGGCTTTGGAGCCCAATCAGGAGTCACTATGGATCAAATGGGTGCATACGAGGTTTATGAAACACGAAACCAGCCTCTGGACCTGCAAAATTCACGAAGGTATGAGCTGGTCTCTAAAAAAGATTCTTAAACTAAGAAGCGATATTGCAAATCTTTATGACATCCGACTAGGGGACGGGAAATGCACTCTATTTTGGCATGACCCTTGGTTTGAAAACCAGCCTATCATCGACAAGGAGGAGTTTCAAAATACTCGTATCAGAAGGGACTATGCAAAAGCGAAAATCAGAGACATCAAAGACGGGAATTGGAACTTGCTCTTGAGAAGAATTCCAGAAGGAAAGAGAATACTTGATCATATAAGTAACATACAACTACACGACAGACCGGATATTCATGAATGGAAAGCTGAGGACAATGGGAAGCTGGTATTGAAGAAAATATGGGAGGTAATCCGGGAAAAAGCGCAGAAAGTAGAATGGGCTCCTCTTGTATGGTCAACGCAGATTATCCCTCGACACCAATTCATTCTATAGCTCGCCTTCTGGGAAAGACTCAGTAATCGTGATCGTATCAGTAAGTATATGAGCATCCCAGACGCGAGCTGTCTTCTATGCATAGGAAATGAAGAAACCATAGATCACCTATTCGGGAGCTGCTGTATTGCTTCGGAGCTTTGGGACAGATTCTATAAAAGCCTAGAGCTGACCAGTTTCCCGAGCGAATGGAATGAAATCAAAGAAGCAGCACTACTCAAAGTCAGGGGAAATAGATTTGCAACAAGCGTGTTCAAGTGTGGCTTTGGAGCAGTGGTGTATAACATTTGGCAAGAACGGAATGCAAGGGTATATGACAGAACCCGCAGGAGCATTGACGAGTTATGGAAAGATATTGTATCGGATTGCAGCGCCCTCGCGGAAACGTGGAGAAGAATTCCAAGCACGGAGCAGAACTGGAATATCTGCAGGAACTGGAATTTACCGTTTTTTAAACTCACTAGAATTGAAAACATTGTAAACAAATAATTCATTTACGTTTTTAGCTTTTTAGCTTTTATTCAGAATGTTACGACTTCAAAATCATTCTAGGTCTGTCTAGAATGATCTCTTAAACTCGTGGTTTTTTTCCCGTTTTGGGGAATTTTTAATGAAATGACGCCAAGTCGTTTTTCCAAAAAAAAATGATGATATAGGATAGAAGAAATAATAAGAATAAATAAATTTGAAATTAAGTAATGAATGTTAAATATTGTATTTTAATTATTTAATTAGACAAGTATCTGAAAAAAAAATTAATAAATTAAAACATCAACTTATATTACTTAAATTATTTGTACTTACCCCTATATAGCTATATAATATGTTTAGTGGGCCTACATGATTTCAGCCTTTAGGATTCATTTTTATTTAATTAGATCCATAAAGAATTAGGTTAAAAATAAAATTAAGAATTTTTTTTTCATTCAAATAAAGTAATTAATCAAAAAGACAAAAATAAAACAAAAAAATAAATATAAAGACACAAGAAGCACATGGGAATTACCTGAAAACATGACAACAAAAGATGAACAAATACATTAAAGATAAATAACACCAAATAAGCATTTTGAATTGTCCACACGTTAACCCTACCCATAATATTTTAAAATGTCAACGATGAACACCACTTCCCTCTAAAACAAAGTGAACGTGCATAAACTAACAATTAAAATAGGATAATCCAAACATGAACCAAATACATCAATATTAAATACAAATACAAATAATCAAAAATACCCTCATCACATCAATGTGAACAATAACATCAAAATACAATATATCAAGTACAATAACAACACATATTTTATTAGTAAATATCATTCACAATTACATCGAAAACATTGAAGTACTAATCAACTCTTTTTATTCACAAGTTTTCTAATCCACGGGAGAGATTTATTTAATTTTTTCGCACTTTATTATGATTTTGGTGATTATTAATATTTGTGATCTTTTTAATTAAGTTTGAATAATATAACTTATGATAAATTATGTATAGCTTAAACTATACCATATTATTTTTTATGGGTTTTCACTATTTATTACAATCTCGTTATTTTATATATTTCAAAATAAGTAAATACCATTCACTAGAATTAGTAATTCACTTACTTATAGAACACAAATAAAGTTGTTTGGTAAGATTAGTGTGTATTATATTATATTTCAAATAAATACTTGCAATTTAACTAATATATCAAAATGGACTCCAACCATTTTAAGTTTAATGTTTCTTATTAAGAAAATTTATGTTAAAAATATATATATTCCAGGAATGTCTAGAACATATGCATTGATGAAGAATTAGATTGAAGTAGTTGAAGAGAAAAGAATCATTGATAATCTTTATTTATGTATACTATATTACTTGTAAGTATTGAAATCAATTTTCTCAATTCAAATATAAGATCTAACTGTTAGAAAAATCAAGATAGTTAATTTATTAAATTAAAATTAACTATCCAAAGAACTTAATCAATTCTTAACTATATGTGCAGGAACAACTTCAACCGAATCGGCTATATCCGTCAACCAGACCAGCCAAACCGAAATGCTCAACTTGACTTATCATCTCGGTTAAACAGAATCGGCTCAATCATCACATCTGCAGTAACCCGGATCGGCTTAACCTCAAATTCAGCTAGAGTTGAAAACCTATAATATTCGGCTAACTCAACGTATTAAAGATCCTAAAGCCAATAGGAAGATCACTCAAAGATATGGAAAATATGAAGATGACGTAATGAATATTCCTTGAGAATATGCAGAAGAAGGATCTGAAATAAGGCATCCAACAATCTAATGATTACAGATTTTATCCAAGTCCATAAGCAACCTTCACGGGATAGACGGCCGCCTAATGCATGTTTTCCATGTGTACAAAAGGCAAAGCATGCACGCTACCTACTCTGACTAGCTCGACTACCTATGACCAACCAACTCAAGAGAGAGAAATATGACCATTGTCATATTTCCTATATAAAAGGAAGCCAAAGCATTGAAAAAACACACATGCGCGTTACCAACCTGATTTTCACCTGATCAAACCTGAAAAGTATCTGATCTGAAATATACGGAATCTATACAACTCTCTTGATCAAAATGAAACAGTTCTAAACATTAAACATTCTATTGTAAAAGTTTATTACATTACTGCGTGAGTGTTGTAAAGTGAACGACGAACATTAAATAAGACTCGATCGTATTGTATTGTTGAATATTCTATTAGTGAATATCCTTCTCACTATTTGATAAGAAGGGGTGACGTATGAGAGTTTGCTCCGAACATCCATAAAAATTTGTATTTTGTGTTCTTCATTTACTTTTTGTCACTAAACTAACCGAATCGGCTTTCTCCCTCTCCAACCGAACCGAATCACTACATATACTTATTCCCACCAAACCGATTTTACTTCACTTCAACCGATTTCTCCATACTACCTTCTTTAACCGAATTGTGTACGTTTACTTTAGGTTGAAACAGACATTTCCGCCTTTCAACTCGGTTTAAGAGTCTGTGACAACCTGCGTAGTGTTAAGAACGGTTTTAATCTCTAACCGGATTAGTGCCATTTGATGTGTGTTTATTGTAAAGCGGTCTCTTTTAGCTAGACCTCGGTCCACTATCGGCGATCCCGATCCTAACACTAACACACTAAGATAATTTAAGTAGCATGGTTCTTAAATGATAAAATTACTGAATCGATTCTCACTTAGAACACCATAAATTGAATTGAAGTGAATGATTGTTGGGTTAGAATATGATCTCTATTGATTTCATCTCTTAATTTATTGACCTAAAATTGTGATCATTTTGCAATTTCATATAATTCAAAGACTTTTACTTTAATTCTAGTGTCAGATTTACAAACTTCTATATCATTTTTATCCACTTTTGAGCTTCACATAATATCATGATCAATTCATCATTCAATCATATCCCAAGGTATATATAGTTCTAACTTTTAGATAAATATTGAAATCAATTCTATTAATTCTTCAAATTGACAGTTTCATAGCTTGCATCAATTTGATCATCAAATCATTCAAACTCAATCAATTTAATTTGTTTTAAGAGATAAAACCACAAATTAACATCCAAGAAAAACAAAAGAAATGTATCTTGGATCCATTTTCCTCAATTTCCTTTATACAAATTAGAAGAACCCATCTCAATATGATAGAGAAGATCCAAAGTGAAACATAAATTTTTAAAAAATATCGATCCTTTTATGTTGATGACAATTCTCTCATCCCTAGGAAAGGAACACAATTGGCTTTACGACAAACATCAATTTCTATTAATGAAACATCTTTTTTGAACATTCAATTTTATTTTGTTAAATGTTATTTTGTTTAGAAAAAATAAACATAAGATAAGATTCTACACTATTTTTAATTTCATGCTTTGTTCTTAAGCCACAATTCAACCTACAATAATATTGATACTCTAATTTACATACAACTTTATTTGGATATTCAATTAGTGTATTCTTAGTCTAAAATATTCTTAAATTCATTTAATAAATTAGATATATCTACTTATATATATAAATTAAGTTTTGTTGTTTGCGAATAAGAAGAATTAATTACTAAAAATTACATTGAATCTGTATTAAAAACAACATTGTCCATCAATATGCAGTTCAACACTAAATGAAAATTAATGCATTGATAGTTGCTATCTAAATAAGCATTTGTTATCCGAGAACTGAAAAATAATTACTAAATATGTCATTGGATCTGCATTAAAATGGCATTGGCCTTCAATATATATTATTGTCAAAACAATTGCAGTTCAGCGCTAAATGAAAATTAATGCATTGATAGCTGCTATCTAAATATGCATTTCTTACCCGAGAACTGGAAAATAATTACCAAATATTCCATTGGATCTGAATTAAAAACGACATTGGCCTTCAATATATATTATTGCTAAAACTATTGCAGTTCAGCGCTATATTCTACTTTAATGCATAGGTAGTTACAGAACTCTTAAGTCCAAAATTAATTCGCAATATGTATTTTTTAATGCAAAAATTATTGCAGTTACCTTCAGTCGAAATTTTTTAATATACCATGTAAAAATTTTATTTGCGCCAAAATTCCCTCTCAAACGCAACACTTAACCGATTACCTTCATTTATCCCATTTACTTCTTTCTCTCCAAACCCTCTCCTCCCATTGCCGCCCACATCCTAAACCCTAGCCTCCCCAAATCCTAGCCAAACCCCGTCGTCGATTCTCTAATACATCACCGCCTAAATCGCCAACTCTCCAAAACCTGCCAAACCCTAATGTAAAACCCCGATTATCTAATACCGATTCTTTAATACCCCGTCGCCTCCCCGCCAACATATTCGCTTTTGTAGAAGACAACGAATCTATTTGAAGACAACAAATATATTTTCTATTTGTAGAAGACAGATTCGCCTCCTTCTTCACGGTAACTGTTCTTCTCATTCTTCTCTATTTGATTTCTCCTCATTCTATTTGTACAAGACAGATTTGCCTCCTTGTTTACGATAACTATTCGCCTCATTCTACCTAATGGGTTGTTGTTCTTATTAATCAATAGATCAGCGGAATAACTTCTAGAGTAATATTTGTGTTCATCTTGAAGTTGAATAATTGTAAACCACAAAGTAAGTTCTTCATATATATATGATGCCTCTGTTTGAACTTTTGTTGTAAACCAATTGTGTTTTTCTTGAAATAAGTTCTTCATATATATGATGCCTCTATAAGTAAGTTCTTGAAGTCGAATTTTGATAATTGTGTTTTTCTCTACTGCATTATGAACTCTACTAATATGATGCCTTTGTTTAAACTATAACTATAAACCAATTCCTAGATTGCTAAATATTATGATATATATGCTTTTTATGATTTACATGCTACAATTCATATATTATGATTTATATGCTGCAATTCATATATTATGATTTATATGATGTTTATGATTTATATGCTCCACAAGAACTCATTTATATGATTTGTATACTGTTTATATTACTTTAGGTGATGATTGTCATATTACTGTATTATCTTCAAGTTTATATTATTGTTTTTATATTACTGTATTTTTTTCATCTAATTGTAATTGTTGAGATCATTCTTTTGGCAATATAATTTCAAATAACTGTTATATCCTTAGTGAATTTTCTTGCCTAATATTTAATGTAATATGCTGAAGATTGATAATTTTCTTTATAAGAGATCTATTATGCTTATAGCTAATATGATGCTCTTAGGTGATTTGTTTGTGTTGATATTTCAAATCTAATATGATGCTTATAGCTAATATGATGCTTTTATTCGATTTGTTTGTGTTGACATGTTAGTTAGTATAGAATTATGTTATAGTTTAGGGTTGTTTGAATATCTTTTTTAACTTCTAAAACTATAGTTTCTTCAACTTTGAGATCCAATGTTTGAGTTCTAATTGGTTTTGTATTTCATATTGGTTGAACAGAGTATTTTACAATATGAGTATACAATCTCAAAGATAGAGGGATCTAAGTGAATCTGAATATACAAAATCTAACGAGGTATGATTTGGTTGATAGAGTTATAGTTTGATTAATAATTTTATTTATGTCTTTACAAAGTTTATTACTTATGGTAGGATGTACGTGAATATGAAATTAGCGATAGAAGAACAAAAAAGGACAAAAAGGTTCCGAAGACAAAAGCTTATATTTAGTAAGTTTCAAGTAATTAAGTTTTATGTTCAATATATGAGTTCTTTTAATGTTGTAAAGTGATTTAAATTTATGCTTATGTTTTCAAATGGTTTAGTTTTATGACCAATTTATGAGTTGTATAATATTGTCAAATGCTATTGGAGAATGCACAATGATGGGTGTGATGAGTTTTGGGCTTAAAAGCTATAAGAAAATTAAAATTGTATATTGTTCAATATATAAACTACTTAGTCAATCTAATTGTTCATTTTGTTGAATTGATACAGGTTTGCAGAAATGGCTAGTGTGCTTCCTGCTCGTGAGGAAAGAAAGAAGAGCGGCAAAGTTGGAGAATGGGTGGATTGAAGCTAGCATTATTAGGAGCTATTTGGAAATGCCATTTTGTGTAAAATTTGGCATGTTTTTGTTAATATTTTTGGCCATATTTATGGAACATGCATAAGTAGAAGTAGTTGATGAATTTAATTTGCAAATGTGTTTTGCAAATTTGAATTCAATTGAATTACAATATTTATTTTTTAAATAATGCGCTAAAGGTTGCCAAAATTATGCAAATTTATTGCAAAATTTTAAAATATATTATTTAGAATTATGCAAATCGTGCATTACAAATAATGCAAATGAAGTTGTATCGATTATTGTTAATATTAATGCAAAGTTGTGAATAAGGCAATTGTAGGAATAATTGCAGTTTTATCAATAATATAATTGTACCTGTGATAATGCAAAGAAAGTTACAAATATATATAATGCAAAAGATAATGCTATAATATACAAAAATATAATTTGGGTAATATAAATAGAATTTCAAACGAAATAATGCAAATCAAATTGCACATATATTTGTAATTGATTATGCAAATTATAAATATAGATATTGCAAAGATTATTGCAGTAAAAAAAATTAATATTATTACAAAGAGTATTGTGTAACATAATTTTATAACCTATTTCAGTTTCATTGAATTTACTTTTTCATATAAAATGTGTAGATATTGGAGTATTTATTGAATATACTTTTATAGAAAGATGAAAATTTTATTGCTTTATTTTCATATATTTGTTATATTAGTTATTGTGAAACATATTACAGTTACTAATTTTTATGTTAGTGGAGTTTTTGTTGAATATATTTTTATTGGAATTTCTATTGTAAAACATTAAACTTAATAATAAAACATATATCACAAATCATATGGTAAATATACTTTAACCATGGTTAGTTACAGTTACAGAAAAAATGATTTTTCTGCAAAATCTCTATATTTTGTGAAAATTTTGTTGAAACAGTTAGTATAACACCAATGCAAATTTGCAACTAGAGATTTGCAATGTTTTTCGGTAATTGCCAATGTGGTTGTGAAATTCCGAAATAATGTTAAGACAAATGCTAAAGACCGTTTTTAATACAAAGATAGTTGCGGGACACCTGTTGCAAATGAGCAGTTTTTTTTTGTAGTGAGAGATATAGTTTAACAACTATTAAGATTATATAATAATTAAAATATGGTTAAAAATATGTCATACTCATGTATAAAAAGGAAAAAAAAACATCAGAAAGAAGCACTTGAAGACTAACTAAGTAAGAAAAGGAGACGGAGATCCTTATTATATATATATATATATATATATATATATATATATATATATATATATATATATATATATATATATATATATATATATATATATATATATATATATATATATATATATAATTATTTATAGAGGTATGGTTTAACAACTATTAAGATTACATAATAATTAAAATATTGTTAAAAATATATAATAATTTTATTATTATTAAAATTATAATTATTTTTAATATTAAAATATTTTAAATAAAAAGCATGTCATACTCATATATGTATTTTAAATATTTTATTTATTTATTTTACATAATATAAGAATAATAATTAATATTTATATATTTATTAATTTTTATTAATTACGAGTACAATTTAATTCATATATAATTCAAATATATATATATATATATATATATATATATTAAATGTATGAATAATTTTTTATTTTTTAAATAGTAAATTAATTTTATTTATGTTTTTAATAGATATATATTAAACTAAATTTATTTAAAAATATTTATACATAAATAGTAAATAAATTATTTATTAATTTAATATATATATATATATATATATTATCAAATAAAAATTGTACGTAATTAATAAAAAAAGTAAGAAGTAATAAATATATATAAATATTAATAAATAAATTATAAATGTAAAATAAATAAATACTAAAAATATACTATTTATTATAAGTGTTCTCTCTTGTGATCCGACACGAAATTATTGTTGTTCTCAAAATGTTTTAATTTGAAATTTTATACCACAAGCCCAAAATATGGAATAGGTGAAACCACATAATATTTATGTGTACTTTTCTCAAAATAAATTATAATAAATACTTATTAAACAAATTTTCTTTTTTTAAAAGCAATAAAAGTTTCAAATAACCCAGCATTATAAAACAAGTTAGTACTTCATTTTACATTTATGGATTTAAGACTTATTAATCTTAAATCACTTCTAGATGTTAGTTTACATAAAAAGGTTGATATCAGGATTGAAACATAGTTTTCTCACAATTTTTGTCATCATTGATGAAAATTTAATTTTCTCAATCCTATAATGTTTAAATTTATCAACAACCTTAGTTTGTGTTTGACATGGGTATAATAATGTTGAAATAGTATAAGTTATTCAAATAATATTTATTTTTTTAATATAAGAATCTAGCATTACCCCTACCAATATGATTGCTACCTTAATGATAATGGAATTGTAATATTTTATCTTTGATGAACTATCTTAGTGAATAAATAAATAATATTTATATAAGTTAGTTATTATGTTTTTAGTACTGATAAAAAAAAATTATTCATATTATATATATAATGATGATTAATTTAAACTTGCAGAGATAAACTTGGGTATAATTTATATATATATATATATATATATATATATATATTTTGCCAGTTCATACCCAATAAAAAAAATGATGTAGGTAAGTTATAAACTTATAACTTATATACTTTAGGTAGAACACTTTAACCATTTAAGCTATGATATGATCGACTTTATCAATAGAGACGGGGTCTGGCGATTGATGAAAGCTTATGAAAAACGGTTTGAAAGAAATCTTGTTAGGGATTTAATTCGATTTTTATTCTACGCAAACACTTGAAACAGAATAAAGGCGGAATTGTTTATTTAGATTTGAAGCTCAAGATGAAGAATGTGAAGATGACAGAAATGAAAAGACACAACAGTTTGTTTATGGATGTTCGGAGCAAACTTTTCTACGTCACCCCTTCTTCCAACCACCGGAAGGATTCACTATAATATGATTCGAATCAAAATACAGTTTGCACACACTTAACTCACTGTTGAACAGAACACCCTCTGTTCAATTTACAAGATGAAGAATATCACTCACCTAAAGGTGTTTTTGATTCTAGCTCTTTCTTGATTCACACACAGTACAATCAGGAAAGTAGCTTACGGCTTGAATATTCAAAGGATTGATTACACATTAGTTCTAGCAAGATGATCGACTTCTTTCTCTCTCTATAATTCCGTTCAGCCTCATATCCGTTGTCCTTTAGAATCTTTAAATATGCACAGGTACCAACGGTCGAATCTTTAGAATGAAATGTGGCACTCTTCCATTGGAACGCCTCCATAGTACACAGTAGGTTCTGAGCGCAAGGATCGTGGCCGTACTCCATCTGGTAGTGCGCCGAATATTCTTCAGGGATGTACCTGCAAAACAAATAGTGTGAAGGATATTCTCTTACGTGGCATTCGTTGGTTGGTTGCGTCTAGCTATCGTACTGATCTTCACTAGAAAGTGGAGCAGGAGTAGCGTACAACTATAACACGTGGGTAAGCGGGGGTTAGCTTCAAGTAGACTGCTTAAGCATAGCACTAGACGTATTTCAGTTAGACGATCTCGTCTAATGAAATCAAACGTCCCCGTCTAAGAGCAGAATCCATTAGACCACCTGGTCTAATGGGATTAGAATTACGTCCAATTATAATCACTTCAGACTAATTTGAAGGAGTTAGACTACACGTCTAACTTTCACAAACCATTAGACTGCACGTCTAACTCCACGAGTTAGACTGCACGTCTAATTTCGGTTCTACTTCAGACTTGTCTGAAGGAGTTAGACTACACGTCTAACTTTCACAAACCATTAGACTACACGTCTAACTCCACGAGTTAGACTGCACGTCTAATTCTGGTTCTACTTCAGACTTGTCTGAAGGAGTTAGACTACACGTCTAACTTTCCCTTTCTATTAGACTGCACGTCGAACTCTACGAGTTAAACTGCACGTCTAATTCCGTTCCACTTCAGACTAATCTGAAGGAGTTATACTCCACGTCTAACTTTCACAATCTATTAGACTTGCACGTTTAATTCCGAATATATTAGACTGCACGTCTAACTTCACTGAGTTAGACTGCACGTCTAATTTCGATTTCCATTAGACTGCACGTCTAATTTCGAATTCATTAGACTGCACGTTTAACTTAACGAGTTAAACTGCACGTCTAATTCCGAATTAATTAGACTGCATGTCTAACTCTACGAGTTAGACTGCACGTCTAATTTCATGCATCTAATACCAAATCGGTCTAATGAACCTCATTAGAACCGAGTCTTATGAAATCTGATTTCGATACACCTGCATTAAAATGCATAAATCATTTCATCATCAAAATCCCAATAGTCAAACTATTTCAACACTTAGTCAAAATAATTTGAACCAACAATTTCCCCTTTTTTGATTATCATATTGAAATCCTGCATAGATAACAGATTAGCTTATCCATCATACAAATTTAAATAAACCCATGTTTACATGCAAATATAGCATTCAGAATATCAAATTCATACACACCCAATTATGAGTGTTTTCAGAAAAAACACACAAAATATTGTTCCAAAAATAATCAAAATAAGTTCATAACAAAACATTATCAAAAGATCTTCAAAACCTTTATCTTAAATGAAAATAATTTCTATTCTAATCTTCTTCTTCTTCCTAATCGTTTCTCTGGAAAGGATAGTCTTCAACCTAAGAGATCTCTAAGACCGCGGTTAGAGGAGGGTTGGAGACATCTCTTTTCCTTTTCTTGGATTTGAGCCTCTTCACCCTAAGAACGTATTCGACAACCTTCTGGTTGTTTAGAATTTTGGAAGGAAGTAGAGGAAAGCGCTAACAGGATCGTCAAAATCAAATATGGTCTTCCGAGCACAGACCATTCTAACAAGGTTTGCGAAGAGGAAGCTTGTCCAGTTGACAGGAACACCCCTGGTGATTTCCACCATTATCTGAAAAACCTTCGTACAGTACTTTTAAGAAGATTCTTTGGAGAGAAAAGATTTTGAGATGATTTCGCTTAGAAGAGCAAACTCATCTTTTATGAGGTTTTTCTTTCCATGAATATCCATTTGGGGTGAATCAGAAAAGACTTTCATCATTGTAAACATTATATTAGACGGAGTGGTTGAGAACTCATGAATACCTACGTTAGGAAGTTGAAAAAACATACCGAATGATTCTTGCCCATCACAATCCCAGCAACGATTCGGTCCTGATAAAAACCGTCTTTTTCAAAAAATTCACGAACCAACTGTTCGTGATATAGATGATGAGAGGTGATGAATTTTCTCAGCCCGGTGGCTTTCAAGGATTCAAACATCTTATGCATACTAGGAGATTTCAACGTGGAAACTAATTTGAATCCACTTGAATAGATTTCGGAGAGAAGGAAGACATTTCGACTAGATGAACAAGAACTAGACGATTCGAATTCTAGAGAGAGACTTGGATTTGGAAGAACTCTATCTTTAGAGTAAATTACTCATTAAATATCAAGGTCTAACGTATAGAAAATATCTAATGATTACTCCTAACGTCAAAAACTCAAAGGTCTGTTCCCAATAAACGTAGCATTTAATATTAGCATGAAAACGATCAGTTAATACTAAACGTACAGACTAAAGTTATCAGAAATATTAGTCATATTTTATGTATTGAGAGAAATGTGTCTTCAATCCTTTTGAGAAATGAATGATTTTATTTTTGGCGGGAATAAGTATATGAACGGATACATAATTGACTGACAGCTGTCCAAATAGCAAGAATATGAAAGGTTCAATTTACACACGTAGTTAGACGTTTATTCTCCTTTTCACATTTTCAACTTATATTTGGAAATCCGTTTATTAGACGTATATGTCTAATTATGCAATAACAACACGTGCAACACGCGTGTCTAGTTAGACGTGAGCATCCTCTTGCTCATGACTTAAAAACGTCTAACGTCTATTAGACGTATGCATCTAACCATGTAGGTTAATATAACCAAGACAAATATTCCAAAGGAAGATTAAACTGCTAGAGTAGACGTACGTCTAAGTAACTGTGTTTCTCAAACCCTTAATCCTTAGGACGTATTAAGACCTCTGTCTTTTATGTCTGTTCAGTTACGTTTTGAACAATACGTTCCCCCTCAATTTATGCACGTAATTACATCAATTAAGATCAACAAGACCCAAAATGTTTCTAAAGTGAGAAAACTTAGCTTCAGGAAGAGGCTTCGTGAAGATATCTGCCGTTTGTTGATCTGTGGGAACATATTCAAGGCGAATCTGCTTCTGATTGACGTGTTCTTGGATAAAATGATGCCTAATTTCAATATTCTTTGTCCAAGAATGTAGAACTGGATTGTAGGTGATTGTGATAGTACTAGTGTTGTCGCATAAAATTGGAGACTCTTCAGCCTCAATCCCATAGTCCTTCAGCTGTTGTTGAATCCACAAGAGCTGAGAGCAACAACTACCAGCTACAAGATACTCTGCTTCAACTGTAGACGTGAGAACTGAAGTCTACTTCTTGCTGAACCATGAGATTAGACGATCTCCAAGGAACTTGCAAGTTCCACTCGTGCTTTTTCTATCAATTTTACACCCTGCATAATCTGCATTTGAGAAACTGGTCAAGTTGAAACTGGAATCCTTCGGATACCACAGTCCCACGTTTTGGGTTCCCTTTAAATATTTAAGAATGCGTTTAGCAACAGTAAAATGAGAAGTTTAGGATTAGCCTCAAATCTGCCACAAACTCCAACGGCAAATTGAATGTCTGGCCTGCCAGTAGTTACATATAGCAAGGATCCGATGAGTCCTCTATATGTTGTTACATCGACACTTTGACCACCTTCATCTTTATCCAGTTTACTAGAGGAGCTCATTGGAGTAACTACAGCAGAACAGTTCTCTATACCAAACTTCTTTAGCAGTTCCTTGGTGTATTTGGCCTGATTGATTAGGGTCCCATTTTCTAACTAACGGACTTGAAGCCCAAGGAAGAATGTCAATTCTCCCATCATGCTCATTTCAAATCTGTCCTGCATCAGCTTAGAAAACTTCTCACACAATTTGGGGTTAGTTGAACCAAAAACCATGTCATCAACATATATTTGAACAAGTAGAATGTGAGAATCTTTAGTGAATCTAAACAAGGTTTTATCCACAGTTCCAACAACAAAATTATGATCAAACAAAAATTTAGTTAAAGTGTCGTACCAAGCTCTAGGAGCTTGTTTCAGACCATACAATGCTTTGTCAAGCTTATAAACATGATTAGGTAAGACACATAATCTACAAATCCGGGTGGTTGCTCAACATATAATTCTTCACTCAATTTCCCATTTAAAAATGCACATTTTACGTCCATTTGAAAAACCTTAAAGTTCTGAAATGATGCATATGCTAGGAAGATTCTAATTACCTCAAGTCTTGCTACAGTTGTAAAAGACTCATCAAAATAAATACCTTCCTCCTGTTTGTATCCTTGAGAAACTAAATGAGCTTTGTTTCTAATGACTAAACCATCTTCACTAAGCTTGTTTCTAAAGACACATCTTATTCCTATAACTGACTTATCAGTTGGTCTAGGAGTAAGATACCACACTTTATTTCTCACAAATTGGTTTAACTCCTCCTGCATACTATTGATCCAATCTGGATCAACTACAGATTCACCAATTTTCTTGGGTACAATCTGAGAAATAAATGCAGAGTTGGCCATTTCATCCATCAGTTGACGTCTTGTCCTTCGAGGAGAAAAAGGATTTCCGATGATCAGTTCTGGTGGATGATTTCTGTTCCATCTGAAGTTGGATCCAAGGGGATTGGTCATCTGAACTGGTGACTCCGCGACATCTAAACTCTCAACTTCTTGTTGAACAGAAGTTTGTACATCCGGTTGAACTTCAACCGGATCAGCCAATTAATCAGACAAGGCAATCCTCTTGTCCAAAGTTTCTTCTTCTTCACTCACAGACTCAAGACTTGTCGCTTTTAGTCTGTCAGTAAGATAAATGGATTCTGTTAGGATCGGGGACGCCCTTGGAGGACCTGGGTGTTTTCGGTTTTAAGAAGGGTGGCCTCTTACAACACACACAACACTTTGGTGATAGTCCGGTTAGAGACTATAACCGTTCTCAGCACTACACAAGCTGTCACAGACTCTTGAACCGGGTTTAAGGGCGGAAATGTCTATTTCAGTTTGAAGCAACGTATGCGACTTAGATGATGTTTTAGAAGAAGTCGGTTTTATGGATGTGAGTGGACCGGTTTACGGAGTACGATTAATTTGATTTGAGGTTAGGTTAATTGAGTAAGTAATGAAACGAAGGAAAGAACATGAGACAAGGATTTTTATGGATGTTCGGAGCAAACCCTCCTACGTCACCCCTTCTTCTCTGGGTATGAGAAGGATCTCCACTAACTTTTATAGTTACAACAACACTGCCGGTCGAGCCCAACTCGCTACTCGCTGGGTACACCAACTCACTCTTTGATGTAATACAATAACTTAACACAACAAGACACATAAAACTTCTGGTTTTAGACACACCGGTTTGGATTGTAAAAGTTTATCTCTCTAACTTATTGCTTTTCTTAGAATAATGTGATTCGTATTTTTCGCTTGATGATTCGTTGACTGTATTAAATGAGGACGTTTCATCTTCCTTTTATAGCTGATGAGAACCAACGGTCATTTTCTTCTCTCTCCTCTGGATTGGTTGATCATTATCACGCCGGTGCAGAGAGATTACTTGCACGTTTCACCTTCCTCAACACTTGGCAGTCATGCAGACAACTCTGAGTGTAAGATGACATAATCGGTTTTCAGATTTGGACACGTGTTGGGCATGCACTTCAGGTTGTCAACTTCGGATCAGTAAAGCATCATTGCTTTCCTCGCATGCTTCCGATCGGATCTGATCTTCTTTTATTCCTTCGAGACACGTCTATTTCGTCATGTTACGTCACTCTTGTAGGTTGAAGTTTCCGGTTTTGTCTCTTGTGCAATATGATCCGGCTGGTATGTGAACTTTTGTCTTTGTTGGCCGGTCACTTGAGAGTGTGAAAACCGGTTCCTCTGATCTTTGACTTGATCACTTGGAACTGGTTTCTTTGAAGTATTTCAGCAACCGGTTTATGAGGCCCCAACCGGTTCATACGATTTGACCTGCACATGAAAGTTAACAAATGTTTAGTTTTTCTAGCCGGTTCCAAAAATTAACTTTCTTAATTTTTCTTATCAGATTCAATGGATTTTCTCTCAATAGGCTCATCAAAAACTACATAGAGGGATTCCTCAACAGCTTGTGTTCTTTTGTTGTATACTCTGTAAGCCTTGCTTACTGACGAGTATCCTAACATGAATCCCTCATCTGCTTTAGCATCAAAAGCGGTCAGATAAACCTTTCCATTGTTATGAATAAAACATTTACACCCAAATATCTTAAAATAAGAAACTGTGGGAATTATCCCATAATACAGTTCATAGGGAGTTTTATCAAAACGTTTGTTAATTATTGACCGATTTTGTGTATAAAAAGCAGTGTTAATAGCTTCCACCCAGAACCTCTGAGGTACATCTGATTCAGCTAGCATAGATCTCGCTGCTTCCTTTAGAGTTCTCACTCTTCTCTCGGCAATGTCGTTTTGCTGTGGAGTTCTGGCGCTAGACAACTCGTGCCTAATTCCAGTCTCCTCGAGATAAGATGATATGTATCTGTTAATGAACTCAGTTCCCTGATCACTTCTAATGCACGCAATATTCAACGATTTCTGATTCTGAATTCTTGAAAATATTCTAATCAAGTTTTCAGTAGTTTTATCTTTTGATGGTAAAAATGCAACCCATGTAAATCGAGAGAAATCATCAATAACAATTAGGGAAAATCTCATTCCTCCTATACTTTTTACAGGAATTGGACCAAACAGATCCATATGTAAAAGTTTTAGGCAACGGATGGATTGTGATTTCCCTTTACTTTTGAACGATAATCTGCCTTGTTTACCTAACTGACAAGCAGTGCATATCTTGTCCTTTGAAAACTGAAGTTTGGGCAAACCAATAACTAAATTATTTGAACAAATGTTGTTGATGGTCTTGAAATTTAAATGGTTCAAACGTTTATGCCATAACCATTTCTGGTCATTCTTGGCTATCATTCACATAGAGTCAGAAGATTCTTTTTTCCAATTCATTTTGTATGAGTTTCCTACTCTACTACCAGTTAATAAAGTATTTCCATCTTGGTCCTTAACTAGAAATGAGTGAGTTTGAAAATTAACTGACAAACCATTATCACAAAACTGACTAATACTAATCAAATTATAGCACAGATTGTAAACAAGCAGCACGTCATTAATGGTTAGATTACCATGGATAATATTACCCTTACCCATGGTCTTACCCTTCTTGTTGTCACCAAAAGTAATCTTAGTTCTAGAGAAATCTGATATATCAGTGAGAAGCCGTCTGTTTCCTGTCATATGCCTGGAACATCCGCTATCAAGATACCATACAAATTCCTCCAGCCCTTCGTTTATTTGTACCTACATAGATAAATATTTACAATCTTTTTGTACCCACATTCAATTGGGTCCTCGGTCAATCAGTCCCTTAGGAATCCATATTTGAGTTATTCTGATGAATTTCCCATTTTGTGCTGTGATTAATGCGTATGTTTTTGACTTAGCAGACGACTTTTTGTCAGCCACTGATCCCTTAGATTTTGAAGAAGACTTTCTTTTAAAACTCCTTGACTTTGAGTCAGGTTTTAGACTGCCAGACTTGTTTGCTGCTTCTAATATATTCTTCATCCAGCTAACAATCGGTGGAACATAAGTTATTTCATTCTTAAAAGCTATTTCTTCATGAATAGGATCAGATTCACTGTTAGTCAAACTTCCCTTAACGAAGCTTATTGGCTTAAGCTTGTCATTTGCTAAGTTTGACGTTTTACATGACAAGTTAGGGTCATCACTATCAAATCCTAGACCGGATCTAGATCCAGCAGGTTTTAACATGCTAATTTGATGTTTGACAGCATCTTCAGACCTTGTCCATGCACTGACAACATAATTTAACCTCTTGTTTTCAGATGAAAGAATTTGAATCTGTTATTTCAGCATCTCATTCTCAGATGAGATCTCTGCTATGTTTTCGTCAAAAATATTTGATGCAGATTCTTTGTTAGAAGAAAGAGCAGTTGATTCATATTTTACTTTCATTTCGTAAAAAGAGTCATTTAACTTTTTGTACTCAATTGTCATTTCGTTGAGTGCATTAATTAACTCTTCATTTGTAAATTCTGGGGTAGAGATGTCGTTTACCTTGGATTGGTCATCTGCCATCAAACATGTAACAGTTTCATTCTTTTTTTCAGCAGGAGACTCCTCTGAATCGCTATCATTCTATCTGGATTTGTTTTCAACGCACATGAAAACTTTTTGATCCTTCTTTGCTTGAACGCTTCTATCGTAGATCTGATTAAACTTATCCCATATCTCTTTAGCAGAGGAACATGACTTGATTTCATAGAACACGTTCAAGTTAATCGACTAATACAGAAAGTTCCTAGCAACATTATCCAGGTTGTTGGTCATCTTGTATTCAGTAGTCCACTCACTTCTTGGCTTCTAAATCTTTATGGGGCCATCAGTAATGACGCTCCACATATCACAATCAAGGGCAGTCAAGTGAGCTTGCATTCTCATCATCCAATATTCACAGTTGTCTCTTGATAAAATAGGAATCTCATTGATGATAGACATGATTTAGGATCTTTGAGCTTGAGAATAGAAACAGGGCTCTGATACCAATTGATAGGATCGACTTTATCAATAGAGATGGGAGTCTGGCAATTGATGAAGGCTTATGAAAAACGGTTTGAAAGAAATCTTGTTAGGGATTTAATTCGCTTTCTATTCTACGTAAATACTTATAAACACTTGAAACAGAATCAATGCGGAATTGTTTACTTAAATTTGAAGCTCAAGATGAAGAATGTGAAGATGACAAAAATGAAAAGACACAGTAGTTTGTTTATGGATGTTCGGAGCAAACTCTCCTACGTCACCCCTTCTTCCAACCACCGGAAAGATTCACTATAATATGATTCGAATCAAATACAGTTTGCACAAACTTTGCTCACTGTTGAACAGAACACCCTCTGTTCAATTTAAAAGATGAAGAATATCACTCACTAAAGGTATTTTTGATTCTAGCTCTCTCTTGATTCACACACAGTACAATTAGGAAAGCAGCTTACAGCTTGAATATTCAAAGGATTGATTACTCAGTAGTTCTGGCAAGATGATCGACTTCTTTCTCTCTCTGTAATTCCGTCCAGCCTCATATCTGTTGTCCTTTAGAATCTTTAAATATGCACAGGTACCAGCGGTCGAATCTTTAGAATAAAACGTGGCACTCTTCCATTGGAACGCCTCCATTGTACACAGCAGGTTCTTAGCACAAGGATCGTGGCCGTACTCCATCTGGTAGTGCGCCGAATATTCTTCAGGGATGTACCTGCAAAACAAGTAGTGTGAAGGATATTCTCTTACGTGGCATTCGTTGGTTGGTTGCGTCTAGCTATTGTACTGATTTTCACTTGAAAGTGGAGTAGGAGTAGCGTACAGCTATAGCACGTGGTTAGGCGGGTGCTAGCTTCAAGCAAACTGCTTAAGCATATCATTAGACATATTTCAGTTGGACGACCTCGTCTAATGAAATCAAACGTCCCCGTCTAAGAGTAGAATCCATTAGACCACTTGGTCTAATGGGATTAGACTTAAGTCTAATTATAATCACTTCGGACTAATCTGAAGGAGTTAGACTACACGTCTAAATTTCACAAACCATTAGAATGCACGTCTAACTCCACGAGTTAGACTGCACGTCTAACTACACAAGTTAGACTGCACGTCTAATTCCGGTTCTACTTCGGACTTGTCTGAAGGAGTTAGACTACACGTCTAACTTTCACAAATCATTAGACTGCACGTCTAACTCCACGAGTTAGACTGCACGTCTAATTCCGGTTCTACTTCAGACTTATATGAAGGAGTTAGACTATCTATTATACTACACGTATAACTCCACGAGTTAGACTACACGTCTAATTCCGTTCCACTTCAGACTAATCTGAAGGAGTTAGACTCCACGTCTAACTTTCACAATCTATTAGACTTGCACGTCTAATTCCTAATATATTAGATTACACGTCTAACTCCGCTAAGTTAGACTGCACGTCTAATTTCGAGTTCCATTAGACTGCACGTCTAATTCCGAATTCATTAGACTGCACGTTTAACTTCACGAGTTAGACTGCACGTCTAATTCTGAATTCATTAAACTACACGTCTAACTCCACGAGTTAGACTGCACGTCTAATTTTATGTATCTAATACCAAATCAGTTTAATGAACCTCATTAGAACCAAATCTTATGAAATCTGATTTCGATACACCTGCATTAAAACGCATAAATCATTTCATCATCAAAATCCCAATAGTCAAACTATTTCAACACTTAGTCAAAATAATTTGACCCAACAAGCTACTTAACTTATTTGTTTTAAATTCATCAAATATTTTTATAAACATATGTCAATAAATTTGCGATATTTTAACATTTTTTTTATTAATGTCTTATATGTTTTGTTTTTTTAATATTAATGGATGATATTTGTTTAATGTGGGTTGAGTAATTTATTTTAAATTGTTAGTCATATAAATTATATATTTATATATAAAATTATAAATATAAATAAAAAATTTTAAGTGGTTCAATGGTTTAACTATTCATAGTACATAATAAGGATCAAGACTCATGTCTTGCGAGGCGCAACTTCGAAATTGTTGGTTGATTGAATAGAAGGTAATAGGTCGATAATGACGAGATTGGAGAAGAAATGATAAATTTGTGATTAGATATGTAAATAAGATTGTTGATTTGTCAAAGTGAATGTAAGAGACGTAATGCTCAAATTGAGGTCATGATATTAGTAATGAGAGGTCAATTGGGAAACAACAAATATTTTGAGGTTAAATATGTGAAATGATGATTGATTGACCGAAGTGAGGTCACAAGATTAGTAATTGGTCAATTGGGAAATAAAAAATATTGTTATGAATGAGATTATTGATTAGTCAAAATAAGGGTAAAGACCTCGGTATAAAATATTAAATATGTGGAGGATATAGGTTGCGATAAAGGGATCATGAGGTCGGTATAAAATATTCTCGAATTGAGGTGATGAGATTAGTAATTGGTCGATTGGGAATAAAAAATATTGGTGTGAATGAGATTGTTAGTTGGCCAGAATGATTATAAAGACATTTGTGTAAAACACTAAATGTGTGGAGTTAATATGTTGCGATATAGGAAGATTGAAATGATGGTACAAAACGCTTGAATTGAGGTAATGAGATTAGTAGTTGGTCGATTAAGGAATAAAAAATATTGGTATGAATAAGATTGTTGGTTGGTCGAAATGAGGGTAAAGACGATAAAAAAATATTAAATATGTGGATGGTATTAAGTTGTGATAAAAGAAGGGGATCGAGAGGTCGGTACAAAATGTTCGAAATGAGTGAGGTCACACGATTAACAATTGGTCGATTGGGAAATTAAAAATTACTGGTATAAATGAAGATTGTTGGTTCACAAAAAAAGGTTGTAAAAGACCTAAAGAATGTTATTAAAGGATATGTCCTCTTATGTATTTTTTATAATTGTGTTTAAATCATTAACTTGTTGGTCTATCAAAATATATATATATATATATATTTATTGTGTATAGTATTGGAATTTTTAAATTAGTTCTATAAATTCCATTAATGAATGAAAAGTAGAATATTGGTAATAAAATCAAATAAAATTCACATAAAATTTAAACGTGAATTAAAAGGTGAAATTTGATCCAAATATATAATTTGAATAAATTAATTTTAATTAATTAATCTAAAATGCCTTGATGACCAAGTAACAAAATGTTGTTAATTTTTAATGTAACTTACATGAGTTTGTTATTATTATTAACTGTTATTATAATTTAATATTATTATTAACAAATTGAAAAGGCATGTAACGTTAGTATTGAATTGTAAATGCCTTAAATATTTTGGCAAACAATTACTCTATAATGAAGAGAAAAACGTTAAGCTAATTAAAGAGGGAAACAATGTAGACCGTTGGATCAATTGATGATTTTATTTAATGGTTTATCTTTTCAATAATATAAACCCTCTCATCTCTAATTTAAAACTCACTACATCATCTCACTCTAGAATTCCAAAAGTTCTCTCCTTATTTTATGAGTAATCTTCGAGTTCTTTGCTCGATATTTCCGTTAAAACTCGATGATAGTTCAGGTACGCTAGTCAAGTTCGATGAGTGGTGATTTTAGTGCAGAATCATTATTGGATTCGTTGTACCATTAGAAACAGCCATATGCGATAAGCTCCAGCACAAAAGGGAGACGATGAAACTGTTTTAAAGGAAATGTGATAAGCACGTGTTTCGATTCAACCATTTAAATTTTGTGATATCGTTCTTTATATATTGTATTTTATTTAATTTCTTTGTAACATCATTCTATTATATATTTTCTATTATTTCAAAACAAGAATATCTAACAATCTGTGAAAGATAGGATCGATCAATCGATCTTAAATAAAAAACCCAAATTTGAATTTAGAACAATAAAAAATCGGGTTTTCTATTCTTGAGCTAATTCTCAATAACAACAACCTAGAAATCTTCCCAACATATATCCAATGATTTTGAACATATATTTGGATCATGTTTGATCCATCCCGATAATATTTGATCAAAATCAAAATTTTCAAAATAAATAAAAAAAATTAGTTCTTGATTTGGTCCAAATGAACAACCAATGTTCATGTTTTGGTACATATCAACCATATGAAGTATAAAGAAGCTATTGTAATTTCCTTACACTTCATCAAACACTGAAAACCAAAAACACGATTTTTGACCTTCAAACTATTTTGAACAAATTGAACATCTCCCAAGTCAAATGGTACATTGAGATTATGTTCATAATGTTCTTAGGAGTTTGTGAAGTTACCCAAGCCCTTTGATCAAAGAATCCAAGCCTCCATCAAAATTACAAAACCTACAATTTTGATGTTCTTAAGGACCGACATGTCCGACCAAGATCGAGGATCTTCGGTCAAGACCGAGAAATTCAAATTAGGATCAAGAGGTTCGACCTATGCTTTTAATCCAAGACCAAAAATTATAGCACCTGGATGAGAATTCAAGACAAGGACTGAGAGGTCTTAGCACCTTGATCGAGAATCCTAAGCCAGGACCGATAAAGACCTATCCTAGGATCGAGAGTTTTTTAGCCCGATCGATGAAAACAAACCGAGGACTGAGGACACCGGTCCTAAGACCAGTTTGGTTCCAATTTTAAAATTCAAAAATTATTTTTTAATTTTGGAACCCCAAATCATTTTCTAAAAATCCCAAAAAATTAAAAAACTGATTTCAAAATATTTTTAGGATATTTCAACAAAAATATTTTTGATAAGGTCTATTTGGGATTTATTTTTAAATCCTAACGCATTTTAATCTAATGTTCTTTAGGTATTTTCATCCCGAGTCATCATCAACAATTGGTACCAACCAGGGACGGACCCAAAAAATATGGTTGGTGTGGGCTTAAAAAAACTAAAAAGAAAATTCTAAATAAAACTAGTGGGTAAAGGTATGTCTTATAATTTTTTTTTAATAATTAAATAAACAAACATTTAAATATATTGAAATTTTTTAAGAAATTAGAGAGTATAGTAAAATATGAACCGTAAAAAATAAATATAAAAAGTTTTTTTTAGGGGTGGGCTTCAGCCCACCCGAGCCCCTACATAGATCCGTCCCTATTACCAACATTAAAATATTATTGTTACAATTTTTAAATACGCTAAACCTATGCATGTCTAGGACCAAAAAAATAATTGGTTCAAATAAAACGTCATAAAATAAATTTTCAAAGTCCAAGACTTTATAAAGTAGATATTGTTTTAACACGGGTAGAAAGGATGAAGCGCGAAAGCCTTTTCCCGAGTATCACCAAACTTTGAACTAAAACGAAACTCTAGTAAAAAAATATGTTTATACACGTACACATTTTATTGATTTTAAAAATTAATTGGCGACTCTGTTTCAAATAATTAATCTTTTAAATTAATTATTTTTAATTAATTTAAATAACAGATTTCTAAAAAATATAATTGTATTTTGATTATTTCAAATCTAAAAGATTATTTAAACTTGAATCCAAATTAATTAATTTCAAATTGTCAAAATTTATTTAAAATCTTGTAAAACAATATTTTATTTTAAAAATATTCCTGACACACAACCCGATGTTGAAATTTCACGAACCTCAAGTTTATCTAGGATAAGGGTTTCAAGGTTCTTCATCTCTTGTGGTTAATATATGTTAGGTTCGGTGTTAATAATAGAGACAGAGGTCTGACTATTGTGAACAACTTATGACTTTCAATTTAGTTTTAACTCTGTTAGAAGTTAAAATATGTTTATATTCTTTGCAAGTCTTCACAAACTCTTGAAAGGATTCAAGTGCGGAACAACTTGTTGGATTTGAAGCGTCAGATAAAAGAATGCAAAAGACAAAAAGGAAAGAACACAAAGAGTTTTATGGATATTCGGAGACAAAACTCCTACGTCACCCCTTATTCCTCAACAGGAATGATATACACTAGAAGACTTTGATTTGTATAGCGCCTACACAAACCCAGTCAGAAACCCATGACATAATTAACTTCATGTTTTGAACTCCTAACACACACACTGTTGAACAGAATACTCTCTATTCAACTTACAACACTGAAATTTCACACAGAAAGAATAGTGGATGAATTATAAAAAAATGATCTTCAACTTAGCAAACTTGTTCACGTATTAAGTAGAGAGAGAGCTTATACTTCTATATATGTTATTTGTCGTTGTACTCTGATTGCTTCATATACTGAATTGTAGCAACAGTCAAATCTTCTTTATGGACACGTATCATCTTTCCGTTGGATTTACTATCCCTGATGTATTGGGTAGTACAGTAGGAATATATTCTTGAGATCGTGGTAGTACATAGTACGTGGAAGACGTTTATTTGTTTAGATATAGAGACAACGATCGAATCATATGCTGATGCTTCATACGTCTATCTGCCTAGTTTAGATGTCGTCTACTCACGCGCCTTTGACTCTGAGACGTCTGCTCACTTCACTTTGACTTTGAGTTGTACCTGAAATAACAAAACTCCAATTATTAATTTACACCTGGTGAGAATCAAACCTAGGTCTCGGAAGTACTTACCACTACACCACTTAAAATATTGATATCTAAATATTTATTTATTTAATTGATATGACTAACAATAATGGAACTTAGTTTTATCCGTTTATTATCAAAACCAAATCATCAATTATCGAAATCAAGTATGATAAATTATCCTAAATCAATTAAAACATTAATTTAACAATTTTTCCCTTTTTGATTATTTAAACTATATTATCAAAATTATGTGAGTTCATGATTTAAACACAATTCAATAATTTCTCCCTTTTGATTATTTAAACTAAATTATCGAAACCAGGTGAATTCATGATTTAAACACAATTCAACAATTTCTCCCTTTTTGATTGTTTAAACTAAATTATCAAAAGTAGGTGAGTTCATGATTTAAACACAATTATGGCATTATCGTAATCTAACAATTCTAAAATATTTGTAACGTAAGAAAACTTAGACTTGGGATGTGGCTTTGTGAAGATGACATCCACTCAGACTGTTGCTTGTCATATGCTATGTACGTCAGTAGCCGTTGTAGTTTTCCTTAGAGAACATGGAAACCTTGTTGATGACAGTCATAAACATGATTCAGGAATTTGATGATGTTTGAGAATAGAAAACAAGGCTCTGATATCACTTGTTAGGATCAGTGTTGATAATAGAGACAGGGGTCTAATTATTGTAAACAACTTATAACTTTTAATTCGGTTTTAACTCTGTTAGAAGTTAAAACCTGTTTCTATTCTTCGCAAATCTTCACAAGCTCTTGAAAGGATTCAAGTGTGCAACAACTTGTTAGATTTGAAGCATCAAATAAAAGAATTACTAGTAAAAAAAGGTCAATATCAACGGTTTTTTCCGTTGATATTGAACCAAAAACGGTTACTTGAGTAATAGAAACCGATCAAAAAGCGGTTGACATCCGTTAACAGAGCCTCCATAGGCATTGCTCAAATATAAAATATCAACCATTTTAAAGGTTGTTATCATACTCAATAACAACTGTTTGTGGGCGGTTATTATTAAGCAATATCAATCGTTTTAAAGGTTGTTATCATTACTCAATATCAACGGTCCTAAAAATTATCGTTATTAAATAATATCAACCGTTTTGTAAACCATTACAATTGAGAAATCTCAACAATTATAAAGACGATTGTCATTACTTAACCGTGATTAAATCTATTGTTAATAAACAATATCAACCATTTTGTAAACCGTTATTATTCAGACATAACAACTATTTTAAAAGACGGTTGTTATTACTTAATATAACCGCTATAAAAATGGTCTCAATAATTACTAAATAAAAAAGGTGACGCTTATTTATGTGCTGGGAACAATAATTTAAGCATCGCCAAATTTTATTTTATTTTGATTTTTTAAATAAAAAATAATCATTATAATAAACATTTAAGAGATTATTTAAATAGACATTTTAAATAATAATAATAATAAAATAAATAATCTTTTAATAATATTATCTCATCAAATCATACATAATTAACTAGAAAAGAACATTAACTAACTGATTACAAGTTTTAATAATTTTGTAAGAAATCCTGAATCTCTAACAAAATTTACAAGGGTAAAGTTAAATTTCCAATTTTCACAAGCCTTTCTTTCTCCTAAAAAAACGAGAAACAAATCTTGATAAATTCATCTTTAAACAAAATATATCATTTAAGGTAACAAATATTCCAAATTTCTGACATTTGGACCTACCTTAAAAAGGGCAAGTATACACGATGGAGAAGAGTACCTATACGATGGAGAAGAGTGTTATATAAATTAGATTCTATAATATGGATCAAGATCTAGAAAATAAGTTGGATCATAATGCGAAAAATATCTTAAGATATGATGATTTTTAATGCGATTCTGATAGTAACAAAATACTATATCTCAAATAGGATAATGAATAGGAAAGGAGAGAGAGTCGGTCTTTACCCGTAAATAAGCACATAATGAACTGTCAAACACAAAAAGAAAGACACCCAACCTTTTGAGAACGATAGCAGCAGCTACAAAATGGCTAACCTGAATTGAAGAAGGGACTCCTTTGGTAAAGAAACAAATACAAAAGAGTAATTTTTATTTTGAATGGTAAAGAATAAAAAAAGACATTGAAATCTCACTCACATCAATCTTCAATATCACATCTCCTAATTTTGAGGTCAGTTGCCTTTGAATAACTGCTAACATGGGCTCAAATTGTTTAGCTGTAGGGCCACCATCAATACTAAATTCATTGTACCTATACAATAATTGCTTTACCACTTCAGAACCAAACATGGGTAAACTTGTTTTTTCTTTTGTAACTAGGGAAGGGCAAGGCAGGGCAAATTTTCTCGCACCTTGACTAATACTTGGAGGAGATTAGAAAAACAACCAAACATGGGTAGACTACAAGTAAATACGTGCACATGAATTTTCCTAACCTTAGGTTAACCAGAAAATCAAAATTCTTGAATTCTTCTAGGGTATCCCAAATAATTGAAACACCTAGCCTTGTTTAACATCATCAGTCACTTCATATATTAAATCATCAACTAAAATACCCATCTTAATTTTTTTTGAGATGCCTTCAAAGGACAGTCTTGACTTTTCACCTATAGTTCAAAGGACATATTGGAAAAGACACACAAAAACCTGATTATCATAAATCACTTATTAAACAGTTTTGTTGTTTTTAATCCTCAAACAAGCTCATAATGTTTCAGAAACTCTAGCATTAGACCGCTTGACTGGTTTTATGTTTTTGATCAACAATAGCTTCTAGGGAAATAGTCAACATGTCCTTCACTATTTATCCTTTATTATAGCAATTGACCCAACAATTCAACAAGTGAATCGGATACAAGCTTATACTTAATGATACGTGTCATATTGTTAAATATTGCACAGTCCAAGATTTTATATTACACTTCATTAGACAAGGACAAGATAATGAGAAATAAAGCAAGTGAGAAACAACATTTCGTTTTAGATGACATGTTATATGTTAATACTTTACACATAAGGTAATGTTGTCCATTTTGCAATTGACAAGTACCAACAAAGCAACAATCAAGTAAGGAATATTCATGAAGATCTAACTGAAATAAGAGAAGTTATTGAATTTTGGAAACATAAGATCATTGAGACAAACCAATAGAGCATACAAAAAGAACAAAAGATAAAGGCAATGGCAATGGCATATCAGTAAAACCCTATAATGGAAACTCTTCTATTTCTAAAATTTGGATCTGAATAAGAAACACCAATTAATTTATAGTACACACATCTACATATGTTTATTATGAATTCAGGTTTAGTTGGTTGGATTCCATACAACTTCAGCAACCTAAAATAGGATTTTTAAACAAAATAGTACGGTCAAATTAATTTTGCCGGGAACTGAAGATTTTGTTTCCACAAAATTGACTCAAGCATTTATCTATGGAGAAGAGTGTTATATAAATTAGATTCTAAAACTAGAGTTACCGTGAGAGAAATTTCCTTATCCGCTCTACTCTAACCTAACCAAACTTTCATTCTAACACTATCCTCTTTTAGTTGCTCTCTCTTCGATTTTACTTCCCGAAATCAAAAAATAAATAGTCTCTTCTTATTTCTTTGGACTTTGATTCTTCACGGTGATGCAATATTTTGCTCCCTGCATCCTGAATTAGGGTATTTCAAGGGAAAATTTGAGCAAATGACCCTAAAAACGCCCTTATTTGCTCTAGTGGTCACCGCATAATTTTTATCGTGATGGTGACCACTTTATTTTTTTGACGAAAATACCCCCATCACGTAACGCGATCGGAGTTCATGTTTCGTGAAGGGAATAGGTTTTTATATAAATACTCAAAAAAAATTCATTTCGTGATTTTTCTTTCTCTCTTCTCTCTCTACTTCGCACGCGCTCTCTCTCGCGACGGTGACGACGGTGATGGAACCTAAATGAACACATCATACAGATCGACGACCAAAACCTATTCTAATTCATTATTGTTCATCATACGTATCGATTTATGTTCTTATTTCCATTATGTTCATCTTTAAAACCTAAACCATGAGGTTGTTCTTATTGTTCATCTTGTTCATATTGGTTGTTCATCTTGTCGATGATGATATTTGTATATTGATATTCAGGGAAGATTCATATTCACGATGGGATATCCCTTCGCGATGGGACAAGATTCGATGATGCTATGAACCGGTTCCGGTTTAGGGAAGATTCACGTTTCGCGATGGGACTTCACGTTTCGCGACGGGACTTCAAGTTTTCTTAAATCAATTTCTTGAGATAATCTTACATTGATGAATGAATTATGTTATCTTGTAATGGATGTTTACTTTCCATTGTTCTAGGGAATGTTGTTTTAATAATTTATCTTCTTACTGGATTTCCTTTCTTTCTACAAATATCTGTTTATTTACAGTTCTTCCTAATCATTAATTCATGAGAGGATTAGTAATATTTTGTTATGGTTAAATAAAAACATTGTAGTAAATCAATAGAGTAAAATGCATTCTCATAGTAATCTTTTTCTCACCGTCTATCAATATCTTGCCTACCATTCTAAATAGAAAGAAGATCTATGAGTGAGTGATTGCTTTCATAGATTGTGAAACCGAGAAGATGCTTAGTTCTTCAATAAGTCTTAACAACAATCTGTTTCTTTATGTATTTTAGTATGTTCTCAATAGGTGGTTTATGCATATAACTGAAAACCAAATGTTATAGTATCCATAAAAACATGTTGACGCTTTGGTGTTAGTTGTAGGTAGTATCCAAAGGTAGAAGTCTGGTTTTTGGCTACCATATCTTCCTTTCTAAATTAGTTAATTATAATGGTCTTTTGGGTCTGAAATTTGAATTTTGTGAACTTGTATGATATAATATTATTTATTTAATTTAAACTCTCTTCTTACACAATTGAAATGGACATAACCCTAATTTACTATTTCCATCTCTTCTTAATCTTAAAAAACATCAATACCATGATAATGAAATATGCTAACACGATTAATAATGTCATGCATTCATGTGAAATTTGGTTAGAGAATGAAAAGAATATCCATAAATGGTAAAATGATATAGACAAGTTCCGCGAGGAAACAAATTCTCTAGCCGACCATATGAAAGAACACAATACATAGACTGATTAACTTGGATTCAGATGGATATTCACTACGGGAGTGTAAGTGCTGGTGAATCTTGATATCCTATGATGTCGGTTATCCTTATCCTTGTATTAGGCTGCACTAGAGACATAAGGAGATTATAATGAAACCATATGAAATACGAAGACATAATTGTTTTGTTTACGATACCTCTCTATGTCCAATATTTCTTCTATATCACTTCTTCTTTTTGTATTTCTAAATAATAACTTTTTCGTTTAATCCCTATAATAAACAAAATTTTACGGTGACTCAATGAATCACAAAATAAAAAACCTAAAATAAATAAATAAAATTTACGTGTTCTTTGACTACTGAAATCAGATTTAGCAAAATAAGTTTATGATGGAGAAGAATGAATGATCAAAAGATACAACAAGCAGCAGAACCTAGATTGATGATGAATATACATACATGAAAAGTTATGTGCAAAATTAGGTCAAGAAACAATTTGAACTGATCAAGGGTGATGTTGATACATTCCCAAATGAAGTCATGATTAACTATAAAAAATAAGATATCTCATTGCGAAACATGAAGTCTCATCGCCAAAGGTGAAGTCCCATCGCGAAACGTGAATCTTCTTTGAAACAGAATCGATTCATAGCATCATTAAATCTTGTCCTATCGCGAAGGGACATCCCATCATGAACATGAATCTTCCTTGAATATCAATATGAAAATATCATCATCAACAAGATGAACAACCAATATGAACAAGATGAACAAAATATTAACAAGATGAACAATAAGAACAATCTCATGGTTTAAGGTTTGAAGATGAACATAATGGAAATAAGAACATAAATTGATATGTATGATGAATAATAATGGATTAGAACAGGTTTTGGTCGTCGATATGTGATGTGTTCGTTTAGTGTCCGTCGTCGTCGCCGTGGCCGTCGCGGGAGAGAGAGAGTGTGGAGTAGAGAGAAGAGAGAGAAAAGAAAATAACGAAATAGAAAAAATAAATATTTATATAAAAACTTATTCCCTTCGCGAAACGTGAAGTTCCACCGTGTTACGTGATGAGGGTATTTTCGTCAAAAAAAATAAAGTGGTTACCAGCGCAATAAAAATTATTCGGTGACATCCAGGGAAAATAAAGGTCTTTTTAGGGTCATTTGCCGAGGAGATAGATAAAGCACGTTCTTAAACTTGTTTTTGGCTTCATTTATTTTAATTAGAGTTAATTAATAAGATTATGGTTTGATTTAGAACAACAAATTATAAATATATTAATTAATAACTAATTTAATATATTATTTATTTTATTTTTAATTCTGTTTAATTAATTTGATAAGTAGTAATAAATTTCTATTGAATTCACTCAAATTATAAATAAATTTGACTTTTTAGATAAAAATAAATATACAGTTTGTTTTAATTGGCTAACTGACTATATATATTCTTAAAAATATTAATTTTGTAAAAAGTAACAAATAAAAATATTAAAATTAAATATTACATAATCTTTTGTTTATAAAGAGGGTTACAAAATTATAAATATTTGACGAAAAACAAATTTTAATTTATTTTTGGTTTTCGAATTGAATTTAAACCAATTCGAATCTAAATAACGTTGTTGCCATTACTTATTTCCAAATTTATAAAAAAATTATTTTAACTAATTTTAATTTAAAAAATACATTTTATTATATAACACAAATTTTTCAAAGAACAACATCATTTTTAAACATTATTCTAAATTTAACATTCAAACTCATCTAACTCCAACACCTATAAATCTCATGCATTCAACAAAAAAAATTCAAAGGACAACATAATTTTTAAACATCATTATAAAATTACAACTTTCAAAACCATATAATCCAAAAATTATAAGTCCCACACTTAAACAAAAAACAATATTCAAAGAATAATATAATTTTTAAACATCATTCTAAAAATAACATTCAAAACCATCTAACTCCAGCACTTATAAATCCCACACTTAAACTTTGTTTCAACGAACAATATAATTTTTAAACATCATTCTAAAATTAACATTCAAAATTATCTAACTCCACCACTTATAAATCACACAAATTTTCAAAGAACAATATAATTTTCAAACATCATTCTAAAATTAACATTCAAAACCATCTATCTCCAACACTTAAAAACCCCACACTTAAACAAAATAAAAGGGTTCGTAATACTAAAATAAAATAAAAAAAATTGATCTTCAATTTCTTTGTTAGTTCAGCATCAACCCTTACATCTTTTCAAAATCAATTTGTTCATCATCCAAATTTAGCAAACCTATATATAAAGACATATACATATAAAAATGATCAAAATTATTATATCACATTAATATAAATAATTAAAGTTATTAATCTAACCTGAATTAAAAGACGTAGTGGGAGGCATCGATGTAGATGTAGTTCCCAAAAATGGTGACATTAGAGCTGTAATTTTTTATCTATCTCGAGTTTATCATTTAATATTGACTCTTCATTCTCGAGTTTATCCTTTAATATCGCCTCTTCCATCTCAAGTTTATCATTTAATCTTCGGGCTCGTAGATTTTCCCATTATATTTGATGAGCTCTTTCAAAATCTTATATTATTGTTTGAAGACATAAATTCTAGTGGCAAAGAGGTTGTTTTGATTGAACATCTCTCTCGTGAAATCAAAACTCCCTATTAGTATCTAGGTCGGGGCTGTCGAACCGGGGTATGACCTGTTACCTTTCACTCAACGGTTGGTGTTTAATTAGGTTAAAGATTAACACCGGGTTTCAATACTACACAAACTATCACAAACCCTTGAACCAAGTTCAAGTGCGGAAGTGGTTTATTTCAGGTTGAAGAAACACACACGGGATGAATAGAGATAGGTTTTGGATAAAGTCGGTTTGGAGATTAGGAGGTCGGTTTGAGGTTTAGTGAATCGGTTAAAGTGATGTAAATCGGTTAGGGCGGTATGAGTCGGTTAGAGATTAGAACCGGCAGAAAGTAAAGAACAAGACAAGTTTTTATGGATGTTCGGAGATAGAACTCCTACGTCACCCCTTCTTCTCGAAACCGCGAGAAGGATATTCACTAAAGAATACACAAACACAATACACGATCGAGACTTATTTGCTGCTCGACAATCACTCGTACAATTCTCACAGAAATTGTAATCACACTTCAAGTGCACACTTAAGCTTTTTTGATCTTGCAGAGAGATAAGCACAACTTGTAACTATTAATTCTTAGAACTTGTGACTGGTAGAACTCGTGTTGAATTTACTCCTCTTCAGCTCCTTTATAGGTGAAATGTTCCAACGGTCACATTTCTTCAACGGATACCTTTAGAGTAATCCTTGAATCTGATTGGTTGAGCAGAGGTTCAACCTTGCATTAAATGCAGTTCTGGTTTCCAAGGCATAGGTCAAACCGGCTAGGTTTGTCTTTTACTTAATATGGCAACTTCCGGTTGCCCAGTTACCTGCATCTGGAAGGTTGCACCTCTGACTTATCCTAGAGTGGAAAGATCTCTTCAGGCAATCTTCTGCAGCCTGCAGAGTATCATCAGACTTATATGGATATGGCAATGTCAAGTCTGTTCCTTTGGTATCATCTTCCGCAGATACTCAAAGTGTCCGTTTGTACCAATTTGTAGATTGTACTTAGTTTGATAATTTTGGCTTCTTTCTCTAAGTAGTTTCTTCATCGGTTTTCCGGTTGGATGCATTTCGGTTTAGAATGTCTACCGGTTGTTCATAGCTTCAAGTTAACCGGATAGATTTCCGGTTTTGGATACATCCTCTGCTTCGTCTTCTAACCGGTTAGATTCTTCGATCAGTTGGATTCTTGACCGGTCATATTTTGACCGTTCCTGCACAAAAAAATTGTTTTTGTTATGTTTTTATTTTAACCGGTCTAATTTATCTAACAATTTCTCCCTTTTTGATTATTTTATTTAAAATATTCAAAACCATGTAAGAAACAGGCCGGTTGTTTTAGAAACTTGTTTGGCCAGATTTTTGAAAAAGAGTTAGACAAAGTTTTAGAAAAATTTTGAAAAAATTTGTCTTTGAAGAAAATTTTTATCTTATCAATTTCTCCCTTTTTGATTATTTTATTTAAAATATTCAAAACCATGTAAGAAGTAAGTTGTAGGCCGGATTTCAAAAATATTTTATATATATATAAAAGTAGGAAATAGAGTTGACATAAACAGAAACAACATATAATTGAAAGTTTATTCCCTCTTCTTGTTGTTCTTAGGCATGTATCTCTCGAGTAGGTATTCAACCATCACTCCCTTTCCCGGATTACAAAGATCGACGCCAAATCCGGAGGAAGATGCTTGACCGCCCGAGGTTCCAGTGAATGGCGAATCCTGTGCTGGTGAAGGAACCGATCTTAGTGGTACCGCATCGATACCCCGCGCTCTCTTTAATAGCGGTGTATCCTCGTCATCAATCTCTTCTACTTCTGGTGGAACCGGGTTGAAGGGAGGAGCATTGGTCGGTTCCGCAATGTCAGCCAACATCTGTTTAGTCCGTTTAACCGCTGACTTCTTGGTGGCCTTCCTCTTTCTTGTGACCGGTCCGGTTGAGGTAGCAGCCGGATTCGAGGATTTATTTCTTTTGGCTATATCTTCTATTATCAAATGTTGTTGAATTAGCCAAGCCGCGTCCTCATTCGCCTGTACCGCTTGTTCCGGTGCAACATCTTCTACCACTTGAACATGTTGGGCCAGGGCCGCATCCGTCTCTTCCCTTTCCTTCTGAAGCCGTATGTTCTCGTTTTCAACTTCTTGAATCTTTTGAGCCGCGATCTCATTCGCTTTCTCAAGCGCTTCGTCGGCCGCTAGATTGGCCGCGATCAATTCTGCAAGCTTCGGTCCGGGCATGCTTTTCTTCAAGCTCTGCCATTCTTTGAGCCATTGTACCGGCCTGGATACCGGATTGAAGCAGACCCTCTTCAAAAGATGTCAACCTTTGATCCGTTGACATAAGTTGTTGGGCAGTATTGTTGTGACCCTCTTCAAGTGTCATTAGCCTTTGATCCATTAAACCGAGCCGCTGGTCGGTTTGAGCAAGACCGTTCTCCAGATTTGAAGTTCTCTATGTCGTGGAGCTGAACAGTTGGTCGGTTATGCCGTAGTTATCTTCAACGGTTGTAAGCCGTTGGATCGCAGAGTTCAGTTTTTCACCGGTAGACTCAATCAACCGGTTTGATTTCTTTGCTCTTTCCTTCATTTTCTTCTGCCACGGCATGATGACATCTTGACAAAGTTCCTCGATTAAATCCTTGACATCGTCCTTGGTTAGAGTAGGCACCGGCATTTTGTCGGTTTGTGGAGACCCGAGTCGATCGGTGAGCTGAGTATCTGTTTCGTTTTCAATTCTGTTGACCGTGGATTCCGGTGGAGGAGGGGCATTCTCGGCCTCATCCGGATTCGGACCGCCATCAGATTTGGAGCCGTCATCATCTCCAGGATGCGATCTCGAAAAGTGTGAAGCTTCTTGATGACAGGCTTCCGATTCCAACCGTGTCATCTCATCGGTTAGCTCCCGTTCCTTAGTCGTTAACATGTCCAGCACAATTACATGAAGCTGGGTTTTCTCCTCTTCAGGGATACTCTGTTCTTGAAGGTGACAGATATGGCCGGTGAGTTCTTTCAACCGGGCGTGCGGTTCAACCATCCTTCCTCTTCTAAGAGCGGTGATTACGCTCTTCGTCTTTGTAAGGTCGAACACCGACCTTTTCATCTCCACCAATTTTTCATATCTCTGATGAGCGGGATGCTCTGGTATCATGTCAGCATAACCGACTTCCTGCCGTTGTCAGAGCCCATTGATAGTAAACATCACTCGCAATATGAGCCTGCTCGAAAAGTTGCTCTATTATTTGGGAGACAAGTCCCTCTCCCAATTGTTGAACGTTGTCGTCCACCGATCTAAATATCTTCGGTTGACTGGCTGAACCGGATTCATTATTTGTGGCCGGATTTTCATCGACGAACTTCCCCTTTCCTCTGTCTAACATATTCTCCTCGGTGTTATTGGAGTTGGTGCGGCTGAATTTGGTTGCGGAATCCTACGGATTATGGATGTCGGCTTGAATATTAGCCGATCCGGATGTGTGGGGAACCGCTTGCTTCCAGATTGTTCAGCCGCCGGAGCCTTCTTCTTCCTATGCTGAGATTTCCTAGGACGAGTGGGTTTATCGGTTGAGGCCTTCGCCTTGTTTGGCCGAGCCATTGTTCCCAAGAAATGGGTAGATCTTATTATCTTGCTGGAAGATATAAGAACACCCGGACCGGTTTCGATATTTGAATGGCGCATCAGCTTGCCGAGTGGAACGGCATATCTCCGAGACCGTTTCGAAGTCGGATCCACCATCTCACAAAGGTAGAAGAAAACGACCTTGGCCTAGTTGATTGGAATACCTCTAATCAAATCGGCCATCATCTCAATTTTTGCACTTGTGAGGCTGTCATAGTTGCCTCTTCTTCCTTGGACCGACTTTGAGAGAATCTCGCAAAGTGGCTTATACTCCGGTTTTAGGTCGGTTTTCTTACCGGACACCACTATCGGTTGGATAGTGTCCGATACAGCACAGTGAACTGTTAGTAGTACGTCCTCGTCCGTTTCCACGGAGAAGTCACTCCCTTCTGTCGGTAGGCGGAGAGCTTCAGCAACCGATTCTTTGTGACTTTGAACGGTTTTCCACCGACCGTTGCAGATATGATACAAGACAAACGGTCCATTTAGAAAATGTTCCAGACCCGAAACTGATATGAGTTCCAGCACTTGTTTAGCCTATGTCGATCCGTTTGTTCGAATTTCTTCGAAGTCCACTTGGAAAATGTGAGTGAAGAGTGCAGAATCGCGACCCATTTTGTTTAGAGATACCGGAACTTGGAGAGTTTTAAAGTTTAAAGAAAAGTTGAATGCTAGAGAGAGAAAGCAGATTCGCGGAAGAAGGAAATAGAAATGCGAATGCATGTATTTATAGGCAGTGGCCTGGAATGCGAACCGACGCGAGCCGTCACATCAAGAAAAGGGCGCCAAATTTCCCTCCAAAACGAGTTGGCGTTAGGTTTTTGGAGGGAGACCTTTTGGCGGGAAATTATTAAGGCGGTTCACCTTTTAACCGATAATTTAATGAAGCGGTGAGTAATTTATCCTGTGATTAATGAAGCGGTAAGCGATTTTAACCGGTTGAAAATTTAAACCGATATTCGAACTTTGTAATTTTGAATCGATTTTTGAATTTTATTATTTAAATTGATATTCGATTAATGAAGAAGACATGATAATGATAGAACCGACATGAAGATCGGTTTGAGGTACAAATACAAGGTTAAAATTAAGAATTAAACGACTTAGAACCTAAATCATTCTAGAGAATTTGTCTTCCACCACTTCCTCGTTGAGGACATTTGAGAGATTTATCGGTGTACCCGGTCCAAGATTTAGGACGCAGACCCGAATGACCCGGCTCAAGTGAGGAGCATAGCCAAACCCTTTCTTTGTTTCGACCATAGTCTTTAGATTGTTAAAGATGACCGATGCCCAATTGATGGGGGTTGAGCTGACGATATAGGTCATCATGTCGAAAGCTCTTCTGGAGTAGTTTTGATTTGGAGATTGGTAGATGATCGACCGGTTAACGATCTCATGCAGGAGTTGAATATGAGGAGCAAGATTGGCCTTAAGGCTGTTGTTTTCAACCGGTGTTTCGGAGCCAGAGAACAGTTCAGCGTAATCTTCAGCTGAACTGCCCACCCGTGAAGGAAAATCCGAAAACCCCTCAGTTGGAAGATTGAACATCCCGGCGAATCGGTGTTCCGGGAGAACGATGACACTGGTTTTAACGGTGGAGACAATGGCACCGTTAAACATATGTGCATTGGAGAAAAATTCCAGTACCTCTGGAATAAAGAGAGGTCCGAATTCTTCTAGGAAATCAAGAAGTCCGGTGTTGACTAGAGATTCAAAGATTAATTCTCTTGTTTCAACGTCTTCCATGGAGAGTACTGAATCAAAATCGATGCAAAGATAGTTTCTGAGAGTGCGATGAGACATTTTTCAAATTTTGCTAAGAGAGATAGAGAGTTAAGATATGTTATTTTGAAGTGTATTGGAATGAAAGGGAGAGGTTTCTTAAATAGATTTGAAATGAGAGGGAACGTAGGAGCATTTAATGTTAATATTCCTTTTTGTCTCATTAATGCTGGGGAATATTTATGTTTTCAAAACGCCTTGGGAAGTGTTGATTTTGACCGGTTACAGAGACCGAGGCTAGGAATCTAGTTGGGAATTAACTAGGTTTGTGTAATTTCCCATGCCGTTGGAATTCAAAAGTACTAGATTTTCAAATACATTGAACCGAAGGAAATACATAGCCGATTAAGATGGATAAAAATACAACCGGTGCATGAAGTAAAATGACCGGTTGTCCGAAGGAGTGACCTTTTTAATGACCGAAAGAGGCGATGTTTCTGTTCTTCTTCTTCCAAGCTTTCTCGAACCGCTCATAGAAGGAATCCGCGGAATCTCTGGTCAATACCTGAGATTGGTTCAACCCTTCGCCTGAACAGAGCGGAACCTCGAGTTCGATGAGTAGAGAGCTAATTTGAGGAATGAAACTGGTGTGCCGGGTATTGATCATCCAGATTAGGATGTCAAACAACAGCCTAAACCAATTGACCGGAGTATCGGTTGTTATGGCGGTCATGATGTTGAAGATTGTGGGACAGTAGGTGTTGGTAACATCCTTTCCCAAGATGGCCCTACCGATGATGTCGTTGAGAAGCTGATATTCAACCCTCAATGATGATCGTGCTCCGTGGTCATCGACCGGGGAGTTGGATCGGGAAAATTCCAGGGATATTTCGACTTTTTGTTCAGCCGAAATATTTATGTCAGTAAGACCTTCCTTGGGAAGGTCGAAGCACCGAGCGAAGTCCCGCTCAGTGAAGTCGAAAACCGTTCCTCTTACCCTTGACTGGATAAGAGTATCAAAGAATGGAGTGCCACGAAAAACTGAATTCGATTACAGTCTTAGGAAAGATGACATGTTTGTCATCTAGGAAAGTCCGCAGACCGATACTTTCCAAAGACTTAATCATTTTGAAAATCTCGTAGTGTTGTGTTCCTTGTGTCGAGTCAAAATCAACTTGAAGAATGTTTTGGAACTGAGACATTTTTGTCTTAGTGAGATGATATTGTGAATGTTTATTTGATGTTTATCTAATTTATATATTAGTTAGAAGATGATATAGGTGATCAGTATTATCCAGAGGGTATCAGGTAATTTAGTTTATTAACCATAGGATAAAGTGACTTGCATGAATTAGGAGTGTTTACAGCCTAAGGGTGTGAGTCATAGGCCTGGACAGTGAGAGATATCATATCTTCACGTCCTTTGAGGCATGACTGCTTTGTTTTGAAAAGGTATCTTTTCAGAGCAGATACGTCCAAACACATACAGTTGTTCCATATTTTGTTGGGAAGCCAAATATTCCAGAGTATATTATATTCAAACCGGTTGGTTTTCAGTCATTGGTCCCGATGCAGTTAATTAGTGTAGGTACTAAATAACTGGTCGGTTTACTATAACTGATAGACAAAGAGGTTCTTCAATAAATACGATGGTAAATTCGATTTCCGACATATTTGGAAGAACTGCCGATTTTGTCTGTCCGAACTGATTTTTCCCTTAAGAGATAAGTTGATTTATATCGGTTAAACCGAGTATGTTTGTGAAGAAAGAAAACTTAGCTTCCTGTAGAGGCTTTGTGAAGATATCGACTACTTATTGATTAGTTGATACGTATTCCAACCGAATATGCATCTGCATGACATGTTCCCAGATGAAATGATGCCTTATGTCGATGTGCTTGGTTCTATAGTGTAACACCGGATTGTATGTGATGGCTATGGCACTTGTGTTGTCACAGAAGATAGGAGATTCTTCGGCGATGACACCGAAGTCCTTTAGTTGTTGTTGAATCCATAGAATTTGTGAACAACAACTTTTGGTTGCCAGATATTCAGCCTCTGCAGTTGATGTAGCAACCGACGTTTGCTTCTTGCTATGCCATGAAACAAGCCGATCACCCAAGAATTGACATGTTCCGTTGGTACTTTTTCTATCAACTTTACATCCTGCATAGTCTGCATTAGAATAGCTTGTGAGGTTAAAACTTGAGTCATTTGGATACCACAAGCCGACTTCAGGGGTTCCCTTTAGATATTTCAGGATTCGTTTAGCGGCTATATAATGAGACTGTTTGGGATTAGCCTGGAATCTTCCACACACTCCGACCGCAAATAGTATGTCCGGTCTACTTGCTGTTAGGTACAGAAGTGAACCAATGATTCCACGATAGGCTGTCAGGTCTACTCCCTGACCGTTATCATCTTTATCCAGTTTGATTGATGAGCTCATTGGTGTAGCGGCAAAGGAACATGTGTCCATCCCAAATTTCTTTAGAAGTTCCTTTGTGTATTTGGGTTGACTGATGAAAGTTCCTCCTTCGAGTTGTTTAACCTGAAGACCTAGGAAGAAACTTAATTCTCCCATCATACTCATTTCAAATTTGTTAGTCATCAGAGTTGAGAATTTATCACACAGCTTAGGATCGGTTGAACCGAAAATGATATCATCTACATAAATTTGAACAAGTAGAATGTGTCCCTTTTTCTCAAATTTGAATAGGGTTTTGTCTACTGAACCTATGGTGAAGTCATGATGTAACAGAAATGCGGTTAACGTATCATACCAAGCTCTAGGAGCTTGTTTTAAACCGTACAGTGCTTTATTCAGACGATATACATGATTAGTCAGGTCAGCATTTTTAAAACCGGGTGGTTGTTCAACGTATAATTCTTCACGTAGGTCACCATTTAAAAATGCACTTTTAACATCTATTTGGAAAACTTTAAAAATTTTGAAAGCAGCAAAGGCTAGAAAAATTCTAATGGCTTCAATCCTAGTTACATGGGCAAATGATTCTTCAAAATCAATGCCTTCTTCCTTTTTGTATCCTTGTTCCACTAATCTAGCTTTGTTCCTCGTAACCAAACCGTCTTTATTGAGTTTATTTCTAAATACCCATCTTGTTCCTATGACCGGTTGATCATTCGGTCTAAGGACTAGATACCAGACTTTATTACTCTCAAACTGGTTTAACTCTTCTTGCATTGCCAGGATCCAATCCGGATCCGACAGTGCTTCATCCACCCTTTTCGGCTCAATCTGGGATATGAAAGCGAAATTAAAGTATTCCTCCAGTTTTTTTCGTCTAGTTTGGACAGGTTTTGAAGGGTCACCTATAATAAGCTCAGGAGGATGAAATGTGTTCCTTTTGAGATTCGGTTCATGAGTGTCTACCAAATCACCGTTTGTTTGATCAAGGCTAGACATATCAGTAGGCTGAGCAGTAGTGTCAGACTGACCGATTTCCTCAGTTTGAACCGAGGTGCCAGCTTCCTATTGTGTGGCAGCTTGATCCGGCTGGGTTTCAACAACACCCATTTAGTCATGGACAAACCGTCTGTAAACTGGAATCTCATCTTCACTATCAGAATGGATATTATTATTTTCCAATCTGTTGTGTAGATCAAAGGATGATGCAGTGTTACTTTCAACAGATTCATCGAATACAACATGAAAAGATTCTTCCACGGTTAAAGTTATAGTATTATATACTCTATATGCTTTACTAACCATCGAGTATCCTAGAATTATCCCAATATCGGATTTTGCATCAAAAGCAGATAGGTAATTTTTGCCATTAATGTGAATGAAACATTTACAACCGAAGATCTTAAGATACCGAATGTTAGAAATTCTATCAAAATACACTCCGTACAGTGTTTTGTTGTGAAATTTGTTAATCAAAGACCGGTTTTGTGTATTACATGCAGTATTGATAGCTTCAGCCCAAAATTTTGAGCAACACCTGAATCGGCTATCATAGACTTTGCGGCTTCCTTAAGAGTTCGGTTCCTTCTCTCAGCCAGGCCGTTCTGTTGAGGAGTTCTAGCACTAAACAACTCGTGTCTAATGCGGATTCATCAAGAAATGCATTTAGAATACTATTTATAAATTCGGTTCCTCTATCACTCCTAATGCTATTTATGTGTGTTGATTTTTTATTTTATAAACGCTTAAGTAGTGTAATGAAATTGGATGCTGTTAGGATGTAGGTCGCGGCTGGGGGACCGGGGTTAGCTGGTTATCGCGTCTTACTCAAAGGGTGGTGATTAATCTGGTTAGAGATTAATACCGAGGTTTCAATACTACACAAACTATCACAAACCTTGAACAGAGTTCAAGCGCGAAAGTGGTTTATTTCAGATTGAAGCAGCACACAAACGAGATAGGCAGAACCAGATTTGAATAAGACAGGTTTGGAGATTGCTGGGTTGGTTTTGGAGCTTAGTGATTCGGTCTAGATGATGTTGAGTCAGTTGGAGCGGTATTAGTAAGTTAGTGCAGATCGGTTATTAAGTAAAGCACGCGGAAAGTAAATAACAAGACAGGTTTTTATGGATGTTCGAAGATGAAACTCCTACGTCACCCCTTCCTCTCGAAACCGCGAGAAGGATATTCACTAAGAAATACAAACACAATCCGATCAAGACTTATTTCCTGCTCAATAGCACCCGTACAATTTTAACCGAAATTGTAAATACACTTCGAATAATCGCTTAAGCTTTATAGAGATGGAGCACAACTTTTGACTTAGGCTGTGAAAATTCAGAACTTGTAACCCACATTTAATCCTCTCCAGCTCCTTCTTTTATAGGTGAAATGTGCCAACGGTCACATTTCATTTACTTGAATCTGATTGATAGAGCAGAGGTTCAGTGATTCGGACCTGGCGGTCTAGTATTCAGACCCGGCGGTCTAGTTTTCAGACCTGGCGGTCTAGTCTTCCAGTGTGTAGGTCAAACCGTCTAGGTTTGTCTTTTACTTAATATGGCAATTGTCGGTTGGACAGTTGCCTGTACCTGGAAGATTGCCTTTCTGATTTATCCTAGAGTGGAAAAATCTTGTAGGACGATCATCTGCAGCCTGCAGACTTTCCTCAAACTTGTATGAATATGGCAATACTTAGTCTGTTCCTTCGGTATCATTCTTAACAGATACCGGAAGTGTCTTTTTATGCTGGTCGGTTGTTTATGCTAACCGGATGACTTCCGGTTTTTCCATGGCTTCTGATTGACCGACTGTTTAATTGATTCTGGCCTTTTGATTTGACCGATCTTGTCTTTCTTGTTCGGTCAGGTTTTTGGTCGGTTTGATTTCTTGACCGGTTGAGTTTCTTAACCGGTTGAGTAATTTGACCGGTTGAATTTCTTTGCCTGTTCCTGCACAAGAGATTTGTTTTTGTTAAGTTTTATTTAACCGATCTAATTTTATCTAACAATTTCTCCCTTTTTGATTATTTTATTTAAAATATTCAAAATTATGTAAGAATGCAAATGTAGGCCGGTTTTGTTTTTAAGAGTTTGTTTGGCCGGATTTTTGGAAACTAACTTGGGAGAGTTTTTCGAAAAATTTTGGAAAATTTTGAGAAAAATTTTAAAATTTTTATCTTTATCTTATCAATTTCTCCCTTTTTGATTATTTTATTTAAAATATTCAAAATTATGTAAGAATGCAAATGTAGGCCGGTTTCCGAAAATCACTTTATATATATATATAAGAAATATGCTAAAGCAAAAATAGTATATATATAAAACCGAAATAAACATAAGTAAATATAGTAGATGAAGCCCCTATTTCTTCGATCTGGACGGCAGGAAATGATCCAGCAATTCATCGTCTGATTTTCCCTTATCCGTTTGAACCGGCCTAGATGAGGATTCCCGACCGCCTGAGGTGCCAGTGTGAGGGGAGAACGGTTGACCGATCGATCTGATTGGAACCACATTCAAACACCATTGTCTTCTAAGCTGCGGCTCGACATCTTCTTCGAAATCTTCATCTGTTTGCAAAACCGGGTTGAATTGAGGTTCAACAACCGTATCGGTGACTCTGTTCAATAGTCCCGTGATCTCCGCCCGCCTCGAAGCAGCTTTTCTTTTGTGTGTAACCGGAACAGAAGGAGAAGCAACCGTTTTGGACTTCTTGTGAGCCTTTGCGAAATTGTTATACGTTTCTTGTTGAGCCCTTAGCCGGTTAGCATCTTCGGTTTGTTGAGCCGCTATGGACTTTGCGATGGCCGGTGCACTGACCGCTAGGTTTTGCATATGGCCGACTATGTTCGCATCAGCCGCTGTCGCTTCCTTCTGTATTCGGGTCTGCTCGTCCAACGCATCTTGGAGTTTCTGAGCCGCGAGAGCATTCACCTCCTCAATTGCCTTATCGGCAGCCAGCTTAGCCGCTATTAATTCTGCCACCTGTTCGGTGACCGCCTTGAGATCGGCTTCAAGCTTGGCATTCTTTTCCTCAAGGGTTGTTACCTTCTCACGATTAGATCTGGCTTGGGCACCGGATTGCGCCAGGTCCTCCTCGACCTTTGTCAATCTTTGATCGGTCGTTTCTTGAGACCGTTCCATCTCAGCTACCTATTGGCTAACCGAAGCGAGGTCGGTCACCAGCTTCGGAGTTATAATCTACAATGCCTTGGTTCGATCAAGATGACCGCCGTACAGTTGATCCGTATTACCGTAATTTGTTTCAACGGACGTGATCCGATCGACCGCCTTCTTTAGATCATCCTTTGTCGTTTCGGCCATCTCGAAGGTTTTAGACGCGGTTTCTTTGATTTTCTTCTTCCATGGCTGAACCGCGTCGTTGACGAATTCCTCAATGAGGGTCTTGACCCTCTCTTTCCTAATGACCGGTTCCGAATCCCCGATTTGAGTAGATGCGCGTTGTTCGTTGGGAGGTGTACTTGTCCTTACTTCGGTTATGTTGATGTTCTAGTCCGGTGGAGGAGTGGATAACTCTTCATTGGTCGGATTCTGACCGCCAACATCCTCTAGAGGTGATGAGTTCGTTGTTTCTTGGTGTTCGGGCACCGCCTCAAGCTGCGCCACCTCCTCGGTTAGTGCTCTTTCCTTGACCGCAAGTAATTTTAACACCAAAAGTTGAAGTTGAGAATTCGGTGTTCCCGGAGTATGCTTTTCTTGTAGGCGTTGAATGTGTTCGGTTTGCCTTTGTAACCGAGCACGCGGTTCGACTATCGTGTTTCGCTCTAGGGCGGTTGTGACGTCGTTAGCCTTTGTGAGGCTGATGACCTCCTCCTCCATTTCTATCAACTTTTCGAATTTCTGGCTAACGGTGAGATCCGGTAGCATGTTTTTGTAGAATATCTGATGCCGGTGCCGGATCCATTGATAGAACACCTCGGCTGCCGCACGAGCCTGCTGGTGTATCTCGTCCATGATTCTGCTGACGAGATCCTCGACCGTTTTCCTTGTATTATCATCAGCGTGGTCATCTTCCTCCCCTAGTCTGTCCGAACCGGCATCAGCGTTATCATGACTGACCGATTGATCCTCCACTATTTGTTCTTTCCCTTTACCGGACTGATCCTCTCCGGTATGTTGTGAATCGGTTCGGCCAGAACTGGATGCCGAGTCTTCCGTGTTGGGTATGTCGGACATTGGATTAGCCGATTCGATTGGTTGTTTATCTTTCTTGCTTCCGGATTTTTCTTTTACCGGAGCTGCTTTCTTAACGGATGCCTTCTTCCTTCGGCCACCCGTAGAACAGGAGGCCTTCCTTTTGCTTTTCCTCTCCTTGAATTGCTGAGACTTTATAATTTTGCTGGATGAGAGGAGGACACTAGGGCCGGTGTTGATGTTGAAATGACGCATGATTTTCCCAAGTGGGATGGCGTATCCCCATGACCGAGTGGATGCCGGATCCACCATTTCACATAGGTTATTGAAGATTACCTTAGCCTAGTTTATTTTGATGCCGTTGACCAAACCGGCAAGTATCTCAATCTTTGCCCGGGTGAGACTATCATAGTTTCCCCCTCTTGCTTGGACCGATTTTGTGAAAATATCACATAGCGGTCTGTACTTCGGTCGAAGAGATGATTTCTTTCCGGAGATCTCGATAGGAACTGCGGTTTCTGAGAGAACCTGACAAGATGCCTCGAAGGTCTCTTCATCTAAAGCCGCGGAGAAGTTGCTCCCTTCGGATGGTAGATGTAGTATTTCAGCGACCGATTTCTCCGTCAGTTCGAGCTGCTGACCGCCGATGTTGGCAAGTATTGATCCTCCGGTGATGAATGCGGTTCGGAAAAATTCATTAACCGCATCCTGGTATAGTATGAATGGACCGCCCAGAAAGTATTCGAGGCCGGACTCGGAGATTCTGGATAATACCTGCTTTGCCGGAGCCGAACCGTTTGCCCGGATTTCCTCAAAATCGACTTGGATCATATGTTTGAACAATACTGAATCACGACTCATTTTGAATAATCGAACCGAGAAACAAGAGAATAAGGATTTTAGAGAGTTTGAAGAAGATGAATGCTAGAGAGAGAAAGCTGATTCGCGTGAGAATGAAATAAAATAACTAAGGACCCTATTTATAGTTGCGGTTTGGAATTCCAACCGTCGCGAACCGTCCCATCATGAGTGGGCGGGAATTTTCCCTCCAAGTATTTTGAGCAGAAAGTATGGGCGGGAATCCTTAGGCGGGAAAGTATAGGCAGGAAACCATAGGCGGGAAACCATAGGCGGGAATATTCCCTCCAAAATTTTGAGCGGGCTTTTAATGTCTGTTATTTAACCGGCGATGATGCGGTTCTTCTTGTAACCGTTTATTAAACGAAGCGGTTATTTAACCGTGAGGATGCGGTTTTTTACCGGATTTTTCAACGAGGTGATTTATTGATATTAACCGGTTAGTTAGATGGATATTGCGATTTTGACCCGGTTAACAAACTTAAATATTAGATATTCATTGAAAAGAAAGATACATAATAAAAGCCGATTCATTGATCGGTTTAGAATACATAGGAAATAAAATTACAACCTATGTAATGACTATTCTGGAGAGCTTGTCCTCCACCCCATCCATATCAAGAACATTCGATGGGGATGCCGTTGTACCCGGTCCAAATTTTGGACGGTACTTATGAAAGAGCCGGCTTCGGTGAAGAGCGTAACCGAGACCTTTCTTGGTCTCCACCATAGTCCTCAGGTTTTGGTAGATAACTGGTGACCAGTTTATGGGTGTATTGCTGACAATGTAGGTCATTATGTCAAAAACCTTTTTGGAGTAGTGTTGGTTGGGAGATTGGTAAATGATGGAACGATTGACAATCTCGTAGAGGAGTTGGATGTGGTGGGCAAGGCGGGTTTTTAGCCCATGGTTCTCCACCGGTACCTCGGTTCCGGAAAACAGTTCTGAATAGTCGGTTGCTGCACTTCCCACCCGGGTTGGAAAGTCGGAAAACCCTTCTGTGGGAGGATTGAACGTTTGAGAGAGTTCGTTTTCCTCTAGGCAAAAGAAGTGGCCTCTCACTATGGAAACAATGAAATCTCCTCTCATAGAGGCATTTCTGAAGAAGTCGATTACGTCCGGAAGGAGTATGGGTCTGGATTCTTCGAGAAAAGTGCGAAGACCGGTGTCGATTAGTGAGTCAAACATGAGCTCCTTTGTTTCCAGGTCCCAATGTTCCATGCAAGAATCAAAATCGATGCTCAAGAAGTTCCTTAGAGTTCCACTCGACATGATTCAAGCTTTGCCAAGAGAGAGAGAGTTCAAGAATTTTTGGTTTTTGAGATGTGTTAAGTTGATAAGGTGGGGTTCCTTATATAGATCCAAAATTGGAGGGAATATGGCAACATTTAATGTTGAAATTCAGTTTTGTCTCATTAATGAAAAGAATATTTATGTTTCCAAAAATCCTTGGGAAGGAGTTACTTTTGACTGGTTGCGGAGCTCGAGGTAAGGAATCTAGTTGGAAAGTAACTAATCTTGTTAGATAGTAATTACTCATGTAGTTGGAAGTTGAAAGTTACTTATCATTAATGAAAAGGGTACAAGAAACCAGAGATAAGTAATTAAAACCGAAAATATCATAGACTAAACCGAGATGATCATGATAGAGTTATACATTGATACAACCGGTGCGTACAGCAAAATAACCGGTTGTAGGAGGGAGTGACTTAGTTGCTGGTGGAGTTGAGGTGGCGGTTCCTCCTTTTCCAGGCCTTCTCAAACCGCTCATAGAATGAGTTAGTGACCTCTTTGGTGATGACTTGTGTCTGGTTCAACCCTTCTCCCAGACAGAATGGAACCCTAAGTTCCAAAAGTAGGCAGCTTATCTGGGGGATGAGGCCAGTTTGACGAATGCCGATCATCCAGATTAGGATATCAAACTACACCCTTGACTAGTTGATTGGCGTACCCGTGGTTATGGAAGACATCATGTTAAAAACTGCGGTGCAGTAGGTGTTTGACACATCCTTTCCTAGGATGCCTCGACCGATAACATCGTTGAGAAGCTGATACTCAGCTCTCAGCGATGACCTAGAACCATTGTCATTGACCGGGCGGTCTGACCGAGCAAAGCTTAAGGCGATTTCGGCCTTTAGTTTAGCCGGAACGTTTAGGTCGGTGAGCGCTTGCTTCGGAAGGTCGAAGCATCTTGCGAAATCACTTTCTGTGAAGTCAAACACAGTTCCTCCCACCTTGGATTGAATGTGGGTGTCGAAGTGAGGAGTACCTCGGAAAACCCTGGCATTGTAGAAAAATTCTAGGACCGTTTCCGGAAAGATGACGTGTTTATCATCTAGAAAGTGTTTGAGACCGGTGTCTTCAAGTGACTTAATCATCTTGAAGACTTCATAATGTTCAGTGCCTTGAGCTGAATCGAAATCCACTTGAAGGATGTTTGGAAACTGAGACATTTTTGTCTTAGTAAGAGAATACGTTAGAGGTTGTGATTGTTTCGTTTAAGGTTTGCCTAACTTATATATTAGTGGAGGGATGATAGTATTATCCATTGTGTCGCAAGTAATGATGTCTATTAACCATAGGATAATGCATTTTGCATAAAATAAGCATGTCTACAACCTAGGATGTTGGTCATAGGCCTAGACGGTGAAAGATATCGTATCTTTACGTCTTTTGAGGTATGACCGTTTTACTTTGAAAAGGTAAGTTTTCAGAACAGATAAATTTAAACACAGATAATTATTCCATTTTTGTTTAGAAGCCAAATAATCAGAAGTAATCTGTTTCCAAATCGGTCGATTTTCAGTTATTTGTTCCGATGCGGTTAATTGGTGCATGCACTAAGTAACCGGTCGGTTTACTCTAACTGATAGATAAAGCGGTTCTTCCATAGATACCTTGGTGAATTTGGAATTCGACAATTTAGGAGGAACTACCGGTTTTGTCTGTTCGAACCGATTTCCCTTTTTAAACATTTTTAGAAATAAGTTGATTAATATCGGTCAAACCGAGTGTGAGTCTAAATTGAGAAAACTTAGCTCCTGCAGAGGCTTTGTGAAGATATCGGCTACTTGTTGTTCTGTCGATACGTATTCCAACCGGATATGCTTCAGCATGACATGTTCCCGAATGAAGTGATGCCTTATGTCGATGTGCTTGGTTCTATAGTGTAGAACCGGATTGTAGGTGATTGCTATGGCACTTGTATTATCACAGAAAATTGGAGACTCTTCGACTATGATACCGAAATCCTTCAGTTGTAGTTGGATCCAAAGAAGTTGTGAACAGCAAATTCGGCTGCCAGATATTCAGCTTCTACGGTTGACGTGGCAATAGATGTCTGTTTCTTGATGTGCCATGAAACAAGCGGATCACCTAGGAATTGGCATGTTCCGCTGGTGCTTTTTCTATCAAATTTACAACCTGAATAATCTGCATCTGAGTAACTTGTGAGGTTGAAAGATGAGTCATTTGGATACCACAAACCGACTTCAGGAGTTCCCTTTAGGTATTTCAAGATTCGCTTTGCGGCTGTGTAGTGAGACTGTTTTGGATTAGCCTGGAATCTTCCACACACACCGACCGCAAATAGTATGTCCGGTCTACTTGCTATCAAGTATAGAAGAGAACCGATGATTCCTCGGTATGCTGTTATGTCTACTGCTTGACCGTCATCATCCTTGTCCAGTTTGACCGATGAGCTCATTGAAGTAGCGGCTGAGGAGCACGTGTCCATCCCAAATTTCTTTAGAAGTTCCTTAGTGTACTTGGGTTGGTTTATGAAGGTTCCTTCTTCGAGTTGCTTAACCTGAAAACCTAAGAAGAAACTTAATTCTCCCATCATACTCATTTCAAATTTGTTAGTCATCAGGGTTGAGAATTTATCACATAGCTTACGATCGGTTGAACTGAAGATGATATCATCTACATATATTTGAACAAGTAGGATATGTTCCTTTTCTCAAATTTAAATAGTGTTTTGTCCACCGAACCGATGGTGAAATCATGTTTTAACAAGAATGCGGTTAGTGTGTCATACAAGGCTCTAGGAGCTTGCTTTAAACCGTATAGTGCTTTGTTTAACCGGTATACATGGTTGGGCAGTTCAGCGTTTTTGAAACCGGGTGGTTGTTCAACATATACTTCTTCACGTATGTCACCATTCAAAAATGCACTTTTAACATCCATTTGGAAAACTTTAAAATTTTTGAATGCAGCAAAAACTAGAAAAATCCTAATAGCCTCAATCCTAGCTACAGGGGCAAATGATTCTTCAAAATCAATGCCTTCTTCCTGTTTATATCCTTGTGCCACTAATCTGGCTTTGTTCCTCGTGACCAAACCGTCTTCATTGAGTTTAATTCTAAATACCCATCTTGTTCCTATGACCGGTTGATCTTTCGGTCTAGGGACTAGGTATCAGACTTTGTTACTCTCAAACTGGTTTAATTCTTCTTGCATTCCCAAGATCCAATCCGGATCTGACAATGCTTCATCCACTCTTTTTGGCTCAATCCGGGATATAAAAGCGGAATTCAAATATTCCTCCAGGATTTGTCACCTAGTTCGAACGGGTTTTGAAGGGTCACCTATAATTAGCTCAGGAGGATGATTTGTGTTTCTTTTGAGATTGGGTTCGGGAGTGTCTACCAAATCACCGTTTATTTGATCAAGGCTAGACGTATCGGTAGGCTGGACAGGAGTGTCAGACCGACCGATTTCCTCAGTTTGAACAAAGGTGTTAGCTTCCTGTTGTGGGACAGCTTGATCCGGTTGGGTTTTATCATTACCCATTTGGTCATGGACAAACCGTCTAAAAACCGGAATCTCATCTTCACTATCAGAATGGATATTGTTGTTTTCCAATATGTTGTGTAGATCAAAGCATGATGCAGTGTTGCTTTCAACCGATTCATCGAAAACAACATGAAGTGATTCCTCCAAGGTTAAAATTCTAGTGTTATACACTCTATATGCTTTGCTAACTGTTGAGTAACCTAACATGATCCCAATGTCGGCTTTTGCATCAAAAGCAGATAGATAGGTTTTACCATTTATGTGAATGTAGCATTTACATCCGAAAATCTTAAGATACCTAAGGTTAGGAACCCTATCAAAGTATACCACATAAGGTGTTTTGTTGTGAAACTTGTTAATTAGAGAGCGGTTTTGTGTATGACATGCGGTGTTGATAGCCTCAGCCCAGAATTTCTGGGCAATACCCGAATCGGCTATCATGGATCGTGCGGCTTCCTTGAGAGTTCGGTTTCTTCTCTCGGCCAGGCCGTTTTGTTGAGGAGTCCTAGCACTAGACAACTCGTGTCTAATACCGAATTCATCAAGAAATGCATTTAGAGTACTATTTGTAAATTCGGTTCCTCTATCACTTCTAATGCTATTAATGCGTGTTGATTTTTCATTTTGCAAACGTTTAAGTAGTGTAATCAAATTTAATGCGGTTTCACGTTTAGATGGAAAGAATATTACCCATGTATACCTAGAATAATCATCAACAACTACCATAGTGTAAAGCATACCTCCTAGGGTGACGACCCTAATCGGTCCAAATAAATCCATGTGGAGAAGATCTAAGCATCGGTTAGATTGAATGTGTCCTTTACTTTTAAAGGTTGACTTAGTTTGTTTACCCATTTGACATGCTGAACAGACCTTATCCTTATTTAACACTATGTCAGGAACTCCTTCGACTAACTTTTTACCGCGGATATAGTTTAAGGTTTTCATGTTTAGGTGGTTTAGTCTTTTATTCCACAGCCAGGTTTGATCGCTTTTAGCTATCATGCAGACATGATATTCTACTTTGTTTTTCCAATCTACTTTGTAAATGTTTGCTAACCTATTTCCGGTCAGTAGTATGATACCTTGAGAGTTTTTAACTAAGCATGCATGTTTAAGAAATTCTACAGTGTATCCAGCATCACACATTTGACTAATGTTTAGCAGGTTAAAACGTAGGTTTTCAACTATCAGTACATTATCAATTGTAAGGTTACCATGGACAATCTTACCCTTGCCCACAGTTCTACCTTTTGAGTTGTCACCGAAGGTGATTAATGCACCGGTTTCTATTTTGATGTCGGTTAGAAGATTGTTGTTCCCAGTCATGTGTCTGGAGCAACCGCTGTCCAAATACCATTCAGAGTTTCCTAATTGTTTCTTCATATCCTGCAAAATGTACATATTTACAACTATTTGGTACCCACATTTACTTGGGTCCACAAGTGATTAGTCCCTTGGGTATCCAGACTTTGACAAGTCGGACGAATTTCCCGGTTAAGGTTTTAACTAATTTTCTTGAACTTGGTTTGGAGTCTTTCTGCTTTCCTAAGAGGGACTTATGTGGGGATGATCTTTGGTTTGTCCTATGTGGTTGTGAGTTGGCTTGCCTATATTTGAACCGATTGGCTTTCCTTTTCTTAGGGTGAAGCAATTTTTCAGAATCGGTTGGACCTACATAGGTTAGTTTGTCTTTCGAATATGAGGCACTTAATTCCTCTTCAACTGTTAAGGAACTTCTGACAAAGCTTACAAAGGGAAGATTATCCTTTGTGAGCCTCATGATGTTGAAGTGTTTCCGGTTTTTGGATCTATTGTTTTTGTATCCTAGACCAAACATGCAAGTAGGGTGTCTTTTATAACTACACATTCTGCTTACCATTTCACTAGATCTTTTCCATGCGGCGATTCGATACTGGATTCGGGCATTTTCCTCTTCGGTTAGCTCTTGAACTGGCTCCTTGAGCTGTTCGGTCTCAGAGGATAGTTCAATTGCTACCTCGGTTTCTAGGGTAGAGGTTTCATCAGGTTGTATGGTCTTTGGTTCGATCAAGGTAGGTATTATGGGGTCGGCTCTAAAGTTGGGCAATAGTGTTAATAGATTCTTATACTCTGCTACCATATCATTTAATGCATTAAATAACTCATCTTTAGTAAATTCATCACAGGGAGAGTCGAATATCTGTTCCTCGTTTGCAATAAGGCATGTGAGTTCATCATCACTGTCACTGTGAGCCCATAAGCTTCCTCCATCATCGACTATCAGTGCTTTCTGAACTTCACTTCCTTCACCGGTTTGTTGATAGTTATTTCGGTGATTCTGATTGTCCGGTTTCCGGTCATCTCTCCTTGGTTTTCTGCATTCCCACTTGAAATGACCCAAACAATTGCAGTTATAACATCTAACATTAGATTTATCACCGTAGTTATAGTTGTTGTTTGTCGGTTGACTTCTCTTCATGAATCGGCCAAATTTATGTGCAAGCATTGCCATGGCATCCTCGGTGAATTGTTCAGCGGTTCCGATCAGTGCAGGAGCAACCGATTCTGTGGATGTGATCAATTCTCTAGTTGAGATTGAGGCTGAGACTTCTTCTTCAGTCCTAGATCTCATTTCAAACTCATATGCCTTAAGATCTTCGAATACATCGTGTAGCTTCATCTTGCTTAGGCAGTTTGATTCCCTCATCACCATTGTCTTTATGTCCCATGCGCTTGGAAGAGATCTTAACGCTTTCATGATGACTTCCTTGTTGTCATACCTTTTTCCAAGAATTGCTAGCTCGTCTATCACACCTGTGAACCGGTCACTGTATTCTCTCATTGTTTCTCCCGGTGTCATCCTTATGTTTTCAAACTTCTGAGTAGCCACCATTATCTTGTTTTCCTTGGTCCTTTCATTTCCCTCATGAATATGAATCACTGCTTCCCATGTTTCCTTTGCTGTTTTGCAATCTCGGACCTTGCAGTACGTATGTCTGTCCAAACCGTTGGAGATGCGGTTTTTGGCATGATTTTCCAGATTATTTCTTCTCCTATCTTCAGCTGTCCAATCCTTTCTGTCCTTATCAATTATTATCGGTCATTCGGCTATGATGAACTGCATCTCGTCATCCATGGTGATTAAGTGCAGGTGCATGCATGCCTTCCAATTGGCAAAGTCGTCACCTTCTAGCATTGGGGGCCTATCGAAAGACATGCTTGCTTGAGTATTGAAACTAATTGCTCTGATACCAATTGTTAGGATCTAGGTCGCGGCTGGGGGACCGGGGTTGGCCAGTTATCGTGTCTTATTCAAAGGGTGGTGATTAATCCGATTAGAGATTAATACCGGGGTTTCAATACTACACAAACTGTCACAAACCCTTGAACAGAGTTCAATCGCGGAAGTGGTTTGTTTCAGATTGAAGCAGCACACACACGAGATAGGTAGAACCAGATTTGAATAAGACAGGTTTGGAGATTGTTGGGTTGGTTTTGGAGCTTAGTGATTCGGTTTAGATGATGTTGAGTCAGTTGAAGCGGTATTAGTAAGTTAGTGTAGATCGGTTATTAAGTAAAGCAGGCGAAAAGTAAATAACAAGACAGGTTTTTATTGATGTTCGGAGATGAAACTCCTACGTCACCCCTTCCTCTCGAAACCGTGAGAAGGATATTCACTAAGGAATACAAACACAATCCGATCGAGACTTATTTCCTGTTCGATAGCACCCGTACAATCAGTGGCGGACCTACAAGGGGGGCCTTGGGGGGCCCGGGCCTCCCCAACCATAAAAGTTTTAAGATATTTTATATATATATTTATCAAATAAAGTTTTGTTCAACTGGTTTTGAAGTTGACCTTCCATAATGGAGGTTAGGGGATCAAACCCTGCCTCTCACATTTTCAAATATTTATAATAAATTAACACTTTCTTTTATAAAAAAATTAATTCATAATTATAGTATTCTAATTTCAAATATAATTTTATTAAAGTAATTATTATTTTTATTTTATACCAACCATATTTTATAAAAAATAAGATACAATATTTATAATAATAATACATAAATTTTAGTTAATATATAAATAAGATTTATTTATATAATTTAAAATATAAAGAATTATATATAAAATAATGAAAATCATATAAGATTATTATTTATTTTAAAACTACATTTATATTATAATTATATATATATATATATTTTATTAATTTCAATGTAATTAATTAATAATACAAATTACTTATAAAATAAAGATTAAAATAATAATTTATATAAATATAAGGATAAAATAATAATTTATATTAATATAAAGATAAAATATTATTTTATATTTCTTAATTTTAAATTAGTTTTAAACTATTACAACAAATAAATGTATTTGTTAGATTTTATTTAGGGGCCTAGGTTATGACACATATCTATTTTTAGTTATTTATTTTATGTAGGATATAGAATAATGGAGATGTTCTATAAACGAATTTTTACTTCTACATCACATGAGCAGTCTGAGCATTCTCAATCAATTAATAAGCCTACTAATGAGTCTAATGTTACTGATCAAATATACATGGTTAGAACATAGCATATCAAAAGATACATCATTTTGTTTTTAGTGTTATCTTTTAAAGCTTTTAAATAGAGAAAACGTAGATGTTACCTTTATAGGAGATGTGTATAAAAATTGGAAAAGGGCATTAGAAAGATTCAATCGACATATGGGAACTTCAAATAGTTGTCATAATGAAGCTATAAATCAATTTGAATCATTACAAGATCAAAGACATAACATGAGAAACGTTTTACGTACACATGGTCGTGATATAGAAATAAATTATCGCACCTGTTTAACGACAATGTTTGATGTAACACACTTTCTATTGAGGCAAGGATTACCTTTTCGAGGACATGATGAGTCAAGTAGTTCATCAAATAAAGGTAATTTTCTTGAATTGATTGATTGGTATAGTCAACGTAATGAAGATATTTTGTCTTCTTTTTGTACCGACTTATGAACAAGAATAATTTAGTAATTGTGTTTGTTAGTATTTTGTAATTGTGCTTGTTAGTATTTTTATGTAATTACCGAGTAAAATTTTAATTGAAAAATGCATTTATTTGATCGCCAAAAAAATACTACGTTACTATGTATTTGGCCCCCCCGAGAAAATAGTTCTGGGTCCGCCACTACGTACAATTTTAACCGAAATTGTAAATACACTTCGAATAATCGCTTAAGCTTTTTAGAGATGGAGCACAATTTTTGACTTAGACTGTGAAAATTAGGAACTTGTAACTCACATTTAATCCTCTTCAGCTCCTTCTTTTATAGGTGAAATGTGCCAACGGTCACATTTCATTTCCTTGAATCTGATTGGTTGAGTAGAGGTTCAGTGATTCAGACCTGGCGGTCTAGTATTAAAACCTGGCGGTCTAGTTTTCAGACCTGGCGGTCTAGTCTTCCAGTGTGTAGGTCAAACCGGCTAGGTTTGTCTTTTACTTAATATGACAACTGTCGGTTGGACAGTTACCTGTACCTGGAAGATTGCCTTTCTGATTTATCCTGGAGTGGAAAGATCTTGTAGGACGATCTTCTGCAGCCTTTAGAATTTCCTCAAACTTGTATGAATATTGCAATACTCAGTCTGTTCCTTCGGTATCATTCTCAACAGATACCCGAAGTGTCTTTTTATGTTGGTCGGTTATTTATGCTAACCGGATGAGTTCCGGTTTTTCCATGGCTTCTGATTGACTGACTGTTTAGTTGATTCTGGCCTTCTTGTTCGGTCAGGTTTTTGGTCGGTTTGATTGCTTGACCGGTTGAATAATTTGACCTGTTGAATTTCTTTGCCTATTCCTGCATAAGAGATTTGTTTTTGTTAAGTTTTATTTAACCGATCTAATTTTATCTAACAGATGCGGTTTCACGTTTAGATGCCAAAAATGTGACCCATGTATATCTAGAATAATCATCAATAACAACCATAGTGTAAAGCATACCACCTAGGCTGGTGACCCTAATTGGTCCAAATAAATCCATGTGAAGAAGATCTAAGTATCAGTTAGACTGAATGTGTCCTTTACTCTTAAAGGTTGATTTAGTTTGTTTACCCATTTGACATGCTGAACACACATTATCCTTATTAAATACTATATCAGGAATTCCTTGAACTAGCTTTTTATTGCGGATATAGTTTAATATTTTGAGGTTTAGATGGTTTAACCTTTTATGCCATAACCAGGTTTGATCGGTTTTAGCTACCATGCAGACAGGATGTTCCACTTCATTTTTCCAGTACCTTGTATATGTTTCCTAACCTATTTCCGGTTAGTAGTGTATTACCCTGAGAGTTTTTAACTAAGCATGAATGTTTAAGAAATTCTACAGTATATCCAGCATCACACATCTGATTAATACTTAACAGGTTAAAATGTAGATTTTCAACTAGAAGTACATTGTCAATTGTTAAGTTACCATGGACAATCTTACCATTTCCCACGGTTCTACCTCTTGAGTTGTCACCAAAGACTATCAATGCACCGGTCTCTATTTTGATGTCGGTTAGAAGGTTGTTGTTTCTAGTCATGTGTCAGGAGCAACCGTTGTCCAGGAACCACTCAGAATTTCCTAGCCGTTTCTTCATATCCTGCAAAATATACATATTTAAAACTATTTGGTACCCACATTTACTTGGGTCCAAATTTGATTAGTCCCTTGGGTATCCAGACTTTAATAAGTCGGATAACTTTCCCGGTCATGGTTAGAATTCTTTTTCCTGTACTTAGCTTGGCATCTTTCTATTTTCCGAAGAGTGCCTTATTTTGTAATGGCTTTTAGTTTATTCTATGTGGTCGTGGATCGGTTTGTTTACCTGTTCTCTAGTTGGCTTTCCTTCTCTCTGGATAAAACTATTTTTCTGAGTCGGTTGAACCTACATATGTTATTTCTTCTTCCGGTTTTGAGTCACTTTGTGCCTCATTTTTGGTTGAAGAGCTCTTGACAAATCTTACAAAGGGAAGATTGCCTTTTGTGAGTCTCATTTTGTTGGAGTGGTTCCGGTTGTCGGATTTGTTATTTTTGTATCTAAGGCCAAATTTGCATTTGGGATGTCTTTGATATTTAGACAACTGGTTCACCGCTTCACTGGATCTTTTCCATGCGACTATTCGATACCTGGTTCGTGCATCTTCCTTTTCGGTCAGCTCTTGAACTGACTCCTTGAGTTGTTCAGACTCAGAGGATAGTTCAGGTGCTGCCTCGATTTCTAAGCTTTCATCAGGTTGAGTACTATCGGTTTTAAGTTCGGACCGGGGTGGTGTGATGGGGTCGGTTCTAAAGTTGAGTCGGGTTGGTACTAAGGTTAATAGGTTTTTTATATTCTACTACCATGTCATTTAATGCATTAACTAAATCATCTTTAGTGAATTCTTCACAAGAAAAATCAAAATCACATACATGTTCTTCGTTTGCCATGAGACATGTGAGTTCATCATCACTTTCACTGTGAGCCCATAGACTTCCTCCACCATCGGCTATCAGTGCTTTCTGAATTTCCTTCCCTTCACCGGTTTGTGAATAGTTGTTTCTTTGGTTCTGATCATCCGGTTTCCGATCATCCCGTCTTGGTTTTTTGCATTCCCACCTGAAATGTCCTAAACAATTGCAATTATAACATCTAACATTAGATTTATCACCGTAGTTATAGTTGTTTTTTGTCGGTTGGCTTTTCTTCATGAATCTGTCAAACTTCTGTGCAAGCATTGCCATCGCATCCTCAGTGAATTGTTCAGCGGTTTTGATCGATACAGGAGCTACAGGTTCTATAGATGTGACTAATGCCTTAGTAGCGATTGAGGCTGATGCTTCATCTTCGATCTTGGATCTCATTTTAAACTCATATGCCTTCAGATCTTCGAATACATCAGGTAACTTCATCTTGTTTAGGCCGTTTGATTCTCTCATCACCATCGTCTTTATGTCCCATGCACTCCGAAGATATATAAAGCTTTGATGATAGTTTCCTTGTTATCATAATTCTTTCGAAGAGTTGATAACTCATTTATCACATTTGTAAACCGGTCACTGTACTCCCTCATGGTTTCTCTTGGCTTCATCTTGATGTTTTCAAACTTCTAGGTAGCCACCATTATCTTATTTTCCCTGGTCCTTTCATTTCGTTCATGAAGTTGAATCACCGTTTCCCATACTTTCTTTGAGGTTTTACAATCTCTAACCTTATAGAAGGTGTTTTTGTCCAAACCTTTGAAGATATGGCTTCTAGCGTGGTTATCCAGATTGGCTCTCCTCCTATCCTCAATTGTCCAATCATTTCTATCTTTATCAATCGTTATCGGTCCATCAGACAGGATGAGCGGCATCTCATCATCCATAGTGATTAGGTGCAAATGCATGCATATCTTCCAGTTGGCGAAATCATCACCTTCTAGCATTGGGGGCTTCTCGAAAGGCATGCTTACTTGCTTCTGGTTGCTTGAGTATTGAAACTAACTGCTCTGATATCAATTGTTAGGATCTAGGTCGGGGCTGTCGAACCGGGGTCTGACCGGTTACCTTTCACTCAACAGTTGGTGTTTAATCCGGTTAAAGATTAACATCGGGTTTCAATACTACACAAACTGTCACAAACCCTTGAACCGAGTTCAAGTGCGGAAGTGGTTTGTTTCAGGTTGAAGCAACACACACGGGAAGAATAGAGATAGGTTTTGGATAAAGTCGGTTTGGAGATTAGGAGGTCGGTTTGATGTTTAGTGAATCAGTTAAACTGATGTAAATCGGTTAGGGCGGTATGAGTCAGTTAGAGATTAGAACCGGCAGAAAGTAAAGAACAAGACAGGTTTTATGGATGTTCGGAGATAGAACTCCTAGGTCACCCCTTCTTCTCGAAACCGCGAGAAGGATATTCACTAAGGAATACACAAATACAATACACGATCAAGATTTGTTGCTCGATAATCACTCGTACAATTCTCACAGAAATTGTAATCACACTTCAAGTGCACACTTAAGCCTTTTTGATCTTGTAGAGAGATAAGCACAACTTGTAACTATTAATTCTTAGAACTTGTGACTGGTAGAACTCGTGTTGCATTTACTCCTCTTTACCTCCTTTTATAGGTGAAATGTGCCAACGGTCACATTTCTTCAACGGATACCTTCAAGGTAATCCTTGAATCTGATTGGTTGAGCAGAGGTTCAGCCTTGCATTAAATGTAGTTCTGGTTTCCAAGGCATAGGTCAAACCGACTAGGTTTGTCTTTTACTTAATATGGCAACTATCGGTTGGCCGGTTACCTGCATCTGGAAGGTTGCACCTCTAACTTATCCCAGAGTGGAAAGATCTCTTCAGACAATCTTCTACAGTCTGCAGAGTATCATCAGACTAGTATGGATATGGCAATGTCACAGTCTGTTCCTTTGGTATCATCTTCCGCAGATACTCAAAGTGTCCGTTTGCACCAATTTGTAGAATGTACTTAGTTTGATAATCTTGGCTTCTTTCTCTAAGTAGTTTCTTCATTGGTTTCCGGTTGGATGCATTTCGATTTAGGATGTCTACCGGTTGTTCATAGCTTCAGGTTAACCGCATAGCTTTCTGGTTTTGGATACATCCTCTGCTTCGTCTTCTAACCGGTTAGATTCTTTGATCGGTTGGATTCTTGACCAGTCAGATTTTTGACCGTTCAAGGTTCTTGATAGTTTTTGCACAGGAAATTTGTTTTTGTTAACTTCTTATTTTAACCGGTCTAATTTATCTAACACTCCCCATCCATTCCGATCACATATCCATAATTTTGATTACTAAAAACAGACTCTACTAAATCAATATTCGAAATCGAAGGATTATTTTCTCTCATTGAACACATTTCATCCTTCAATATAAGATATTTATTATATTGTAGCATTAATCAAATAAGTTATATGATTAAGACTGTTGATCGAGAATTAATATTCAAATAATATTACAAGGTCGGGGTCAGTTTTAGAAGCAGGAAAACATGACAGTTTGGGTAATTCAGGTGCAGAGAAAGATCATAAAACAAATTTGACCGGTCCTGATAGAGAGGATGCTAAACTGGGCAAAATACATCATTTTGAAATTTCCTCTACATGGTTGGAGATATCTACTGCTTAGAGTTCATTAGGTCCAAAGAAGGATATAATTTTAGAGTCTTGTTCTGCAATGAGAAATCTTGTAAATCTAAAAGTCTCGGGTTCCATTAATGATCAGAATGCTAAGTCTACCTGTCCTGCTAAGGATCAAATGGAAAGTCAGATATCCAGACTATGTACTAGGCTTGAAAAAGGTTGGACAGAAGACACTAAATGCGCCCACAATTCTGAAACTGAGGCTAAAATTGCAGGATCTTCTAAACAGCCTGCACATCTAACTAAAACTGTTAAAGGACATAGTCTAACAGAATCTGGAAACACTGAAGAAATTGGATCTGAGTTAGAGCTATTCATGGAAATAAATTCAGCTAAATTAGAAAAGCCTAATAATACAGATCTAAAGGATGATGAACTGAACTTGATTGGTATAGCCAATGGTGAAAGCTTGGCTAGAAATTATATTGATTCGTTGATTGATGACATCATGAATGACAATCTGGGTCTGGGTATGGATCTCATGGAAGATACAAATAAGTTGGGTCAGAATATAAGTCAGGGTATAAGAGGTGAAGAATGTATGAAACCGGAAGAATTAGCCAACGGTTTTCGCTTGGCCGGTTCTGATGAGGGGTTAGCCAATGGTTTTCGCTTGGCCGGGTCTAATATGGGGTTAGCCAACGGTTTTCGCTTGGCTGGGTCTGAACAAGATAATTTGGTTGGAAAAAATTTGGGTCTAACAAGGGTGGATAACATGAATATTCAAGTCATTGATCCTGAACATGCCGGTCCTGGACACACTAAAACTACTCATGGCATTGGTCATATCTCTTTAAATGACGGTCCTAACTCTTCAAATGCCGGTCCTAGCTCTTCAAACGCCGGTCATAGCTCTTCAAATGCTGGTCCTAGCGCTTCAATGCCAGTCCTAGCTCTTCTAATGCCAGTCCTAGCTCTTCTAATGTCGGTCCTATGTCTTTAAATGCCGGTCCTGACATCACATATCCACCTTCTACCGGTCCTAATCGCCAAGATAATATATCTACTAACAAAGCTATGAGCAACCGGTCGAATCAAAAGAACCAAAGCATAAATGTTGATTTGGAATCAGACGATAGCACTGATTATGATGAAACAATAATATGCGACCTCGAATATCATAAGTCCATGAAGAAGATATCGGCAACAAATATCAAACCAAAAGAGAAGAGGCATAATTCTTCCAAAACAAGTGCTGAAATTGAAAAGATCGATCAAGAAGCCGGATCAAATAATTCTAAAACAACTAAGAAGGGTAAGAACTGATCGAAAATCAAAGAAAGGAAAAACATGAAGGCAAATAACTCAAGTTCAAAGAAGAATACTGAAGTAAATCCCAAGAAAACTGTGACACCCGAGGCTAACCCTGAGATATTGAACCTGGATGCGTTTTCTTATCTCGTTAATCTGGATCCTAAAATGCCAATTGATAGCATTCAAAAGAGGAAAATTGATACACAAGAGAAGAGAACTAAAGGGGATATTCTAAAGAAGATCAGAACAATTGAAGGCAGCGGTTTTGTGGGAAATATAAGGGTTAGATGGGCCGAAAAGAACAAATAAGTCAGGAAAGATAACATCCCTGAAACAGTCATCTCCTCAGCTCCTCCTACTACTACAATTCCTGGAAAAGAAAATACTCAGGCTGATAACAAGGATCCTACTGCTGGTCCAACGTGGTCAATGAGGAAAAACTAAATAGCAAATTTGGCAGGACTGAGAAACCAGATGAAGAAGCTATTTTTCCAAATTAATAAACAAGAGATTACGATGCCCCAAGAAAGAAATGATCAGTTGAATGCTCAGTTCAACAGTTACTATCTATAGAATTGGAATCTCTTCAACAAAGACCAATATGATGAAGTGATCAAGTGGACGGTTGACGCCATGAAGGAAATTTCGAAATGTAATAAAACAAAGGTGTACACAATCATGAGCAACCCAAACAAAACCTGACAAGAAGGAAATGTGTGGAATGGAAATGCCATGAGCGATCCAGAAAAGGGAAAATTCCAGATAGACACCTTATTCCCAAAGGTAATTACACTTGATCATCTGCACCGGCTTGAGCTCCCACCAGAAATTGAAGAAAAATGTGTCAAGGCATGGGAGTTTGTCATAGTTGGTCATTTTATGGGCAACATGAAGGCACCATTTGCTGAGATTAAAAGAACGTTGATGGGTCAGTGGGAATCCTATGGTCTAGAGAGGATCACAATCAATTATCACAAATTCTACTTTCTATCATTCAGGAATGGAAGCGAAATAAAGTCGATCATAGAGAGCGAATATACTTTTATCAAGGGAAAAGATTCAAGTTGTACAAGTGGAGCGATGAACTTAATACTAATTATAGACCGCCTGAACTTGAACAAATCTGGGTGAATCTCAAGAATGTTCCACCACACATGTGCAACCCGATGGGCTTGGCCTATATTTCAAGCATTATAGGCAAACCACTTATGTTTGACCCAGCAATGGAAGGCTACGAGCGTGCATCTGTGGCCAGAGTTAGTGTCGAAATCCATCCAAGTAGCTCTCTTCCAATCAAGCTTGAACTTAAAGATAGACTGGGAAATTTATTTGACATTGGAGTACAATACGAATGGAAACCAAATCGATGTATATGGTGTAGCACTTTCACACACGCTATGAATAAATGTCTAGTCAATAATAATCTAAAATCGAAGGCCAATAACAACACTCAAGTAAGCGATATCAATGACTCTAACCAGGCTCAGGTTGAGAGAAATGTGAACAGATCTGAATTAACAACAATGAACGCACTCAGGATGATAAGATGGGCAACCAAAAGCAAGAACAGATAAGGGTAAGGAAGAAGATAGGAAAAAGAATGAAGTGGGTAAGGGTACAAGCTGGCCCTATTAACGTTGATCATATTGGTCATGTTCAGGGCACTGGTCCTAGGGATTCTGTTTTCTCAAGAATAGGTCCTATTCAAAATGTCAGTCCTGGTCAGGGTATCGGTCCTGATAAAGCTGGACATAGACACACCGGTCCTAAAGCTTCTCATAAAGCTATTATTCCTAGCCATATTGACCATATTAAGCCTGGTCTTGGACTTGTTGATCATGAAACTACTCAAACTACCGGACTTGCTACTACATGTCCTGATGAAAAATGTGCAACCATTGCTGATCACGGCTATATTGGTCCTGATACTGGCACAAGTCCTATTATTGTGGATGATACTATTGTTGGTCCTAACTCCACCGATCCCAATACTGATCAAATAATTGGTCTTGATGTAACTACATGTCCTAGTTCCAATGTTTCTGAAATTCAAAGATCCATGGGACGGGGAATATTTGTCCCATATGAAACAAGCAAAATTGGATCTGAAGGCACTCCAATAGGTCGTGAGTCTACTCTTCACAGTTCTAGGAATGCAAGTAGGAACTGAAAAAACAATGTCATCAAAATTCGAAATGACCTAATCCTTGGGCTCAGAGCCACCTTTCGAGATGATGAACAGGAGAATCTTGGAATAAGTAATAAAGAAGCTCTTGAGAATGGACTGGGAAATCTTGGTTTTTGTGAAATCAAAAGATCAAGTGCAGAAGAAGACAATTTGGTCTTGAATAAGACAGTGAGCCTTAGTTCTGAAGTAGGGCGAATTAAAACCGATAACAAACATGAATCCAGTAGTGAAGAGGTTCAAAGTCAGAAAAGACCTACTAAAGCAGAACAAGATGAAAATCGAAGACAAAGAAGAAAGATCCTGGATCAAGAAGCTACTAAATCTATCACGGGAGAAGATGAATTCTACATGAGGCAACCTTCACTCAATGACAATAGTATTACATGTAATTAAACTGTAGCAATTGAGGATAGTGAGGCAAGTGATGTTTATGATTTCTCTAATGAAGAGGTCCAGGACAGTCTGGAAAGTCAGGAACCCAACACTTATATTCATTCATGAATATAGTGACATGGAACATAAGGGGACTCAATGACCCTCTAAAATGTAAAGATATCAGGAGGATCATTGAGAATCAAAAGATCACTATTATGGGTATTCTTGAGACAAAAGTTAAAAGTCGGAACGTTGAGAATGTTAGCAAACTGTGTATTGATAGTAGTTGGGAAATCATTCACAACTCAAATGACAAAACGGGCAGAATCTAGGTTATTTAGGATAACAAAGTTGTTGAGGTGATGACTCTCTTTTCGAATGATCAAGCAATCCTGGTGGAGGTCAAAGACAGAATCACAAGAATCGTGTTTAATCTTGCTATTGTCTATGGTAGCAACTCAAGCACTTACAGAAGACTCCTCTATAATTGTTTTAAAAACTGGATCGGTGTTGATAAATTTTGGGCTATCCTCGGTGATTACAACGTAACCAGAAACGAATCTGATCGTAGCCCAGAATCTGAAATTACTCGGGATATGATTGACTTTAATGACTGCATTAGAGATATGGGTTGTATCGAGCCTACCAATTCTAGGAACTTCTTCACTTGCTCTTCTACGAGAGGGATTGAGCAAATTAGAAAAAATAGAATTGATAGATGTCTGGTAAATAAGAACTGGATTAACCAATTTCCGAAAAGTCAACTTCATGTTTTGAATCCGGGTATATCTGATCACTGCCCGATTAAATTGTTCTAGGAAAAGGAAGAAAGGTTCAAAAGGCCCATTAAAATTTTTCAATTTCTAGATGGATAATGATAAATTCAAGGGTATTCTCGAAAGCATATGGTCAACAGATGTCAGAGGTTCCAACATGTACAGGGTTTCTGAGAAGCTTAAGCTCCTGAAGAATCATCTCCAAAGCTTTGACAAGAAGAAGTTCAGAAATATCTCCAATAGAGTTCTGGCTGCTAGAGAATAACTGGGAGAGGTTCAGAAAAAGTTATTAAGGGATGATAGTGATGAACAACTCAATGAAACAGAAAGATATGTGCTTGAAAACTTCAGGAAGCTGAGTCTGCTTGAAGAGAATTTTGTTAGACAGAAATCAAGACAGCTTTCGTTGGGTGACAAAAACACAACTTTCTTCTACAAAAAATGCAAGGCTAGAAACATGAGAAACAATGTGTACAAGCTGAAGAATGATGATGGTGAATATGTTCAGGGTCAAAAGGATGTCCAAGATCTGGCTATTGATTTCTATAAGCAGCTTATGGGTACATAAAAGCAGCATCAAAGTCACCTAAATACCTTGTATCAAATTAATGATAGGAAAATCTCTGCAGAAGATAGTCGTGAGTTGATAAGGGTGGTCACGAAGGTTGAGGTTAAAGAAGCTCTGTTTAGTATTGATGGGAATAAAAGCCCAGGTCCTGATGGGTTTAATGCACAGTTCTTCAAAGATAATTGGTCGGTTATGGGTAAAGATATTACTGAAGGGGTTCTGGAGTTTTTCAAAAACAGGAAGATGTTAAGGCAATGGAATACAGCGGTCCTAACCTTGATCCCCAAAACTGCGGTACTTGAGAAAGTACAAGATTTCAGACCAATTTCCTACTGCAATGTGATTTATAAAATAATTTCAAAAATCATTTCAAAACATTTTAAAAATGTAATAGGAAAAATAATAAATCTTAATCAATCTGCATTCATCCCCGATAGGACAATCTCTCATAATATTCTTCTCATGCAGAGCCTATTAAAAGGCTACGAGAAAAAGAAAATATCCCCGAGAGTGGCTTTCAAAATAGATATCAAGAAAGCTTTCGACTCTGTTAGATAGGAACCCATTCGAGACTTTCTGGTTGTTTCTGCTTTTCCTATGATTTTTATCGATTGGATTATGCAATGCGTTTCATCATCCTGCTTTGTTGTTAGCGTCAATGGAGTCCATAGAGGCTATTTCAAGGGTGAAAACGGGGTAAGGCAAGGGGACCCCCTCTCTTCTTACCTTTTCGTAGTTATCATGGCGATCTTTGAGAGCATCTTCGCGATGTTCCAAAAGAATCGTTCATACATCTTTCACTCATTCTATGAGGTAGAGGAGGTAACACATTTATGCTTTGCTGACGATTTGTTCATTCTAGCGCACGCATACGTTGATTCCATTAAAACTATTAGGGCTGCACTAACGTTCTTTTATGAGGTAACAGGTTTAACTATTAATGAAAACAAAAGTGTGGCATTTTATGGAGGCGTGAAGGAAGAAACAAAGCAGGACATCTTCAACATCATTGGAATCAAGGAAGGCAGCTTTCCCATAAGGTACTTAGGAATTCCGTTAACTGCGAAGCAGATCGAGATCTCACACTGCAAGCCGCTGATTAAAAAGGTAAAAAACACGATATCTAGTTGGGAAGTGAAAAAACTTTTTTATGCAGGGAGGATCGAACTTATCAAAACCGTGGTTATGGGCATAGTTTGCTATTGGGCGCAACAAATGGTCATTCCGAAGAATGTAATGAAGGAACTCGACACGCTGATGAGAAACTTTATCTGGGGTAGTAGTGGAAGAGGAGGAAAGAAAGTCAAATGGACCGCTCTCTGCAAACCAAAGGACGGGGGAGGCATCGACTTGAAGAACTGTATCGAGTGGAACAAGGCTCTAACCTTCAAGCATTTGTGGGCTTTGGAGCGCAATCAGGAGTCACTATGGATCAAATGGGTGCATACGAGGTTTATGAAACACGAAACCAGCATTTGGACCTGTAAAATTCACGAAGGTATGAGCTGGTCTTTAAAAAAGATTCTTAAACTAAGAAGCGATATTGCAGATCTTTATGACATCCGACTAGAGGACGGGAAATGCACTCTATTCTGGCACGACCCTTGGTTTGAAAACCAGCCTATCATCGACAATGAGGAGTTTCAAAATACTCGTATCAGAAGGGACTGCGCAAAAGCGAAAATTAGAGATATCAAAGACGAGAATTGGAACTTGCTCTTGAGAAGAATTCCAGAAGGAAAGAGGATATTTGATCATATAAGTAACATACAACTACACGACAGACCGGATATTCATGAATGGAAAGCTGAGCACAATGGGAAGCTAGTATTGAAGAAAATATGGGAGGTTATCCGGGAAAAAACGCAGAAAGTAGAATGGGCTCCTCTTGTATGGTCAACGAAGATTATCCCTCGACACCAGTTCATCCTTGGATCGCTTTCTGGAAAATACTCAACACTCGTGATCGTATCAGTAAGTATATGAGCATCTTGAACGCGAGCTGTCTTCTATGCATAGGAAATGAAGAAACCATAGATTACCTATTCGGGAGCTGCTGTATTGCTTCAGAGCTTTGGGACAGATTCTATAAAAGCCTGGAGCTGATCAGTTTCCCGAACGAATGGAATGAAATCAAAGAAGCAACACTACTCAAAGGCAAGGAAATAGATTTGCAACAAGCGTGTTTAAGTGCGGCTTTGGAGCAGTGGTGTATAACATTTGGCAAGAACGGAATGCAAGGGTATATGACAGAACCCGCAGGAGCATTGACGAGTTATGGAAAGATATTGTATCGGATTGCAGCGCCCTCGCAGGAACGTGGAGAAGAATTCCAAGCACGGAGCAGAACTGGAATATCTGCATGAACTGGAATTTACAATTTTTTAAATTCACTAGAATTCAAAAGCATTGTAAATAGATAATTCATTTATATTTTTAGCTTTTTAGCTTTTATTTAGAATGTTACGACTTCAAAATCATTCTAGGCTTGTCTAGAATGATCTCTTAATCTCGTTGTTTTTTTCCCGTTTTTGGGAACTTTTAATGAAATGACGCTAAGTCGTTTTTCCCAAAAAAAAAGTTATATATATATATATATATAACTTTCAATTGGACATCAAGATCAACGGTTTTATCTTTTTTAATTCGAGTCTCAAGAAAAACCTCTTCAAATGTTGGAGGACGTCCATCTCTCAACTCCTAAATAAATTAAATAATACATAATTTAATTGATACAAATTATGAAACAAAATTAATTAAATTTCTTACTATTTCTCGTTCTAATTGAGTAAATGACTTACTTCTAGTGTGGTGAACATATTTCACATTTTGTCTTTTCCTTCTATTCGTTTAGCTTACTTTTTGCAATTAATATTGAGATATGACTTATTGAAACATTTATTTACAAAAATAAAAGTGTATACAGTACTAACCTTGAATTGATTTGTGTTATATCGATGGGTAAACAACCACTCCCAGTTGTCCTGTGTAATTTTTTATGCTTGTCCGCTTTAATTGCTTCTAAATTACCGGAATGTCGAATGATGTGATGAAGTGATTATTTAATCTCCACGTGTTCCAAAGATCTTTCATATGTCTTAACGTGGCGTCTCAATAATTATCCATATTCTCTACCTCAAATTTATCCTGAAAAATTTAGAAACATTTCAATATAAAAATATTATTACATATAAATTTAAAATAAAATTAATTCACCGTAACAGACTGTCACAAATGATCCATAGTAGACCGATGTAACAAGGACCATTTAAGTGTGTGATGTGGAATGACAAAATTATCTCGCATCGTGGCATCCAAATGATGAGTCCAGATCCCTCTATTTTTATACCAAGGTTTATTGTCTATTGCACCAAAAATTATAGGTAACTTCTGTCCACTTGTTGTAGCTTTTGACAAATAAACTTTTTTATTTATTCTTCGTCTTCTTTTGGAGGAAGATTCAGTCATTAATTCATCATTTGATGCAATGTTCATATCCTTAATGGCCTCTTATATAGTAGGGGGAGGAGGCTCGATAGGCTGAGGTAGACTAGGAGTTCGTGTAGTATGTGAATTCATATTTTTCTTATGTAATTGTGCAACTATGAAAGCTAAACTACATGGAGGTAGTGCAATCCCCTTATTTTTGTTTTTCGGTTGTGGCCCCATAATCCTAAAATAAACATATATATATATATATAATATAATAATTATAAAATATATGAATAATAATTATAAAAAAATAGAAATCTTCAAAAAAAAATAACAATAACTTAACCTTCCTATAAAACATCAAATATTTGAGTATCGAGTATTTTTCATTGTCACAATTTTCCAAGTTGATTTATTGACATTATCTTCCATATAAAACACTTGTTTTGTTTGATTTTCCAATATAAAAGGTTCATCTTGATTTTCCAATGTTCTATCAAAATTTATACTAACAAAACCATATTTATCTATTTTGATTCTTCTTTCTTTTGAATGCACATCAAACCACTTGCACTTGAAAAGTACAATTCGTTTTCTACGAAGATATTGTATTTCAATAATTTCATTCAACACTCCATAGTAGTTTATAATTTATGTGTCATTGTTGACAACTACAAGAACACCACTATTTTGAGTCGTTAAACCTCAGTCGTGTGTTTCCGTATTAAATTTGTATCCATTTATTTTACACCACATGAATTTGAACGCATAGATAGTCGGACTGATTCCCAAAATTTTAAGAGCATAGAATCTTTGACTTTCGTTTGTTAATTGTTCAACCTATCAAGTTGAAACAAACACAATCAATAATTATTTATATAAATTCAATAAAAAAAGTTGATAAAAAATGTCAACTAACTTTGACTCTAAACCAATCAATATATTGTTCATCACAATCATTATTTGAGCGTCCTTGCACGTATTCACTGTATATAAAATTGGAGTGATCGAGTAATCGTACTAGTAAAATGAGATATATGAAATATTAAGATAGTTCTCATATTATTACAATGGTCCAGCTTCTTCACAATTCTTTAATACGTACATATGAGCATATTCTCGATCACCTTTTTCATATGTATATGGTGTTCCGGTTGATATTTTTTCATTGGATGAAAATATGGATAGAAAATTCTCTGATAGAGAAGACTCTACTAATGAATCATCAAAATATCTTGAATATAAATTCATACTCTCATTTATGAGATAATACACACTAATTGAAGCTTCTAGATGATTTTTATTTCGAACATAAGATTTTAAAGTACCGATATATTGTTCTATTTGATACATCCACCTATATTGAACAGGTAATGTTAAATGAACATGCAAATGTATCATTATGTCAAAAAATGATGGAGGAAATATCTTTTATAACTTGCAAAGTGTCAAAGAAATATCAATATTAAGTTGTTCATAGTTTTCTTTTTGTTGTGATTTTGAACCCAACATACAAAGAACTTTGATAGATCAACAATAAATTCATACACTTCATCTGGAAGTAATCCACGTGTTGCAAGAGGAATAATGTATTGTAATAATATGTGACAATCATTACTCTTTAAACCTAGAAATCTTCTTCTCATTAATATTTATACAACCTCCGATGTTTGAACAAAAACCTTCTGGAATTTTCAATATTTTAAGAAATTGACAAACTCGGATTCTTTTATCGGAGTTCAATGTATAAGGAGCGACGTGACATTCATGAGCACCTTTGTTGTTAAGAACATAATGTAATTCATGTTTCATATTCAAGAGTTGTAAATCGAGACGTGAACTAAGATTATCTTTAGTTTTTCTCGTAATATCCATAATTGTTCCAAGAACACTATCGCATATATTCTTCTCAATATGCATCATGTCTAAATTATGTCTCAATAATATTGTTTCCCAATAAGGTAACTCAAAGAATATACTCATCTTATTCGAATTATCTCCCCGACCTTCATGAGACACTATTGTTATTTTAGTTGTAAACTTACTTAGGACTAGGCCTTTCAAATCTTGTACTTGACTTAAAACATCTTTTCCGAATAATATTTTAAACATAGTTCTAACTTCAACAGTACCATCAAATGAATTTTTTTTCATACGAAATTTGTGGTCCTTAGAGAGAAAACGTCTATGACACATGTAACATTGTTTCTTACCATTTTTCAATCTCATTGAGATAGTTTCTTTAGTACAGTATGGACATGCAAACTTACCTTTTCTACTCCATCCAAATAAGTTTAAGTATGCTGGAAAATCATTAAATGTCCACAATAAAGCGACCCACAAAGTAAAATTTTGAGAAGTTGTTGCATCATTTGTTACTATTCCAGTTTTCCACAATTCACTTAGTTCATCTATCAACGGGTGCAAATAGATTTCAATTGCATCTCCTGGACTTTTTGGACCTAGAATTATTATTAATATAATGAAATTAGAAAAGTTCATACATGTTGTTGGTGATAAGTTATAAGGAATAAGGATCATAGGTCAAATGCTATACGATATTTTTCCATTTATAAATGGTTGAAACCCATCACTTGCTAGACCAAGTCTCACATTACGAGGTTCAACGGAAAAGTATTTATAATTTTCAATAGATGATTTCCATGTAATAGAATCAGTCTAATTCCTCAAAACTTCATCATCAACTCTAGTATCCTTGTGCCATCTCATGGAAGGAACGGTTTTTGAACACATATATAACCTTTGCAACCTTGGTGTTAGTGAGAAATAACGTAACACCTTATTCGGGATATTTTTCCGATTGACTTTCTGTTAGGACCTAGGTCGCAGCTGGGGAACCGGGGTCTGGCCGGTTAGTACTTTCACTCAACGGTTGGTGTTTAATCCGGTTAGAGATTAACATCGGGTTTCAATACTACACATGCTGTCACAAACCCTTGAACCGAGTTCAAGTGCGGAAGTGGTTTGTTTCAGACTGAAGCAACACACACACGGGATGAATAGGGCCGGATTTGGATAAAGTCGGTTTAGGTTAGGCTTAATCGGTTAGAGCGGTCGGTTAGAGCGGTATGAATCAGTTAGAATGTAGATCGGTTAGAATGAAAAGCCGATATAATGTAAAGAACAAGACAGGTTTTTATGGATGTTCGGAGATAAAACTCCTACATCACCCCTTCTTCTCGAAACCGCGAGAAGGATATTCATTAAGGAATACACAAACACAATCCGATCGAGACTTATTTGCTACTCGATAAACACTCGTACAATTTTCACCGAAATTGTAATATTACTTCAATATGCACACTTAAAACCTTGAATCTTGTAGAGAGATAAGCTTGTAATTAATAATTCTTAGAGTTTGTAGCTGGTAGGACTGGTTGTTGGTGTCCGCTTTTACTCCTCTTCAGCTCCTTTTATAAGTGAAATGTGCCAACGGTCAAATTTCTTCTCCTTGAATCTGATTGGTTGAGTAGAGGTTCAGTGATTCAGACCTGCCGGTTTAGGCTTCTAGTGCGTAGGTCAAATCGGCTAGGTTTGTCTTTTACTTAATGTAGCAACTGTCGGTTTGACAGTTGCCTGCACCTGGAATGTTGCGCCTCTGACTTATCCCAGAATGGAAATATCTCTTCAGGCGGTTTTCTGCAGCCTAAAGAGTATCCTTAGACTTGTATGGATGAGGCAATGTTACAGTCTGTCTCTTTGGTCTCATCTTCCGCAGATACTCAAAGTGTTCTGTTTGCACCAATTTGTATATCTTACTTAGTTTGATGTTCTTGGCTTCTTTCTCTAAGTAGCTTCTTCATCGGTTTTCTAGATTGATGCATTTCGGTTTAGGATGTCTACCGGTTGTTTGGTTTAACCGGATGACTTCTGGTTTTTCATAGCTTCAGGTTAACCGGATGACTTCCGGTTTTGGTTACATCTTTTGCCTTGTCTTCTAACCGGTCTTGTTTTCCTGATCGGTTAGATTTTTGGCCGGTTGGGTTGCTTGACCGGTTGGATTACTTGACCGGTCCTAGTTCTTAACCGTTCCTGCACAGGAAGTTTGTTTTTTAAGTTCTATTAACCGGTCTGATTTTATCTTACAATTTCTCCCTTTTTGATTATTTTATTTAAAATATTCAAAACTATGTAAGAATTAAAATGTAGGCCGGTTGCCAAAAAGTTTATTTGGCCGGATTTTTGGAAAGTAACTTTGAAAATTTTTCGAAAAATTTTGGAAAAATTTTGAGAAAACTTTTGAGAAAGAAATGTTGAATACAATTTTATCTTATCAATTTCTCCCTTTTTGATTATTTTATTTAAAATATTCAAAACCATGTAAGAGTTAAAATGTAGGCCGGTTTCCAAAAATACTTAATATATGAGAGTTTATAGAAATTATCATAAGCAATAAATAAGTAAAAACTTCTATTCACTCTTCCTAGGCATAAGTTTTTCCTTTAGGTGTTCAGCTATTACTCCCCTTCCCGGATTGCAGGGATCAGCGCCAACTCTGGAGGAGGATCCTTGACCGCCCGAGGTCCCGGTGAATGGTGAGACCGATGGGGAGCCGATCTGAGTGGAATCGCTTCGAGATCCCGCGTTCTTTTGAGTGGTGGCATGGTTTCTTCCTCGAGTTCATCATCTACTTGTGAAACCGGGTTGATTGGAAGAGTAGTATCCGGTTCAGCAACGTTGTCCAATAGCCTTGTAATCTCTGCCCTCTTGGAAGATGCCGTTCTTTTTCTTGTGGCCGGTCCGGTTGATGAAGCAACCGGCTTCGATTTCTTATGTGCATCGGCGATCTCTTTGAATGCTATTTGTTGGTCGAGTAGTCGAGCCGCATCCTAATTTTGCTGAATCGCTATTGCCGGTGCAACATCTTCTACTCTTTGGACATGTTGGGCCAGGTCTGTATCCGCCTGTTCCGTTTCTTTTTGAAGTCGTACTCGCTCATCCTCGGCATCTTGAATCTTTTCAGCCGCGAGTTCATTCGCTTTTCCAAGCGCTTTGTCAGCTGCCAGCTTTTTCACTACCATCTCCGCTAGCTGTTTGGAGACCGCCTTTAGCTCGGCTTCGGTTTTGGCATGCTGCTCCTCAAGCGTTGTCATTCTTTCAAGTATGGATCTGGCCTGGACACCGGATTGAGACAGATCCCCTTCAATAGTTTTCAGCCTTTGATCTGTTGTTATTAGGTGTAGATCTATCAGACTGACCTGCTGGTTGGTATGAGCAAGATCTGTCACCAACTTTTTAGTTCTTTCAGTCGTTTCACCGAACAGAAGATCGGTAAAGCCGTAGTTTTCCTCAACTGTCGTAATTCGTTTAACCGCGGATTCCAGCTGTTTATCGGTAGACTCAATTAACCGGATAGATTTTGTCGCGGTTTCCTTTATTTTCTTTTGCCACGACATGATGTCCTCATTGACAAATTCCTCGATTATGTCCTTGACCCTATCCTCTGTTATAGTCGGCGTCGAGGCGTTGTCGGTTTGCGGAGATCCGTGCTGATTGGTGATCGGAATGCCCATTTCGATTTCAGTGTTGTTGATCATGGGTTCCGGTGGAGGGGAGATATCCTCGGCCTCGTTCGGATTCGGACCGCCATCATCCTCATGATGAGATCTAGAGAAAAGTGACGCTTCTTGGTGAGCGGGTTCCGATTCTAACCGTGCCAACTCATCGGTTAGATCATGTTCCTTAACCGTTAGCATTTCTAGTACTAAGGCCTCGAACTGGGAATCCTCCGTCCCAGGGACATATTTTTCACGAAGATGATGAATGTGTTCGGAAAGCTTCATCAACCGTGCATGCGGTTCAACCATCTTTCCTCTTCGAAGAGCGATCACCACGTCCTTAGCTCTTGTAAGTTTGAGCACCGCCGTTTCCATGTCAATCATCTTTTCATACCTTCGGTCAGCGGGATGCTCCGGTAACATGTTGGCATAGAGGATTTCCTACCGAATCAGAGCCCATTGAAAATAGACGTCGCTCGCAGCGTGAGCATGAATATAAAGTTGATCCATTATTTGGGAGACGAGATCCTCTCCCAGTTGCCGAACGTTTTCATCCGCGGTTTCATTTCTTTCTGGTTGCCTACCCGAACCGGTTTCAAGATCGTCATTTCTGGCCGATTGTTCTTCGACCACCTTCACCTTCCCTTTGTTAGACCGATTCGCCTCGGTGTTATGGGAGAGAGTCCAGCTAGAGCTTGATGTCTAGTTCACCGGATTAGGGTGTTGGCCTGAATATTGGCTGACCCGGTCGGTTGCGAAGCCGCTTTGCTTTTGGGCTGTACACCTGTCGGAGCCTTCTTCTTTCTAGGTTGCGGTTTCCTTCGGGTGTTTGATTGTTTGTTGGCGGAGACCTTTGTTCTGCTCGGTTTGTCCTCCGGTTTTACAAAGTGAGTGGATTTTATGATTTTGTTGGGGGGAAATGAAAACGTTTGGGCCGGTTTCAGCGTTGAAGTGGCGCATCAGCTTGCCGATTGGAACGGTGTATCCCCACGACCGTTTGGAGGATGGATCCACCATCTCACATAGGTTAGAGAAAATTACAATGGCCCAGTTGACCAAACCGACAATCATATCAATCTTCAAGCGTGTGAGGTTATCATTGTTGTCTCCTCTTCCTTGAACCGACTTTGAGAGAATCTCGCAAAGTGGCTTATATTCTGGCTTGAGGGAGTTTTTCTTACCGGACACTGCTATCGGTTTTTCGGTATCCGAGACATCGCGGAAAACCGCTTGGAATGTATCCTCATCTGTAGGCACCTAGAAGTCACTCCCCTCTGATGGTAATCGAAGAACTTCAGCAACCGACTCCATTGTGAGTCGAAACGGTTTTCCGCCTATTGTTGCGGTTATAGCTCCCTCGTTGTGTACCGCGATTTGGAAGAATTCAGTGACCGCTTCTTGATACAGAATGAACGGTCCGTTCAAGAAATGTTCATGACCGGACTCAGAGATTTGAGTTAACACTCATTTAGCTTCTGCCGATCCACTTGCTCGATTTCTTCGAAATCGACTTGGAAGATGTGGGTAAAGAGCACAGATTCGCGACCATTTTGATTTGGAGAGACCGAAAGATCGAGAGATTGAGAGCTTTTAGGAGATTAGAGTGCTAGAGAGAGAAAGCGTTTTCGCGGAAGAATGAAATAAAATGACTAAGGACGATATTTATAGTCGCGGGTTGGAATTCCAACCGCCGCGAACCGTCACATCAAGATTGAGCGGGAAATTTCCCTCCAAAATGTTATTGGGCGGCAAGTTTTAGCGGCAAACATTGAGCGGGAATTTATGTGATGCGGTTATTTTTGTAACCGTTGATTAAGAGAGCGGTGTTTTAGTATAACCGTTTTATTTATGAGGCGGTTATTTAACTGATGATTTAGGGAAGCGGTTAGCGATTTTAACCGGTTGAACATTTAAACCGATATTTTAACTTTGTGATTTTGAGCCGATTTTTGAACTTAGTAATTGAAATGATCATTTGATTGAAGACATAATTGATACCGATACAAAGATAGGTTTGAGATACACAAAATAGAAAGAATTACATAACGAACATTTTAGTAAGTTTGTCAACCACCACCTCCTCGTTGAGGACATTCGAGAGATTCACCGGGGTACCCAGTCCAAGATCTGGATTGTAGGTACGAAGGATCCGGCTTTTGTGGGGAGCATAACCGAAACCTTTCTTTGTCTCGACCATGGTACTCAGGTTGTTGTAGATGACCGACACACAATTGATGGGAGTGTGGCTGACGATGTAGGTCATCATATCAAAAACTCTTCTAGAGTAGTGTTGGTTCGGGGATTGGCATATGATCGACCGGTTGACGATCTCCTGCAGGAGTTGGATGTGAGGGGCGAGTCTGGCTTTCAGGCCGTAATTCTCCACCGGCACTTCGGTTATGGAGAACATTTCAGCATAGTCAACTGCTATACTGCCCACACGGAACGGGAAGTCAGAGAACCCTTCAGTGGGAAGATTGAACATCCCAGCGAATCCGCTTTCGGGGAGGATGATAATGTGGTTTTTCATGACGGAGGTAATGACATCGCCGAGCATGGCTGCATTATCGAAAAATTCTAATACCTCTGGGTAAAGTAGAGGTCCGGATTCTTCGAGGAAGGTGCGAAGACCGGTGTCGTCAAGGGATTCAAAAAATATTTCCCTTGTTTCAATATCCTCCATGTTGAGGACAGAATCGAAATCGATGCATAGATAGTTCCTTAGAGTGCGGTTAGACATACTTCAAACTTGCTAAAAGAGAGATGAATAGAGAGAGAGTTTGAAAAGGAAATTATAAGTTGTTTGTAAGTGTTTCAGAATGAGAAGGAGAGGTCTCTTAAATAGATTTAAAATTGGAGGGAAAATATGAGCATTTAATGTTGATATTCCGTTTTGTCTCATTAATGCTGGGAATATTTGTATTTTCAAAATGTCTTGGGAAGGAGTTACTTTTGACCGGTTGCGGAGCTCGAGGCGGAGAATCTAGTTGGGAAGTAACTAGGTTTGTGTAATTTCCCATGTAGTTGGAATTCAAAAGTTACTTAAATTTCATTAAGGAATGTCGGATTACAATGAACTGATAAACATAAATTAAACCGAGGGAGACATAATCGAGTAGGTTAAAAATACAACCGGTGCGTACATCAAAATGACCGGTTGTAAGAAGGAGTGACTTAATTTCCGGAGGAGGTGAGATGTCGGTTCTTCTTCCAGGCCTTCTCGAACCGCTCATAGAAGGAGTCGGCGACTTCCCTGGTCACGACTTGAGACTGGTTCAGCCCCTATCCCGAACATAGTGGAACCCCGAGTTCCATGAGTAAGGAGCTAATCTGGGGAATGAAGCCGATATGTCGAGTGGTGATCATCCAGATCAGGATGTCGAACAGCACCCTGGACCAGTTGACCGGGGTATCAGTCGTGATAGCGGTCATCATGTTGAAGACGGTGACGCAATAGGTGTTCGTGACATCCTTTCCCAGGATGGCCCGACCGATGATGTCATTTAGAAGCTGGTATTCAGCCCTCAGCGATGACCGAGCTCCGTGGTCATTGACCGGACGGTTCGATCGAGAGAAGTTCAAAGATATTTCGGCTTTTAGTTTTGTCGGAACATTCAGATCGGTGAGACCTTGCTTCGAAAGGTCGAAACATCTAGCAAAATCACCCTCGGAAAAATCAAACACGGTTCTCCAACCCTAGATTGAATGAGGGTATCGAAGTAAGGAGTACCGCGGAAAACCCTGGCGTTTTGGAAGAATTCTAGAACGGTTTCAGGGAAGATGACATGTTTGTCATCTAAGAAGGGTTTCAGACTGATGCTTTCAAGAGACTTGATCATTTTGAATATTTCATAGTGTTCTGTCCCTTGAGGGGAATCAAAATCAACTTGGAGAATGTTTTGGAACTGAGACATTTTGTCTTAGTGAGATGATTTTTGATGTTTGTGGATATTTGGTTGATATTCATCTAACTTATATATTAGTTGAAGGTTGATAGTATTATCTAGTGGATAGCAGTTAATGTAGTCTATTGACCATAGGATAAAACGTTTTGCATGAATTAGATATGTCTACAGCCTAAGGTGTGAGTCATAGGCCTGGACGGTGAGAGATATCATATCTTCACGTCTTTTAAGGTATGATTATTTTGCTTTGAAAAGGTATCTTTTCAGAACAGATACATCTAAACTCAGACAGTTGTTCCACTTTTGTTAGGAAGCCAAATAATCCAAAGTATGTTATATTCAAACCGGTCGGTTTTTCAGTCATTGGTCCCGATGCAGTTAATTAATGTAGGCACTAAGTAACCGGTCGGTTTACTGTAACTGATAGACAAAGCGGTTCTTCAATAAATACAATGGTGAATTCGGTTTCTGACATTTTAGGAAGAACTGCCGGTTTTGTCTGTCCGAACCGATTTTTCCTTTAGAGATTGAAGGTTTAAGAAATGAGTTGATTAATATCGGTTAAACCGAGAATGTTTCTGAAGTAAGAAAACTTAGCTTCATGCAGAGGGCTTTGTGAAGATATCGGCTACTTGTTGTTCTGTTGATACGTATTCCAGCCGGATATGCTTCAGCATGACATGTTCCCGAATGAAGTGATGTCTTATGTCGATATGCTTGGTTCTAGAATGTAGAACTGGGTTGTATGTGATTGCTATGGCACTTGTGTTGTCACAGAAAATAGGAGATTCTTCGGCGATGATACCGAAATCCTTTAGTTGTTGTTGAATCCATAGGAGTTGTGAACAACAACTTCCGGCTGCCAGATATTCAGCTTCTGCGGTTGATGTAGCAACCGATGTTTGCTTCTTGTTGTGCCATGACACAAGCTGGTCACCTAGGAATTGGCATGTTCCGCTGGTACTTTTTTTGTCAACTTTACAGCCTGCACAGTCTGCATCCGAGTAGCTTGTGAGGTTGAAAGATGAGTCCTTTGGATACCACAGACCGACTTCAGGGGTTCCCTTTAGATATTTCAGGATTCGCTTAACGGCTGTGTAGTGAGACAGTTTGGGATTAGCCTGGAATCTTCCACACACCCCGACCGCAAATAGTATGTCCGGTCTACTTGCTGTCAGGTATAAGAGTGAGCCGATTATTCCGCGATAGGTCGTCAGGTCTACTGCCTGACCGTCATCATCTTTATCTAGCTTAATTGATGAGCTTATTGGCGTAGCCGCGGAGGAGCATTTGTCCATCCCAAATTTCTTCAGAAGTTCCTTTGTGTATTTGGGATGACTTATGAAGGTTCCTCCTTCGAGTTATTTAACCTGAAGGCCTAGGAAGAAGCTTAATTCTCCCATCATACTCATCTCAAATTTGTTAGTCATCAAGGTTGAGAATTTATCACACAGCTTAGGATCGGTTGATCCAAAAATGATATCATCCACATATATTTGAACAAGTAGGATGTGTCCCTTTTTCTCAAATTTAAATAGGGTTTTATCCACTAAACCTATGGTAAAATCATGATTTAACAGAAATGCGGTTAGTGTATCATACCAAGCTCTAGGAGCCTGTTTTAAACCGTATAATGCTTTATTTAGGCGGTATACATGATTGGGTAGGTCATCATTTTTAAAACCTGGTGGTTGCTCAACATATACTTCCTCACGTAGGTCACCATTTAAAAATGCAGTTTTATCATCCATTTGAAAAACTTTATAATTTTTGAAAGCAGCAAAGGCTAGAAAAATCCTAATGGCTTCAATCCTAGCTACATGAGCAAATGATTCTTCAAAATCAATGCCTTCTAGCTGTTTGTATACTTGTGCCACTAATCTGGCTTTGTTCCTCGTGACCAAACCGTCTTCATTGAGTTTATTTTTGAATACACATCTTGTTCCTATGACCGGTTGATCTTTCGATCTAGGGACTAGGTACCAGACTTTGTTACTCTCAAACTAGTTTAACTCTTCTTGCATTCCCAAAATCCAATCCGGATCTGACAATGCTTCATCCACCCTTTTCGGCTCAATCTGGGATATGAAAGCGGAATTAAAGTATTCCTCCAGTATTTATTGCCTAGTTTGGACAGGTTTTGAAGGGTCACCTATAATAAGCTCAGGCCGATGATTTGTGTTCTTTTTGAGATTCGGTTCAGGAGTGTCTACCAAATTATCGTTTATTTGATCAAGGCTAGACATATCGGTAGGCTGAACAATAATGTTAGACCAACCGATTTCCTCTATTTGAACCGAGGTGTCAACTTCCTGCTGTGTGGCAGCTTGATCCGGCTGGGTTTCATCATCACCCATTTGGTCATGGACAAACCGTCTGAAAACCGGAACCTCATCTTCACTTTCAAAATGGATATTGTTATTTTCCAATCTGTTGTGTAGATTAAAGGATGATGCAGTGTTACCTTCAACCGATTCATCGAATACAACATGAAGAGATTCCTCCACGGTTAAAGTTCTAGTATTATACACTCTATATGCTTTACTAACTGCTGAGTAACCTAGCATGATCCCAGTATCGGATTTTGCATCAAAAGCAGATAGGTAATTTTCTCCATTTATGTGAATGTAACATTTACAACCGAAAATTTTAAAATACCGAATGTTAGGGATCCTATCAAAATACACTTCATACGGTGTTTTGTTGTGAAATTTGTTAATCAAAGACCAGTTTTGTGTGTAACATGCGGTATTGATAGCCTCAGCCCCAAATTTTTGAGCAACACCCGAATCGGCTATCATAGACCTTGCGGCTTCCTTGAGAGTTCGGTTTCTTCTCTTGGCCAGGCTATTCTGCTAAGGAGTTCTAGCACTAGACAACTCGTGTCTAATACCGGATTCATCAAGAAATGCATTTAGAGTGCTGTTTGTAAATTCGATTTCTCTATCACTCCTAATGCTGTTTATGCGTGTTCATTTTTCATTTTGCAAACGTTTAAGCAATGTAATTAAATTTGATGCGGTTTCACGTTTAGATGCAAAGAATATTATCCATGTGTACCTAGAGTAATCATCAATAACTACCATAGTGTAGAGCATACCACCTAGGCTGGTGACCCTAATCGGTCCAAATAAATCCATGTGAAGGAGATCTAAGAATCGGTTAGACTGAATGTGTCATTTACTCTTGGAAGTTGACTTAGTTTGTTTACCCATTTGACATGCTGAACACACCTTATCCTTATTAAATACTATATTAGGAATTCCTTCAACCAGCTTTTTACCGCGGATATAATTTAAGGTATTGAGGTTTAGATGGTTTAGCCTTTTATGCCATAGTCAAGTTTGATCGGTTTTAGCTACCATGCAAACAGGATGTTCTACTTCACTTTTCTAGTCTACCTTGTATATATTTCCTAACCTATTTCCGGTTAGTAGTATGTTCCCCTGAGAGTTTTTAACTAAGCATGCATGTTTAAGGAATTCTACTATATATCCAGCATCACACATCTGACTAATACTTAGTAGGTTAAAATGTAGATTTTCAACTAAAAGTACATTATCAATTGTTAAATTTCCATGGACAATCTTACCCTTGCCCACAGTTCTACCTCTTGAGTTGTCACCGAAGACAATCATTGCACCGGTTTCTATTTTGATGTCGGTTAGAAGGTTGTTGTTTCCAGTCATTTGTCTGGAGCAACTGCTGTCCAGGTACCACTCAGAATTTCCTAGCCGTTTCTTCATATCTTGCAAAGTATATACATATTTACAACTATTTGGTACCCACATTTACTTGGGTCCACAATTGATTAGTCTCTTAGGTATCCAAACTTTAATAAGTCAAACAACTTTCCCGGTTATGGTTCTAACTAGTTTTCCTGTACTCGGTTTGACGTCTTTCTATTTTTCTAAGAGTGCCTTATTTGGTGGCTTTTAGTTTATCCTATGTGGTCGTGGATCGGTTTGTTTACCTTTGGCTTTCCTTCTCTCAAGATGAAGCCATTTTTCGGATTCAGTTGAACTTACATAGGTTATTTCGTCTTCCGGTTTGAATCACTTTGTTCCTCATCATCGGTTGAAGAGCTCTTGACAAATCTTACAAAGGGAAGATTGTCTTTTGTGAGCTTCATTTTGTCCAAATGGTTTCGGTTGGCGGATTTGTTGTTTTTGTATCCAAGACCAAATTTGCATTTGGGATGTCTCTTATACTTAGACAATTGATTCATCATTTCACTAGATCTTTTCCATGCGGCTATTCGATACTAGGTTCGGGCATCTTCCTCTTCGTTCGACTCTTGAACTGAATCATTGAGCTGTTCGATCTCAGAGGATAGTTCAGGTGCTGCCTTGGTTTCTAAGATTTCATCAGGTTGGATGGTTTTTGGTTTGGACAGGGTTGGTGATATGGGGTCGGTTCTAAAGTTGAGTTGGGTTGGTATTAAGGTTAATAGCTTTTTATACTCTTTTACCATGTCATTCAGTGCATTAAATAACTCATCTTTAGTAAATTCTTCACAGGGAGAGTCAAATACTTGTTCCTCGTTTGCCATGAGACACGTGAGTTCATCATCACTGTCACTATGAACCCATAAGCTTCCTCCATCATCAGCTATCAGTGTTTTCTGAACTTCTCTTTCTTCACTGGTTTATGGGTAGTTGTTTCGGTAGTTTTGATCATCTGGCTTCCGGTCATCCCGTCTTGGTTTTCTGCATTCCCACCTGAAATGTCCCAAACAATTGCAATTATAACATCTAACATTAGATTTATCACCGTAGTTATTATTTGTCGGTTGGCTTCTCTTCATGAATCTGCCAAACTTTTGTGCAAGCATTGTCATGGCATCCTCAGTGAACTGTTCAGCGGTTCTGATCAGTACAGGAGCAACCGGTTCCATGGATGTGACTAGGACCTTTGTAGAGGTTGAAGCTGAAACTTCATCTTCAATCCTGGATCTCATTTCAAACTCATATGCCTTAAGATCTTCGAATATATCGTGTAGCTTCATCTTGCTTAGGCAGTTTGATTCCCTCATCACCATCGTCTTTATATCCCATGCGCTCGAAAAAGATCTTAAGGCTTTCATGATGGTCTCCTTGTTATCATACTTCTTTCCAAGGGTTGATAGCTCATTTATCACATCTATACACCGGTCACTGTACTCCCTCATTGTTTCTCCCGGTTTCATCTTAATGTTTTCAAACTTCTGGGTAGCCACCATTAACTTTTTTCCTTGGTTCTTTCATTTTCCTCATGAAGTTGAATCACCATTTCTCATATTTCCTTTGCGGTTTCACAGTCTCTGACCTTACAAAAGGTATTCCTGCCCAAACCGTTGATGATGTGGTTTCTAGCATGGTTGTCCAGATTGTTTCTTCTCCTATCTTCTTTTGTCCAATCTTCCCTATCTTTATCAATCTTTATCAGTCCTTCAGTCAGGATGAACGGCATCTCATCATCCATAGTGACTAATTGCAGATGCATGGGTAACTTCCAGTTGACGAAATCATTACCTTCTAGCATTGGAGGCTTCTGGAAAGTCATGCTTGCTTGAGTATTGAAATTAACTGCTCTGATACCAATTGTTAGGATCTAGGTCGCGGCTAGGGAACCGGGGTCTAGCCGGTTAGTACTTTCACTCAACGGTTGGTGTTTAATCCGGTTAGAGATTAACACTGGGTTTCAATACTACACAGGCTGTCACAAACCCTTGAACCGAGTTCAAATCCGGAAGTGGTTTGTTTTAGACTGAAGCAACACGCACACGGGATGAATAGGGACGGATTTGGATAAAGTCGGTTTAGGTTAGGCTTAATTGGTTAGAGCGGTCGGTTAGAGCGGTATGAATTGGGTAGAATGTAGATCGGTTAGAATGTAAAGCCGACAGAAAGTAAAGAACAAGACAAGTTTTTATGGATGTTCGGAGATAAAACTCCTACGTCACCCCTTCTTCTCGAAACCGCGTGAAGGATATTCACTAAGGAATACAAAAACACAATCCGATCGAGACTTATTTGCTGCTCGATAAACACTCGTACAATTTTCACCGAAATTGTAATCTTACTCCAATATGCACACATAAAACCTTGAATCTTGTAGAGAGATAAGCTTGTAATTAATAATTATTAGAGCTTATAGCTGGTAGGACTGATTGCTGGTATCTGGTGTCCGCATTTACTCCTCTTCAGCTCCTTTTATAGGTGAAATGTGTCAACGGTCACATTTCTTCTCCTTGAATCTGATTGGTTGAGCAGAGGTTCAGTGATTCAGACCTGGCAATTTAGGCTTCCAGTGTGTAGGTCAAACCGGATAGGTTTGTCTTTTACTTAATGTAGCCACTGTCGGTTTGACAGTTGCCTGCACCTGGAATGTTGCGCCTCTAACTTATCCCAGAATGGAAAGATCTCTTCAGGCGGTTTTCTGCAGCCTGCAGAGTATCTTTAGACTTGTATGGATGAGGCAATGTTACAGTCTGTCTCTTTGGTATCATCTTCCGCAAATACTCAAAGTGTTCTGTTTGCACCAATTTGTATATCTTACTTAGTTTGATGTTCTTGGCTTCTTTTTCTAAGTAGCTTCTTCATCAGTTTTCTGGATTAATGCATTTCGGTTTAGGATGTCTACCGGTTGTTTGGTTTAACTAGATGACTTCAGGTTTTTCATAGCTTCAGGTTAACCGGATGACTTCCGGTTTTGGTTACATCTTTTGCCTTGTCTTTTAACCGGTCTTGTTTTCCTAATCGGTTAGATTCTTTGCCGGTTGGGTTGCTTGACCGGTTAGATTACTTGACCGGTCCTGGTTCTTAACCGTTCCTGCACAGGAAGTTTGTTTGTTAAATTCTATTAACCGGTCTGATTTTATCTAACACTTTCTTTCGAGGTGGAAGAGTAGATTCGTCAATTTTCCATCTGGAATATCCACACACTTTACAACATTGTAAGTCTTTATCATCCTTCCAAAATAGCATGCAACTATATTTACATGTACCAATTTTCTCATAAGAAAGACCGATATCCCAGAGAAATTTTTTAGATTATGAAATGAATCTGGAAGATTAGAATTTTCCGGTAATATTTCTTCCTTTAACAATTTCAATAACATGTCAAATAACGTATTTTTCCATTGTCCAACATTCTTTAAGTGAAGTAATTTAAAAATGTAGATTCTTTTGAAAGTTTTGATCCTTTGTATAAAGGTTCATTCAAATCATTCAATACTTTATAGAAATTTTTGGCATCCTTATGTGGTTCACTATTGTTGGAACAGCCGCAACGTGGATATAATAAATCACTTAAAATATTTTCCATATAAACATCGTATCTTCATCATTATCAACTTGTATATCATTGTCACCTAGATCATCAACATTTACATCCATATGATCTTCTAAACCATCATGATCAAAATCATTAGCATCTTCAACATCATTATCATTTTCACCGTCAATAAAATCTTCTACATAAATATTAACATTTCGTGGCCTTTTTTCCATGACAGTCCCAAAATTTATAATCTTCCCTTATTCCATATACAATCAAGTGTCTTTTCACAATAACTCTCTCCACATAATTTCTATTGCCACATTTCATACAAGGACATGAAATATTAGTTTTTCTACCCAAACTCTCAGCAAAATCTAAAAAGAATCAACCCCTTTAATATATTTAGGCAGATGTCTATGTTGACGTCCAAGATACATCCACTCTTTATCAGGTACATGCATTTTTATAAATTGAAGAAAAATTAATTATATTATAATTTTTCAATCTAAATTTCATCTAACAATTATGTAGTACTCTTTATAAAAATTTGGATGGTTCAGTACAATACAAATCTTAAACCAAAAATATGTTTTTTTTTTCTGTGAATTCTTTTAAATGATTAGATATATCTGTATGTGTAAAAAATAATTATTTACATAAATATTTATTTATAAGTAAGAAGACAAATATTAAAAAAAAAATTCATTAAAATTAAACATTTTTTCAAAAATAAAATTAAATAAGCATTAAACTATAATTAAAGTCAAACACATCTACCATTATACGATGTTTAACTATATTGTAACGAGTTATAAAAGGGTATAATTTATATATTATTATTGTTTGGTTGAAAATATAAGACATTATATAAATTATATATATATATATATATTAAATAGTATAAAATGTAAGTATAAGAATAAAATAATAATTTTATTTTTTAAATTTTATTTTTATCTTTATTAATTATTTTTTAAATATTATTTTTAATTAATTTTATTGATTTTTTAATGTTATTTAAAATTTATTTTAATTACTTTAAATATTATAAAACTATTTCAAATAAATAAATAATAATATAATTATATTATTATTTTAAATTAATAATTATATATAAAAATAAATAATTAGTATTATTTCATAATTTTTTTTAAAATATAAAAAATAATATTTTTTAAAATTAATGAACTAACTAGTTAAGAGATAACAATTATAATTAATAATAATATTATTATTATTTTTATACTACTAATTATAAAATAAACATTAACTTTCTTTTTAAAAATAAATAAAATTTATAAAATAAGTTTATTCAAAACAATTAATATATAATAAATTAAAAAATAATAAAAGATTAATAATTAAACTTTAATGAAAAATTAAATAAACAAATAAATGTTAATATTTAAAAAAATGAGATAAAAAATAATAAAAATAAATTAAGAATTTAATAATTAACCAGTGTAAGATGATACTAATTTATATATTATGTGTAAGATATAAATTATACATTAATTTTTACTATTGATATAAACTTAATATAATCAAACACCTTTATAATTTTACTACTATTATACATATATTATCTAATACATTCTGCCAAAAGCAGTTGATCGTAATCATTAATTCTATATTAATTACATATCGGTACCATCTAACATAATAATCAATATTATATATTATTTAAACATATCTTTTGTTTCTCGAGAGTTTAAAATGAATTAAACTATTCATATTCATGACAAAGAAATTAAAATGACTTATTTAATTCAATTTGTTAAGAGACATTCTTCTATACAAATAGTTAAATTTGTTGAGTATACTATTAATCTTATAAATATAGGTCACCAAATCATATAAAAGCTATGTACAAGGAAAACCTGATTGAGCAAACTCTGTAACAAACCCATTAACAAAGATTCAACTTACAATAAAGTTGATTTTTTTGGGATTAAAAATACTATTGTAAAAGAGTTTATTTAAACACATAAAAATATACCTTCAAGCAGTTAAGGAGAAGGATCAGCGAAGAAGACTAAAGAATATAGGGTGAACGAGGTCTTATTGCGTCACAGTTGGGAAATTTGACGAAATGACCCTAAACAATGTCTTATTTACATCTGTGGTCACCCCATAAATTTTATTGTTTTGGTGACCACTTCATTTTTTTGACGAAAATACCCTTATCGCGTAACGCGAAGGGACTTCGCGTTTCGTAAAGTGGAAAGTGTGAAAAGTCCAGAATATCCTTACTATTTAATATAATTTCGGCATACTTTTCATTTCTCTTCTTCTCATTCTCTCTCTTCTCCTCCTTCTCTCTAAACCTAAACGGGGCGGCTGACGATCTTCGAATACAACGGAGGCGGTGATACGACGGACAATGAGCACGACAACGAGCACGAACATTGTTCCACATGGTACGTTTATCCGATGAGATTTCACGTTTATTGTTGTTTGGTTTCTGTATCTTCAAATCACGTGAACTGTTGTTGTTTATTGTTTATCCGATGAGACTTCACATTTCGTGAAGGCCTTCCCGTTACGCGAAGCCCTTCACGTTACACGAAGCCTTTCACGTTACGCGAAGGACGTCCCTTTTCACTTCAATAGTATTATTTATCCATTCATTCATATTTTCTATTTCAGCTAAAGTATTTGTTTTTATAATGGAGAGTGGAAATTTAATGTTGATGGTATAATGTATTTTCATACACTTCAATCAAAACATTGGATTTACCCCCAAAATAATACGTTTGCCGAATTAGTTGATATAATCTATGATAGACTTAACGTGTAGAAATATACATATGATTTAGTGCTGCAAGTGAAGTATGATATTCCGCGTATCAAAAATCCTCTCCCTGTTGTTATTGATTAAGATGAGGATGTCAGCACATATTTATCACGATTGATTTCGGGTCGAACTATGTCACCATTGTGTGTCTCTATAGTAGAGAAGTCACCATTTACTAAAGAAAATATATCACTACTTACATACCCAACTCAAGAAAGTATACTGACAGGATCGGCTTAATCAATAGAGGCGGGGCTGGGCTATTGATGAAGGCTTAAGAAAAACAGTTTGATAGAAATCTTGTTAAGGATTTAAATCACTTTCTATTATACGCAAACCCTTGTAAACACTTGAAACAGAACCAAGCGCGAAAATGTTTACATAGGTTTGAAGCTGGGAATCAATAATGAAAAGATAACAGAAAGGAACAACACAACAATTTGTTTATAAATGTTCGGAGCAAACTCTCATACGTCACCCCTTCTTCTAACCACCAGAAGGATTCACTATAATATGCTTTGAATCAAATATAGTTTGCACAAATATCTCACTGTTGAACAGAACAGACTCTATTCAACTTACAATATGATGAAGAATATCACTCAGCTAAAACGATGCTTTGAATCTAACTCTCTCTTGATTAACACACAGTAAAGCAAGAAAGCAACTAACAGTTTCAACAGAATAATCTGAGTATCAATAGATCGATTAATTGTCTGGAAGTTCTAGCAGTTCGTCTGTTGTCCTTGAGATTCTTTAAATAAGGAACAAGTACTAAAGGTTGAATCTTCATAATGACATGTGGCGAGCTTCCATTGGAACGCCTCCATAGTACACAGAAAACTCTGAATACAAGGATCGTGGACGTACACAACTGTTAGTGCGCCAAATATTCTTTAGAGATGTACCTGCAAAACAAGTAGTGTGAAGGATATTCGCTTACGTGGCATTGGTTGATTGGTTGCAGCTGGCTGTCGTACTGATCTTCACTAGAAAGTGGAGCAGGAGTAGCGTACAACTAGAGCACGTGGTAGGCGGGTGCTAGCTTCAAGCAACTGCTTAAGCATGGCATTAGACGTATTTCAATTAGACGACCTTGTCTAATGAAATCAGACGTCCCCATCTAATAACAGGATCCATTAGACCACCTGGTCTAATGGGATTAGACTTCACGTCTAATTACAGTTCACTTCAGACTAATCTGAGTTAAACTGCACGTCTAACTTTCACTAGTTAGACTGCACGTCCAACTTTCACTAGTTAGACTGCACGTCTAACTTTTACATTCCATTAGACTCTATGTCTAATAACATTTCACTTCAGACTAGTCTGAAGGAGTTAGACTGCACATCTAACTTTCTCTTTCCATTAGACTCCACGTCTAATTCAACTAGTTAGACTGCACGTCTAACTCCGTGTGTTAGACTGCACGTCTAACTCCGCTAGTTAGACTGCACATCTAACTCCGCTAGTTAGACTGCACGTCTAACTCAACTAGTTAGACTGCACGTCTAACTCCGCTAGTTAGACTGTACGTCTAACTCAACTAGTTAAACTGCACGTCTAACTCCGCTAGTTAGACTACACGTCTAACTCTGTGTGTTAGACTGCACGTCTAACTCCGCTAGTTAGACTGCACGTCTAACTCCGCTAGTTAGACTGCACGTCTAACTCCGTGTGTTAGACTGCACGTCTAACTCCGCTAGTTAGACTGCACATCTAACTCCGCTAGTTAGACTGTACGTCTAACTCTATGCATCTAATGCCAAATCGGTCTAATGAACCTCATTAAGATCACGTCTAATAAAGTCTTATTTTGATACACCTGCACCAAAGACAATTAAACGCATAGATTAAGTTTTATATTCATTCATCATCGAAATTCTAATAGTCAAACTACTTCAACGGTCAAAATAATTTGACCCAACAATTTCCCCCTTTTTGATGATGAGATTAATACTTTTGCGTAGATAACAAGTTAATCATGCATCATATAAAATGAAGAATAAAACTTGTTCATCCATCTTACACAACCACTTTTAAAAACCAATATTCAAAGACATAGTTAAAGAAACATAGTTTAAGAGTTAAAAGAGTAGGAGAAAGGAGATTATTGTTCTTCCCTTTTCACTCGAGGATCGATAGGGAAACGAGTTCCTTCATAGCTCGTCCCTTCATCATTCATCTCTTGACCGGTTAGCAGATTGAGAAAAGGAAGAAGAGGGAGACCACCACGAGCGGCTCCATCACTCCTGCCACCATGAGCGGCTCCACTACTTTGGCCTCCGCGATCACCACCGCTGCTTCGTCCTCCTCCTCTTTTACTTAGACTTGGGTTAACGTTGTCGGTTGTCTTTCGTTTGGATCTGGTGCCGGTTGCTACACTGTCACCTCTACATTCTCTACTAGGCTCACCTTGAGTAATACGATTCTTTTATTTCTCAGCATCATCTTTCGCATTCTCATCAGCTTGAAATTTCCTTACGATAGAGTCAGCATACTCTAGTCTTTCAGCATCTGTTCTTCTCATGCTGCCTTGAATTTGAACCAGCTAATTCTGAATCAATTACATTGTTTCCATAACCTCTCGTTGATTATCAAGATTGATTTGTCTTTCAAGTCTCATCATTTCCGATTGTCGACGGAAGAGTTTCTTTTCAAATTTGGAGGAATTTGAATTTGAGATATGAACCTCATACGTATTCTTCTTCAATGTTTGATCCAACTCTTTAAGGATTTTGAGATGTTCAGCAATGTACTTTATGTTCTAATTTTGGGTCTTTATGATCTTTACCATATTCGATCCCAGAGTTACTACATTTTTCTGAAGAGTTGTTAACAGAGATGTCATCGACTTCAGGAGCTTGGTATCGTCAGTCGAAGATCCTTCATTGGATGAATTATCTTGCGATTCTGCTGCAATGCTCGGAATGGGGTTAAATTGGGTATGAACCTGTAGGGATTGCTCGGGTTCATCCTTCTCAGACTCATTTTCAGATTAATTTTGCTCTTCTTCTTCCAACTCCTTTTCTGCTCTCTTAAATCTTTCGTACAGATTTCCCGTACTGTGAAGAGGATTGAGAATATTATCATAGATATTATAAGCATTAATCTAAAGAAATGGTAGAGGCTTGACTGTTCTATCATTTTGATCATGTTCCCCTCAGATGAGGAACTCTCTTCGACATCTTTGTCTTTTGAGGGTTCCCCCTCAGATCTTACAACCTCAGGATGACTGACTTCAGCCTCTTTTTCTTGAGATCCCTCTATTCTGATAGCAGGGGATTTTACCACCTCTTCTTCATGAATAACAAGAGCTTGAACAGGTTCTTCAACGACTTCTTTTTCTTGAGTTACAAGAGCTTGAACGGGCTCTTGATTAACATCTTCTTCAAGAGCTCGTTTAGACTCTTGAATAACTTCTTCTTCTTCTTCTATGGACGGATTTCTTGAATAAGTTCCTCATCTTGCTCGATAACAGGTTGAACCAGTAGACGTATTTCTTCTGCAGAGAGATTTCCATGTTCTATCAGAAGAGCAGCATCTTGTTCATCTTTATCAGTATGATCAACAGAGATATCCATTGGTTCGTCTTCATCGGAGGAACTACCAAAAGGGCTAGCTCCTGAGCAATTAGCTCCATCAACATACCGAGTGACTATAGAAAGATATTCAATCATGATCTCGTCCAATCTCTTTAAAACTTTCACTTTCACTTCAGCACCTCTCTCAATTGGATTGAAATTTGCTTTTCTTGATTCAAGAATAGGAAAGAGAGCTCTTCCTCTTAGACTGGCTTTTATAAGGTCTTTTCTCTTCAGAGCTTCAGACACCTCCGAAGTTTTGGCCCATTTGAGGACTTTCTTTTCATTGGATACAAGCTTACGCCATTGACTACTTATTCCTGAACCCGTGATGACCTCATCATACTGGATTGATAATCTGTTCTGGATCCAAGAGTCAAAAATTTCTATCTTTTCAACAGGTATAGCTTTGACTTGATTCATCATGAGGTCAACAATGCATGTTGCCTCAGAAACATCTTCATTTTCGTCAGTTACAACATCCTTCCCTTTTTCAATAACCTCATCAGATTTTGGAAAGGGTCTTAGTTCTCCAAATACAATTCCACAGGATTGTCTTGTGGAGCGCATCAATTCATGAGCAGATTGTGGTTTCTTGAAGAGTCTAGGAGGAAGTTCGCCTCGAATGATCTTCCCAGTTACTATGGAATCTTTTGAAATGGGATTTGAGGTGGAAGGCTCTCTGACAGAAACAAAGGGAGCCTTTTCAGAAATACCACCAGCAATAAGGGTAAGAACTGCACCTTGTTCTGGTTGAACGAACTTTGTAGCACCAGCGGCTACTGGATCAGATTGGCGAATAGGAGACACAGCCCTGTCAAAATACTCAATATTTGGACCAGCTGACTCAATAGCGGGCCCTTTAATAGATTCCTTAATAGAAATATCATCAAGTTTTTTTTGTTCAATTTCTGGAGCATTAAATTTAGGCACTTCGGTCAGAGTTGGAGGAGAAGTTACCTTTGATGAAGCCTTCATCGATTTAGACGGACGGGGAGCCTTTGACTTTTCACCTTTTGAAAAAGATGACCTTGAAGATCTCTGAAACTGACTGGCAGCCGGAGACAGGGGAGACAATGGTGTGGTGGCAAGTTCAATTGGACCTTGCCTAATTCTGGAGTCGACAGTTCCAGAATCCTTCTTCGATGAGCTCTGAAGGCTGGTAGAGCTAGCCTCAGACTCATTCACAGTCTTGGTTTGTTTGGCTCCTGTAGACAGGATAGAAGTCGCTGGATGCTTAGATCGGGTAACAGACCTTCCTGATGTCTGTTGACTTAAGGATCCTGAAAGAGACTCTTTGTTCTTCTTCATTCTGACTAAGGTGCTTGCGACTGTAAAGACAGTGTACACCCTGGTCGAGTTGATTGGTTCGGAACCTTCCATTGGAACCCACAAGTGCTCCAACAATCTGCTTATCTGAGCAGCAAAGTTAATTCTCTCCTTGTTATCCTGGTTAATTGAAAAACAGAGGTTCTGGAACTGCGTTACGGCCTAGTTGACCAGAATCCCCTTCGAGATGGTAAACATATAGTCAAACCGATCTTGACTATAGAAATTGAATGACCCCGCCTTCCTTGAAGCGCTTTTACCACCACATCATTCAACAGAATGAACTATGGTTTGAGAGCCTTCTTGCTTCCATTGAGTCGAATCGTCGATCCGTCGATAGAAAAGACCGTCTTCATTTCCTCTGTCACCGCCGCTAACAGGTGTCAGTTGAACGTATGCCCTTCTAATGGAAGTTCAAAGAACTCCGCATATACCGCCTCATCAAAAGAAATATCAGTTCCATTTACAGTTGCTATAATGGAATCACCCACCATTGTTGCAGACTTGAAGAACTCCCTCACTTCCTTCTCGTGGAAGATGAAGGTCCTCCCAAATACATTCCCAGACCAGAATACTCGAGAGATCTGAACACTTCGACCACCTCCTGCTGATCAAACGTGTAAACAGAAGGAAAATCCACCTGCAAAGTACAGTGACCGAGCGTGATTCTCTTGTTTCCCATTTTTCAGAAGAATACGAACAGAAAAACAAAGAACGAGAGTTTTTGAGAGAGAAAATCAAAGAAAATCTAGGGTTCTTAGAAATCTTGAGTGAGAAAAGTTTTCAACCTCATGCACAACTGTCCTTATATAGACTTCTAAGAGTCACATAGGATAACTGTCGTTTTTCCTAGGGGTATGCCCCATCAATTAATATCAGACGTCCTTTCCCAAGAGTCATCATTATATTGAGGGTATATTAGTCATTCTCTATTAACTTGAAAGACACGTCTCTTCATGTTATTAGGAGATGACTGTTTTAATGTTTGAGCGGGAATATCAGATATCTCATCACGTGGGACAGTTGTCCTTGATTGGTTTAATGAGCATGTAATTAGACGTTTTCCTTATTGCACACATCTATAAAACTAAACGTCTATTAGACGCAAGCGTCTAATCACGTGTCATAAATATACGTCTAATGTCTATTAGACGTGTACGTCTAATGTCTATTAGACGTGTACGTCTAATGTTTATTAGACGTGTACGTCTAATTACGCATGAACACCACGTAATAGACGTGTGTTTAGTTAGACGTGAGCATCCTCTTGCTCATGATGTAAAAACATCTAACGTCTATTAGACGTGTACATCTAACCGCGCAGGTTTTAAACCATAACATATAGACTTAGATGTATAGATTGTGAGCAAAAATACGTCTAAGTACATGTTTTTCAAACGATCTCGTCTATTAGACCGATTAAGGTCATTCGTCTGAGAGTATCTTTACTTTCAAAATAGTTTCTCCCTTTCAGTTTGTGCATGTACAAAAATGAATAACCAAATGTTTTGAGATCCTTCGGACCAAAAGTATTTTAATAGAAAAACATTTAATGTTCTGGAATGGCAACGACCATTGTTGATCTTCTGAAATGTATACTCAAAAGAGTATTCTCCATGTTTCCTTCATGCAGCCCTCCTGCATCACCTACATAAGAAACTATTTACAAACTTGGTACCCATATTCAATTGGGTCCTTGATCAATTAGTCCCTTAGGAATCCATATCTGACATATTCTAATGGATTTCCCATGTTGCGTTGTGATTAATGCGTATGATTTTGACTTAGCATACGACTTTCTGCTAGTCACTGATCCCCTAGCTTTTGAAGAAGAGTTTCTTTTATAACTCCTTGACTTTGAGTCAGGTTTTAGGTTGTCAGACCTGTTAGCTGCTTCTAACTTATTTTTCAGCTAGCTAACAGTCGGCGGAACATAAATAATTTCATTCTTAAAAGCTATTTCTTCACGTATGGGATCAGATTCACTGTTAGTCAGACTTCCTTTAACAAAACTTATTGGCTTAAGCTTGTCATTCGATGAGTTTGACTTTTTGCACGACAGGTTTAAATCATTGCCATCAAATTCTAGACCAGATCTAGATCTAACAGGTTTTAACAAGCTAATCTGATATTTGACAGCTTCTCAAGACCTTGTCCATTCACTGAAAACATAGTTTAACCTCTTGTTTTCAACTGAAATAGTTTGAATCTGTTCTTTGAGCATCTCATTCTCAGATGAGATCTCTGCAACTTTCTTTTCAAAAACATTTGATTCAAGAGTTTGAGGTAAAATTGGTTGAGATACTTCAGGTGATGATTTTGTTTCATTTAGGGATTCTCCTAGCTTTCTATACTCTATGACCATGTCATTTAGTACAGCTACCAGTTGTTCACTTGAAAATCTTTCAGAAGAGAAGTAAAATACCTCAGTTTCTTGAGTCTGTTTTTCATCTTCTCTTGCCATGAAGCAAGCCACTTCTTCGTCGTCACTATCACTGGATGAGAAGTAAGAGTCACGGATGCTTCGTTTGTTCTTCCCATCTCCTGCCATAAGAGCCTTCAGCTCCTTTTCATCATCCTTCTTATCTTCACGCTTAGGCTTCCTGCATTCTGATTGGTAATGACCTACAATACCACAGTTATAACATTTAACATTAGCCTTTGATTTCTTATTATCATTGGAATTTGAAGAGCTTGAGTTAAGGTTGCTCTTATTCATTAAGTCGCCAAACGTCTTCACAAAGAGAGACATTGCATCGTTGCTCAGTTGATGTGCCGCCATCTTCACATCAATAACTACAGGTGGCTCTTCAACAGTCACCAGCGCTTTGGCAATAATAATGGATGTGGATTGATAATCTTCAATCCTATAGTTCAGCTTGAACTCGTAGGCCTTGAGATCAGCAAACAGATCGAAGAGAGAGATCATGTGGAGATCTTTGGATTCCCTCATATCAATCGTCTTTATGTCCCATTCCCTCGGAAGAGTACGCATGACCTTAATAGCAAGATCTCTGTTTCTATAGGTCTTGCCAAGGATAGATAAGGAGGAGACAATCTTGCTGAATCTGGTGTCGAACTCGTTCATTGTTTCACCAGGACGCATCTTGAAACTGTCAAATTGTTGAGTGGCAACCATGATCTTGTTTTCCTTGGTTTTCTCGTTGCCCTCACATAGTTGGGTGAGTCTGTCCCAAACCTCTTTAGCAGTATCACATTCGATAATGTAGTTGAACATGCTATAATCGAGAGATCTGTACAAAACATCAAGAGTTATGTTGTTGAGGTTGTTCTTCCTCTTTTCTTCACTGGTCCATTCGGATTTCTTCTTGTCGATCTTGATAGGACCATCTGTGATGACACTCCACATGTCGTCATGAAGCGAAGAGAGATGAGCACGAACTTTTTTCTTCCATACGATGTAGTTTTCTCGAGAGAAAGTTGGAATGGAGGTTGCACTGGAATATTTAGTTATGGTCAACATTCTTCAGGAAAAGCTTGAGAATAGAAACAGAGCTCTGATACCAATTGATAGGATCGGCTTAATCAATAGAGGCAGGGGCTGGGCTATTGATGAAGGCTTAGAAAAACAGTTTATTAGAAATCTTGTTAATGATTTAAATCACTTTCTATTCTACGCAAACCCTTGTAAACACTTAAAACAGAATCAAGCGCGGAAATGTTTACTTAGGTTTGAAGCTGGGAATCAAGAATGAAAAGATGACAAAAAGGAACAACACAGCAATTTGTTTATGGATGTTCGGAGCAAACTCTCCTACGTCACCCCTTCTTCCCACCACCGAAAGGATTCACTATAATATGCTTTAAATCAAATATAGTTTGCACGAATAGCTCACTGTTGAACAGAACAAAATCTGTCCAACTTACAATATGATGAAGAATATCACTCAGCTAAAACGATGCTTTGATTCTAACTCTCTCTTGATTAATACACAGTAAAGCAAGAAAGCAGCTAACAGTTTTAACAGAATAATCTGAGTATCAATAGATTGATTAATTGTCCGGAAGTTCTAGAAGTTTGTCCATTGTCCTTGAGATTCTTTAAATAAAGAACATGTACTAACGGTCGAATCTTCATAATGACACGTGGCGAGCTTCCATTGGAACGCATCCATAGTACACAACAAACTCTAAATACAAGGATCATGGCCGTACACAACTGGTAGTGCACCGAATATTCTTCAGAGATGTACCTGCAAAACAAGTAGTGTGAAAGATATTCGCTTACGTGGAATTCGTTGATTGGTTGCAGCTGGTTGTCGTACTAATCTTCACTAGAAAGTGGAGCAGGGGTAGCGTACCACTAGAGCACGTGGGTAGGCGGGTGCTAGCTTCAAGCAACTGCTTAAGCATAGCATTAGACGTATTTCAATTAGACGACCTCGTCTAATGAATCAGACGTCCCCGTCTAATAACAGGATCCATTAGACCACCTGGTCTAATGGGATTAGACTTCACGTCTAATTACAGTTCACTTCAGACAAATCTGAAGAAGTTAGACTGCACATCTAACTTTCACTAGTTAGACTGCACGTCTAACTTTCACTAGTTAAACTGCACGTCTAACTTTCACTAGTTAGACTGCACGTCTAACTTTCACATTCCATTAAACTCTACGTCTAATAACATTTCACTTCAGACTAGTCTGAAGGAGTTAGATTGCATGTCTAACTTTCTCTTTCCATTAGACTCCACGTCTAATTCAACTAGTTAGACTGCACGTCTAACTCCGTGTGTTAGACTACACGTCTAACTCCGCTAGTTAGATTGCACATCTAACTCCGCTAGTTAGACTGTAAGTCTAACTCCGTGTGTTAGACTACACGTCTAACTCAACTAGTTAGACTGCACGTCTAACTCCGCTAGTTAGACTGCACGTCTAACTCAACTAGTTAGACTGCACGTCTAACTCCGTTATTTAGACTGCACGTCTAACTTCGTGCATCTAATGTGAAATTGGTCTAATGAACCTCATTAAGACCACGTCTAATAAAGTCTGATTTTTATACACCTGCACCAAAGACAATTAGACGCATAAATTAAGTTTTATATCCATTCATCATCAAAATTCTAATAGTCAAACTACTTCGACACTTACTCAAAATAATTTCACCCAACATATACTACAACCATCACTTACTCAAAAAATTGTACCAGAAGTTGTACCCTCGGATATATCTTTGAAAGTGAAAATGAAGTGGGAGAAAACTCTTTGCCTCACACCCCACTTACTCAGGTCTTGCATGCTACTACTAGTGCAATACCTAAACCATCTAGTGCAAGAGAATCAATTTCTACATCATTTAGTGCAAGAGCATTAATACATACACCATCTTGTGCAAGAAGAGCATCAATGGGTACACCAATTAGTGTAAGAGCATCAATGGGTACACCATCTAGTGCAAGAAGATCATCAATGGGTACACCATTGACAGACCCGATAGACACATCACCAACAGACCCCTCATTTGCATTAGCATTAAGTAGTGAAACCGTATTGGAAGTCGGTGCGTTGTTTGATAATAAAAAATAACTTCAACTGAGGCTATATAAATATGCGATGACTAATCATTTTGAATTCAAAGTGGAGAAGTCAAGAAAACATCTTTGGTATGTTAAATTTTTGGATGAGACATGCAAGTGAAGATTGTGTGCTGTGAAAGGTAAATTATCTGAGATGTTTGAGATCCGAAAATTTGACCAACAACACTCATGCTCAGTTTTGTCAAGGCCAGAGAAAAAAATGCAAACACCAGCATGGGTTATTTGGTAGTGCATGAAGAGTAAGTACATGAACCATTACCATAACCACTTGCCTAAGAAAGTAATTGAAGATATCCAGACAACTTATGGGTTATATTTGACTTATAATAAGGTTTGGAGGGCAAGGGAAAAGAATTTAATGGCTATGCGAGGAACGATAGAGGATTTCTGTAGAAAATTGTAATCATACTTTTACATGTTAGAGAAGAATAATCTGGGTACCATAAAAGACATGCAGACATACGAGCTCAGCCACTTCAAGTATATGTTCATGTCCCTTCAATTAGGGCTTTCAAAACCTTTTCCCGGCCTGTATTGTGCGTTGATTCCAGTTTTCTTAAGAAAAGATGGAAGGTCAACTATTGGTGGCTATTGCATTGGATGCAAATGTGCAACTATATCCTGTCGCATTCGGCGTTGTTGATTTAGAGAATAATAACTCTTGGACTTATTTTATACAAAAACTGAGAGAGGCAATTGGATTAGTTGATGATCTCGTCTTCGTATCTAATAGACACCTAAGCATCGCCAATTCCTTGTGTGCTTTTTTCCAGAAGCAAACCACGGTGCGTGCACATATCACATAAAGATGAATATTATGGCCAAATTCAAAACTGATAAATGTCATATGGAGTTTGATTTGGCTTCTCGTGCGTACATAGTCTCTAACTTTAATCGGTTTTTTACAAGATCCTGATTAAAGATCAAAGGATTGTTGCCTATTTGGAAGAAATTGGAATCTAAAGATGGAGTAAAGCATTTTTTTCCCGGTAAGCGATACAATCAACTCACAAGCAATTATGCTGAGAGTTTTAATAGTCAAAGCAGGGAAGCCAGAAAGTATCTCATTTATGCAATGGCTGAGTATTTAAGATTCACAATACAACATTGGTTTAATGATAGAAGAGAAAAAACGGCCAACCACCAAGAAATTTTATCTCCAACTTATGAAAAGTTATTACGTGAGGGATTTGAGAAGGCCAGATTCTATATAGTATCATCGCTTAACCCATTCGATTTTTATGTGCATGAAAATGAGTCCCATTTTAAAGTCCATTTGAAAGACATGAACTGCACTTGTAGGTTATTTGAAGTTTCTGGTCTTCCTTGTACGCATGCAATGGCTGCCAGTTACCGCAATTTGGTTTCTTATGACTTCTATTCAAGGTATTATTCATCTCTCATGTTCAATCTATTTAACCAATTGTTTAATCGTTCTATTTTCTATTCTGACAGATATTACACAACTGAATCTTGGATGAATGCATATGCAAATACATGTTATCCTGTTGGTGATGAAGACGATTGGGATATTCCCGAAATTATCAAACAACGCGTGTGTCTAAAACCACCTGTTAAGGTTAAGAAAGGGCGGACACAAATAAAGCGTACGTCATCCCAAGGTGAGGTGCGTAAGGTCCCGAAACGTGCAACTCATGTGCTGGACTAGGACATAATAGGGAAAATGCAAAGTTGTGATGCCTGCACCATCTACTGCAAGAGAATGATTATCTCAGCAGCATGAGTCATCATCTCAACAGTATGAGCCTTTAGCTTGAAACATTAAAGATTGTGGTGATAAGTGGTAGTGTTCCTTATGTTGATAATTGAATTGAATTGTGGTGGTTTAGGATAAATTGTAGTATGTTTCATGCATTATGTTTCTTTTTATGTTAAAGTTTAAAGTTAAATATATTTGTGATTGAATCGACCTATGTTGTTTATTGGTATGTATGTAAATATGTTCTGCAGTCATGTGGTCAATTATACCGATGGACTAGTTTTATGTTGTATCACCCTTGTTCTTATTGTAAGGGGATGTACATGTAATTGAACTCCCATTTACCGATCAATTTTGTCTCACCATCATGTACATATTGTATGTAACCTTTTCTTCGATTCGTGTAATGATCAAGGCATGGTCATAGGAGATGACACAAGCATTTCAAGCATGATTCATGAGGCTAGGTTTTCAACTAAAAGTAGGTTTCCCAAGGTTTTCAATTTACTATCCTTCCTTTCCTTTACTTTACTTAGAGATACACGAAGTACATAGAGAGACACGAAGTCCTTAGTGAAACGCGAAGTCCTTAGTATCCTTCTGTACTGCTATTCAACCTTGAAGTTTCTTCACACACAATGGTTTTACATTGAAGGTTATCTTCAAGTCTGAAGTGCAGGCATGGAAGAATACTCAATTTAAAATCCTTCCATACTGCACTTCAGGCTTAAAGTTTCACTTGAAAGTATCTTCCAATTCTTTGGTATGTTATGTAAGGTTCATGTTCATTTCTTTGGTATGAATCTTGGTATGTTTTATATTTAAAGAAAACATAGGTTATCAATTCGCAAGATGCGATATACTTAGAGAAACGCGAAGTCCTTAGAGAAACGTTAAGTACTTAACTTAGTGAGACGCGAAGTATTTAGCGAAACGTTAAGTACTTAACTTAGTGAGACGCGAAGTACTTAGCGAAACGTGAAGTCATTCAAATTATCCAATGTAATGAATAGAGTATACACAAGATTTAACTACAAATATTTTAACATTACATTTACATTACAAGTAACTTCAAGTTCTCTCCAAAATTCACTCCAAGATTACAATACTATGGTTCTATAATTTGATGGAATAACCTGACCGCAATCTTCTGTCTCCAAAACTCTATTTCATTTAAGGTCACATTTTGTACACATTGGTTAACAATCAAGTATTCCATATACATAAGTGTGAATAAACCATAGTCCCCGCTCTCGATTGCTCTAGGGACTTCCCCTACCTTAGTTGCTGCATTTTTGCCTTTCGGGTGTGGAATCCTTTTGATTATCATGGGCTAGAAGTTGAAGTTAGGAAATCTTTGTAGCTCAGCATCAGAGACTCCTTTTGCAAATAAATATGGAATCATCTCACACAACAGTTTCAAGTATGGATTCAGATTCTTATAAAGATAAGAATCGCAGTCATAAACGTCAATGTGATTCTTTTGTAAACAAGTTACGCATAGTACCCAATGCTTGTTGATAATGTTCAGAGGCACATATATATCGTCGATTGATGCCCAATCAGGCATATATCTAAGTTCTACACCCAAGAAATAATTTTGAAATTCTACGAGTGGATAATTTTCACGATCTTTTTTAAAATTGTTGCACTCTTGCCTTATCTTATCTCCGAATAACCAATCCCCTATGTTACTTTAGAATTTTATAAGTCTTAGGATATTCTGCAATCCTTTTTCGCAACAAGTGTCAGAATGCGTCGATTTCCGGCACAATGTGAAAACATTCAGTATATATCAAATAACATTGTTAGAATAACATTAATGAATTATGAATTGCACGACTTATAGTATCTTGAAGCCATGTGAACCTTGTTAGAACTCTAAGAAACACCTCATTCCCTACTTCGCAAGTTAACACATCATTTTTCTCATCCTTGGTTTTTGGATCTTTCATCCAATTTTTAACTTCATAGCAGCTCATCTTCAGATTTTTGAAGGGAATTGACTGTTAATGGATCATTTATCTTTTCCAGTTTTCACAAAGAAGGGTTAGTGTACGAGTCATCTTTTTTGGCTTCTTCACTCTTCTATTTTGCACAAATATTGCTTTAAGAGGAGTGTTGTATAATTTGAAATCATCGTCATCTTCAACATTCGTCTTCTTTTTATTCTTCTTATTCTCAATGCCTTGTTGCATCACATCGGTGAGCTTCACATCCACACTCTCCTTCTAAACCTCCCCACTCTTCTCCTTCTCAACCTCCCCACTCTTCTCCTCCTCCACATCCTCCACACTCTTCTCATACTTCACATTCACATCCCCACTCACCTAATCCTCCACACCATCCACCTTTACATCCTTCTCCTCATCCTTCAACTCCATCTCCACACCCTCCACACTCTTCTCCACACCTTCCACCACCTTCTTCTCCTCTTCATTGACCTTCACATCCTTCTTCTCATCCTTCACCTTCTTCTCATCCTTCACCTTCTTCTCATCTTTCACCTACATATCCATAATCTCCTCACTTTCATTCGTCTTCATCTCCATCATCTTCTGCAAAATAGAACAACATTCTGGTCAAATATGTCCTTAGCGTAACGTGAAGCCCTTAGCGTAACGTGAAGGGCTTCACGAAACATTAAGTACAAATTTCAATATTTAACCTTAATCTTATCCTTCTTCTTCTCCTCCATATTATCTAATTTGGCTATTAAAATGACCATCTTTTGGTTAGATTTGGCTAATAACTGTTCGGACATATTAATAACCAACTTTTTCATATAAGCATGGTGAGTTTCTTGAGTTTTTTGAGTTTCTTTAGATTTTCAGCTCTTTGATGAGCTCTGTTTTCAACTCTTTGAGCGCCTCCTTTAGCTCTATTTTCAGCTCTTTTAGCTTCTCCTTCAGCTCATCACATTAACATCCAACAAAAGGTGTTGGAAGTAATGCAGGACTTGACTTCGCAGTGGGGGGACTAGGAATGTTGGCATTGGGAGGACTCGATTCATAAGCAAGCTTCCTCTTCAGGTTTACTGCTTCTTTGAGAGTAGCTTCAACCTTTTTCTTCCTGGTGGTAGGTTTGCGAGTAGGTTCTTCCTCTTCATCAACTTCATCTTTGCATATCTTCCCATTTGTAAATCCCTCAAAAAATTCATCAGCTGACTCGTCTATTTGTTCAAAGTCCACACCACTATATAACCACTTCTCGATGGAGAACTCTTCCATCTTAGTCAGATACGTCGTCTCAAAGGCAGACTTTATCTCGTTCAAGGTGTTCTTCCTGTTGGAATGATAGACTAACAACATTGGGCGTAGAGGCTCATTAAGCTCATTCCTTTTGGAGAATTTAAGGACAAAGATTTTGATGACCTCATATGTCCACACTTGAAATGTCAATGTAAACCCATAAATGTTATAAGCAAAAGGAGCATAAGGATCATTAATCATTTTCTTCTTGTTAAAATATAAAGAACTGAGACGTTTCATGTTTTGTTCAAACCCTTAAGGGCGGCTATAAAGTTGACCTTCCCCCATAGAAATCGGAGGATAGTTTCCTAGTTTTCCACCATGTGGAGGATTTTTGGAAATACCATCCTCCTTGGGTCAAATGTAAATAGGTACTAGCAAATCAGGCATACTAGCCCCATCTTCCATGCATCTTCCTTATCATTGCATTTCATAAAAGCAGTCTCCAACTCGTTCATTCATACACTCATTTTCCCTTCTTCACACCAAGTCGTTTAAATTTCTCGTCTAATCCAATCATAAACTCAAACAAGTTTAAACCCAGTTTGTTTGGATATTTTAATTATTTTTTCCATTTTCTATTCTAAACGCCTCAAATGATTTTCTAAAAATTTGAAAAAAAATAAAAATGGTGTAAAATATTTTTTAAACAAAATTAGAAATTATTACGATTTTAAGATTCATTTGAAATATTTTCTCTATTTTTCCAAATGTCTTAGACAAATAATTTGAGTATTATGACCAAAACATAACGAGAAAAATTCCGACAATTTTATATTTTATTTGACCATTCAATATATTCATATCGAGCTTTAGAATAATTTAATATTATACTTATTTTTGTACTCTTAGTCGACATATATGACATTATATAATTTTTTTGCCTTATATTTTATCATGGATACTCTAAATGCATATTTAGGAACACATCGGACTTGGTCGTCTAGAAGCATTCTTAGGTTTTGGATTATCAAATAAAGTGTAAGAAATTTAATGTTTTACAAGACCATTTATTCCAGAGTTAAGACCATCCATTTGGACGGCTGTGTGAATCATATCATAAAAGCCCAAATAATAAACAAGCACATTTCACCAAATCCAAAATGAATTGATAAAATAATAAAATAAGTATTTTCTAATTTTTTAAGGAGTAAATTAGGTGACGAATTTTGAAAAGTCAAGTTGGTATAGGTCGATCTTGGAGACGAGCTCGATCTTATTCGGTCTCTCAAGCAGTCAATTTATTTGACATCGGTATAAATAAATTCGAGCATGACCTACCATTTTGGTTAGTCATGCCCCTCAGAATTCAAGAGTAAGATAAGACATAGAATAAATTGCCATACGAGTTGATTTCTCATTATGGACGATTTTAGGCGTATACAAAGTTTACCAACTATTGACAAAATAAGCATTGGAAACAATTCCTAGTTGTGACATTAAAAATTGACTCACTCAATTTGTAGAAAAATTCAAATAATCTCGATCCATTAAAATAATTTTTATATATTTTAGACTCATCAAGAGATAAAAAAAATTAAATTATTATTTGAATAAATGTTGTATTCATTAAATCTAAAATAATTAAATAAAAGGCAAAGTTAAATAATTATTTTGGATAAATATTATATTCATTAAATCCAAAATAATTAAAATAAAAACCAAAATAATAATTGTTAGGATCTAGGTAGCCGCTGGAGGACCGGGGGTTGGACCGGTTAGCGGTTTACACTCGAAGGGTGGTGGTTAATCCGGTTAGAGATTAACACCGGGGTTTCAATATTACACAACCTATCACAAACTCTTGAACTAGGTTCAAGCGCGGAAGAGGTTTGCTTTCAAGTTGAAGCGGCACGCTTGTATGATAGGCAGAAACGGTATTGTATAATGGAGGTTTGAAGTTTGATGGGTCGGCTTCGGTAACCTGGAAGTTCGGCTTGGATAGGATTAAGTCGGTTGTAGTGGTATAAATCGGTCAAGTAATGAAATCGGCAGACAGTAAATAATAAGACAGATTTTATGGATGTTCGGAGATAAAACTCCTACGTCACCCCTTCCTATCGAAACCGCGAGAAGGATATTCACTAAGGAATACAAGTACAAACCGATCGAGACTTATTTCCTGCTCGATAACACTCTTACAATTTACACCGAAATTGTAAAACACACTTTAACTTTTAACACTTAGGCTTTCTAAAACAACACAATCTTGTCACTTATAGTAAATGCTCTTAGCGCTCTTTATCCCAAATGTATGTCTCTGATTGTCCCGCATTTACTCTTCTGCAACTGCCTCCTTTTATAGGTGAAATATGCCAACGGTCATATTTTACTTCCTTGAATCTGATTGGCTGAGCGGAGGTGCAGTGATTCAGTGTTTCAGACCTGCGGTCGTTTCCTCAGACCTGATGGTCAAGCTCAGACCTGGTGTTCTGTCTCAGACCTGGCGGTCTGTTCTTCCGGTATGTAAGACAAACCTGCCGGGTTTGTCTTTTACTTGATGTAGGTACTGTCTGTTGGACAGTTGTCTGTACTTGGAAGATCTTCTTTCTGGCTTATCCCGAAGTGGAAGGATCCGGTAGTACTGTTTTCTGCAGCCTACAGTCTTTCCTCAGACTTGCATGGATATGAAAGTATTCAGTCTGTTCCTTTGGTATCGTTCTCAACAGATACCCAAATTGTCTTCTTGTACTGGTCGGCCGCTTGACTTAGCCGAGTGGCTTTTGGTATGAGTAATGTAACCGGACTTCTTCCGGTTATTTCTCTGCCTCGTGGATGATCGGCTGTTTGATGATTCCGGTTTTAAGCTTTGGCCGATCCTTTCTTTGTGCGGTCAAGTTCCAAGTATTCTTGGTCGGTTTAGTATCTTGACCGGGTAGTTTTCTTTAGCCGGTTCCGGTCCGGTTCCTTGTTCCTGCATGGAAAGTTTATTTAAGTTAGGTATGTTTGAACCGGTCTAATTTTATCTAACAATTTCTCCCTTTTTGATTATTTTATTTAAAATTATCAAAATCATGTAAGTTTGCAATCGTAGGCCGGTTGTTTTGTTTGGCCGGATTTTTTTGAAACTGACTTAGGAGAATTTTTCGAAAAAAGTTTAAGAAAAATTTTGGAAAAGTCTTTATCTTTTATCTCTTTATCTTTTATCTTATCAATTTCTCCCTTTTTGATTATTTTATTTAAAATTATCAAAACAAAGTAGAAATGCAAGAGATGGCCGGTTTCAAAAATAACTTTATATATATATAGATAACCGAAAGAGACAAAACATATATAAAAACACTAAGGCAATAAGAGAGGAAAGATAGTCCCTATTCAAAGTCCGTGAAGTCATATAGGCTCTTCTTTTTCTTCGGTTGTTGTTGACCGGTCGGGTCGGAAGATCGTCGTTTTGTAGACCGGGACCGCAGTTGTTCTTCGACTTCATCTTCGACTTGGTCGGCCTGCTGCGATGCACTCGGGATGGCCGGTTCAGAGACCTCATTGAGCAGCTCTGCAATTTGAACCTTCTTAAGGGCCTCTCTCTTCCGCTTTTTCGGCGCTGAGGCGGAGGCGGACGCCTTTTTCTTCTTGTGTTCCTTAGCGAAGCCGTCCAGCCTCCGTGCTTCCCTTTCCAACCGTGCGGCATCCTCCTCAGCCTGAGCAACTACTTTCTCAGCAAACCCTGGGTACTTAGCCTCTGCAATTCGAAGTCGCTCGGCCTCTACTTCTTCTTCGGTGAGTTGAGTGGAACGCGGTGCCTCCTTTTCTTTACTCATTTCGGCATCCAGCGCATCCTGGATCCTTTTAGCCGTCTCAGCATCGGCCGCTATAGCCGCGGCATCCGCGTTCACCTTTGCCTTTAGCAATTCGGCAACCTGTTCAGAGAGCGCCTTTAGTTCGGTCACGAGACCCACATTCGTCTTTTCGAGTTCGGAGACCCGGTCAAGTGTCGTGCCGACCAGATCATTACTCATCGCAGTTAACGGTTGATCGGTTTCTCTCTCAAACCGGTCGAAATCTTTCTTTAAATCGGAGGTTACGTCCTCCAGAATTGCAGTTCGCTGAACACATTTATCGCGCTGAACCGCCTCTTCCCGCATATCATCGCCGATTTCTGAGAATCGTTCCTGATTTCTTTCCAGAAGATTCCTTGTGACGTCGGTGAACTTGAGGGCCGAGTCCAATACTCTTTGTTGTCTATCTTTGAATGGTTGAACCACTGTGTCATCGAACTCTTGGATACGGCTATCAATCCGTTCCGATGTGGATGCTTCAAGCTTTTGAAGTCGGTCCTCAACCCACTCTTTAGTGAAGTCTGAAGCGGGGACTTCTGGTTGTGGGGGAGGTGATTGCTCGGTGAGATTTGGATCGGCTCTTTCACTTGATTCTATCGATGCCGCATTTTCTCTTGGAGGTGTTGGACAGTTTACCGGAAACCTTTCGATCTGGGGAGGAGTATAGACCGGTACTTTCATTCGGCTGCATATGGCTTCCAGCCGCTCGATTTCTTGAATTAGTTCCCCTTTGGCTTTTTCAAGTCTTTCTAACACCCGCGGCGCTACGGTGTCCACCGTTTCCATCGTGTTGAGCTCATCCGTAATTTTCCGGATACGTGTTTTTAGTTTCCGAAGTTGGACCTTCGGTAACAAGAGACAGGTTCGGTATTGTACCTCTTGAAGTGTGTTGGAGTTTGTAATGTTCATCATCAGGTCCTCCACTTCCTCCAGTCTGTTGAGGCATTGCTCGTCTGTGTGGCCCGGTAGGATTTCTCTATACGGTGTACCAAACCGGTGCTCGTGCCACTCCAGGTATAGTTCTTCAACCGACTCGGCTCTTCTTCTGACACCCTGAAGGAGTTTCCGAGATATTCTATCGGCCTCTGCTTCTTCGGCCTCCTCCCTCTCTGTGTTGCCGCCTTCATCATCGGCTTCTTTATCAACCTCTTCTCCACCCTCGGTGGTCTCAGGGTTGGTGTTTGGTGCGGCATCATTGGGGTTCTGTGCCGAACCGTCTTCATTGACCGTTCTATCATCCTCGGTCTTCTCCGTGTCGGTTCTTTCAGAGGCCCACTCCTCATCTTCTGTGTGCTGCGGTGGTTCTGAGAAAATTACCTGCTCTTTTCCTTTGCCTTCGACCTTCGCTTTGGCTGGGGCAGCTTTCTTGGCGGTTTTCTTCTTTCGGCCGCCTGTAGAAGCTGAGGCCGGCTGCGTTCTTTCAATGAATTGTTTTGATCTGATGAGGCATCGCTCTACGACAGCAACGCCGGGACCGATGTCGAGATTTAGGTGGAGGAAGATCTTACCGAGAGGCACGGCGTATCCCTACGACCGGTTTGAATCCGGTTTCACCATATCCATTAGGTTGCTGAACACCGATCTTGGCCAGTTGACCTCTCTTCCCTCCATCAGACCGATCAGCATCTTGATTTTATCTCTTGTGAGGTTGTTGAGGTTTCCTCCCCTTGCCAGGATCGCCCTTGTGAAGATGTCACATATCGGGATATATTCCGGCTTCAACATTTGTTTGCTGCCGGATGTTTTGATCGGCTCTTTAGTTGCCGATAGAATCTGGCAAGCCGCCTCAAAGGTGGCCTGCTCTATTTTTGCCGTTGCATCCTGGCCGGTTGTCGGAAGATGCAGGCTCTCGGCCACCAATGCTTCGGTGAGCACTATTTCAGAACCGCATACAGTCGCGGTGATCTTGTCGTAGGAGATGGTTGCGGTTTTGAAGAACTCTTCGACCGCATCTTTGTATATAATATGAGGACCGCCGAGGAAATATCCCAGACCGGTTTTGATTACTCGGTCAATAACTTCCTTCGCCTCGGGCGTACCTTTTAGCCGGATTTCCTCGAAATCCACCTGAGATAGGAGTCTGAACAAATCCGAATCACGCCCCATGTTAGAGAGTTTGAGAGTGTGAGAGATAACCGCTTCAGAGAGTGAGAGAACTTAGAGAGAGAAAGCAGATTCGCGTGAGAATGAAGTAAAATGACCGAAAGTCCCTTTTATAGATGCGGTTTGGAAACCCAACCGTCCCATCAATAATGGGCGGGAATTTTCCCTCCAAATCGAAATGAGCGGCAAACGTGGGCGCCAAACCATGGGCGGTAAACCAAAAAGGGGGCGGCAATTTTGGGCGGGAAATTTCCCTCCAAAAGCCTTTGCTTATGTCATTGATGACGCACTCTTCTTCTTGAAACCGATACGGTTTCTAAGTCTAACCGGTTATTTTGAGTGATCAGAGTGTTTGCAATTTATTTTAAGCAATGTTATATGACCGGATAAGAACGCGGTTTGAAGAGGTTAACCGGTTACTTAGATAAATGTTCAAAGAATTAAGAAGACACGGTCATTTAAACTGAAATGATATTAAGTTCAATAAATATTGCAGAGAGAAAACCCGACAGAAAATTCGGTATTGAAATAGGCATACATAGATAATGGAAAGTACAGCCTATAAAAAGGTCATTCTAGAAATTCGGTCCATTGCCGAATCCTTGTCTAGGATGTTTGAGGAAGAGGCCGGTGTGCCCGGTCCGAACTCTGGCCGGTACCCAAGAATCAGCTTGCTGATATGCGGTGCATACCCGAGACCTCTCTTAGTCAGCACCATATTCTTGAGGTTTTCCCATATGACCGTTGACTAGTTGATGGCCGATTCGCAAAGGATGTGGGTCATAATATTGTAGGTATTTCTAGAATACCGTTGATTCGGCGATTGACACAGAATCGAACGAGTCACGATTTCCAGGAGTAGTTGGCCGTGACTAGCAAGCTGGGTTTTTGGCCCATAGTGTTCCACCGGAGAGGAGGTGGCCGATAGATATTGGGCGGTTTCAAATCCCGCAAGGTCCTGTATAGTCGGAAAGTCCGAAAATCCTTCAGAGGGTAGACCGAATAGGGAGGCAAATTCAGCCTCATCGATCCAGAGTGTATGGTCTCTGACGGTAGAGACGATGTATTTTCCCCTGATGCAGGCGCTTCGAAAGAAGGCCTTGACATCCTCTAGAAGTATTGGACCGGTCTCTTCAAGGAAAGGTTTAAGGCCGGTCTCAGTGAGAGAGTGGAACATTAACTTTTGTTCAGGACTTCCGTCTTCCATGCAAGAGTTGAAATCAATGCTTAAGAAGTTACCCAGAGTTCGGTTCGGCATGATTTCGATGTGGAGTGAGATGGAATTCAAAGGATTTTAGAAGTGTTCTAAAGCTTTTGGATGTGGTAAATCGAGTAGAGAATAGCTCCTTATATAGGGTCGGTTTTGGAGGGAAAAATCTAAGCATTGATTGTTAGTTTTGTTTTATTAAAGAAAATAATCTTTACCTTTTCAAGGCGCATGGGGAAGCGGCAGATTGCGAAGCCCGAGGTAGGTGTTAGTTGGGAAGTAACCAGGTTAGTTGGATATTAAATGTGCAGGTGGTTGAGAGTTATCTCATTAGTTAGGGATTATCTTATTAAATGCGCTTGAACGTAACCGAGATTAATTAGATAAGACCGAAAGTAATATAAAACAATGCCGAAATGACATGAATAATAATGAGGGGAACATGAAATCAAACGAAACATAACCGAACCCGAAGGGAACACAGATGAACCGAAATGATCAAACACGAGTAGGGTAAAGATACACCCGGTGCATGAAGCAAAACGACCGGGTGCAAGAGGGAGTGACTCAGTGTGCACGGGAAGGGGCTTCACGGGGGCGATTGAAGTTCCTCCTCCTCCAGGCTCTCTCAAACCGATCATAGAATGAGTCGGTTATCTCTCTGGTTAGCACCTGGGCGTGGTTCAAACCCTCGCCAGGACATGTTGGGACACCAAGTTCCACGAGAAGGCTGCTTATTTGGGGAATGAGTTCGACCGACCGGATGCCAACCATCCAGATGAGGACGTCGAATAGCACCCGGGACCAGTTGACCGGCGTGCTGGTGACAATAGTCGCCATCATGTTGAAGGTTGCGACGCAGTAGGTGTTGGTGACATCCCTTCCAAAGATGCCCCTACCTATCACATCGTTGAGGAGCTGATATTCAGCCCTCAAGTGTGACTTAGAGCCATGATCATCAACAGGCTCATCCAACCGGGCAAGAGAGAGGGAGACCTCAGCTTTAATGTCGGCCGGTGGGTTGAGGTCTGTGAGCCCTTGTTTGGGCAGACTGAAGCACCGAGCGAAGTCCTGCTCGGTGAAATCGAAGATTATACCCCCAACCTTGGATTGAATGTGGGTATCAAAATGAGGAGTACCCCTGAATACTCTGGCATTATAGAAAAACTCCAGAATGGATTCAGGGTAGACAGTTTGCTTATCGTCCAGAAAATACTGAAGGCCAGTATCTTCCAGAGCCTTAATCATCCTATATACTTCATAGTGCTCGGTACTGGAGCAAGATTCAAAATCAACTTGAAGAATGTTTGGGAACTGAGACATGGTTGCCTTAGTGAGAGGATGTGTTTTGTCTTGTGAATGTTTTAGTGAATGTGTGTTTTCCTTAAGTACTAGTTTAGGGACTATCCTATTGTTCAGGTATTGAATGAGATAATGTCTATTGACTGCAGGGTATAAGATATTGCATGAAATAGGCAGGTTTTTCAGACTAGGTTGTCGGTCATAGGCCTGGACTGTGAAAGATATCAAAAGATCTTCACGTCTTTTTAGGCGCGACCAGTTTTTCTTTGAGAAGGTAATGTTTCAGAACAGATATCCTTAAACCCTGATAATTATTCCTCTTCTGTTTGAAATCCAAATAATCTAGGATAGCCTTCTTCTGAACCGGTCAGGTATCAGTTGTTCATCCCGATGCGGTTATTTGGTGCATGCACCAAGTAGCCGGTCGGTTTACTCTATCTGATAAACTGGGCGGTTTTTCCACAGACACCCTGAAGATTCGAAGTTCAACAGTTTAGGAAGAATTACCGGTTTTGTCTATCTGAACCGGTTTCCCTTTAAGCATCCTTTGGAAGGATTTGGCTAATGTCGGTTAAGCCGAGAGTAAGCCTGAATTGAGAGAACTTAGCTTCCTGTAGAGGCTTCGTGAAGATATCGGCTACTTGTTGATCGGTCGATACGTATTCCAGCCGGATATGCTTCAGCGTGACATGCTCCCGGATGAAGTGATGCCTTATGTCGATATGCTTGGTTCTGGAGTGGAGAACCGGGTTATAGGTGATTGCAATGGCACTTGTATTGTCACAGAAGATCGGGGACTCTTCGGCTATGACACTGAAGTCCTTCAGCTGTTGTTGGATCCAGAGAAGTTGAGAACAGCAACTTCCGGCCGCCAAGTATTCAGCCTCCGCGGTTGATGTGGCCACCGATGTCTGCTTCTTGCTGTGCCATGACACCAGCCGGTCACCTAGGAACTGACATGTTCCACTGGTACTCTTTGTGTCAATCTTACACCCTACATAGTCTGCATCTGAGTAGCTTGTTAGATTAAAGGATGAGTCCTTTGGATACCACAGACCGACATCAGGTGTGCCCTTTAGATACTTCAATATCCACTTTGCGGCTGTGTAGTGGGATTGCTTTGGATTTGCTTGGAATCTCCCATAAACACCAACTGCAAACAGGATGTCCGGTCTACTCGCCGTCAGGTATAGGAGGGATCCGATCATGCCCCGGTATGCAATCTGGTCTACCGATTGACCCTCATCATCTCTGTCCAGTTTAATGGATGAGCTCATTGGAGTAGCCGCCGAGGAGCAGGTGTCCATCCCGAATTTCTTCAGTAGCTCCTTGGTGTACTTAGGTTGACTGATGAATGTTCCTTCTTTGAGTTGTTTGACCTGAAGACCTAGGAAGAAACTTAATTCTCCCATCATACTCATTTCAAACTTGTCAGTCATCATTTTTGAAAACTTATCACATAGCTTAGGATCGGTAGAGCCAAAAATGATATCATCTACGTAGATTTGAACAAGTAGGATATGTTCCTTCTTTTCAAATTTAAACAATGTTTTATCCACCGAACCGATGGTGAAATCATGTTGTAATAGAAATGCGGTTAGTGTATCATACCAGGCTCTAGGTGCTTGCTTTAGACCGTATAAAGCTTTATTTAGCCGGTATACATGGTTTGGAAATACAGCGCTTTTGAAACCGGGTGGTTGTTCAACATACACTTCTTCACGTAGATCACCGTTCAGAAACGCACTTTTAACATCCATTTGAAAAACTTTAAAGTTTTTGAAAGATGCAAAAGCTAGGAAAATTCTAATAGCTTCAATCCTGGCTACAGGAGGAAATGACTCTTCAAAATCAATGCCTTCTTCCTGTTTGTAACCTTGAGCCACTAATCTGGCTTTGTTCCTCGTGACCAAACCTTCCTCATTGAGTTTGTTTCTGAATACCCATCTTGTTCTTATGACCGATTGGTCTTTCGGTCTGGGAACTAGGTACCAGACTTTACTACTCTCGAACTGGTTTAGCTCTTCTTGCATTCCCAAGATCCAATCCGGATCTGACAATGCTTCATCTATTCTTTTCGGTTCAATCTGGGATATGAAAGCGGAGTTAAAGTATCCTTCCAGAAGTTGACCCCTAGTTCGAATAGGTTCTGAAGGGTCACCTATAATTTGCTCAGGAGGATGTTTACTGTTTCTTCTGAGATTCAGTTCAGGAGTGTCTACCAAATTACCGTTAACTTGATCAAGGCTAGACATGTCAGTAGGCTGAACATGATTGTTAGACCGACCGACTCCCTCAAATTGGACCGAAGTGTCAGCTTCCTGTTGTGGAACAGCTTGATCCGGCTGGGTTTCAATGTTACCCATTTGGTCATGGACAAACCGCCTGAAGACCGGAGTCTCATCTTCACTATCAGAATGAATATCGTTATTTTCCAATCTGTTGTGTAGATCAAAGCATGAAGCAGTATTGCTTTCAACCGATTCATCGAAAACAACGTGAATTGTTTCCTCCATGGTTGCAGTTCTATTATTATAAACTCTATATGCTTTGCTTACTGCTGAGTATCCTAGCATGATGCCGGTATCGGTTTTTGCATCAAAAACGGTGAGTTGGGTTTTACCATTTATGTGTATGTAACACTTACAACCGAAAATCCTGAGGTACTTAAGTTTGGGAACCCTGTTAAAATAAACCTCATACGGTGTTTTGTTGTGAAATTTGTTTATTAAAGAGCGGTTTTGTGTATAACATGCAGTGTTGATAGCCTCAGCCCAAAATTTCTGAGCAATGCCGGAATCGGCTATCATGGACCGTGCGGCTTCCTTGAGAGTCCGGTTTCTTCTCTCGGCCAGGCCATTTTGTTGAGGAGTCCTAGCACTAGACAACTCGTGTCTAATGCCGGATTCATCAAGATATGCAGTTAATGTACTATTGGTAAATTCGGTACCTCGATCACTTCGAATGCTATTAATGCGAGTTGATTTTTCATTTTGCAGTCGCTTAAGAAGTGTAATCAGGTTTGATACGGTTTCACGTTTAGATGGTAGGAATATTACCCATGTAAATCTAGAATAATCATCAATAACTACCATGGTGTAAAGCATACCTCCTAGGCTAATGACCTGAATCGGTCCAAATAAATCCATGTGAAAAAGATCTAAGCATCGGCTAGATTGGATATTTCCTTTACTCTTAAAAGATGACCTAGTCTGTTTACCCATTTGACATGCTGAGCAAACCTTATCCTGGTTAAATACTATGTCAGGAATACCTTCAACTAGCTTTTTACCGCGAATGTAGTTTAAGGTTTTCATGTTTAGATGGTTTAGTCTCTTGTGCCATAGCCAGGTTTGATCAGTCTTAGCTATCATGCATATAGGATATTCTACTCTAGTTTTCCAGTCTACCTTGTAAATATTACCTATCCTATTTCCGGTTAGTAGTACGATACCTTGAGAGTTCTTAACTAAGCATGCATGTTTAAGAAATTCTACAGTGTATCCAGCATCACACATCTGACTAATGCTAAGCAGGTTAAAACGTAGGTTTTCAACTAAAAGTACATTATCAATGGTTAGGTTACCATGGACAATCTTACCCTTGCCCACAGTTTTACCTTTTGAGTTGTCACCAAAAGTGATTAAAGCACCGGTTACTGTTCTGATGTCGGTTAGCAAATTGCTGTTTCCGGTCATGTGTCTGGAACAGCCGCTGTCCAAGAACCACTCAGAGTTTCCTAGCCGTTTCTTTGGGTCCTGCAAAATGTACATATTTACAACTATTTGGTACCCACATTTACTTGGGTCCACATGCGATTAGTCCCTTGGGTACCCAAACCTTGATAAACCGGACGGTCTTCTTTGCTAGGGTCTTAACTGTCCTTTTGGCACTCGGTCTCGTGTATTTCGGTTTTCCTTCAAATGTTCTAAATGGTGATGGTCTTTGGTTCGGTGATCTATGGTTTGACCTACGTGGTTCAGGAAAGGCTTTCTTATGTCTGAGGATTTCGGCTTTTCTTTTCACAGGGTCAAGCCATGATCCGGTTGGACCAACATATTCGTATTTTAGCTTTTCTTCCCTATAGTATGCGGTCTCCTCTTCTTCAGCGGTCCAGGAGCTCTTAAAAAATTTTTAAAGGGAAGGTTTCCTCTTGTAAGCCTTGCTTTCTCTATGGGTTTTCGATCTTTAGAGCTATTCTCTATGTATCCTAGGCCACGCTTACAACGAGGATGCCTGTAGTGTTTATTCATGTTCTTTACTATATCGCTAGATCTCTTATAGGCGGCCATCTTATATTGAAGTCGGGCATTTTCTTCCTCGGTTAGTTCTCTAGTTGGTTCACTAGATTGTTCGGTCTTAGGATCTAATTCGGTCTCTAAAGTGTGGGTATCATCAGGTTGTATGACTTCCGGTTCAGTTATGATAAGTACCTCTGGTTCTGTCGGAATGTGTACTATGGAATCTGTTCTGATGTTGAGGTGCTTAGGTAGCATGGTTAGTAGGTTCTTATATTCTTCTACCATGTCATTCAATGCATTGTATAATTCATCTTTAGTAAATTCCTCACAGGGAGAGTCAAATACCTGTTCCTCATTAGCCATGAGACATGTGAGTTCATCGTCACTGTCACTGTGAGCCCATAGACTTCCTCCATCGTCGGCTATCAGTGCTTTCGGTACCTCACTTCCTTCACCGGTTTGTTGATAATTGTTTCTGTCATTTTGATAGTCCGGTTTCTGGGTATCCCTCCTCGGTTTCCTGCATTCCCACTTAAAATGTCCCAAACAGTTACAGTTATAGCATCTTACATTGGATTTGTCACCATAGTAGTTGTTTGTCGGTTGACTCATTTTCATAAATCTCCCAAACTTCTGTGCAAGCATTGCCATGGCATCCTCAGTGAACTGTTCGGCGGTTCTGATCGGTGCGGGTGCAGGAGCCGGTATCGGTGCAGGTGCAGGAGCAGGTGCAGCCGGTTCTGTAGATGTGATTAGTGCTCTGGTTGATGTTGAAGCCGAGACTTCCTCTTCGGTTCTAGATCTCATTTCGAACGCATATGCCTTGAGATCTTCGAATACATCGTATAGTTTCATCTTACGTAGGCTCTTTGATTCCCTCATTACCATTGTTTTTATGTCCCAAGCACTTGGAAGAGATCTCAAAGCCTTCATAACTACCTCTTTGTTCTCATACTTCTTGCCCAGAGTTGCTAGTTCATCTAACACACCAGTGAACCGGTCACTGTATTCCTTCATGGTTTCTCCTGGTTTCATTTTAATGCTTTCAAACTTCTGTGTGGCCACCATTATTTTGTTCTCCCTTGTTCTTTCATTTCCTTCAAAGATCTGGATAACCGTGTTCCATGTCTCCTTCGCAGTTTTGCAGTCTCTGATCTTGCAGTATGTGTTTCTGTCCACGCTGTTGGAGATCCGGTTTCTTGCATGGTTGTCCAGGTTGTTTCTTCTCCTATCTTCAGCCGTCCATTCCTTTCTGTCTTTATCAATAAATATCGGTCCTTCGGTCAGAATGGACTCCATTTCATCATCCAAGGTGACTAGGTGCAGGTGCATGCGTGCCTTCCAGTTGGCAAAGTCATCACCTTCTAGTATTGGAGGTCTATCTTGATACATGCTTGCTTGAGTATTGAAACTAACTGCTCTGATACCAATTGTTAGGATCTAGGTAGCCGCTGGAGGACCGGGGGTTGGACCGGTTAGCGGTTTACACTCGAAGGGTGGTGGTTAATCCGGTTAGAGATTAACACCGGGGTTTCAATACTACACAACCTGTCACAAACCCTTGAACTAGGTTCAAGCGCGGAAGAGGTTTGCTTTTAAGTTGAAGCGGCACGCTTGTATGATAGGCAGAAATGGTATTGTATAATGGAGGTTTGAAGTTTGATGGGTCGGCTTCGGTAACCTGGAAGTTCGGCTTGGATAGGATTAAGTCGGTTGTAGTGGTATAAATCGGTCAAGTAATGAAACCGGCAGACAATAAATAACAAGACAGATTTTATGGATGTTCGGAGATAAAACTCCTACGTCACCCCTTCCTCTCGAAACCGCGAGAAGGATATTCACTAAGGAATACAAGTACAAACCGATCGAGACTTATTTCCTGCTCGATAACACTCTTACAATTTACACCGAAATTGTAAAACACACTTTAACTTTTAACACTTAGGCTTTCTAAAACAGCACAATCTTGTCACTTGTAGTAAATGCTCTTAGCGCTCGTTATCCCAAATGTATGTCTCTGATTGTCCCGCATTTACTCTTCTGCAACTGCCTCCTTTTATAGGTGAAATATGCCAACGGTCATATTTTACTTCCTTGAATCTGATTGGCTGAGCGGAGGTGCAGTGATTCAGTGTTTCAGACCTGCGGTCGTTTCCTCAGACCTGATGGTCAAGCTCAGACCTGGTGTTCTGTCTCAGACCTGGCGGTCTGTTCTTCCGGTATGTAAGACAAACCTGCCGGGTTTGTCTTTTACTTGATGTAGGCACTGTCTGTTGGACAGTTGTCTGTACTTGGAAGATCTTCTTTCTGGCTTATCCCGAAGTGGAAGGATCCGGTAGTACTGTTTTCTGCAGCCTACAGTCTTTCCTCAGACTTGCATGGATATGGAAGTATTCAGTCTGTTCCTTTGGTATCGTTCTCAACAGATACCCAAATTGTCTTCTTGTACTGGTCGGCCGCTTGACTTAGCCGAGTGGCTTTTGGTATGAGTAATGTAACCGGACTTCTTCCGGTTATTTCTCTGCCTTGTGGATGATCGGCTGTTTGATGATTCCGGTTTTAAGCTTTGGCCGATCCTTTCTTTGTGCGGTCAAGTTCCAGGTATTCTTGGTCGGTTTAGTATCTTGACCGGGTAGTTTTCTTTAGCCGGTTCCGGTCCGGTTCCTTGTTCCTGCATGGAAAGTTTATTTAAGTTAGGTATGTTTGAACCGGTCTAATTTTATCTAACAATTTCTCCCTTTTTGATTATTTTATTTAAAATTATCAAAATCATGTAAGTTTGCAACCGTAGGCCGGTTGTTTTGTTTGGCCGGATTTTTTTGAAACTGACTTAGGAGAATTTTTCGAAAAAAATTTGAGAAAAATTTTGGAAAAGTCTTTATCTTTTATCTCTTTATCTTTTATCTTATCAATAATATTTAGGGAAAATGCTGTATTCATAATCTCAAAATAATTAAAATAAAAAATAAAATATTTTGAAAAAAATATTGTTTTAATAATCCCATAATAATTAAAATTTAGGGTTTAAATAAATTAAATAATTATTTAAAAAAAATATTATAACCATTTAAATCTCAAAATAATTAAAAAGAAGTTGTAAAATAAAAAAATAAATAATAAATAAAATAGGCAAAAATGAATTTTATTGTCTATTAATTGATTGTGTGTTTTTTTGTATGTATGTAAACAAAAATAAAAATAAAAGAGAAAAGGAGAAGCTCAAATCGGGCCAAAGTTGTTTTTTCCTAAATGAAAGAAGTCATAGGCCACGCGGAGCCCAAGCACGTAGTGAACTAGCCATATGAAAAGTCACGCGATGCTAAACGCGAACGGATAGTAGACAAGACGCGGACTAACTTATCTTTGTATAAATTTGACCAAATGATGAAATTCAAAAGGGGAAATTTTCATAATAGTCGTGTAATCATTTCCCCTATAATTCTAGGCCATCTTACTTGACGAAGAGGATATAATTTGAGTGAACAACTTGTTGTCATTGATGGTTTTGATCCAAAATTAGAATAATTTAAGCAATCTGGTGGATCAGACTAGCTATAAAAAATATGGTGACAATGGGGTGGTTCAAGGCGGGGAATGCATTTATCATCCCCGTACCGTTTTAATTTTGTGGATTTTTTTAATACCATCCCCGTCCCATTCGGTTTTTTCAGTTTCAGGGAATCCCGCGGGGCACCATTAATAAGTTTTTTTTTAAAAAATAAATAAAAATTATATAAACGAATTTTTTAATATAATAAATATTATAATATATTAAAATTTTATATTATTATAAAGAAATAACCTTATTACCCTTATAAAATATAGTTAATAAATAAATATATTGGTGATTTAATATATTTAATTATGTTTATGGTGTTCGGGGCAGAATTGGAATAAAATTAGGGCAGGGCGGGACGGGGAACACAAATACCATCCCTGCCCCATCACCGTTCGGTTTTGGGGAAAAACCGTCCCAAACAGGACAATTCGGTTCGGTTTTCGCGGGGCGGTTTCAAATTGTCATCCTTAATAAAAAAGATCCCTAGTTTAAACAAAAAGAAGAAAATAAGCCTCAAGTCATTAATCATCCCCATAAATATTTTGTCATTAAAATTCCTTTAAGTTTTTTAGTCTTTAAAAAACTTTGTACAAAGCTTCTAAACTTGATTATGGTTTATTCATAAACTTTAACAAGAGTTTTGGAGTATTCTCCAACTCATTCTAAGCAATCATTCATGTCGTGATTCATGTTATGAACAAAAGTTAAATTTTTCACATTTTAGTTTATGTGTTCTTAAGTACCACATGACCATTCAATTTAATAATTTGAATTTGATCCTAACATAAATTGCAAGCTTTCTCCCTAAACAAATTTGAATCAATCAACCTCAATCAGAAATAGTCAATTAAGATTTTAAATTTCAGAAAAATGAGTAGTTGTTCTTGAACTCCAGCTAAAGAATGACTGCTCAATAATTATTTCAATTGTTTATAAACGATGTTGGGACTATTTCTAAACCAATCATGAAGTATTTGAGACACGTTTGCTCAAATTTGAATTTTTCTAACAAGTTTCGGATTCTAATTTTAAGTTTTAACCAACTAGTTTCGACTCTAACATATCTTAAGGAAGCTTTCGGTAAGCTCGAAGTTTCAATTGGAAGCTTAGACAAAAGCTCGTTTTTCCATTCGAAAATATCATTTTTCAACGAGGCATTGACCGGTTGAATGACGACATGTGAACATGATAAACTTGATCTAAATGGGGATATAAAACTCTCCATGTCTTCGGTTTTGTGTTTGGATCCTCATAGCCGAAAACCAAAACCTGCCATTTTGGTTTTGACAAGGTTAAAGATAGAGTGTAAACGAGTCGAGCCAAGTGTTAGTATTATTTTATTTAAATAAACAGAAAATATATAATATATTGATGTTATAAATAAATAAAATAAAATAAAATATACGAAGAATGAAATCACCGATTTAGAGGTTGATTCGAGGCATGTGTTAGACACATTTTCCTAAAAATAATTTTATCGTCTCCTGTTTGTGCTAAAGAGCTTATCGCAGATGGTTATCTCTCAGGGTTCAACGAATCTAGTAGTGATTCTGCACTAGAATCACTATGCATCGAACTTGACCAATGTACCTAAACTATCATCGAGTTTGAACAGAAAATATCGGGCAAAAAACTCAAAGAACACTCACAAAATAAGGAGAATATTTTTGGAGTTCTAAAGTGAGAAATATATAATGATATATCTTATGTAGAATAGATGATTGAATGAATTAGAGAATAAAGAATTTTATATTGTTGAAAAGTTAAACCATTAAATAAAATCATCAATTGATCTAACGGTTGACATTGCTTGCATCTTTATTTACCTTAACGTTTCCTCTTCATTATGGAGTTGTTGTTTGCCAAAAATAATTAAGGAATTTACAATTGAATACTAACCTTACATGGTTTTTCAATTTGTTAATAATAATATTAAATTATCATAATAATTGATAATAAAAAAAAAAAACTCATGTAAGTTACACTACAAATTGACAAACAGAAACTTGGAAATGATCTTGGGACCAATTTTCAATCATAAAATTCAACAATTAGACAACATACAATATTATGAAAACTAAAATATAATAATTTCAAATTCAAATTGGAAGTATGAATTAGAGGATGATTGGGAGCATATCAATGATTGGAGAACACTCATTAGACCTTAGGGAAGCTTTTGGGAGCCTAAATTAGAAGTTCTTTGCTTTAATAAGGGATTTTCGATTTCTTTCGATTTGAGGCTTGAGATCTAATCTCTAAACTTCATAAGTGTTGAGGGAGGCTATTTATAGTCTTCCTAAGTAGGTGGAGGCTTCAAGTGAATCGAATCATCCAAAAGCCATTAATGACGTTTTGGTTGTTCTTGATTTAACTTGCTGAAATAGACTTTGATTATGCCTAATTATGTAGGGTAAATGATCACCGAAGTAGGGTGATCATTTCACGTTTTGAATTTGTCATAAAGATTGACTAACAGTTTAATTCCATCTTTGAGAAATCAAAGAAGGGAATCGTCTTTATCCCTCTGAAGATTGCATTGAGGATGACGAACCAGACACAAAATGACGTCGTTTTGAGGGAAAACGCGAATGCAGAGTGTTTTGTCTAGTTCTGTTAGCAATTGAGAGCTCTCTTAGTTTAACCTCGGTTTACGTGTCAAAAGTCCTTTTAATAAAATATTATTTAAAAAACCTTATAAAAATATGTCCCGACATTTTAAAATTAATTATGACAATAATTAAATTTTTTTATCATATTTACATAATATTTTAAATTTAAAATAATCAAATAGATTAAAGAAATCATTATTTTAAATTAATTTAAAATAATTAATTTAAAATATTATTTATTTGATGAAAGAGTTGCCAATTGATTTTTAATTTTACGTATATTTGAATATAGATTATTTTAAGTTTGATGTTTGGTGATAATTGCAAAGTTCTTTAGCACTATATCCTTTGTATGTGTTGAAAACGGTCTCTATTTTATAAAGTCTTGATTTTGAAAAATTGGTTTCATTACGTTTTATATAACCAATTATTCTTCAATTCTTAGACATGCATGTATTTATTTTCATTGAAAATTGTAGATAATATTTAAATGATAGTAGTTGAGATCGATGTCGATGGTTACTGAGAAAAGTAATAACTCGAAAACATAAACCCGATTTGAAAAATTCAAAATTAAATATGGGTTTTCCTGATTATGTTGATTAATTCGGTTTTGTTTTGATAAAAAAGCGTACAAATGATCTTAAGATCGTTTTCCAATAAAAAAAACAGACAATCAATCATTATATGAAATTGGTCGAACTGAAATGTAAATTTTTTTATTTAAACTTGTAAATCGAATTATAGTTTGATTAGAAATTTACTGTGATTTGGAGAATACTCCTAAATTTTTTTAAAAGTTATGTGAATGCATGTATTCGAGATTTTTAGTCTTATACGAAATTTTCAAAAAAAAATCTTGAAAATTCTATTGACAAATTTTCCCTTAGGAGTGATTGAGGGCTTGAGATTGGATTTCTTGCCTTTAGTTTGCCTTAGGAAGCCTATTTATAGCCTCACATGGTCCGTTAATCGACCAAATAGATTGAATTTCAGTCAAAAGCCATCAATGATGTTTTGTCCATTCTTCATTCAGCTTGATCAATTAGACCATGATGAGGCCTATGATCGTAGGTGAAATGATCATAGGGGTAGGGTGATCATTTTATCTATTGAATCAGCCGATATGGTGGATTAATGTCGAAGTTCCATCTTTGAGAAATAAAATATCTCAGCTAATCATCATTGTTGTTCTTTGTGGGGAAGAAGACAAACTAGGAGAGAAACAACGTCATTTCGGGCCAAAGCACGGATGCCTGGGCATTTCGTCCGCATTTTGTCTACGCTTGTTCATTCTATTGTGTCTAGGCTAACGACGTTGAGGCGCACGTTAGTAGTTCCACTGCTTCACAAATGCGCGACTATTTTGTTAGAGTGGGCGACGCGGCCGGCTCTCGTGCGTTCGATGAGTTTTCAACGCTTATCCAATGGTTGTAGGGTATGCTGCAATGAATCCTCTTAATTTTGGCAGCTACACATCACTCCCCATTTTCAGGCTTAAGGCTTGATTGAAATTAATTTTTCTTTCATCCCTTTGCCTTTGTTTTAATCTACAAAATATACCAAATATTTTTAATAAATATGCCATTTATTTTACCTATTTATTTTATTATTTGTATATTTTTGGGATTTAATAAATAATTTATTTGGGATAAAATAGATATAATATTTATCCTAAATTATTTATTTTCATTTCTTATGATTCCTTGAAATTAATTTGAGATAAAATGAATATAATATTTATTTTAAATTATTTTATCATTTTTTAACCATTATTTTAATTAATTGGAATTTAATTATTACAATAATTAATTTAATTAATTATTTAATTGTGTTTTCACCTTAATTTTAATTATTTTAATTTTATTTATTCAATATAATTATTTTAAAATTTATAAATTGGGTTGGTAACACTTTAGTACTTACAACCCTATATATATAATTTATAATTTTAATGTATTTTATTATAAACTATAATTTAATAAATAATGTTTTAAATGATATAAATTAAGTATATATATATATATATATTAATTATAAATTAAATAAATGTTTGACTATTTAAATGAAAATGAAAGTTTGACTCATGTTATCTTCGTATGAACAAATTTGCTTCAATGGACACATGTCCTCTCTCAGTTGGATGAGCTCCAAAATAATGCCACAAAAAATATCCATTGAAAACTGATCGTACTGAAGGAAGATTGTGCGCAAAATATTCTTGATTGTGGTGTACTGAAATAATAATGTGGCATTCTCTTATTCGATTAGTACATCCGCTATGTCAGACTACGCATAACGGATTCGGCATATGAGCTGGGAATATGCATCAGTTACATTCACAAGTAAGTAACCAAAAGCACTAGTCGGAGACACTTAATGAATTGAGTAGCCGAAATTCACAAGTAACCGGAAGCGCTTAATAAATGAATAGCCGAATAGGGAATTCATTCTGGATAACCGAGACTTCTAGCCGGGCGCGCATCTTTAATTAAATAAACGAACTTGGATAGATAGATAAATAGCCAGACGCGCATCCTCATTTATAGCCGAACTTGGATGGAGAATAAATAGTCGGAAGCGCTTCTTTATTTGTAGTCGAACCTAGATAGCAAATTATAAGCCAGAATCGCATATTTATTTCTAACCGAACCTGGATAGCAATTCCGCTACGCTTTCTTCTAAGTTAGTCATGCACAAACACAATGTGACATAACTTAGTCTTATTTAGTGTACTTAAATTGATAGCCGATTTTAACCCAACAATTTCTCATTTTTTGATTATTTAAACTAAATTATCAATACCCGGTAGTTTTATAACGTCGATTAATTATTCTAAGTTGATTAACGACTTTAATCTAACAAATGTCATTAATAACATGTGGTTACAAAACTTGGATGTCTTTTTAAAACTAATTATTATTTTTATTCTTAAAATGTGTTATTTCTCTAACAATAAATACAATTAAATAGGTTAAATTTAACTCATTAGAATAATTTAAATGTTAAGAACCGAGATTAAGAGATTAAATTATACGAGTTTGATTCTCACTATAATGGTCTTAAGTTTAATCAATTCTCACTACGAGAGATCGTACTAACTTTCTAAATTAAAAAGAATAATGCGAAAAGTAAACAATAAGATTCATGGAATGTTCTGGTGTGTTTTTAGTTGTTTATAACATTTTATTATTTTTTACTATTGAAATAATTTTATGAAAATGTTTTTTTAAGAGTAATGATAGGGAATCAGAAAATTTATAAGGAATGGGGCAGTGATGCTGCAGCATTGCAGATGTCACCTTAAAAATATGACGTATATCTCTCCATATATATAATATGGTTAATTTGGATATATATGTGAGAGTAAATGAATATTTGGGTCGGATTGTGGGTTGACCCGCCATAAACTTAAACGGTTAAAAATAAAATTAAAAATGGTACATGTATGTTTTGAACTTGTAACCTAACAAAACAAATACAACCTTTTAAATAACTAAGCGAATAAGATTTTATATTTAAATTCTACACAAAATTTGGTGAATGCTCGACATTTAAAATAATAATATATATATACATATATAATATTACTTAATTTGAATTTTTCAGGTCGATAGTTGTGGTTAATTTTGATATATATGTGAGAGTAAATGGATATTTGAGTTAGATCGTGGGTTGACCCGGCCATAAATTTGAAACGGTTAAAAATAAAAATAAAAATGTAATATATATCGAATGTTGGAAATGTTGGGATGCACACGAAAAACATATATTACAAAATAAATTCAACAACAGCAAAATTACAATAATTTTAAAATATGTTCTCAATGTGTCTTATACACAAAATTATAAAATATTTTAAAAAATCATAGGTGGTTTAGCGGTTAAAGTGTTAATATTTCATACTTAATACTAGGGTTCGAATCCCTTTAAAAATAAATATTATATGTGGGTGCATGAATATTGGCAGATGAAGCGGAAGAGATAACGTCGACTTGAGTAACGTAAACATTTGTGAGAAAACCTAAGATTTCGTCCACATAGGGTGATTTAGAGCATAAGTTCATGCCGAAAAGTGTAATCGAATAATGAGAATGTTGTCTTGAGTAAAGCAAACATTGGTGAGAAACATAATGGTTCGTCAACGGGGGTAATTTAGGGCTTAAGATCATGCTGAAATGTGTAATAGAATGTTTAAGAATGCACCCTTGAAGAGGGTTTAAGATCATGCAAAAGCCAAAAGGTATAGTCGAATACTTAAGTATGGCATAAATTGAGTATAAATAGAGTTAATAATGCATGATTGATAGATAATTTAGATGATATATGTGGGTGCAAGATATTTTAATAATAATTTTTTTTAATTTTAAAATTATTAATTATATATATATATATAATCCATGAAATATAATTAATATTTTTTATTTTAATTTATAATATTCATATATATATGTTAAGTTTTGAGTAATCGATTTTTTTTGTTATTGATATAAAAAAAATAAGACATTTAATATTTGAAATAATATTTTTGAAAGAAAGTTTAAAAGGAAAAATATCAAAATATATACCCTTGAAGACGGTTTAAGATCATTTAAAAGCCAAAAGGTATAGTCGAATACTTAAGTATGGCAGAAATTGAGTATAAATAGAGTTAATAATGCATGATCGAAAGATAATTTAAATGATATATGTGGGTGCAAGATATTTTAATAATAATTTTTTTTTAATTTTAAAATTATTAATTATATATATATATATATATATAATCCATAAAATATAATTAATATTTTTTATTTTAATTTATAATGTTCCTATATATATGTTAAGTTTTGAGTAAACGATTTTTTTTTGTTATTGATATAAAAAAAAATAAGACATTTAATATTTGAAATAATATTTTTGATAGAAGGTTTAAAAGGAAAAATATCAAAATATATATATATATATATTTAATATATTATTAATTAAAAAAAGTGAGATAAAACAATAAAAAAATGTTTGTTAAAGAACTTTATATACTTAATAAATTTAAAAATATAAATAAATCTATTGAATTTAATTTTATAAATGAAAATATAAATAAATCTATTGAATTTAATTTTTAAAAAATATTTATATATAATAAAGTAAATACACTGAATCCATACTAGTTAATTTAACTTTATTTAATTTTAAATTGTAAATTTTATTTAATAATTTTTTTTTCTTAAATTTTTTATTATTTAAATAAAAATTTTAATATTTTTTACTTCTTTACTTTTTTATTATACATATTCACTTAATTTAAAATTAGATTTTTGTAGGAAAATCTTTTAATTATTAAGTTGTTTAAACTCAAACTACAATCAAACTTAAATTATTAATATTCCACCTAGATAAAAAAAAAAAATATATTATAATATAAAAGAAAAGTTATAATATTAGGCATTAGTTAATATATATCCTATAATAAATATTTTGTTATAGATACAAGATTAATCATGTAATTTTATTTATTTTTATATTATTATATAAATAATATATCAAATTATATAATTCAATATTTATTATTAAAATATTATATTTATAAAAATAATGGTTTATTATTTATTGTTATAATTTATTTTTCTAACTTTAATTAAATCATAAAAAAATATTATTATTTTATATTTAATTTTTTACGACCTATTATTAACATTTAAATTAAATAAATATAATTCAAATAAAAATTTAGATTATAATTAATTTTATAAATTTAATTATTGTGGATCAAAACAATTGTTCTAGAATAATGATGACAAGATCAAAATTTTACTGTATAGAGATTACTCTAATATATATTTTATTAAATAAAATGTCTTTATTGTACAAAAATTAGTGTAATATTTATGTTTGATTTTATATTTTTTTTTCTTGTCAATTTAATTAACACCCACGTTTATTTTAACTTAGAGTGTTTTACTAAAAGGCTAATTTATAATTTTTTGTCTATAAGACCATTTTTATCCCTTGAACCAGGAATTGATAAATTTCAATTCCATGATCTACTTATCAATTTTAATTATATAAAAATAACTGAATTTTGATTCAATTTAGGTTCTTATAAAGTTGAAAATATAATTCTAATTGAATGTATACACATTTAAACATTATCTTAAAATTAATTTTTAACTTTTTTTTCTCTCTAAATTTAAATATAATCAAACATTATTTTATTAAATATTATTAAATATAACCAAAACCTAGCCATTATTTTTATTTTTAATTAGAAAGTTAGGACAACCATAATCTCCCCCTTTAATTTAAAATATTATTAGTTATGATTGAATTATGACTTATACAACAATTTTGAATTATGAGAGTGAGTTATACTCATAAAATTATTATGAACTTTTTTTTATCAAATAAATATTTAAAAACCAAAAAAAATAATATTTCAAAATTAATCAAACAACAAACAAGCTTCATTGTCAATGGATTTAAAGATAAGTCGTAGTTGTAAGAGGGTTAATATTAATTGTACATGGAATATAGCTAGTACTATTAAATCCTTTTTGGAACTTAGGTCTCATTGGTTTTGTTTACATAAAAAAGTCTATATCAAAATTGAAACATAATTTTTTACCATTCTTGACTCCATAACTTTCTTTATTGTGGCAGGATATACAAAAATTAATCTAAGTTATTTAAATGATTTTATTTTTATTAATAGTAGTACACAATATTAATGAGACAATTTAATCTGTACAAAAAAAATAAATTAAAGTTTAACATATCATATCATCATCAATATTAATATCAATCAGTTTTATATACGAAATCAAATGAGGGTTTATTAAGAGTTGTTGGGTTGTACACGTTACTCTATTGTCACATTGGTATACTCTTTGGACTGACCACTCAAATGGAGTTGCAGTTGATTATATATGACTTAAAGTTTATAATTTCGTTAGAATCTCCTCTTTTGAAATGTAAAACATGTCAATAATTCATTATATCTTGTAACAATAAAAATATTTAATCAATTATTTATTAAAATATAAGATGCGTTAAACAAAATAGGTGGTGTCATTTAGGGGTGTAGATGAGTCAAGTACTATATATACTATTCGATTTCGACTCGATTTTCATTATATATACTCGAACTCGATCGAGTACCAAAATTTATACTCGTACGCTCCTCGTTCAAAATTCGAGCTACTCAAGTTCGAATTTGAAAATTAATTTTTATTAATTAAAATTACATATTTTACTCGAGGTGTAATTATGGAAGATGAAGAGTGTGTAAGATCGATTTTCCTTTTTTAATTGTAAGAGAGAAAAGATGAAGGAGAATATATATAAATATATATATATTATAATATAATATATCTTATTACTTAAACTCGATTCGAGCTTAGTTAAATCGAGTTTGAGTCGAGGTTTGACCGAGCTACTCACGACCATCTTGACTTGCTTACACCTTTAATTTATACGATATATTCTGTTAGAGATGTTAGTGTATATTAATATATATTATATACACTAATATACTCAATAAAAATGTACGATGTTTTAATTTTATTCGTAATAAAATAATTTAATTTTTAATGTGAAATTAAAAATATTTATTTTTTTAGAATAAAGACACGTGATTTTGGATTATGCGAACCAAGTTCAATGTCTACTACAAAAATTGTATTTGTATTTTATAATTTATTATAAGATTGTGGTTAATATTGATTAATTAAAAAATAATAGATACAATTGTAATATTTATAAAATGTTGGATTAAAATATATTTTATACTTACTATTTTAATTATAAAAGGAGACCACCCCACCCCAAAGAAACCCTCACAATCATATTCCAGATCACTCAAAATTATCCAGAATTAGTTTCCATCGGAGTCATGCGAAGATTTAAATACCGTGTAAGCGTAACTTCTAAAGAAGTTGATGTCTACGATGGTATATATAGAACAACGTGCATTGCTTGCTCCGAAAATCTTATAGCAGCACCCGCCCCTTCTACTGAGCCCAACCCATGTCTCCTATTATGTGCGCTTGTAAATCAGACTCCAATTTTAAATTCTTTGAGCATTTCTTAGCATCTTCTGTTGTATTTGCTTGTATTAGTCATTTCAGCCTGAAAAAGGATGTAACAAATGAGATAGGGGTGTGAGCTTAGATCTTATTAGAAGTTTTTCGATTTGGTTTTTTAGTGTAGCTAGATGAATGTAACTGTAAATCCTTGTTGAAAATTTATATAAAATGTTTATTATATTTGTGTAATGACATGTTTTTTTTAATTGTTAATATGTTTTTGTTTTGGAAATTGATTTTGTTAGCTTACTTGTTATACAAATATAAATTTTTTGAGGAAATATAAACAAACTTAAAATGAGTTAACTGAAAACAAAAATAGATATATTGAAGGTTAATTTCCTAAAATAAAAAATAATTATTAATTTCATTAGTAATTAGCTAAACTATGCATCCAATACCAAATCTCATTTTGGTAATATTAAAAAGATGGGGAAATCAGTTGTCCCATTTTAAATTCGAAACCTTAGAAAACGAGAGAAAAGCTCTGAAGATTTTTAAGGAAGTGCGATCGGCACAGACGGCACGATAGGCACATCCACGACACGATCGGCATAGACGGCACGATATTGTCTTTGAATCGGAAGTCATAAAATCGGTGCTGAAATCAGGATTGATCAAAGGAAGTGCGATCGGCATAGGAGGCACGACACGATCGGCACGGGCGACATAATAGGCAATGGCAGAGCTACATTGAGGGCTGCGTTGGGCTGTAGCCCAGTGTAAATCTTTTAAAATATTTTATATATATGTTTGACATATACAGCCTTGTCCAATTGGTTTTTCAGGCTAAATGTTATACATGAGGTTAGGTGATCAAATCCTAGCCTCACTTTCTATTATAATTTCAATGAATTATTACACAAAATAAGGTGATCAAACCCTTTATATATATATATGTAAATAATAGTATTTATAAAACTACATTTATATAATAATTATAGATTATTAATTTGAATATAATTAATAATAAAAATGATTTAAAAAGGATAAAATATCTATATAATATAAGGTTAGATTAAATGATTTAAAAAGGATAAAATATAAAGATTAAAATAATAATCTATATAATATAAGGTTAGATTAAAATAATAATCTATATAATATAAGGTTAGATTAAAATAATAATCTATATAATATAAGGTTATATAAAATGATTTATAATCTATATAATATAAGGTTAGATTAAATGATTTAAAAAGGATAAAATATAAAGATTAAAATAATAATCTATATAATATAAGGTTAGATTAAAATAATAATCTATATAATATAAGATTATTAATTTGAATATAATTAATAATAAAAATGATTTAAAAAGGATAAAATATAAAGATTAAAATAATAATCTATATAATATAAGGTTAGATTAAATGATTTAAAAAGGATAAAATATAAAGATTAAAATAATAATCTATATAATATAAGGTTAGATTAAAATAATAATCTATATAATATAAGGTTAGATTAAAATAATAATCTATATAATATAAGGTTATATAAAATGATTTATAATCTATATAATATAAGGTTAGATTAAATGATTTAAAAAGGATAAAATATAAAGATTAAAATAATAATCTATATAATATAAGGTTAGATTAAAATAATAATCTATATAATATAAGGTTATATAAAATGATTTATATGCATTAATATTTTATAATCGTAATTTTGAGTGTCTGTTCATTTACCACAATTTTGTATTTTTATTTTTATTTATATTTTTTTGTTTACTTTTTATGTACATTCACACAAAAATTAGGCTAAAACTCATTAATTAGACTTGTATATTTTTTTTTATATTTTTTTTATATATTTAGTTTTTTATTATTTAAAACATAATTAATTTAACTTCTCATTTTGTTTTAATATATATTTTTTTAAATCAAGTATTCTTATATTTTATTAGGTTTCGTATATTTATTTTATTTTAGTAAAAATATTTTTGGAACTGTTTAATTAATATGTTTACTTATTACTCATATTAGTTTAATACATATGGGAGGAAAAATTACCAATATTAAAGATATATCGAAAATATCGTACCACAGTATATCAAAAATATCAATTTTTAAGGTATACCGAAAAAAAGTAAGGTATGTTACCATGTCGAATTTATTGGTACGATAAAGATATGAAATTTTTAAGATTTTGTTATATCGAGATATACCGAAATACCGAAATAGTATTTATAAGTTAATATATATTTATATATATATATAATACTTATAAGAAAATAATTAAATACTTCCGAAAATCTTATAGCAACACCCGCCCCTTCTACTGAGCCCAACCCATGTCTCCTATGTGCGCTTTTAAATCAGACTCCAATTTTAAATTCTTTGAGCATTTCTTAGCATCTTCTGTTGTATTTGCTTGTATTAGTCATTTCAGCCTGAAAAAGGATATAACAAATGAGATAGGGGTGTCAGCTTAGATCTTATTAGAAGTTTTTCGATCTGGTTTTTAGTGTAGATAGATGAATGTAACTGTAAATCCTTGTTGAAAATTTATATAAAATGTTTATTATATTTGTTTAATGACATGTTTTTTTAATTATTAATATGTTTTTGTTTTGTAAATTGATTTTGTTAGCTTACTTGTTATACAAATATAAAATTTTTGAGGAAATATAAACAAACTTAAAAGGAGTTAACTGAAAACAAAAATATATATATTGAAGGTTAATTTCCTAGAATAAAAAATAATTATAAACTTCATTAGTAATTAGCTAAACTATGCATCTAATACCAAATCTCATTTTGGTAATATTAAAAAGATGGGTGAAATCGGTTGTCCCATTTTAAATTCAAAACCCTAGAAAGCGAGAGAAAAGCTCTAGAGAATTTTATAGAAGCGCGATCGGCACAGGAGACACGGTGGCACGATAGGCACATCCACAACACGGTCGACATAGGCGGCACGATATTGTCTTTGAATCGGAAGTCATAAAATCGGCGCCGAAATCAGCATTGATCAAAGGAAGTGCGATCGGCATAGGAGGCACGACACGATCGGCACGGGCGGCATAATAGGCACAGACGACACAGCCCGATCTGCACGAACATCACAATATTGTATTAATCAAAGGAAGCGTATTCGGCACAGGCGGCACGACACGATCAGCACAGGCAGCACAATAGGCACAAACGACACGACCCGATCTGCACGGACGACACGATATTGTCTAGCGACGTTCTGTTGTGTAGTTGGCTTTGATTGTTATTTCTGATTTTTTATTACTTTTGGCTGCTTTTTTGGGATCTGCTGGTTGCCGTTTATTGTGCAGTTTGTTGGGTTTTGCAACAGCAAAACTATGGATCTTCTTAGAAATCAAAACCTATAGCAAATCAGATTCCAAATCGTCTATGACGATAAACAGATTACCAAGAACTTAAATAGCATAAAGCAATAAACGATAACACAATATACGGGGAAATTGGACGAAATGACCCTAAAAATAGGCCTATTTGCCTCCGTGGTCGGCAGAAAACTTAAATTGATCTGTTGACCACTTAATTTTTTTTGGACGAAATTACCCTTTTCGCGTAACGCGAAGGGACTTCGCGTTTCGCGAAGTGAGACGCTGTGAAAAGTCCAGAATATCCTTACTATATAATAAAATCCGGCCATCTTTTTTTCATTTCTTTTCTTCCCTTCTCTTTCTTCCCTTCCGCTTTTCTCCTCCTTCTCTCTAATCTCGTCGGCGACGGACTTAAACGGCGGCACTCAATGAGCTCCACGACGAGCACAAGCACTGTAACAATTGGTAATTTTATGTATTTCAAGTTTATTGTTGTTCATTTATGCATTTTCGAATCACTGTGTTGTTTAGGGTTTCATCTGATGATACTTCCCGTTTCGCTAAGTACTTCCCGTTTCGCTAAGTGCTTCCCGTTTCGCTAAGTGCTTCCCGTTTCGCTAAGTGCTTCCCGTTTCGCGAAGGGTTTCCATTTCACAGTATTAATTATCCCTTTTCCATTTTTTCTTGCAGCCGAAGTTTTCGTTTTCTATAATGGAGAGTGGAAAGCTGATGCTAATGGAATATGGTTTTTTGATGCCTCTTCAATCAAAACATTGGATTTACCCCAAAGTACTCGTTATGCTGAATTAATTGATAAACTCCATGAAAGACTTCAAGTGCAGAAATCTACGTATGATTTAGTGCTGCAAGTGAAGTATGATATTCCGAATATCACAAATCCTAAACCCGTTTTTATTGAAGATGATGAGGATCTGAACATATATTTATCACGCTTGATTTTGGGTCGAACTGTGTCACCATTGTGTGTGTCTGTAGTAGAGAAGTCACAATTTACTAAAGAAAAGATACCACTACTTACCTACCCAACTCAAGAAAGTATTCTCCCACAATTTACTCAGAAAATTGTACCAGAAGCTTTACCCTCGGAGGTCTTTGTTGAAAGTAATGAAGTCGAAGATAACTCTTTGCCTCACATCCCACTTACTCAGGACTTGCATGCATCGATACCTACACCACATAGTGCGAGAAGAGCATCAACGGGTACACCTACTAGTGCAAGAAGATCATCATTGGGTACACCATGTAGTGTAAGAAGATCATCATTTGGTACACCATCGACAGACATATCACCGACAGACATATCACCGACAGACATATCACCGACAGACCCCTCATTTGCGTTGGCGTTAACTACTGAAACCGTATTGGAAGTCGGTGCCTTGTTTGAAAATAAAAAAGAACTACAACTGATGCTATATAAATATGCGATGACTAATCATTTTGAATTCAAGGTGGAGAAGTCAAGAAAACATCTTTGGTATGTGAAATGTTTGGATGAGAAATGCAAGTGGAGATTGCGTGCCGTGAAAGGTAAATTATCTGAGATGTTTGAGATCCGGAAATTCGACCAACAACACTCATGCTCAGTTCTATCGAGGCTAGAGAAAAAAATGCAAACACCAGCATGGGTTATTGGGCAGTGCGTGAAGAGTAAGTATATGGACCATCACCATAATCACTTGCCTAAGAAAATAATTGAAGACATGTAGGCAAATTATGGGGTAAATTTGACTTATAATAAGGCTTGGAGGGCTAGGGAAATGACATTAGTGGCGGTGCGAGGAACAGTTGAGGATTCATATGAAAAATTACCCTCATACCTTTACATGCTGGAGAAGCATAATCCTGGTACCATAACAGACATCCAAACAGACGAGGTCGGGCACTTCAAGTATATGTTCATGTCCCTAGGCCTCTCTATTAGGGGTTTCAAAGCATTTTGTCGTCCCGTATTGTGTGTTGATGCCAGTTTTCTTAAGCACAAGGTGGGAGGTCAACTATTGGTGGCTAATGAACAATTATATCCTGTCGCATTCGGAGTTGTTGATTCAGAGAATAATAACTCTTGGACTTATTTTATGCAAAAATTGAGAGAAGCAATTGGATTAGTTGATGATCTCGTCTTCGTATCCGATAGACACCCAAGCATCGCCAATGCCTTATGTGCTGTTTTTCCAGAAGCATACCACGGTGCGTGCACATATCACATAAAGATGAATATCAACGCGAAATTCAAAACTGATAATTGTCATATGGAGTTTGATATGGCTTCTCGTGCGTACACTGTCCACGAATTCAATCGTTTTTTGACAAGATAAGGGTTAAAGATAATAGGATTGCTGCCTATTTGGAAGAAATTGGATTTCAAAGATGGAGTAGAGCATTTTTCCCCAGTAAGCGATACAATCAACTAACAAGCAATTATGCTGAGAGTTTTAATAGTCAGAGCAGGGAAGCCAGAAGTACCCCATTTCCTCAATGGCCGAGTATTTAAGATTGACAATACAAGGTTGGTTTAATGAGAGAAGAGAAAGAGCGTCCAACCACCGAGAAGTGTTATCTCCAACATATGAAAAGTGGTTACGTGAGGGATTCGAGAAGGCTAGATTCTATACAGTATCATCGCTTAACCGATTCGAGTTTTATGTGCATGACAATCAGTCTCATTTTAAAGTCAATTTGAAAGACATGAACTGCACTTGTAGGGTCTTTGAAGTTTCTGGTCTTCCTTGTACTCATGCAATGGCTGCTGCCCGTCACCGCAATTTGGTTTGTTATGACTTTTGTTCAAGGTATTATTCAGCTCACATGTTTAATTTATTTAACCAATTGTTTAATCATTTTATTTTCCATTCTTACAGGTATTACACAACTGAATTTTGGATGAATGTATATGCGGAGACATGTTACCCTACTGGTGATGAAGACGATTGGGATATTCCCGAAATGATCAAGGAACGCGTATGTCTAAAACCACCTGTCAAGGTTAAGAAAGGGCGCCCACAAACAAAGCGTAGGTCATCTCAAGGTGAGGTACGTAAGGCTCCGAGACGATGCAGCTCATGTGGTGGACTAGGACATAATAGGGCCACATGCAAAGCAGTCATGCCTGCACCATCTACTGTAAAATCATCATCATCTAAGTATCAAGACTCATCTTCTCAACAGCACGAGCCATCATCTCAACAATATGAGCCTTTAGATTGATTGGGATAAGTTGTATAAGTGTTTTGGATAAGTTGTATTATGTTTTGGATAAGTTGTATTATGTTTTCGGATAAGTGTTAATCGGATAAGTTGTACTCGGATAAGTGTTAATCGGATAAGTTGTAATTTGTATGTTGTATCTAGTTTATCTGTGTACTGAAGGAGTACTTATCGTTTCGTTAAGTACTTATCGTTTCGTTAAGTACTTATCGTTTCGTTAAGTACTTATCGTTTCGTTAAGTACTTACCGTTTCGTTAAGTACTTACCGTTTCGTTAAGTACTTACCGTTTCGTTAAGTACTTATCGTTTCGTTAAGTACTTATCGTTTCGTTAAGTACTTACCGTTTCGTTAAGCACTTAACGCTTCGTTAAGTTAAACTTGGTTTAAGTTAAAGTGAGTTTAAGTTAGTTACTTGGTATTATTTATGTACATTGATTTATATGTTCAATTCTTTGGTATGTAAATATCAGACTACCAACCAACCAGACTACATTAAAACTACAAATATTTTAACATGAAATGTAACTTAAGTTGAAGTTCTACCCAAAAAGTAATACAAGTTCAGAATACATAAGCACAAGTCAAGTTCAATCCAAAAATCAATAAACGATTACAATACAAACTAAGGTTCTGTAATTTGATGAAATAACCGGACCACCATCTTTTGTCGAAAAAACTCCATTTCATTGGAAGTCACCTTCTCTACACCTAAACCAGCAGTCAAGTATTCCATGTGCATAAGCATAAATACACCACAATCCCCACTTTCTGCTGCTCTAGGGACTTCCCCATATTTGGCGACTGCATTTTTGGCTGGGTGTGGCAACCTTTTATATGTCAGTTTCTGGAAATTGAAATTAGGATACCGTTGTAGCTCAGCATCACTGGCTCCCATTGCATATATTCGTGGAAACATCTCACACAAAGGTCTCATGTATGGATCGAGATTCCTATAAATACTCGAGTCGCAGTCATAAACGTCAATGTGATTATCTTGTACACGAATGACGCACAGTACCCAATGCTTGTTGCCAATGTTCAAAGGCACGTAAATATCGTCTACTAGTGGCCATTCTGGCATATGTCTATGGTCCGCTCCCCAGAAGTACTGAGCAAATACATCTGCTATTGGAAATTTTTCAGGATCTTTTTTAAAGTTCGGGTACTCTCGCCTCATCATATCTGCTAATAAGCAATCCCCTATTGATACTTTACAATGTTTATATGTCTTGGGATATTGCTCAATCCTTTTGCGCAACAAGTGGCAGACTGCGTCGACTTCCTACAAAATGGGGGAAAAGGCAGCATATATCAAAAACCTTATTCATAAGTTAAAGAATTAATATGAAATGCAAGACTTACAGGATCTTTAAGTCATGTGCACTTTGTTAGAACTCTAACAAACAACTTCTTTCGTGCTTCGCAAGTAAACACAGTCTTTGTCTCATCATTGGTGGCTACATCTTTCAACCAATTCTGTAATTGAACCAACAACTCATCATCAAATTTTTGAAGGGGATTGATAGTTAATGGATCATTCGTCTTTGGCTGTTTTGACAAAGAAGGGTTGGTGTAGTCTTCATCTTTCTTCTGCTTCCTCACTCTTTTTTTGGGAACTACTCCTTTAGGTGGAGTGTTGTATAATTGGAAATCATCATCATCGTTCTCATCCTTCCCATCCCTCGAATCCTTCCCATCCTTCCCATCGTTCTCATCCTTCCCATCCATGGCATCCTTCTCAACCATGACTTTCTTCTCAACCTTCCAACCTTGAGTTTAACCTTCCCATCCTTGGCTTTCTTCTCAACCTTCTCAACCTTGACCTTATCCTTCTTTTTCTCAATTATTTCTTGCATCATATCGGAGAGCAACATCTCCCCACCATCCACCTTCACATCAGTCTCAATCTCCCCAACATGCACCTTCACCTTGACATCATTCTCAATCTCACCACCATCCACCTTGACATCATTCCCAATCTCACCACCATCCACCTTGACATCATTCCCAATCTCACCACCATCCACCTTGACATCATTCTCAATATCACCACCATCCACCTTCACATCAGTCTCAATCTCCCCACCATCCACCTTCACATTATTCTCAGTCTCGTCCACCTTCACCACACTATCCTTCGCCTTCCTATCCTGCAAAAATAGAATAACAGTGTGGTCAACGTTTACTTCCCAAAACATTTGACTTCGCTAATCAAAACTTACCTCAGTTTTATCCTCCACCTTCACACTCTCCTCCTCCACCTTCCCATCCTTCATCTCCATCTCATTCGTCATCATCTCCTCCACCTTCCCATCCTGCAAAAAGAAAACAACAGTGTGGTCAGCGTTTACTTCCCGAAACAACATTTGACTTCACTAAGTAAAACTTACCTCAGTTATATCCTCCACCTTCTCACTCTCCTCCTCCACCTTCCCATCCTTCATCTCCATGTCATTCGTCTTCATCTCGCGCAGATCGGGCCTTGTCAAAGTCTTCTTCAGTGAGACGGTTGTAGAGAGAGAGGAATCGAGAGGATAGAAGAGGGAAATGGAAGAAATGAATGTCGAAATGTTTTATTTTTTAAAATATATGGTATGGCGCGTGCATATACGCGCACCTCTTCGTCTTCCTACGCGCGCGTGCAGAAACGCTAAGTACTTAACGAAGCGTTAAGTACTTAGCGAAGCGTTAAGTACTTAACGAAACGTTAAGTACTTAACGCTTCGCTAAGTACATAACGCTTCGTTAAGTACTTAACGCTTCGTTAAGTAACTAGCAGAAACGATATCATCTGCAAATATCATCACAGCCAAAAGAACAATCAATAAGATGAACAAACTAATAAACCAATATGAACAAATATGAACATATATGAACAAATATGACTCAATATGAACAAATATGATTCAATATGAACCAATATTAACCAATATCACCAAAAATAACATATTTAGGGTTAGGGTTTCATTAAGAAATACAAATAAGAACATAAATCTGTTATATAAACATAGATTCGGGGATTAGGTTTCTTATCTTGTAGATTTAGTTCATAGTATACCCGTCGCCGGAGTTTACGCCGCCGGCGACAAACTCAGGAGGAAAGAAAGCATGAGAGAGAAAGAAAATGAGAGAAATGAAAAAATTTGAGTATATATATCAATACTATTTCACTTCGCGAAACGCGAACTCCCTTCGCGTTACGCGAAAAGGGTAAATTTGTCCAAAAAAAAATAAGTGGTCATCAGATCAAATATTATTAAACATGTCCACGGAGGCAAATAGGCCTATTTTTAGGGTCATTTCGTCCAATTTGCCCAATATACGTGGTTCGGTCAAAATCGACCTACGCCCACGGGAGGGATAAGTTTCACTAAATCAAACAAATGTCAATAGTAGAAACTTACATGCCCTGCTCTCAAATGAAAGAAGTGATTACACTAGGAATGATTGGACTACTCCACAATCAAAAGCTCCCTCAATCTCTCACTTTGGATCAACCAAAGAACAAGAAGAAGAAGGAAACCAGAAAACCCTAGATCTGTAATTCACTCTCTCTCTATTTACTCTATTATGAGAAAATATCCAAAAAAAAAGTATTTATACTCTAACCCGTTTTCATAAGAGAAAACCCTGACCCATTTACCCGGAATTTAAAACCCGCCCGCAATGGCAAGGAACACCAACAATTCTCCCCCTTCCGAGCCATGGGAGAATGTTGCTATAAACATTCATCATCGTGACGCTTCTGCCAGAATCATTCCGGCTTTGGCACAACATATCTCATGCTTTCCTCTTGGCAAGCCCTTTGTCATCATATCTGACCCGTTCTCATTTGTGTGCACTTTCTCCAAGTATAACTCCTTCTTCTCGAGCACTTCACGGATCCAATGGTACCTTCTTTGGATGTGTTTTGAATGTTAATGGAAACTTGGATTCTTGCTCACATGTATAGCACTCTGTGAGTCACTAAACACCACAAACCTGTCTTGTGCAATGCCAATTTCTTTCAACAATTCTTTCATCCATCTTATTTCTTTACAACATTCAGTAATGGCAATATATTCAGCTTCTGTAGTAGACAAAGCAACACATTTCTGTAGACGAGACTGCCATGATACAACTCCTCCTCCAAAAGTAAACAAATACCCTGAAGTTGATCTCATTGTGTCAATATCACCACTCATATCTGAATCAGAAAACCCTTCAACATGTGACTTTCCAGTACCATAACACAAAGCGTATTTGGAGGTCCCTCGAAGATATCTCATTAGCCACTTAACCGCTTCCCAGTGTGTCTTACCAGGATTTGAAAGAAAACGACTAAGTACTCCAACCGCATGAGCTATATCCGGTCTAGTAAAGACCATTGCATACATCAGACTCTCTATTGCTGAAGCATATGGAACACTGCACATTTCTTGTCTTTTCTCTTCATCCTTGGGAGACATTGTCTTGTTTATTTTCAAGTGTGTAACCAATGGACAAGCAACTGGCTTTGCCTTGTCCATACAGAATCGTTTTAGAATCTTCTCAATATATCTCTCTTGAGATAACCATAGCCTTTTCTTCACCCGATCACGAATGACCTGCATTCCAAGAATTTGTCTTGCTTGACCCAAGTCTTTCATCTTAAAAGACTTAGCCAAATCCTTTTTCAACTTGGCAATCTTGAGCTTGTCTCTCCCAACAATCAACATGTCATCAACATATAGGAGAAGTAAAATAAAATCATTAGAAATAAACTTTTGCACAAAGACATAGTGATCTGTAGACGTCTTCATGTACCCATGGATGGTCATGAACGACTCAAACTTAAGATACCACTGCCTTGGTGCTTGCTTCAAACCGTACAGACTTTTGACAAGTTTGCACACCTTGCTTTCCTCATCTTTCTTATTATAACCTTCAGGTTGCTCCATATAAACATCTTCATCCAAATCACCATGGAGAAATGCAGTCTTGACATTAAGTTGTTCAACCTCAAGATCCATACAAGCAGCTAGACTTAACACCACCCGGATAGAAGTCATCTTCACTACCGGTGAGAAAATCTCATCATAATCGATTCCATGCCTCTAGCCAAAACCTTTGACAACTAGCCTAGCCTTGTATCTTGTCTTGCTATCATCACCTTCTTGCTTGATCTTGTACACCCATTTATTTTGTAATATTTTTCTATTCTCTGGTCTTTCAACTAGATCATATGTGCCATTTTTCAGCAATGACTTCATCTTTTCATCCATGGCAGCTAGCCATTCTTTCTTATCAGCATCCTCAAGAGCCTCCTTATAGCATATAGGCTCCCCACAATCAGTTAGAAGAACATACTCTGTAGCAGGATACTTAGAACTTGATCTTTTCTCCTTAGTAGACCTCTAAAGTACCTCTGTTTGTTGATTCTGTTGATTTCCATCTTCTTGTTGAACTTCAAAATCAACCTCAACATTATCACCAAGATCATTTTCAGTATTAGTATCATTTCCATGGCCTACAACTTGACCCTGAGGAACATCATCATCACTATCTGAGTCTGAAGCTACATGTGGCCTTGTCTCCTCAACATCATGAGACAACTCGAGACCAGAAAGGTCACGTATGTATGCATCCAGTTTTTCACCATCTTCAAAATTCTTAATAGTCTGATCATCAAGGAATACCACATCCCGGCTTCTCAAAACCTTCTTATCAACTGGGTCATAACACCTGTATCCCCACTTTTCATCACCATACCCCAAAAATATGCATTGTCTGGTTTTTACATCTAGCTTAGACCTCTCATCTTTTGGAACATGCACAAAAGCTATGTAACCAAAAACACGTAAATAGTCATAATTAACATCTTTACCTGACCAGACGCTTTCTGCACACTTATTATTCAATGGCTTGGAGGGAGAACGGTTGATCACATACACTGCAGTGCTCATGGCTTCAGCCCATAAATGCTTAGCCAACCTGGCATGGGAGAGCATACTCCTCATCCGTTCCAACATTGTTCTGTTCATCCTCTCTGCCACACCATTTTGTTGTGGAGTCTTGGGCATAGTCTGTTCATGTCGAATACCCTGCTCTTTGCAATAATCATCAAATGAGCGAATATACTCTCCCCCATTATCTGACCGCACCCTCATCAGTTTTCTTCCTGTCTCTCTTTCAACCAGCTTGTGAAAGACCTCAAACCTTGCTGCAACCTCATCCTTGGACTTTATAGCATAAGCCCAAACCTTCCTAGATGCATCGTCTATGAAGGTTACAAAATAGGAAGCACCGCCTATGGATTTAATCTTCATAGGACCACAAACATCTGTATGGACCAATTCAAGGACATTCTTTTTCAGTTCAACTTTTGACTTACTGAAGGAGACTCTGTTCTGCTTACCCTTCAAGCAATGCTCACAATTTTCAAGATGAGCATCTTTGAGATTCAGCAACTCATTCCTCTTGATCAAAACATTCAGCCCCTTTTCACTAATGTGACCTAATCTCTTGTGCCACAACTCAAAGGATGACTCCATTAAAACAGAATATGCCGCATCATAGACAATTTTCAAATTTGTCTTGTATAAGGAACAACATTTCTTACCTTGTGCAATAACCAATGAACCCTTGCTTAGCTTCCATGCTCCACCATTGAAAATATTATGGTAGCCTCCATCATCGAGCTTACCTGCTGAAATCAAATTCATTCTCAAATCAGGAACATGTCTTACATCTCTCAATGTCAGGAAGTAGTCCATGTTTGTCTCAATTCTAACATCACCCAGACCAACTATCTTGGACACACCACTGTTACCCATGCGAACCTCACCATAATCACCAGCTTTGTAGGACTGGAAGTAACCTTTGTGTGGAGTTATATGGAATGAGGCACCTGTGTCAACAATCCATGCTGTTTCATTTGAAGATGTGCTAAGACAGGAGTCTTGACAGTTAGAAGCATATGTCAGTTCACCATCTGAAGCATAAGCAGATGTATCTGCACTCTGTTCTTTCTTTTCTCTGGGCTTCACTATACCCTTCGCTTTATCATTTTTAAATTTCCAGCACTCATTTTTCCAGTGACCCATTTTGCCACAGTAATGGCAAGCACCATCCTTCTTTGGAGCTCTAGACTTGCTTCTAGACTTTCCCCTGCTCGAACCACTTCTATTATCTTTTGATCTTCCTCTATCAGCCACCAACATATCAGACTTAGAGGGTTTATCTCCCTTTCGATTCTCCTCATCAATTAAGGAACTGGTGACAAATGCCATGTTGACTTTACCATTTGGTGATGAGTTGCTGAGAGTGATAATAAGTGTCTCCCAACTTGCAGGCAAAGATCCAAGGACTAAAAGTGCTTGCACCTCATCATCAAAGTTTATCTTCATACTACTCAGCTGATTCAAAATACTTTGAAATTCATTCAAGTGCTCAGCAATTGATTTATTATCAATGTACTTCAGATTCACCAGCCTTCGTACCAGTGCTACTTTATTCCCTGCTGACCTCCCAGCATAGAGAGCTTCAAATTTTCTCCACACACCATACGCTGTAGTCTCATTCTCAACATGGTGCACAACATTTACACCAACCCAGGAACGAATAAAGCTGTAGGCCTTTCTATCTATCTTTTTCCAATCAGCCTCTTTTGTAGTCTCAGGTCTAACACCCTCATTTTCAATTGCTTCATTCAAATCATTTGAAACTAACAGATCACTGATCATTAGTTTACATTGCCTGTAGTTTGTACCATTCAGACTCACCATATCAAGTCTAGATTTCCCCATTATTACTGCCTTAACAACTGACAAAAACACCAGTAAAGAAACCAGTTGATCTCTTCTATGAATTTCGCCAAATAACCAGCAGAGCACTATGCTCCAATGTTAAAACAGATAACTAATTAATACTGCTCTAATACCACTGTTAGGTTTTGCAACAGCAAAACTATGGATCTTCTTAGAAATCAAAACCTGTAGCAAATCAGATTTCAAATCGTGTATGACGATAAACAGATTACCAAGAACTGAAATAGCATAAAGCAATAAACGACAACACAATATTCGTGGTTCGGTCAAAATCGACATACGTCCACGGGAGGGATAAGTTTCACTAAATCAAACAAATGTCAATAGTAGAAACTCACATGCCCTGCTCTCAAATGAAAGAAGTGATTACACTAGGAATGATTGGACTACTCCACAATCAAAAGCTCCCCCAATCTCTCACTTTGGATCAGCCAAAGAACAAGAAGAAGAAGGAAACCAGAAACCCTAGATCTGTAATTCACTCTCTCTCTATTTGCTCTGTTATGAGAAAAAATACCCAAAAAAAAGTATTTATACTCTAACCCGTTTTCATAAGAGAAAACCCTGACCGTTTACCCGAATTTAAAACCCGCCCGTAATGGCAAGGAACACCAACACAGTTTGCTTCTCAATCAGACTGGTCTGGGTTAGGTGGATTTGCTGGCTCCTTTATTGTCATCTGCTGCTACATATTACTGTTGATTTTTTATACAAGTTTGAATTGTTGATAGTTGTTGAGGCATTTTAAAATTTAAATTTGGATTCGGCTTATAATTCTAAGAGTTAGCCTTAATTATGGTTTATAGAGATATTGATAAATGATAAATGTAAACTCTTTTGTTTGTTGAATTGTGATAAAGAACAATATATTGCTAAATCAAAAAAATGCCTTTTAAGCTTTGAATTTAAAAAATGGTTTTCAAACAAACATACCCAATTTATACAATTTATAGTTAGACTCAAGCCATCAAATATTTTAATGACAAATATTCCCTAACTTAATAAAAATTTAGGAACAAATAAACCATAAATAAAAATGAAAATAATACAATAATACACTATCTTTTTACTTAAAAACCTTCTTAAATCAAGGAATAAAAACACATGATTAAAGAACATAAAAAAAAAGTTTACACATTTTTTTTCATGTCAAAATCAAAGATTAATTATATTGAAACATTAATCCAACAATTAAAAACCTAGAGAAAAAAATTACCAATCTGCTTTTCAATCAAAACGGATATCATTTGACCGTCCAACGGTGAATTTGATAAAAGCAGAATATGCGAAAATCAATGTTTTTTTCTCTTTTTTCTTGTTCAATATGCTTTTGTATTGTGTAAAGCATATACCCAAACCAGCTACTTATTTTTATCCCATAACTCTTAAAATGGGCTTTCATTTAGTTGGAAAGTGGCTTGATAAAACTTTGGGTCTTTTTTTTTTCTTACAGTTGGGAGTCCATTTTTTTAAAAATAATTATATATAATGTTAAACCTAATTATATATACACAAAAAATGTAGTTGGTACTGACCCATAGCCTACTGATTTTTTTTCCCTTGAGTATTGCATTTTTTAAAGAAAACAAAAAATATATTTTTGAATATAAATTTACAATTAACCCTGCTATTAAATTAAAGATCAATATTAAATTAAAGTTATTTTTGAAATAACTAATGCTGAAATCATATTTATAAAATCATTAATTACATATTATAAAATTTAAATATTAATAGATTAGAGATGTGAAAGGATGGTATTCAGATTGATTTGGGATCAGGGAACATGTTCAAATAAATTATTTATTTAATAAAAAATTGTTTTTATCTTGTTGGGTCATTTCACCACCTGAGAAATCAAAAATATATATAATGATGCTTAACTTTTAAAGAATCCGGATTGTTGGGTTGAGAGCCGTGCTTAATTTGGATATATATGTGAGAATAAATGGATATTTCGGTCGGATTGTGGGTTGACCCGTCCATATATATTTAAAACGGTTAAAAATAAAATTTAAAATGCTACATATGTGTTTCGAATTTACAACGTAACAAAACAATACAATCCTTAAACCAACTAAACTAATAACACTTTATATTTTAAATTTAACATCAAATTTAATGAATGTGAGACATTTTAACGATATAAGCTCAATATTTTTAACTAACTAATGTATAATATAAATCAAATATTTGATTGACCAAAATGAAAGTGTAAGGTGTAAGGTCACGAGATGAGAGGTTCATTTAAAAAAAATATTTAAGAAGATATTGTTTTATCGAAATAAATAAAATGTGAAATGAGAACGTTCTATTTTTATTTGTGATTTATTAAGAATTTTAAACATTAAATACATATTATTATTATTAAATTTATTTTAATTATATTTTTATCTGTATGCCTGTCACCGTATGCCTATCACGTAAATTCTAGTTCACTTAAAAGCTGTAAAATTAGAAAAGTTCTTTAATTAAAAAATCCTTAAAAGGTATAGCCAAGTGAGTTTTTAGAGGTGATAAAAATACTTATACAATATGTTTTTGTAATATTCCCTGGTCATACTATTTAGTAATAATGTATGTTCATATAAACATAAAAATATCACATAGGATGAAAAAAAAATGTTGGAAACTTCTTGTTATTATCCTTTATTAAGATGCAAAGTTGCAGATACTTAATTTTTAAACTGAAATTTATAATTTTAAAATTTTGAGACATCTAAAATATTTTTTAAAAAATCATTAAAATCATTGCATAAGATTAAAATAAATAATTAATTTAAACATTTTAAATATAAACTAAATATTTTAAATAAATAAATAAACCAAGTTTTTCTTCGATAAAAATATAATCGAATATTAAATATAGTGTTTTGTGTGTTTACATGAAAGTACTAAAAAATGTCCGGAAAAAGTCGTTCAAAACCTCTCTATTTGGCCGACAACAGTGGCGGAGGAATTCAAAATTGAGAGAGAATGGTAATGAGAGGGTCTTGGATTAATTTTTCAATAAGGGTGGTTAAGATATCAGGAGATTAAATATCCATTAATGCAGGAACAACAAAAATATTGAACAATTGTGGAAACAAAAGAACGTAACTAAAGAACACATACATAATATTTATAGTAGTTCGGCTAAAATAGGCCTACATCAACTCTGAAGCATAAGAGTCTCTCAACTTTATTATCAAGATTGTTATAGGAGTATTACAATGATTCTCTCATAATGAAAACTCACACACAACTCATAAAAAATTGATGCTCTCAATGCAAAGACTTGACTTTCTAAAGTGTTCGACTACACTTTTAAATAAGATCAATTAGGTTAATATCAATATCTTGTCCAAGACTCTCAAAGAGAGTTTCCAAAATATTCATACCATATTTCTTAATTATATTTCCATAACAAAAAATCTAATTTCATTTTGTGATAATCTAATTTCCTAATATCAAGATTATACAAAAAAAAATTATAGTTTTTTATTGTTGAAAATATATCATTTCCTTGTACTAAGATTGTGTACCATGAATATACCATATTTGTAATATTGTAATCAGTTATCAACACTCCACCTTGATTTACAAATTATCTCACTCTTGTCTTTCATTATTTACTTTGTCCGTAAGAAAAGTTTCGTAGCTCCTTAATCTAGGAACTGCTAGTATATCAACAACAGTGTCACCTTCTTGAAAACAACTTCTCTTTGCTCGATTATGTTACTCTCGATGTACAGCCTCACATCAAACTTTAACGCGGCAAACCCCTTCGATAGTAGTTAAACCATAGGATCCTTACACCGCTTATATCATCCATTATATAACATTTAATGGGTTACACAATATTTTTGCAAATTAAGATTTATAATCTAACAGATTACATAAACCTTAAAAAATATTATCATAATAAAAGAAGGTACATACATATAAATTGTATCTTCACCAATGGCGGAAATACCTAATCATATGTATCTAGGGAATGAAGAGAAAATAGTTGAAGAAACGTAGATTTTCTTCCTAACACCTACCTTCGTCTTGATTCGCTTCCCTTTCTCTATCTTATTCCTTTAAAAAATTAAATATCTATCGAAATCAAGGATACCCAGAATGAACTTTTATCGTCTATTTCCTCAAAATAGGATACTAATCGAAATCCTAGAAAAGCCAAGACAAACTTTCTTCGTCTACTTCTTCAAAATCAAATATCTATTAAAAACCGAGGACACCTAACACTAGTGAAAAAAGGACTTTTACCGACAGAATTTACCGAGGGTTTTATATAACTCTCGGTAATGGTCTCGAGAGGAATAATTCTTTCGTTATTAAAAATAAATTTCGAGAGGTGTATAAAACCTTCGGTGATATGAGTTTTCACCGAAAGTTTTTCACAAAACCCACGGATTTGACTGTTCCCAAAAAAAACTGAAAATAATTCAAAGTGTTGGATAAGGGTAATTGCGAAGGTTTTCAAAAAACCCTCGATTTTGACTCTCCCCAAAAGGGTAATTGCGAAGGTTTTGTCAAAAACCCTCGGTTTTGACTTTTCCCCAAAATACTGAAAATAATTCTAAGTGTTGAGAAATGGGTAATTACGATGGTTTTTCCAAAAACCCTCGGTTTTGACTTTTCCCCAAAATACTGAAAATAATTCTAAGTGTTGGGAAATGGGTAATTGCGAAGGTTTTCCAAAAACCCTCGATTTTGACTTTTCCAAAAAAAACTGAAAATAATTCTAAGTGTTGGGAAATGGGTAATTGCGAAGGTTTTTCAAAAAACCCTTGGTTTTGACTCTTTCCAAAAAATCTGAAAATAATTCTAAGTGTTGGGAAATGGGTAATTACGAAGGTTTTTCAAAAAACTCTCGGTTTTGACTCTTCTCAAAAAAACTGAAAATAATTCTAAGTGTTAAGAAAGGGGGTAATTGCGAAGGTTTTTCAAAAAACCCTCGGTTTTTCAAAAAACCCTCGGTTTTGACTCTTTCCAAAAAATCTGAAAATAATTCTAAGTGTTGGAAATGAGTAATTGCGAAGGTTTTTCAAAAAACCCTCGGTTTTGACTCTTTCCATAAAATCTGAAAATAATTCTAAGTGTTGGGAAATAGGTAATTGCGAAGGTTTTTTAAAAAACTCTCGGTTTTGACTCTTCTCAAAAAAACTGAAAATAATTCTAAGTGTTAAGAAAGGGGGTAATTGCGAAGGTTTTTCAAAAAACCCTCGTTTTGACTCTTTCCAAAAAATCTGAAAATAATTCTAAGTGTTGGGAAATGGGTAATTGCGAAGGTTTTTTAAAAAAATGTCGGTTTTGACTCTTCTTAAAAAATATGAAAATAATTCTAAGTGTTGGAAAGGGGGTAATTGCGAAGGTTTTTAAAAAAACCCTCGGTTTTGACTTTTCCCAAAAAACTGAAAATAATTTTAAGTGTTGGGAAATGGGTAATTGCGAAGGTTTTTTAAAAAACCCTCGGTTTTGACTTTTCTCAAAAAATCTGAAAATAATTCTAAGTGTTGAGACTGGGTAATTGCGAAGGTTTTTCAAAAAACCCTCGGTTTTGATTTTTCCAAAAAAAACTGAAAATAATTCTAAGTATTGGGAAATGGGTAATTGCGAAGATTTTTTTAAAAACCCTCGGTTTTGACTCTTCTAAAAAATCTGAAAATAATTCTAAGTGTTGAGACTGGGTAATTGCGAAGGTTTTTCAAAAAACCCTCGGTTTTGATTTTTCCAAAAAAACTGAAAATAGTTCTAAGTGTTGGGAAATGGGTAATTGTGAAAGATTTCTAAGTATCTTTCGGTTTTGACATCTCAAAACCTAAAGATATTTAGAAACTTTCGGTATTTCACTTCTCCATTTGTTAATTTAATTGGTGTTTCACTTTATAATTAGCTTGTTTAAACTCCTAACTAAGCTAATAAAGTGTGTGTTATTTTTGAAGAGTAGAGATTGTGATTAATTATATAAATGTATATAATTGTGTATGATTATATAACAAGTGTATGTTTTGTGTTTGATTATATTAAGGATGTGTGTAGAGTTTGATTATTAGATGTGCGGGGATTGTGTAAGGATATGAAATGTGTTAAATTAATGTTGTTTAAGATAATTAAAAAGTTAAACACCAATTAAATTAAAAAAATGAAGAAGTCAAATACTGAAAGATATTCAAATATCTTTCGGTTTTGAATGGTAATACCGAGAGTTATAGGTATACCTTTCGGTACTTGACTTCTTCATTTTTTGATTTCTTCATTTATTTTAATTTACTTGGTGTTTAATTAGCTTGTCTAAACTCTTAACTAAGCTAATAAAGTGTGTGTTATTTTTGAAGTGTATGGATTGTGATTAATTTTATAAATGTATATGATTGTGTTTGATTATATAAAGGAATGTATATATTTGTGTTTGATGATAATAAGAATATGTGTAGAGTTTGATTATAAAAAGAATGTGTTTAATGATAATTAGGTTGTGTTTTAAATAGATGAATGTGTGTTGTTGATGTTTTAAGTTAAAAAATCTAAGGTCAAAACCGAGAGATATCCACAATTCTCTCGGTTTTTCTTTTATTAAAATTTGTGTGAGATCCATCAAAACTGAAAGATTTACTCATATCCCTCGGAAAAAATTACCAAAACCGAGAGTTATATATAAAACTCTCAGAAATATTAAAAACAAAACCGAGAGTTATACCTAAAACTCTCAGAAATATGAAAGGGTCAAAACCGAGAGTTATACTTAAAACTCTCGGAATTATGAAAGGGTCAAAACCGAGAGTTATACCTAAAACTTTCGATAAAATCCCTTTTAATTAAAAAAACATCTTTCCCTTTCTAGATCACTATCGCTCGCTTCTTCCCTCTCCCCTTCTCCCAATCGACAGTCGCGCTCACCCGAAAGACGATCCATGCCGATAACGACAAACGCCGCCCACGCCCAACGACGCCCACGTCCACGTCGCCGATTGATCCCTCCGCCGCTTGTAACTCTCCGTCGATCTATCTGCCGCCGTGTCTCTAGATCGTCGTCGATCTGCCTGCCGTCGTGCTTCTTCTCTTCAACTTCTAGGTTAGTTTATATTATATGGTTAGATTTAGGTTTGATGTTGGTTAGTTTTAAGTTTGATTTAGGTTACAGTTTCTTGGATTTAAGTTTGATTTATGTTAGATTTAGGTTTGAATGATATTAGTTTTATGTTTTATTTAAGTTAGATTTTGTTAGATTTAAGTTTGATTGATGTTAGTTTTATGTTTGATTTATGTTAGATTTTGTTAGATTTATGTTAGATTTAGGTTTGACTGATGTTAGTTTTATGTTATTTTGTTAGATTTAGGTTTGATTTAAGTTTGTGAATGAATTGATTTATATTGATGTTAGTTTTAGGTTTGATTATTATTGATGTTAGATTTAGGTTTGATTTAAGTTTGTGAATGAATTGATTAATATTGATGTTAGTTTTAGGTTTGATTATTATTGACGTTAGATTTATGTTTGATTTAAGTTTGTGAATGAATTGATTATTATTGATGTTAGTTTTAGGTTTGATTATTATTGATGTTAGATTTAGGTTTGATTTAAGTTTGTGAATGAATTGATTATTATTGATGTTAGTTTTAGGTTTTTTATTATTATTGATGTTAGATTTAGTTTGATTTAAGTTTGTGAATGAATTGATTATTATTGATGTTACTAATTTCATAAATCATTTATTTCAGAAAGCGGGTGAAATAAGACGGACCCCCTCTATCGTTGATGTTTTCAAGGGGACCCGTACCCCAAAAGCTACAAAAAAAACCCCAATCCGATCTCAGACAAACGAGCGCAAAAGAAGATTGTAAGTTAATTGACTTTAATAAAATTATATATAGCTTATTTATATAAATGAAAATTAATTTCAAATGTGCAGGCAGAGATGGAGGAAGTAAGAAGCAATGAATCAGATATCTTTGACTTCGACTTGACGAAGAAAGTGTACGGACGCCAAATGCATGGGACAGTGATCGGTATTGGATCCGACGTCCGACCCACACAAGAGGATCGTCGGAGTGGAAACAATTCTCAACGTTCCACTGATCGGTTGTAGAAGAAGAATGAATAGCTAAAGGCGGATATGAGACACATGACGTTGACAATGGAGGAAATTCAAATGAGGAATATAGAAAGAGCGGAAATGATTAGTGAAATGGAAAAGAGGGATAGAGAAAGACCGCAAAGGAAGGGTCAAATGGAAGCGGAGAGGATGCAAATGACGCAAAGAATGGAGAAATATGAACAACAAATTGAATTCTTAATGACAAACCCTCCCCCCAACTAGTTAGTACATTATAATTTTTGAACAATTGTAAATGTTTTGGTTCGACTGATGACGGGTTGTTTGGATGATTGGGTTTGGTTTAGAATTTTGGAATTATAATGATCTTTTGGTTTATGAATATTATTGTATATGTATTGGTTTGGTTGAACAGGTTTTGGTTACGCAGAAAACGATCACCCTATTTGAGACATTTATAGAGGCAATACCGAGAGTTATTTGAAAAACTCTCGGATTTTTCCTCGCAAGAAAAACCGAGAGTTATTTGAAAAACTCTCGGTTCTTCCTTAAAAGAAAACCCGAGAGTTATTTGAAAAACTCTCGGTTTTTCCTTACAAGAAAACTCGAGAGTTATTTGAAATACTCTCGATTTTTCTTGCAAGGGAAAAACCGAGAGTTTTTCAAATAACTCTCGGTTTTTCTTGTGAGGGAAATCCGAGAGTTTTTCAAATAACTCTCGGGTTTTCTTGTAAAGAAAAATCGAGAGTTAATCAAATAACTCTCGGTTTTTCTTGCGAGGAAAAATCCGAGAGTTTTTCAAATAACTCTCGGGTTTTCTTGTAAAAAAAACCGAGAGTTTTTAAATAACTCTAGTTTTTTTTCTCTGGTATCTAAACCGAGAGATTTATGAAATTTCTCGGTAAACACCTAATTAGATTTACCGAAAATGGCAATACCGACGAATGCCGAGAGTTACCCAAACTCTCGGTATTATATCTATACCGACAGATATAGGGCCATTACCGAGAGTTTATACTCTCGGTAATGACCCTTTTTTCACCGGTGTAAGACAAACATTTATCATCTACTTCCTCAAAACAAGATATAGATCGAAAGACGAGAAAACCCAAGAAAAACTTACATCGTCAAAATTTAATGGCATCTCTTTAATCAAGCTCAAGATCTAGCGAAAAAATGACACCCATCTTGCCTTAAACTTTGCACACTTAACCAACTTGAACCACATACTTCTCATTGAACAAATAAATTTGCAATCTACTAACTTTTAAACAATGTTCAAATAGCTAGAAATTCAAGAATATATTATCAATATTTTCTAACTATCTTTAAATGTTTTCACCATGATTCATAGTTTTTTCGAAAGAAATCGCAAATGCCCTTCCATTTTAATTGATCGAACATCTCATCTAGCCCCTTTTTGAGGATTATGAATCACATTCAAGGTCTCATTCATCTTCTCGCATTTGGTGATAATTCAATGATCTCATTCGCATTCAAATTGATCGGGCCTCTCATCTAGCCCCCTTTTCATGATTAGGAATACCATACAAGGTCTCAATCCTCTCCTCAATAAGATGATAAATCAATCATCTCATTAATCTTAATTATGATCCACAATATAAGGACAATTAAGATAGAACAAAAGAAGTACCCAAATCATCACATTTGAATTGATCGAGCCTCTCATCTAACCCCCTTTTTATGACTAGGAATCTCACTCAAGGTCTTATTAATCTTCTCATATTAGAAGATAATTCAATGATTTTTCTTGGTTCGTTTGAGAGTTGCTTCATGACGTCTCCACCTAAACTTATAATTGTCTTCCATTGGGCTTCTCTTTATGGTCTTTCATTCATATTGTGTGTTAACTAGAAATATGCCAATCTTTAATCATCCGCCAACTCAATGCAATCTTATAATTAGGCCCGAAGTATTGCCTTGTCAACATATCGATAATGTTGTCATCAATAAATACCTTTTGACGAGATTTGTTGTGTACCATTCTTTCCTTCCTCCATGGCCAATGATACCTCTTCACCAAGGTCATCCTCCTCCCCAACATTAGAAGAAATTTCAATGCTCCCATGACAATTCTCCTTTGGAAGTGTGCCTTTTGATGACATATTTCCACCTCGAGTTGTAATTACTCTTTAATCACTATTTGTTTCTTAAATGGGTGTGTTTTAGTTTTTTAAAACTTCACATCTTGACTTAGCATAACATTATCTTCACATTTTTATAAACAAACTCGATACCCTTTGACATTCTTTAAAGATCCAATAAGGAAAATTTTATTTTCCCTTAGTTCCAACTTCCTTTGCATTACGATGAGCTAAAATTCTTGCACTATGAACTCCTTTCATACTATTGTCTATAATATGTCCTCTTGGTTTATTCATTGGACATCGCGTATCTCGTACTTTTTCAACCTCAGACTTGGCAGACATTCATACTAGCAAGAACTACAACTTGGACATCTTTTGGAAACCTTCCTAAAACTTGTCAAAAACCCTTGAAGGGTCATTCAAGCTCTTTATCTTCATCTTCTCTTGAAAAACGTCACTCTGATAAAACTTATCGGGATATCAGGAGATTAAGTAACTGAAAAAACAATTGCGAATATGAAAGAAAGCAACTAAAAAATGCATACACGATATTTATAGTGATTTGGCCAAAACATACATACATCCACTTTGAAAAATAAAAGGCTCTCAAATTTATTATCAATATTGTTATAGGAGTATTACAATGATTCTGTCATAATGAAAACCCACACACAACTCACAAGGAAGCGATGCTCTTAAGGAAAAAACTTGGCTTTTTAAAGTGTCCGACAGTAGATTTAAATAAGCCCCAATTAGGTCAATATCAATATGTTTTCCAAAACTATCAAAGAGCTTCCAAAATATTCTTATCATATTTCCAAATTATATTTTCATAATAAAAGATCTAATTTATTTTCATAAACTTATTTCCTAATATCATGATTATATACCAAGAGATATAGTTTCCATGTATTGAATATATCATTTCCTTATACTAAGATTGAGTACCATGAATATACCATATTTGTAATATTGTAAATCAATTCGCAATAAAGGCTTCTATATTAAAGTTTTTGGATTTTATAAATTTTTCAAGCAAGGGTTCTAAATCCAATTCTAGTCTATCCAAAATAAGCTAAGAATTCCTAGGATCTTTTCTATACCCTTTATAAGTTTCAATTCATGTTATAGCATGAGTTCTTAGTTGATTTTATTATTTTAGGAATTTAAGTTTTTGGCTGTTTATTTTATGTGTGATGTTTCAATTAAATTGCGTAGACATGTTTTAAATGTGATTAATACTACGATTTAATAAATTAACCTACAGATTCAATCTAGAAGCGTTTTGAGCTTAAGCGGGGATGATTATAGGGTGTGATGTTAGTACTCTTTTAATTTTAAAAAAATTAAATTAATCTAAACAATATTCGCCTAATTTAATCTTCAAATCCAAGAATATTAGATCCTCGTTGTCGGGCCCACGCTCGATATGGATGATCCGGAACTGATCTACACATCATTCGAAATCGATTTAAATCAATTTAAAATTGAACTATAATGGGATTTAAACAAGAAGAGAGAGCCAAAACTTGATTGAAATATGTTGAGGTCGATTGATTCATACACCCTACGCCTTAAGGAAGAGTAGAGAGGTCTTCGAACTCATTTTCATTCACGAAATCAATAATTTCTATTTATCCAATGATGTTCTTGAATCTTTGGTCGTACTCCAATGAGGGTCTTCCCTAATCATTGATGGATCGAGAATGATATGAGCATGTTCCAAATGCTACTAGGAGATGATTGATGACTTTAGTTTTCAACTTGGAGGAGCGTAACATGATCATGCGGAACACCAGTTGAGGGAAGAAGCGTCATATGTGCTCCTGGACAACCAAAAGAATACATGGATATCTAGAGAATCGAACAAGTAACTTGGGAGTGATGGCTCTAGTTAAAAAAAAACTTTAGCATGGGGATTTGAAATCCTCACCTCTTCTAGTCTTTTGCCTTGAAACCAAGTCTTCACACCAAGTCGTTTAAATTTCTCGTCTGATCCAATCCTAAACCCAAACAAGTTTAAACTCCAGTTTGTTTGGATATTTTAATTATTTGTTCCATTTTCTATTTTAAACGCCTCAAATGATTTTCTAAAAATCTGGAAAAAAAATAAAAATGGTGTAAAATATTTTTCTAAACAAAATTAGTAATTATTACGATTTTAAGATTCATTTGAAATATTTTCTCTATTTTTCCAAAGTTCTTAGACAAATAATTTGAGTATTATGACCAAAACATAACGAGAAAAATTCCGACGATTATTATATTTTATTTGACCATTCAATATATTCATATCGAGCATTAGAATAATTTAATATTATACTTATTTTTGTCCTCTCAGTCGACATATATGGCATTATATAATTTTTTTAGCCTTATATTTTATCATGGATACTCTAAACGCATATTTAGGAACACATCGGACATGGTCGTCTAGACGTAGTCTAAAAATGTTCTCTCAAACGTAGAAGCATTCTTAGGTTTTGGATTATCAAATAAAGTGTAAAAAATTAATGTTTTACAAGACCATTTATTTCCAGAGTTAAGAACATCCATTTGGACGGCTGTGTGAATCATATCATAAAAGCCCTTTTCCACATTTAACCGAGCACCAAATCTAGAATGAATTGATAAAATAATAAAATAAGTATTTTCTAATTTTTTAAGGAGTAAATTAGGTGACGAATTTTGAAAAGTCAAGTTGGTATAGGTCGATCTTGGAGACGAGCTCGATCTGATTCGGTCTCTCAACCAATCAATTTATTTGACATCTGTAGAAGTAAATTCGAGCATGACCTACCATTTTGGTTAGTCATGCCCCTCAGAATTCAAGAGTAAGATAAGACATGGAATAAATTGCAATACGAGTTGATTTCTCATTATGGACGATTTTAGGCATATACAAAGTTTACCAACTATTGACAAAATAAGCATTGGAAACAATTCCTAGTTGTGACATTAAAAATTGACTCACACAATTTATAGAAACATTCAAATAATCTCAATCCATTAAAATAGTTTTTATATATTTTAGACTCATCAAAAGATAAAAAAAAATTAAATTATTATTTGAATAAATGTTATATTCATTAAATCTAAAATAATTAAATAAAAGGCAAAGTTAAATAATTATTTTGGATAAATATTATATTCATTAAATCCAAAATAATTAAAATAAAAGTCAAAATAATAATATTTAGGAAAAATGTTGTATTTTGAAAAAAAATGTTGTTTTAATAATCCCATAATAATTAAAATTTAGGGTTTAAATATATTAAATAATTATTTAGAAAAAAAATTTATAACTATTTAAATCTCAAAATTATTAAAAAGAAGCTGTAAAATAAAAAAAAAATAATAATAAATAAAATAGGCAAAAATGAATTTTATTGTCTATTAATTGATTGTGTGTTTTTTTTTTATGTACGTAAACAAAAATAAAATAAAAGAGAAGGAGAAGCTCAAATCAGGCCAAAGTTGTTTTTGCCTAAATGAAAGTCATAGGCCACGCGGAGCCCAAGCATGCAGTCAACTAGCCATATGAAAAGTCACGCGATGCTAAACGTGAACGGATAATAGACAAGACGCGGACTAACTTATCTTCGTCAAAATTTGACCAAATGATGAAATTCAAAAGGGAAAATTTTCACAATAGTCGTGTGATCATTTCCCCTATGATTCTAGGCCATCTTACTTAACGAAAATGATATAATTTGAGTGAACAACTTGTTGTCATTGATGGTTTTGGTCCAAAATTGGAATAATTTAAGCAATCTGGTGGCTCAGACTAGCTATAAAAAGTAGGGATGACAATGGGACAGTTCGGGGCGGGGAATGCATTTATCATCCCCGTACCGTTTTAATTTTGTGGATTTTTTTAATACCATCCCCGCCCCATTCGATTTTTTCGGTTTCAGGGAATCCCGCGGGGCACCATTAATAAGTTTTTTTTTAAATAAATAAAAATTATATAAACGAATTTTTTAATATAATATATATTATAATATATTAAAATTTTATATTATTATAAAGAAATAACCTTACTACTCTTATAAAATACAATACAGTTAATAAATAAATATATTGGTGATTTAATATATTTAATTATGTTTATGGTGTTTGGGGCAGAATTGGAGTGAAATCAGGGTGGGGCGGGACGGGGAACACAAATACCATCCCTGCCTAATCCCCGTTCGATTTCGGGAAAAAACCGTCCCAAATGGGGCAAATCGGTTTGGTTTTCGCGGGGCGGTTTCAAATTGTCATCCTTAATAAAAAGATCCCTAGTTTAGACAAAGAGAAGAAGACAAGCCTCAAGTCATTAATCATCCTCCATCAATATTCTATCATTAAAATTCCTTTAAGTTTTTTAGTCTTTAGAAAACTTTGTACAAAGCTTATAAAATTGATTATGGTTTATTCAAAAACTTTAACAAGAGTTTTGGAGTATTCTCCAACTCACTCTAAGAAATCATTCATGCCGTGATTCATGTTGTGAACAAAAGTTAAATTTTTCATATTTTAGTTTATGTGTTCTTAAGTACCACATGACCATTCAATTTAATAATTTGAATTTGATCCTAACATAATTTGCAAGCTTTCTCCCTAAATAAATTTGAATCAATCAACCTAAATCAGAAATAGACAATTAAGATTTTAAAATTTCAGAAAATTGAGTAGTTGTTCTTGAATTCCAGCTAAAGAACGACTGTTCAATAATTATTCCAATTGTTTATAAACGATGTTGGGACTATTTCTAAACCAATCTTAAGTATTTGAGACACGTTTGCTCGAATTTGAATTTTTCTAACAAGTTTTGGATTTTAATTTTAAGTTTTAACCAACTAGTTTCGACTCTGACATATCTTAAGGAAGACAAAAGCTCGTTTTTCTATTCGGAAATATCATTTTTCAACGAGGCATTGCCCGGTTGAATGACGACATGTGAACATGATAAACTTGTTCTAAATGGGGATATGAAACTCTCCATGTCTTCGGTTTTGTGTTTGGATCCTCATAGCCGAAAACCAAAACCTGCCATTTTGGTTTTGACAAGGTTAAAGATAGAGTGTAAACGAGTCGAGCCAAGTGTTAGTATTATTTTATTTAAATAAACAGAAAATATATAATATATTGATGTTATAAATAAATAAAATAAAATGAAATATACGAAGAATGAAATCACCGATTTAGAGGTTGATTCGAGGCATGTGTTAGACACATTTTCCTAAAAGTAAATTTATCGTCTCCTGTTTGTGCTAAACAGCTTTTCGCAGATGGTTATCTCTCAGGGTACAACGAATCTAGTAGTGATTCTGCACTAGAATCACTATGCATCGAACTGACCAACGTACCTAAACTATCACTGAGTTTGAACAGAAAATATCGGGCAAAAAATTCAAAGAACACTCACAAAATAAGGAGAATACATTTGGAGTTCTAAAGTGAGAAATATATAATGATATATCTTATATAGAATAGATGATTGAATGAATTAGAGAATAAAGAATTTTATATCGTTGAAAAGTTAAACCATTAAATAAAATCATCAATTGATATAACGGTTGACATTGCTTGCATTTTTATTTACCTTGACGTTTCCTCTTCATTATGAAGTAGTTGTTTGCCAAAAATATTTAAGGAATTTACAATTTAATACTAACCTTACATGGTTTTTCAATTTGTTAATAATAATATTAAATTATCATAACAATTGATAATAATAATAAAAAAAACTCCTGTAAGTTACACTACAAATTAACAAACAAAAGCTTGGAAATGATTTTGGGACCAATTTTTAATCATAAAATTCAACAATTAGACAACATACAATATTATGACAACTAAAATATAATAATTTCAAATTCAAATTGGAAATATGAATTAAAGGATGATTGGAAGCATATCAATGATTGGAGAACACTCATTAGACCTTAGGGAAGCTTTTGGGAGCCTAAATTAGAAGTTTTTTGCTTTAATAGTGGATTTTTCGATTTCTTTCGATTTGAGGCTTGAGATCTAATCTCTAAACTTCATAAGTGTTGAGGGAGGCTATTTATAGTCTTCTTAAGTAGGTGGAGGCTTCAAGTGAATCGAATCATCCAAAAGCCATTAATGACGTTTTGGTTGTTCTTGATTTAACTTGCTGAAATAGACTTTGATTATGCCTAATTATGTAGGGTAAATGATCACCGAAGTAGGGTGATCATTTCACCTTTTGAATTAGTCAGAAAGATTGACTAACGGTTTAATTCCATCTTTAAGAAATTAAATATGGGAATCGTCTTTATCCCTCTAAAGATCGCATTGAGGATAATGAACCAGACGCAAAATGACGTCGTTTTGAGGGAAAACGCGAATGCAGAGTGTTTTGTCTGGTTCTATTAACAATTGAGCGCTCCCTTAATTTAACCTCGGTTTGCGTGTCAAAAATCCTTTTAATAAAATATTATATTAAAAACCTTATAAAAATATGTCCCGACATTTTAAAATTAATTATGACAGTAATTAAATTTTTTTATCATATTCACATAATATTTTAAATTCAAAATAATCAAATTGATTAAAGAAATCATTATTTTAAATTAATTTAAAATAATTAATTTAAAAGATTATTTATTTGATGAAAGAGTCTCCAATTGATTTTTAATTTTACGTATATTTGAATATAGATTATTTTAAGTTTGATGTTTGGTGATAATTGGAAAGTGCTTTCGTACTATATCCTTTGTATTTGTTGAAAACGGTCTCTATTTTATAAAGTCTTGACTTTGAAAAATTGGTTTCATTACGTTGTATTTAACCAATTATTCTTCAATTCTTTGACATGCATGTATTTATTTTCATTGAAATTGTAGATAATATTTAAATGATAGTAGTTGAGATTGATGTCGATGGTTACTGAGAAAAGTAACTGAAAAATATTAATTTAAGGTTTAAAGATCTAAAAATAAATCACAAATAGGACATTATCAAAATATTTTTTATGAAAATATTCTAAAAAAATTGAAAATGTTTTTATGTTTTTTAGATTTTAAGAAAAATGTTTGGGGCTCCAAAATTAAAAAAATAAATTTAAAAATTTAAAATCTCAACCTAACAGGTCATAAGCCGATCCTTTTGTTCTAAGGTGTTGTTTTCCTTGGTCCTGGGCTAAAACCTAGGTCCTAGGACGAGATCCTTCGGTCGAGGTGTGGGAGCTCTCGGTAGAGGTGCATGAGGCTCTTGGTCGGGTGCGGGAGGCTCTAGGTCATGGGCTAAGGATCCTCAGTTGGGTGTTTGATTCCTTGTTGGCGTGCGAGGAGCTCTTGGTCCTAGGTTAGGAATCCTCAGTCGTATGTGAGGAGCTCTCGGTCGGGTGCGGAAGGCTCTCAATCATGGGCTAAGGATCCTCGGTTGGATGCGAGGAGCTTTCGGTCATGGGCTAATGATCCTCGGTCTTGATCAAACATGATCAGGATTATATGGAATTGGTTTGGATATGTTTATAATATCTTTAGAAACATATTAGAAAGGTTTCTAGTTTGTTGTTTTTGAGTAATAACTCAAAAACATAAACACGATTTTAAAAAAAAAATCAAAATTAAATATGGGTTTTTCTGATTATGTTGATTAATCCGGTTTTGTTTTGATAAAAAGCGTACAAATGATCTTAAGATCGTTTTCCAATAAAAAAATCAGACAATCAATCATTATATGAAATTGATCGAACTGAAATGTAAAATTTTTTATTTAAACTTGTAAATCGAATTATAGTTTGATTAGAAGTTTACTGTGATTTGGAGAATACTCGTAAACTTTTTTAGAAGCTATGTGAATGCATGTATTCGAGATTTACAGTCTTATACGAAATTTTCAAAAGAAATCTTGAAAATTCTATTGACAAATTTCCCCTTGAGAGTGATTGAAGGCTTGAGATTGGATTTCTTGCCTTTAGTTTGCCTAGAGAAGCCTATTTATAGCCTCACATGGTCGGTTAATCGACCAAATGGATTAAATTTCAGTCAAAAGCCATCAATGATGTTTTGTCCATTCTTCATTCAGCTTGATCAATTAGACCATGATGAGGCCTATGATCGTAGGTGAAATGATCATAGGGGTAGGGTGATCATTTTATTTTTTGAATTAGCCGATATGGTGGATTAATGTCGAAGTTCCATCTTTGAGAAATAAAATATCTCATTTAATCATCATTGTTGTTCTTTGCGGGGAAGAAGACAAACTAGGAGAGAAACAACGTCATTTCGGGCCAAAGCGCGGATGCCTGGGCATTTCGTCCGCATTTTGTCTACGCTTGTTCATTCTATTGTGTTTGGGCTAACGACGTTGAGGCGCACGTTAGTAGTTCCACTACTTCACAAAGGCGCGACTATTTTGTTAGAGTGGGCGACGCGGCTGGCTCTCGTGCGTTCGATGAGTTTCCAACGCTTATCCAATGGTTGTAGGGTATGCTGCAATGAATCCTCTTGATTTTGGCAGCTGCACATCACGCTCCATTTTCAGGCTTAAGGCTTGATTGAAATTAATTTTTCTTTCATCCCTTTGCCTTTGTTTTAATCTACAAAATATACCAAATATTTTTTTAATAAATATGTCATTTATTTTACCTATTTATTTTATTATTCGTGTATTTTTAGGATTTAATAAATAATTTATTTGGTATAAAATAGATATAAGATTTATCCTAAATTATTTATTTTAATTTCTTATGATTCCTTGAAATTAATTTGAGATAAAATGAATATAACATTTATTTTAAATTATTTTATTATTTTTTAACCATTATTTTAATTAATTTGAATTTAACTATTATAATAATTAATTTAATTAATTATTTAATTGTGTTTTGACCTTAATTTTAATTATATTAATAAAATTTATTCAGTATAATTATTTTAAAATTTATAAATTGGGTCGGTAACACTTTAGTACTTACAACCCTATACATATAATTTATAATTTTAATGTATTTAATTATAAACTATAATTTAATAAATAATTTTTTAAATGATATAAATTAAGTATATATATATATATATATTAATTATAAATTAAATAAATGTTTAACTATTTAAATGAAAATGAATGTTTGACTCATGTTATCTTCGTATGAACAAATTTGCTTCAATGGACACATGTCCTCTTTCAGTTGGATGAGCTCCAAAATAATGCCACAGAAAATATCCATTGAAAACTGATCGTACTGAAGGAGGATTGTGCGCAGAATATTCTTGATTGTGGTGTACTGGAATGATAATGTGGCATTCTTTTATTCGATTAGTACATCCGCTATGTCAGACTGCGCATAACGGATTCCGCATATGAGCTGGGAATATGCATCAGTTACTTTCACATGTAAGTAACCGAAAGCGCCAGCTAAAGATACTTAATGAATTGAGTAGCCGAAATTTACAAGTAACCGGAAGCGCTTAATAAATGAATAGTCGAATAGGGAATTCATTCTGGATAGCCGAGACTTCTAGCCGGGCGCGTATCTTTAATTAAATAGCCGAACTTGGATAGATAGATAAATAGCCAGTCGCGGATCCTCATTTATAGCCGAACTTGGATGGACAATAAATAGCTGGAAGTGCTTCTTTATTTCTAGTCGAACCTAGATAGCAAATTAATAGCCGGAATCGCATATTTATTTCTAACCGAACCTGGATAGCAATTCAGCTACGCTTTCTTCTAAGTTAGTCATGCACAAACACAATGTGACATAACTTAGTCTTATTTAGTGTACTTAAATTGATAACCGATTTTAACCCAACAATTTCTCATTTTTTTATTATTTAAACTAAATTATCAATACCCGATAGTTTTATAACATCGATTAATTATTCTAAGTTAATTAACGACTTTAATCTAACAAATGTCATTAATAACATGTGGTTACAAAAGTTGGATGTCTTTTTAAGACTAATTATTATTTTTATGCTTAAAATGTGTTATTTCTCTAACAATAAATACAATTAAATAGGTTAAATTTTACCCATTAGAATAATTTAAATGTTAAGAACCGAGATTAAGAAATTAAATTTTACGAGTTTGATTCTCACTATAATGGTCTTAAGTTGAATCAATTCTCACTATGAGAGATCGTACTAACTTTCTAAATTAAAAAGAATAATGCGAAAAGTAAATAATAAGATTCATGGAATGTTCTAATGTGTTTTTAGTTGTTTATAACATTTTATTATTTTTTACTATTGAAATAATTTTATGAAAATGTTTTTTTAAGAGTAATGATAGGGGAATCAGAAAATTTATAACTAATGCGGTAGTGATGATGCAGCATTGCAGATGTCACCTTAAAAATATGACGCATATCTCTCTATATATAATGTGGTTAATTTAGATATATATGTGAGAGTAAATGAATATTTGAGTCGGATTGTGAGTTGACCCGCCATAAACTTGAAATGGTTAAAAATAAAATTAAAAATGGTATATGTATGTTTCGAATTTGTAACGTAACAAAAACAAATACAACCTTTTAAACAACTAAGCTAATAAGATTTTATATTTAAATTCTAAATAAAATTTGATGAACGCGCGACATTTATAATATATATATATATAATATTACTTAATTTGATTTTTTCGGGTCGAGAGTTGTGGTTAATTTTGATATATATGTGAGAGTAAATGGATACTTGAGTTAGATCGTGGGTTGACCCGGCCATAAATTTGAAACGGTTAAAAATAAAAATAAAAATGTAATATATATCGAATGTTGGAAATGTTGGGATGCACACGAAAAACATAGATTACAAAATAAATTCAACAACAACAAAATTACAATAATTTTAAAATATGTTCTCAATGTGTCTTATACACAAAATTATAAAATATTTTAAAAAATTATAGGTGGTTTAGCAGTTAAAATGTTAATATTTCATACTTAATACTAGGGTTCGAATCCCTTTAAAAATAATTATTATATGTGGGTGCATGAATATTGATAGATGAAGCGGAAGAGATAACATGGACTTGAGTAACGTAAACATTTGTGAGAAAACCTAAGATTTCGTCCACATAGGGTGATTTAGAGCATAAGTTCATGCCGAAAAGTGTAATTGAATGATGAGAATGTTGGCTTGAGTAAAGCAAACATTGGTGAGAAACTTAAGGGTTCGTCCACATAGGGTGATTTAGAGCATAAGTTCATGCCGAAAGGTATAATAAAATATTTAAAAATGCACCATTGAAGACAAAAATCTTCCATGGAGGGAGCAAAAGTCAAAAGATATAGTTGAATACTTAAGTATGAACGAAATTGAGTATAAATAGGGTTAATAATGATTGATTAAAAGATAATTTAGATGATATATGTGGGTGCAAGATATTTTAATAATAATTTTTTTTAATATTAAAATTGTTAATTTTATATATATATATATATATATATATATATATATATATATATATATATATATATATATATATATATATATATATATATAATCCATAAAATATAATTAATATTTGTTATTTTAATTTATAATGTTCCTATATACATGTAAAATATATATATAAATTAGAAAAGAAATTTAAAAATATATTTAACTAAATATGTTAAGTTTTGAGTAATCAACTTTTTTTTTTATTATTATAAAAAAAAATAATAAGACATTTAATATTTAAAATAATATTTTTGAATGAAAAGTTTAAAAGGAAAAATATCAATAAATATATATATATATATATATATATATATATATATTTAATATATTATTAATTAAAAAAATGAAATAAAACAGTAAAAAAATGTTTGTTAAAGAACTTTATATACTTAATAAATTTAAAAATATAAATAAACCTATTAAATTTAATTTTATAAATTAAAATCAATTCAAATATTATTTTTTTAATAATATTTATATATAATAAAGTAAATACACTGAATCCATACTAGTTAATTTAACTTTATTTAATTTTAAATTGTAAATGTTATTTAATAATTTCTTTTTCTTAAATTTTTTATTATTTATATAAAGATTTTAATATATTTTACTTCTTTACCTTTTTATTATACATATTCACTTAATTTAAAATTAGATTTTTGTGGGAAAAAATTTTAATTATTAAGTTGTTTAAACTCAACCTACACTCAAACTTAAATTATTAATATTCCACCTAGATAAAAAAAAATAATATATTATAATATAAAAGAAAAGTTATAATATTAGGCATTAGTTAATATATATCCTATAATAAATATATTGTTATAGTTACAAGATTAATCATGTAATTTTATTTATTTTTATATTATTATATTATTATATACATAATATATCAAATTATATAATTTAATATTTATTATTAAAATATTATATTTATAAAAATAATGGTTTATTATTTATTATTATAATTTATTTTTCTAAACTTTAATAAAATCATAAAAAAATATTATTATTTTATATTTAATTTTTTTCAACCGATTAATAACATTTAAATTAAATAAATATAATTCAAATAAAAATTTAAATTATAATTAATTTTATAAATTTAATTATTGTGGATCAAAACAATTGTTCTAGAATAATGTTAACAAGATCAAATTTTGACTGTACAGAGATTACAGTAATATATATTTTATTAAATAAAATGTCTTTATTGTACAAAAATTACTATAATATTTATGTTTGATTTTATATTTTTTCTTGTCAATTTAATTAACACCCACATTTATTTTAACTTAGAGTGTTTTACTAAAAGGCTAATTTATAATTTTTGGTCTATAAGACCATTTTTATCCCTTGAATTGAACGAGGAATTGATAAATTTCAATTCCATGATCCTATTTATCAATTTTAATTATATAAAAATAACTGAATTTTGATTCAATTTAGGTTCTTATAAAGTTGAAAATATAATTCTAATTGAATGTATACACATTTAAACATTATCTTATAATTTATTTTTAACTTTTTTTTCTCTCTAAATTTAAATATAATCAAACATTATTTTATTAATTCTCTTATTAATAGATTTTCTTTATTTGTTAAAATATTAATAAAAAAAAATATAAATTTTAAATAAAAAGACGTGATGTTCAACCAAAATCTCCCCCTTTAATTTAAAATATTATTAGTGATAATTGAATTATCACTTATAATCTCTTATATAGCAATTTTGAATATTGATAGTGAATTATACTCGTATAAATTATTATGAACTTTTTTTTATTAAATAAATATTTAAAAAAAAAAAAAAAAAAATTTCAAAATTAATCAAACAACAATCAAGCTTCATTGTCAATGGATTTAAAGATAAGTCGTAATTGTAAGAGGGTTAATATTAATTGTACATGGCATATAGCTAGTACTATTAAATCCTTTTTGGAACTTAGGTCTCATTGGTTTTGTTTACATAAAAAAGTCTATATCAAAATTGAAACATAATTTTTTTACCATTCTTGACTCCATAACTTTGTTTATTGTGGCAGGATATAAGAAAATTAATCTAAGTTATTTAAATGATTTTATTTTATATCATTGATTAAAAGTAGTACACAATATTAATGAGAGAATTTAATCTATACAAAAAAAAATAAATTAAAGTTTAACATATCATATCGTATCATCATCAATATTAATATCAATCAGTTTTATATACGAAATCAAATGAGGGTTTATTAAGAGTTGTTGGATTGTACACGTTACTCTATTGTCACATAGGTAGACTCTTTGGACTGACCACTCAAATGGAGTTGCAGTTGATTATATATGACTTAAAGTTTATAATTTAGTTTGAATCTCCTCTTTTGAAATGTAACACATGTCAATAATTCATCATATCTATAAGAACAACATTTTTTAATTACTTATCAATCAACTAACCATATTATTTGTTCGTAACAATAAAAATATTTAATCAATTATTTATTAAAATATAAGATGCGTTAATCAAAATTCCAAATCAAAATCAAACATCTAATCTTAATCTTAGAATTTTTATTCATAATTGATATGATCATAGTGTGTATTATTCAAATAGTTGTTAATGTGCGAAAATAGAGTCTAACTAGATAGTCTCATTTAGGGGTGTAGATGGGTCGAGTACCATATATACTATTCGATTTGAACACGTTTTTTATTATATATACTCAAACTCGATCGAGTACCGAAATTTATATATACTCGTACTCGTCTCGTTCAAAATTCGATCTACTCGAGTTCGAACTTGAAAATTAATTTTTATTAATTAAAATTACATATTTTACTCGAGATCGATCTACACCTACTGAATTATGGAAGATGAAGAGTGTACGATCGATTTTCCTTTTCATTGTAAGGGAGAAAAGATGAAGGAGAAGATGATTAGTTGGAGAGAAGAAGGTATTGAGATGAAGAGTTTGGAAACAAGTTATGCTAAATTTTTTTAGAATTTCAATAATATATATATATATATATATATATATATATATATATATATATATATATATATTATAATATATCTTGTTACGCAAACTCGATTTGAGTTTAGTGAAATTGAGTTTGAGTCGAGCTTTGACCGAGCTACTCACGATCATCTTGATTTGTTTATACCCTTAATTTATACGATATACTCGATAAAAATGTACGATTTTTTGATTTAATCGTGATAAAATAATTTAATTTTTAGTATGAAATCAAAAATATTTAATTTTTCAGAATAAAGACACGTGATTTTGAATATTGCGAACCAAGTTCAATGTGTACTATAAAAATTGTATTTGTATTTTATAATTTATTATAAGATTGTGGTTAATTTTGATTAATTAAAAAATAATAGATACAATTGTAATATTTAGAAAATGTTGGATTAAAATATATTTTATACTTACTATTTTAATTATAAAAGGAGACCACACCAAAGAAACCCTCACAATCATTTTACCCTAATTATTTTCTTCTGTCTTACCGCCGTCAATCATTTTCTTCGTTCTTCTTCTCATATTCCACCGCCGTAGTTTCGATCTCTCAAAAATGTCCAGAATCAGTTTCCATTGACTCTCTCTTGCCGCCGTCACTCATTTTCTTCTTTCTTCTTCTCATATTCCAGATCACTCAAAATTATCCAGAATTAGTTTCCATCGGAGTCATGCGAAGATTTAAATACCGTGTAAGCGTAGCTTCTAAAGAAGTTGATGTCTACGATGGTATATATAGAACAACGTGCATTGCTTGCTCCGAAAATCTTATAGCAGCACCCGCCCCTTCTACTGAGCCCAACCCAAGTCTCCTATGTGCGCTTTTAAATCAGACTCCAATTTTAAATTCTTTGAACATTTCTTAGCATCTTCTGTAGTATTTGCTTGTATTAGTCATTTCAGCCTGAAAAAGGATGTAACAAATGAGATAGGGGTGTGAGCTTAGATCTTATTAGAAGTTTTTCGATTTGGTTTTTTAGTGTAGCTAGATGAATGTAACTGTAAATCCTTGTTGAAAATTTATATAAAATGTTTATTATATTTGTGTAATGACATGTTTTTTTTAATTGTTAATATGTTTTTGTTTTGTAAATTGATTTTGTTAGCTTACTTGTTATACAAATATAAAATTTTTGAGGAAATATAAACAAACTTAAGAGGAGTTAACTGAAAACAAAAATAGATATATTGAAGGTTAATTTTCTAGAATAAAAAATAATTATTAATTTCATTAGTAATTAGCTAAACTATGCATCCAATACCAAATCTCATTTTGGTAATATTAAAAAGATGGGGAAATCAGTTGTCCCATTTTAAATTCGAAACCTTAGAAAGCGAGAGAAAAACTCTGAAGATTTTTAAGGAAGTGCGATCGGCACAGGCGGCACGATAGGCACATCCTCGACACGATCGGCATAGACGGCACGATATTGTCTTTGAATCGGAAGTCATAAATCGGTGCTGAAATCAGGATTGATCAAAGGAAGTGCGATCGGCATAAGAGGCACGACACGATCGGCACGGGCGACATAATAGGCAATGGCGGAGCTACATTAAGGGCTGCGTTGTGCTGTAGCCCAGTATAAATCTTTTAAAATATTTTATATATATATATATGTAAATGAATAATTTCAATTATAATTTCAATGAATAATTATTACACAAAATAAATCAAACCCTTTATATATGTAAATAATAATATTTATAAAACTACATTTATATCATTAAAAAGGATAAAATATAAAGATTAAAATAATAATCTATATAATATAAGGTTAGATTAAAATAATAATCTATATAATATAAGGTTATATAAAATGATTTATATGCATTAATATTTTATAATCGTAATTTGGAGTGTCTATTCATTTACCACAATTTTGTATTTTTTTTTTATTTTTTATTTTTTTGTTTACTTTTTATGTACATTCACACAAAAATTAAGCTAAAATTCATTAATTAGACTTCTATATTTTTTTTATATATTTTTTTATATATTTAGTTTTTTATTATTTAAAACTTAATTAATTTAACTTCTCATTTTGTTTTAATATATATTTTTTTAAATCGAGTATTCTTATATTTTATTAGGTTTCGTATATTTATTTTATTTTAGTAAAAATATTTTTGGAACTGTTTAATTAATATGTTTACTTATTACTCATATTAGTGTAATACATAGGGGAGGAAAAAATTACCAATATTAAAGATATATCGAAAATATCGTACCACAGTATATCAAAAATATCCATTTTTAAGGTATACCGAAAAAAGTAAGGTATGTTACCATGTCGAATTTATTGGTACGATAAAGGTATGAAATTTTTAAGATTTTGTTATATCGAGATATACCGAATACCGAAATAGTATTTATAAGTTAATATATATTTATATATTTATATAATACTTATAAGGAAATAATTAAATATATTTCATATTAATTTAATTAAAGAAATATAATTTTTGAATAATATCAAAATATAATTGTACTGTAATATTATTCAATAAATGCAATCTCTACCTTATGAATGAGATTGATTTTTTTAAAGTTAATATGTTTTTTAGGTATCAAATGTATAATATTGATACCGTACAAAAATTAAGGTATACCGAAATTAAGATAGGGTAAATGTATGAATTTTTTTTATACCGAAATTAAGGTATATCGAAATTAAAGTATACCGAAATCAAGATAAGGTAAATGTATGCATTTTTTGCATACCTAAATTTTAAGTAAGGTATAAAGTATATAGATAAAACACTAAGGTATACCGTACCGACCCACCCCTAGTAATACTTATAAAATTTTCAGCCCAGTCAAAAAAAAAATCCTGGATTCGCCCTTGATAATAGGCACAGACGGCACAACCCGATCTGCACGAACAACACAATATTCTATTAATCAAAGGAAGCGCATTCGGCACAGTCGGCCCGACACGATCAGCATGTGCGGTACAATAGGCACAAACGACACGACCCGATCTGCACGGACGACACGATATTGTCTAGCGACGTTCTGTTGTATAGTTGGCTTTGACTGTTATTTCTGGTTTTTGATTTCTTTTGGCAGCTTTATTGGGATCTACTGGTTGCCGTTTGTTGTGCAGTTTGCTTCTCAATCAGGTTGGTCTGGGTTAGGTGGATTTGCTGACTCCTTTATTGTCATCTTCGTTGTTGATTTCTGATACATATTTGAATTGTTGATAGTTGCTGAGACATTTGATAAATTTAAATTATTTACAATTTAAAAAATGTATTTACAATTTTAAAAGTCACACAATTTAAATTTGGATTGGGCTCATAATTCTAAGAATCAGCCTTAATTCTATAAACATAGTTTATAGAGATATTGATAAATGATAAATATAAACTCTTTTGGTTGTTGAATTGTGATAAAGAACAATATATTGCTAAATCAAAAAAAAAAAATGCCTTTTAAGCTTTGAATTTTAAAAATGGTTTTCAAACAAACATACACAATTTATAGTTAGAATTCAAGCCATCAAATATTTTAATGACAAATATTCCCTAACTTAATAAAAGGTTTAGGAACAAATAAACCATAAATAAAAATGAAAATGAAAATAATACAATAATACACTATCTTTTTACTTGGAAACCTTCTTAAATCAAGGAATAAAAACACATGATTAAATGGCATAAAAAAAGTTTACACATTTTTTTTCTTCTCAAAATCAAAGATTAATTATACTGAAACCTTAATCCAACAGTTAAAAACCTAGAGAAAAAATTACCAATCTGCTTTTCAATCAAAACGGATATCATTTGATCGTCCAATGGTGAATTTGATAAAAGAAGAATATGCAAAAATCAATGTTTTTTCCTTTCTTTTTACTTGTTCAATATGCTTTTGTATTGTGTAAAGCATATACCCAAACCAGTTACTTATTTTTATCCCATAACTCTTAAAATGGGCTTTCATCTAGTTGGAAAGTGGCTTTATAAAACTTTGGGTCTTTTTTATTCTTTTCCTATAGTTGTGAGTCCAAAATTTTAAAAATAATTATATATAATGTTAAACCTAATTATATATACACAAAGAGTAATGATAGGGGAGCGAAAAATTTGTAGCGAATGAGGCAGCGAACGACGTGGAGTGTTGATTAGACTTGATGACTCGGTATTTATTTATTTTTCTTTTTTATATTCATTAATAATTTTCTCTCTCTTCTAATTACTTTTATTTTCTCTCTTTATCTTAAATATGCTGCATTTAATAAAAAAATTAATTTTTATTATTAAAAAACACTTAATAATTTATCTCTTTAATTTTTTATTATATATATATATATTTAAATTATTCTACATGTCAACTATAAACCTATAAACCGAATTTTAATTATTTCTCCCACTATAAACCGCATTTTAATTATTTCTTTCTTTTAATAATTTATTTTCTTTTATTTATTAAAGAAATAAAATTTATTTTCAATAAAAAAAATGACTCAAATTAAAATAAATAATAATTAATTAGGAGAATAATAACATGGTGTTCTAGTTAAATGTTGTTGTAGTTGATTGACCTTTATATAGTTTAGGTAGATTGAGCTTCAATAGTTGATTGAGTTTCTAGTAAATCTTAGAAGATGAATGGAAATTAAGAGAAGAGATTTTTAAGAAAAGAAAAGAGAGAAAAATAACAAGAGTTTAAAAAAGAGAATCAATCTATTAAGTAAAACGATTAATAATTTTTTATTTTATTATTATTAATATATATATTATTAAATTAATAGATGATACAATTAATTAACTGAATTAAAAAATATTTTTTTTATTCTCTTATATATAAATTTTAATTAACATAATTAATTATTATTTATTTTAATTTGAATACTTTTTTATTATTGAAAAAATAAAATTTATTTTTTTTAATAAATAAAATAAAACAAATTATTTTTAAAAAAAATAATTAAAATGAGTTTAGGGTGGCATGTACAATAATTTTAAAAAAAATATATTTATAATAATAAAAATTTAATGAAATAAATTATTAAGTGTTTTTTAATAATAAAAATTGAATTTTCTATTGAATGCGTCATACTTAATAGAAATAGAGAAAATGTAAGTAATGAGAAGAGAGAGAAAATTATTAATGAATATAAAAAAGAAAAATAAATAAATACCGAGTCATCAAGTCTAATCATCATTCCACGTCGTTCGCTGCCTCATTCGCTACAACTTTTTCGCTCCCCCTATCATTACTCCTAATTATATATACACAAAAACAGTAGTTGGTACTTACCCATAGCCTACTGATATTTTTTTCCGGTGAATATTGCATTTTTTAAAGAAAACAAAAATTATATTTTTGAGTATAAATTTACAATTAACCCTGCTATTAAATTAAAGATCAATATTAAATTAAAATTAATTTTGAAATAACTAATGCCCAAATAATATTTATAAAATCATTAATTACATATTAAAAAATTTAAATATTAACATATTAGAGATGTGAAAGGATGGTATATAGATTGATTTGGGATTAGAGAACATGTTCAAATAAATTATCTATTTAATGAAAAACTCTTTTTATCTTGTTGTGTCATTTCATCCTATAAAATGATGTTTATCTTTTAAAATGTCTAGATTAATTGTCAGGTCGAGAGCTGTGGTTAATTTGGGTATATATGTGAGAATAAATGAATACTTGGGTCGGATCGTGGGTTGACCTGTCTATATATACATAATACAGTTAAAAATAAAATTTAAAGTTCTATATGTGATTCAAACTTACAATCTAACAAAAACAAGTACAATCCTTAAATCAACTAGACTAATAACATTTTATATTTAAAATTCAACATTAAATTTGATAAACGCGGGACATTTTAACGATATAAGTTCAAATTTTTAACTAACTAATATATAATAATAATCAAATATTTGATTGATCAAAGTGAAAGTATAAGGTCATGAGATGAGAGGCTCATTTAAAAAAAATATGTGAGAATATATATATATATATATATATATATTGTTTGGTCAAATTATTTTGACTAAGTGTTGAAATAATTTAACCAATGAGATTTTGATGATGAAATGACTTATTAGTTTTGATGTAGGTATATTGAAACAATATTTCATAAGACTTGGCTCTAATGAGAATCATTAGACCGATTTTGGCTATCAATGCATAGAATTAGACGTACAGTCTAACTCATCGGAGTTAGACGTGTAGTCTAATGAATGCATAGAATTAGACGTACAGTCTAACTCATCGGAGTTAGACGTGTAGTCTTATGAATGCAAAGAATTAGACGTAAGTCTAATGAATACACAAAATTAGACGTGAATTTAATGTGTTCGGAATTAGACGTACCGTCTAACTCACCGCAGTTAGACGTGTAGTCTAATAGACTTTTAATTAGACAGATGGTCTAATAGATACTCGAAATTAGACGTACAGTCTAACTCACCAGAGTTAGACGTATAGTCTAATATATTTACAATTAGACGAATAGTCTAATTTGTTCGGAATTAGACGTGTGGTCTAATTAGTGAAAGTTAGACGTGCATCTAACTCCTTCAGACAAGTCTGAGGTAGAACCAGAATTAGACGTGTAGTCTAACTTAGTGGAGTTAGACGTACTGTGTAATGGTTATTGGATAATTAGACGTGTGGTCTAATTAGTGAAAGTTAGACGTGCGTATAACTCCTTTAGACAAGTCTGAGGTAGAACCAGAATTAGACGTGTAATCTAACTAAGTGGAGTTAGACATACCGTCTAATGGTTATTGGATAATTAGACGTATGGTCTAATTAGTGAAATTTAGACGTTCGTCTAACTCCTTCAGACAAGTCTGAGGTAGAACCGGAATTAGACGTGTAGTCTAACTCAGTGGAGTTAGATGTACCGTCTAATGGTTATTGGATAATTAGACGTGTGGTCTAATTAGTGAAAGTTAGACGTGCTTCTAACTCCTTCAGACAAGTCTGAGGTAGAACCGGAATTAGACGTGTAGTCTAACTTAGTGGAGTTAGACGTACCGTCTAATGGTTATTGGATAATTAGACGTGTGGTCTAATTAGTGAAAGTTAGACGTGTGTCTAACTCCTTCAGACAAGTCTGAGGTAGAACCGGAATTAGACGTGTAGTCTAACTTAGTGGAGTTAGACGTACCGTCTAATGGTTATTGGATAATTAGACGTGTGGTCTAATTAGTGAAAGTTAGACGTGCGTCTAACTCCTTCAGACAAGTCTGAGGTAGAACCGGAATTAGACGTGTAGTCTAACTTAGTGGAGTTAGACGTACTGTCTAATGGTTATTGGATAATTAGACGTGTAGTCTAATTAATGAAAGTTAGACATGCGTCTAACTCCTTCAGACAGGTCTGAGGTAGAACCGAAATTAGACGTGTAGTCTAACACAGTGGAGTTAGACGTACCGTCTAATGGTTATTGTAATTAGACGTGAGTCTAATTCTATTAGACAATGCGGTCTAATAGACGTTTTTATTAAAAGGAGATGTGTGATTTCATTAGATTGATTTTACAATCCGTCTAACTGAAATACGTCTAATGCTCAGTTTAAGTAGTATGCTTGAAGCTATCATTTTACCTTATCATGTGCTATAGATGTACCCTACTCCTGCTCCAATTTCTAGTGAAGATTAGTACAACAGCTATATACAACCAACCAAGGAATGCCACGTAAGAGAATTTTCCTCACATTACTTGTTTTGTAGGTACATCCCTGATGGAATATTCGACGCACTACCAGTGATGTACGGCCACGATCCTTGTGCTCAGAACCTACTGTATACAATGGAGGCTTTCCAATGGAAGAGTGCCACGTATCATTCTAAAAGATTCGACCGTTAGCTCCTGCTCAGTATTTAACAAATTTAAAGGATAACAGACAATCTGCCTCACACAACGAACAAGCAATCTGATTTTACAGAGAGAGAAACTTCTCGATCATCTTGCTTACTGAACTCATACTGTGAAGCTGCTTTCTGATTGTACTATGTGTGAATCAAGAGAGAGCTAGAATCAAAACACCTTTAGCTGAGTGATAATCTTCATCTTGTAATTGAACAAAAAGTGTTCTGTTCAATAGTGAGCTAGGTGTGTGTAAACTGTATTTGATTCGAATCATATTATAGTGAATCCTTCCGGTGGTTGGAAGAAGGGGTGACGTAGGAGAGTTTCTCCGAACATCCATGATCAAACTGTTGTGTTCTTTCATTTCTGTCATCTTTTCATATTTCATCTTGTGCTTCAAACCCAAGTAAACAATTCTGCCTTGAATCTGTTTCAAGTGTTTACAAGTGTGTGCGTAGAATAGAAAGTGAATTAAATCCCTAACATGATTTCTTTCAAACCGTTTTTCATAAGCCTTCATCCTTAGCCAGACCCCAGTCTCTATCGATAAAGCCGATCCTATAAATTGGTATCAGAGCAAGGTTTCTATTCTCAAGCATCAAGAACCCGAAGCATGTCTATCATCAATGAAATTCCTCTTCTGTCAAGGGACAACTACGAATATTGGATGATAAGAATGCAAGCTCACTTGGCTGCTATTAACTATGATATGTGGAGCATTATTTCTGATGGCCCCATAAAGATTTCGAAGCCAAGAAGTGAGTGGACTACTGAAGATAAGATAACCAATAACATGGATAATGTTGCTAAGAATTTTCTGTACCAGTCGCTCAACATGAATATGTTCTGTGAGATCAAGTCCTGTTCCACTACTAAAGAGATATGGGATAAGCTTAATCAGATCTACGGTGCAAACTCTCAAGCAAAGAAGAACCAGAAAGCGTTCATATGCAGTACAAACAAATCCAGTTGGGCTGACAATGATTCAGAGGAGCCTCCTGCTGAAAAATAGAATGAAGCTGTCACCTGTCTGATGGCAAATGATCAATCCAAGGTAAATAATGTCTCCGCACCAGAATTCACAAACGAGGAGTTAACTAATGCACTCAATGAAATGGATATTGAGTACAAGAAGTTAACTGACTCTTTTTATGAAATGAAAGTTAAATATGAATCAACTGTTATTTCCTCAAACCAAGAATCTGAACCAAACGTTTTTGATGAAAACTTAACAGAGATCTCGTCTGAGAATGAGACGCTCAAAGAACAGATTCAAACTCTTTTATCTGAAAACAAGAGACTAAACTATGTAGTCAGTGCATGGACTAGATCCGGAGATGCTGTCAAATATCATATCAGTATGTTAAAACCTGTTGGATCTAGATCCGGATTGGGATATGACAGCAATGACCCTAATTTGTCCTACAAAAAGTCAAATCCTCCAACTGACAAGTTTAAGCCTATAAACTTTGTCAAAGGAAGTATGACTGACATTGAATCTGATCATATTCATGAAGAAGTTGCTTTAAAAAATGAAATAGTTTATGTCCCGCCGACTGTTAGCTAGCTTAAGAATAAGCTAGAAAAGGCTAATAAGTCTGGCAATATAAAACCTGACTCTAAGTCAAGGAGTTTTAAAAGAAAATATTTTTCAAAATCCAAAGGATCAGTGGCTAGCAGAAAGTCGTCTGCTAAGTCAAAAACATACGCATTAATCACAACTCAAAATGGGAAATCCATCAGAATAACTCAAATATGGATTCCTAAGGGACTGATTGACCGATGACCCAATTGAAAGTGGTTACCAAAAGATTGTAAATATTTATTTATGTAGGTACAAATAAACGAAGGACTAGAGGAATCTGTATGGTATCTTGATAGCGGATATTCCAGGCATATGACAGGAAACAGACGGCTTCTCACTGATATATCAGATTGCTCTGGACCTAAGATCACATTTGGTGACAACAAAAGGGTAAGACCATGGGTAAGGGTAAGATTATCCATGGTAACTTAACTATTAATGACGTGCTGCTTGTTGACAATATGTGCTATAATTTGATTAACATTAGTCAATTATGTGATAACGGTTTGTTAGTAGACTTTCAAACTCATGCATGTTTAGTTAAAGACCAAGATGGAAACATTTTATTGACTGGAAGTAGAGTAGGAAACTCATACAAAATGAATTGGCAAAAAGAGTCTTCTGATCCTATGTGCATGATTGCCAAGAATGACCAGAATGGTTATGGCATAAACGTTTGAACCATTTGAATTTTAAAACCATCAACAACATTTGTTCAAACAATTTAGTCATTGATTTGCCCAAACTTCAGTTTTTAAAGGACAAGATATGCACTGCTTGCCAGTTAGGCAAGCAGGGCAGATCATCGTTCAAAAGTAAAGGGAAATCACAATCCAGCCGTATCCTAGAACTTTTACATATGGATCTATTTGGTCCAATTCCTGTAAAGAGTATTGGAGGAATGAGATTTGCCCTAATTGTTATTGATGATTTCTCACGCTTTACATGGGTTGCATTATTACCATCAAAAGATAAAACGGCTGAAAACTTGATTAGAATATTTAAAGGAATTTATAATCAGAAATATTTAAATATTACATGCATTAGAAGTGATCAGGGAACTGAGTTCACTAACATATACCTCAGAGGAGACTAGAATTAGGCACAAGTTGTCTAGTGCCAAAACTCCACAGCAAAACGGCATTGCTGAGAGAAGAGTGAGAACTCTGAAAGAAGCAGCAAGATCTATGCTTGCTGAATCAGATGTACCTCAGAGGTTCTAGATGGAAGCCATTAGTACTGCTTGCTATACACAAAACCGGTCAATAATCAACAAACGTTTTGATAAAACTCCTTATGAATTGTATTATGGGAGAATTCCTACAGTATCTTATTTTAAGATATTTGGGTGTAAATGTTTTATCCATAACAATGAAAATGTTTATTTGACCGCTTTTGATGCTAAAGAAGATGAGGGATTCATGTTGGGATACTCATTAGTAAGCAAGGCTTACAGAGTTTACAACAAAAGAACACAAACTGTTGAAGAATCTCTCCATGTAGTTTTTAATGAGCCTGTTGAGAGCAAATCTAATGAACCTATTCATCTTGCTGACAGACTAAAAGCGAATAGTCTTGAGTCTGTAAGTGAAGAAGAAGAAACCTTGGACAAGCGGATGGCTCTATCTGATCCTGTGGCTGAACCGGTTGAAATTCAACCAGACATGCAAACTCCTGTTCAACAAGAAGTTGAGAGTTTGGATGTCGTAGTGTCACCCGTTCATATGACCAATCCCCTTGGATCCAACTTCAGATGGAGCAGAAATCATCCACCAGAACTGATAATCGGAAATCCTTTTTCTCCTCGAAGGACAAGACATCAATTGATGGATGAAATGGCCAATTCTGCATTTATTTCTCAAATTGAACCTAAGAAAATTGGTGAAACTATAGTTGATCCAGATTGGATCAATTCTATGCAGGAGGAGTTAAACCAATTTGCTAGAAATAAAGTGTGGTATTTTTCTCCTAGACCAACTCACAAGTCAGTCATATGAACAAGATGGGTCTTTAGATACAAGCTTAGTGAAGATGACTTATTCATTAGAAACAAGCTCGTTTAGTTGCTCAAGAATACAGACAAGAGGAAGTTATTGATTTTAATGAGTCTTTTGCACCAATTGCAAGACTAAAGGCAATCAGAATCTTCCTAGCATATGCATCATTTAAGAATTTTAAAGTCTTTCAAATGGATGTGAAAAGTGCATTCTTAAATGTAAAATTAAGTGAAGAAGTATATGTTGAGCACCCCCTGGTTTTGTAGATCATGTTTTTCCAAATCATGTTTATAGGCTTGACAAAGCATTGTATGGTCTGAAACAAGCTCCTAGAGCTTGGTATGATACTTTAACAAACTTCTTGTTTGATCATGACTTTGTTTTTGGAACAGTGGATAAAACCCTGTTTAGATTTACTAAAGATTCTCACATTCTACTTGTTCAGATATATGTTGATGACATTATCTTTGGCTCAACTAACCCCAAATTATGTGAGAAATTTGCCAAGTTGATGCAGGACAAGTTTGAAATGAGCATGATGGGAGAACTTACATTCTTCCTTGGGCTTCAAGTCCGTCAGCTAGAAAACGAAACTCTCATCAACCAGGCCAAATACTCCAAAGAACTGCTAAAGAAGTTTGGTTTGGATAATTGTTCTGCAGCAGCTACTCCAATGAGCTCTTCGATTAAATTGGATAAAGATGAAGGTGATCAAAGTGTCATTGTAACAGCATATAGAGGACTCATCGGTTCTTTGCTGTATGTAACTGCTAGCAGGCCAGACATTCAATTTGCTGTTGTTGTTTGTGGCAGATTTTAGACTGATCCTAAACTTTCTCACTTTACTGCTGCTAAACATATTCTTAAATACTTAAAGGGAACTCAAAATGTGGGACTGTGGTATCCGAAGGATTCCAGTTTCAATTTAATTAGTTTCTCAGATGCAGATTATGCAAGATGCAAAATTGATAGAAAAAGCACAAGTGGAACTTACTAGTTCCTTGGAGATCGTCTAATCACATGGTTCAGCAAGAAGTAGACGTCGGTTGCCATGTCTACAACTGAAGCAGAGTATCTTGCAGCTGGAAGTTATTGTTCTCAAGTTCTGTGGATTCAACAACAGCTCAGAGACTATGGGATTGAGGCTGATGAATCTCCAATTTTATGCGACAACACAAGTGCTATTGCAATCACCTACAATCCAGTTCTGCATTCTCGGACAAAACATATTGAAATCAGGCATCATTTCATCCGAGAACACGTCAATCAGAAGCAGATTCGTCTTGAACATGTCTCTACAGATCAACAAATTGTAGACATCTTCACGAAACCCCTACCGGAAGCTAAGTTTTCTCACTTTAGAAATATGTTAGGTCTTGTTGATCTTGAATGATGTAATTACATACATAAATTAAGGGGGAACATATTGTTCAAAACTCAACTGAACAGATATGAAAGACAGAGGTCTTAATTTGTCCTAAGGATTCAGAGTTTGAGAAACACAGCTACTTAGACACTCGTCTACTTTAGCAGTTTCATCTTCATCTGAAATTATCGTCTTGGTTATTCTAACCTGCATGGTTAGACGAATACGTCTAATGATGTTAGACGTTTTTACGTCATGAGAAAGAGGATGCTCACGTCTAACCAGACATGCGTGTCTCACGTGATGTTATTGCATAATTAGACGGATACGTCTAATAGACTGATTTTCAAAAAGGAGGTGAAAATGTGAAAAGAAGAATAAACGTCTAACTACTAGTGTAATTAGACTCTTCATCTTCTGGTTATTTGGACAACTGTCCTTTAATTATTTCTGCTCAAGTTCATTTTCCCGACGAAAACTAAATCAGTCATTCCTCAAAAGAATTGAAGACACGTGTCTCTCAATATGCAAGGAATGACTAATATTTCTGACAACTTTTTCTTGTACACTTAGTATTAAACGTTCAGTTTCATGCTAACATTAAATGCTGTGTTTATTGGGAACTGACTTTTGAAGTTCTTAACGGTATGAATAATCATTAGTTTTCTTCTATATGATTAAACTCTGATATTTATAGGGTTATTCACTCTAAAAGATAAAAGATCTTTGAAATCAATCTCTCTCTCTTTAGAATCCGAATCGTTCTAATCCTTGTTCATTAAATCGTAATGTCGTCTTTCCGTCCAAAGTAGATTCAAGTGGATTTTCAATCCGTATCCACTTTTCAATCTCCTGGAATGCATAAAATGTTTGAGTCTCTTAAAGCTTCCGGACTTAGGAAGTTTCTTTCTCCTCATGAACTCTATCACTAACAGCTAGTCAACGAATTTTTCGAAACCGCCGACTTCTATCAGGATAAAGTTATTGCTGGGGCCATGATGGACCAGATGATCTGCATCACCGAAGAATCCTTCGGTACGTTTTTCGAGCTTCCAAAAGTTGGTATCGATGAGTTCTCAACCACTCCTCCTGATCTAATGTATACGATGATGAAAGTCTTTTCCGATTCCCCTCAAGTAGACATTCATGGAAAGAAAAACCTTCTGAAGGTTGAATATACTTTTTAAGCAACATCGTATCGAAATCCTTTCTTTCTAAGGAGTCTTCCTACAAGTACTGTACGAAGGTTTTTCAGATAATGGTGGCCATCACAAGAGATGTTCCTGTCAACTAGACAAGCTTCCTCTTCAGAAATCTTATCAGAATGGTTGTTGTTCGGAAGAAGATTTTTGGCTTTGATGGTCCCCTTAGCTCTCTTCTTTGTTTCCTTCTAAATGAACCCGGTAAGAGTTTTCCACTTCCTTCTAAAATTTTGAATTTCCAGAAGGTTGTCGATTATGTTCAAAGGGTGACGACGCTCAAGTCCAAGAAAAGAAAAAGAGAAGACTCCAACTCCCCTCTAACCGCAGTCTTAGAGATCTCCTAGGTTGAAGTCAATCCTTTCGAAAGTAAAGTCTAGGAAGAAGAAGAAGAAGAATAGAATTTAAATGTCTTTTTGAAAGTTCCTTTGAATATTTTAAAGATGTTTTTGGGGTAAACTTATTTTGGGTATATTGAACAATGTTTTGTGTGTTTCTTTTGAAAACACTCATATGTGATTGACTTGGATATTTCAGAATGTTTTACTTGCATGCAAACGATTTTGTTTATTTATATGTTGAATGCATATTTTGGTATATGTATGCAGGTTTCCAATTTCTTCATCAAAAAGTGGGAAATTGTTGGGTCAAATTATTTTGACTAAGTGTTGAAATAATTTAACCAATGAGATTTTGATGATGAAATGACTTATTAGTTTTGAAACAATATTTCATAAGACTTGGCTCTAATGAGCGTCATTAGACCGATTTTGGCTTTCAATGCATAGAATTAGACGTACAGTCTAACTCATCGGTTAGACGTGTAGTCTAATGAATGCATAGAATTAGACGTACAGTCTAACTAATCGGAGTTAGACGTGTAGTCTTATGAATGTAAAGAATTAGACGTAAGTCTATTGAATACACAGAATTAGACGTGAGTCTAATGTGTTCGGAAATTAGACGTACCGTCTAACTCACCGGAGTTAGACGTGTAGTCTAATAGACTTGTAATTAGACGGATGGTCTAATAGATACTCAGAATTAGACGTACAGTGTAACTCACCGGAGTTAGATGTGTAGTCTAATATATTTACAATTAAACGGATAGTCTAATTTGTTCGGAATTAGACATGTGGTCTAATTAGTGAAAGTTAGACGTGCGTCTAACTCCTTCAGAAAGTCTGAGGTAGAACCGGAATTAGACGTGTAGTCTAACTCAGTGGAGTTAGACGTACTGTCTAATGATTATTGGATAATTAGACGTGTGGTCTAATTAGTGAAAGTTAGACGTGCGTCTAACTCCTTCAGACAAGTCCGAGGTACAACCGAAATTAGACGTGTAGTCTAACTCAGTAGAGTTAGACGTACCGTCTAATGGTTATTGGATAATTAGACGTGTGGTCTAATTAGTGAAAGTTAGACGTGTGTCTAACTCCTTCAGACAAGTCTGAGGTAGAACCGGAATTAGACGTGTAGTCTAACTCAGTGGAGTTAGACGTACCGTCTAATGGTTATTGGATAATTAGACGTGTGGTCTAATTAGTGAAAGTTAGACGTGCGTCTAACTCCTTCAGACAAGTCTGAGGTAGAACCAGAATTGAACGTGTAGTCTAACTCAGTAGAGTTAGACGTACCGTCTAATGGTTATTGGATAATTAGACGTGTGGTCTAATTAGTGAAAGTTAGACGTGCGTCTAACTCCTTCAGACAAGTCTGAGGTAGAACCGGAATTAGACGTGTAGTCTAACTCAGCGGAGTTAGACGTACCGTCTAATGGTTATTGAATAATTAGACGTGTAGTCTAATTAATGAAAGTTAGACGTGCGTCTAACTCCTTCAGACAAGTCTGAGGTAGAACCGGAATTAGACGTGTAGTCTAATTCAGTGGAGTTAGACGTATCGTCTAATAGTTATTGTAATTAGACGCGAGTCTAATTCTATTAGACTAGGCGGTCTAATAGACGTTTTTATTAAAAGGAGATGTGTGATTTCATTAGACTAATTTTACAATCCGTCTAATTGAAATACGTCTAATGCTTAGTTTAAGCAGTATGCTTGAAGCTAGCATTTTACCTTATCACGTGCTATAACTGTACCCTACTACTACTCCACTTTCTAGTGAAGATTAGTACAACAACTATATGTAACCAACCAAGGAATTCTACGTAGGAGAATTTTCCTCGCATTACTTGTCTTGATGGAATATTCGGCGCATTACCAGTGATGTACCGCCACGATCCTTGTGCTCAAAACCTCATGTGTACAATGGAGGATTTCCAATGGAAGAGTGCCACGTATCATTCTAAAATATTCGACAATTAACTCCTGCTCAGTATTTAACAAATCTAAAGAACAACGGACAATCTGCCTCTCACAACGAACAAGCAATATGATTTTACAGAGAGAGAAACTTCTCAATCATCTTGCTTATTGAACTCATAATGTGAAGTTGCTTTCTGATTGTATTGTGTGTGAATCAAGAGATAGCTAGAATCAAAACACCTTTAGCTGACATTTTTGTTGGTTGACCTTTCTATATATATACTTAAAACGGTTAAAAATAAATTTTAAAATGTTATATGTGTTTCAAACTTACAACCTAACAAAAACAAGTACAATCCTTAAACCAACTAGGCTAATAACACTTTATATTTTAAATTCAACATAAATTTTGATGAATGCGAGACATTTTAACAATATAAGTTCAAATTTTTAACTAACTAATGTATAATATGAATCAAATATTTGATTGACCAAAGTGAAAGTGTAAGGTCACGAGATGAGAGGTTCATTTAGAAAAAATATGTGAAAAAATAAGTTATTTTACCGAAGTAAATAAAATGTGGAATGAAAGCGTTCTATTTTTATTTATGATTTATTAAGAATTTTAAACATTAAATACATATTACTTTTTTTTATTATTAAATTTATTTTAATTTTATTTATATTCATGTGTATAGTACGAAAATTTTCCTAGTTCACTTAAAAGCTTTAAAATTAGAAAAGTTCTTTCATTAAAAGTCCTTAAAAGTATAGCCAAGTGAGAGTGTTTAGTGGTGATAAAAATACTTGTACAATATGTTCTTTGTTATATTCCCCGGTCATACTATTTAATGATCATGTATGTTCATATATACATAAAATATCACATAGGATGAGATGAAAAGTATTGGAAACTTCTTGTTATTATCATTTATTAAGATGGAAAGTTGTAGATACTTAACTTTTAAACCAAAATTTATAATTTTACAATTTTGATACATTTAAAATATTTTTTAAAAATTCATTAAAAGAAAAATTCATTAAAAGGCTCATTGAATAAGATTAAAATAATGAATTAATTTAAAATTAATGTCATATACATCGAATTCTAAATTATTTAAAATCCAGACATTTTAAATAAATAAATAAACCAAGCTTTTATTCGATAAAAATATAATCGAATATTAAATATAGTGTTTTGTGTGTTTACATGAAAGTAATAAAAAATAAGTCCGGAAAAGGTTGCTCAAAAACTCTCTATGCAGCCGACAATAGAGGCGGACTAGGCTCGACAAAATTTAGGTAATTCAAAATTCAGAGAGAATGGTAATGAGAGGGATCTTGGGTTAATTTGTCAATAAGGGTGGTTGAAATATTAGGAGATTAATGCCAAATTATTAGCAGTCAAAAATGTATGCCGATTGCTCCTCGTAAATCATTAAACCAATTAATGATTTCTTGGCTTAGTATCATCCAAGTACAGATAGGATCAAAAAAAGATCTTTTCCATTGTGCCATTTTAAAGCCAAGAAAATTAAAAGAGGACCAGTGTCCGTTGAAGCAAATATGACCGTTGTTGTACTTTGAATATATAAGAAGATAAAAGGAAATACAGAAGCAGACGTGGTGATATAGGCTCTTTTCCTTTTCTTCCTTTTATATTCTTATATATTCAAAGCACAACAACAGTCATATTTGCTCCAACGGACACCTGTCCTCTTTTAATTTGCTTAGTTTCAGAATGGTACAATGGAGAAGATCTTCTTTGATCCTGTCTGTACTTAGATGATAATAAGCCAAGAAATCATTAATTGGTTTAATGATTTCCGAGGAGGAATCATCATACATTTTAGTCTTCTAATGATTTGGCAGTTTGAATTAAGTTCGTAGACATCTTCTCTCAAGAAGTCTTCATCAGACTTGTACTAAAATGGTAACAAAATAGTCTGGAGATATAAAAGTTGCTCTATGCAATTGTTGGATATGCTTATTACAATGTTGGGATATATACTACCGACTATGCTTCATTAGAGAACCGATTAGGATACTATCGGCTGCACTTGAGATACTACTGAAGTAGAGATACTACCGACTATGCTTGAGATAAAACAGATCTTAAGATACTACCGGCTATGCATGAGATACTACTAACTTCGAGATATTACCGGTTTGGAGATACTACTGGGTACGCATGAGATACTACCGACTTCGAGATATTACCGGTTTGGAGATACTACCGGTTACGTCATTAGATACTACCGACTTCGAGATATTACCGGTTTGGAGGAGGACATATGTATCAAATGAATAAATTTTTCATCATATGACGAGTGCGATCATACCAACACTAATGCACCGGATTCCATCAAAACTCCGCGAGAGTAGTACTAGGATGGGTGACCCCCTGGGAAGTCCTCGTGTCGCATTCCTTTTTATATATTTTTTTAAAAACAACCCAATTAAAGATTAAAATTGACTAGATTGAATAAACGTTAATTTCACACTCACTTTTCATGTTTTTATAAAAAAACAAAAAATAAAAGCGTGAAATGAACAATTTAAGAAAAACGTTAATTTTGTACTATTTGTTGGATTTTTGTGTTTTTATATAAACCAACGTACATAATATCATGAAACAGATCGATTTGAAGATTTTTTCATGTTTTTGATTGGATCGGCTTTATCGATAGAGACGAGGGTCTGACTATTGATGAAGGCTTATGAAAAACGGTTAGAAAGAAATCTTGTTAAAGATTTAATTTTCTTTCTATTCTACGCAAACTCTTGTAAACACTAGAAACAGAATCAAGGCGGAATTATTTACTTGGGTTTGAAGCTCAAGATGAAGAATGAAAAGATGACAGAAATAAAAGAACACAACAGTTTGTTTATGGATGTTCGGAGAAACTCTCCTACGTCACCCCTTCTTCCAACCACCGGAAGGATTCAGTATAATATGATTAGAATCAAATACAATTTGCATACACTTAGCTCACTATTGAACATAACACACTCTGTTCAATTTACAAAATGAAGAATATCACTCAGCTAATGGTGTTTTTGATTCTAGTTCTCTCTTGATTCACAAACAGTACAATCACGAAAGCAGCTTCACAGTATGAATATTCAAAGGCTTGATTTCTATCTGTAACTCCAGCAAGCAAGATGATAGAGAGATTGTTTCAATCAGTTAGGATGATTGTCCGTTGTCCTTGAGATTTGATAAATATTGGGGCAGAGACTAACAGTCGAATCTTTAGAATGATACGTGGCACTTTTCCATCAGAAAGCCTCCATAGTACACAAAAGGTTCTTAGCACAAGTATCATGGCCGTACAACAACTGGTAGTGCGCCGAATATTCCATTAGGGATATACCTGCAAAACAAGTAATGTGAGGGAAATTCTCTTACGTGGCATTCATTGGTTGGTTGTATATTGCTCTCGTACTAATCTTCACTAGAAAGTGGAGCAGGAGTAGAGTAAAGTTATAGCACGCGGGTAGACGGGTGCTAGCTTCAAGCATACTGCTTAAGCTGAGCATTAGACGTATTTCAATTAGACGCCCTTGTCTAATGAAATCAAACATCCCCGTCTAAGAGAAGAATCCATTAGACCACCTGGTCTAATGGGATTAGACTTACGTCTAATTACAATCACTTCTGACTAATCTGAAGGAGTTAGACTTATGTCTAACTTTCACTAACCATTAGACTGCACGTCTAACTCCACTGAGTTAGACTGCACGTCTAATTCCGGTTCTACTTGAGACTTGTCTGAAGGAGTTAAACTTACGTCTAACTTTCACAATCTAATATACTGCACGTCTAACTCTGCTGAGTTAGACTGCACGTCTAATTCCGTATACATTGGACTGTACGTCTAACTCCATTGAGTTAGACTGCACGTCTAATTCCGTATACATTAGACAGCACGTCTAACTCCACTGAGTTAAACTGCACGTCTAATTCCGTATACATTAGATACAACAAGGATCCGATGAGTCCTCTATATGCTGTTACATGGACACTTTGGCCACCTTCATCTTTATCCAGTTTACTCGAAGAGAGCTCATTGGAGTAGCTGCTACGGAACAGTTCTCCAAACCAAATTTCTTTAGCAATTCCTTAGTGTATTTGGCCTGGTTGATAAGGGTTCCATTTTGGTCTTTAACTAGACATGCATTAGTTTGAAAATTTATTGACAAACCATTATCACATAATTGACTAATGCTGATCGAATTATAACACAGATTGTCAACAAGCAGCACATCATTAATAGTTAGATTTCCATGGATAATCTTACCCTTACCCATTGTCGTACCCTTCTTGTTGTCACCAAACGTGATCTTAGGTCCAGAACAATCTAATATATCAGTGAGAAGCCGTCTGTTTCCTGTCATATGCTTGGAACATCCGCTATCAAGATACCATACAGATTCCTCCAGCCCTTCATTTATTTGTACCTACATAAATAAATATTTACAATCTTTTGGTACCCACTTTCAATTGGGTCCTCGGTCAATTAGTCCCTTAGGAATCCATATTTGAGTTATTCTGATGGATTTCCCATTTTGTGTTGTGATTAATGCGTATGTTTTTGACTTAGCAGACGACTTTCTGCTAGCCACTAATCTCTTAGCTTTTGAAGAAGGATTTCTTTTAAAACTCCTTGACTTAGAGTCAGGTTTTAAATTGCCAGACTTATTAGCTTCTTCTAACTTATTCTTAAGCCAGCCAACAGTCGGTGGAACATAAATTATTTCATTTTTGAAAGCTACTTCTTCGTTAATAGGATCATATTCAATGTTAGTGATACTCCCCTTGACAAAGTTTATTGGCTTAAACTTGTCAGTTGTTGAGTTTGACACTTTGCGTGACAGGTTAGGGTCATTGCTATCAAATCCCAAACCGGATCTAAATCCAACAGGTTTTAACTTGCTGATCTGATATTTGACAGCATCTCCGGACCTTGTCCATGCACTAACTACATACTTTAATCTCTTATTTTCAGATGAAAGAGTTTGAATCTGTTATCTGAGCATCTCATTCTCAGATGAGATCTCTGCTATGTTTTCGTCAAAAACGTTTGATTCAGATTCTTTGTTGGAAGAAAGAACAGTTGATTCATATTTAACTTTCATTTCGTAAAAAGATTCAGTTAACTTCTTGTACTCAATGGCCATTTCATTGAGTGCATTAGTTAACTCCTCGTTTGTAAATTTTGGTGTAGAGATTTCATTTACCTTGGATCGGTCATCTGCCATCAAACATGTAACAACTTCATTCTGTTTTTCAGCAGAAGACTCCTCTAAATCACTATCGGCCCATCTGGATTTGTTTTCATTGCACACAAACGCTTTATGGTCCTTCTTTGCTTGAATACTTCTATCGTAGATTTGATTAAGCTTATCCCATATTTCTTTAGTATAGGAACATGACTTGATTTCATAGAACACGTTCATGTTGATCGACTGATACAGAATGTTCCTAGCAACATTATCCAGGTTATTGGTCATCTTATCTTCAGTAGTCCACTCACTCCTTGGCTTCGAAATCTTTATAGGGCCATCAGTAATAACGCTCCATATATCACAATCAAGAGCAGCCAAGTGAGCTTGCATTCTCATCATCCAATATTCACAGTTGTCCCTTGACAGATTAGGAATTTCATTGATGATAGACATGCTTCAAGATCTTAATGCTTGAGAATAGAAACCTTGCTTTGATACCAATTGATAGGATCGGCTTTATCGATAGAGACGGGGGTCTGGCTATTGATGAAGGCTTATGAAAACGATTTGAAAGAAATCTTGTTAAGGATTTAATTCACTTTCTATTCTACGCAAACTCTTGTAAAGACTTGAAACAGAATCAAGGCGGAATTGTTTACTTGGGTTTGAAGCTCAGGATGAAGAATGAAAAGATGACAGAAATGAAAAACACATCAGTTTGTTTATGGATGTTCGGAGAAACACTCATACGTCACCCCTTCTTCCAACCACCGGAAGGATTCACTATAATATGATTAGAATCAAATACAGTTTGCACACACTTAGCTCACTATTGAACAGTACACACTCTGTTCAATTTACAAGATGAAGAATATCACTCAGCTAATGGTGTTTTTGATTCTAGCTCTCTCTTGATTCACACACACTACAATCACGAAAGTAGCTTCACAATATGAATATTAAAAGGCTTGATTTCTCTCTGTAATTCAAGCAAGCAAGATGATAGAGAGATTGTTTCAATCAGTTAGGCAGATTGTCCGTTGTCCTTGAGATTTGATAAATACTGGGCAGAGACTAACGGTAGAATCTTTAGAATGATACGTGGCACTTTTCCATTTGAAAACCTCCATAGTACACAGCAGGTTCTGAGCACAAGGATTGTGGCCGTACAACAACTGGTAGTGCGCCGAATATTCCATCAGGGATGTACCTGCAAAACAAGTAATGTGAGGGAAATTCTCTTATGTGGCATTCATTGGTTGGTTGAATAAAGCTGTCGTACTAATCTTCACTAGAAAGTGGAGCAAGAGTAGAGTATAGCTATAGCACGTGGGTAGGCAGGTGCTAGCTTCAAGCATACTGCTTAAGCTGAGCAGTAGATGTATTTCAATTCGACGCCCTTGTCTAATGAAATCAAACATCCCCGTCTAAGAGCAGAATCCATTAGATCGCCTAGTCTAATGGGATTAGACTTATGTCTAATTACAATCACTTCAGACTAATCTGAAGGAGTTAGACTTACGTCTAACTTTCACTAACCATTAGACTACACGTCTAACTCCACTGAGTTAGACTACACGTTTAATTCTGTTTCTACTTAAGATTTGTCTGAAGGAGTTAGACTTACGTCTAACTTTCACAATCTAATAGACTGCACGTCTAATTCCGTATACATTGGATTGTACGTTTAACTCCATTGAGTTAGACTGCACGTCTAATTCCGTATACATTAGACAGCACGTCTAACTCCACTGAGTTAAACTGCACGTCTAATTCCGTATACATTAGACTGCACGTCTAACTCCACTGAGTTAGACTACACGTCTAATTCCGTATACATTAGACTGCACGTCTAACTCCACTAAGTTAGATTGCACGTCTAATTCCGTATATATTAGACTGCACGTCTAACTTCGCTGAGTTAGATTACACATCTAATTCCGAGATCTATTAGACTGCACGTCTAACTCCACGAGTTAGACTGTACGTCTAATTCCGAGATCTATTAGACTGCTCATCTAATTCCACGAGTTAGACTACACTTCTAATTCCGAGATCTATTAGACTACACGTCTAATTACGGGATCTATTAGACCGCACACCTAACTCCGCTGAATTAGACTGCACGTCTAATTACGGAATTCATTAGACTACACGTCTAACTCCACAAGATAGACTGCACGTCTAATTCTGTGCATCTATTGCCAAATCGGTCTAATGAGCCTCATTAGAGCAAAGTCTTATGAAATATGATTTCGATACACCTGCATCAAAGCGCATAAATCATTTCATCATAAAAATCCTAATAGACAAATTATTTTAACACAGTCAAAATAATTTGACCCAACAATTTTGTACAAAAAAAACATAAAATAAATGCATAAAAACGTACGATTTTAAAAAAACACGTTAATTTCGAACATCTTAATTGATTTTTGATGTTTTTTACGAAAAAAAATTAAAATAAAATCATAAAAACATAACGATTTGAAGAAACCGTGGTCGTAAACGACCTTCGTTAATTTAAAACTCGTCAATTTCGAACTTCGTTAAAATTTCATTTTTTAAAATTTAATTGTGATGTATCAAATGAATAAATTGTTCATCATATGATGAGTGTGATCGTACCAGCACTAATGCACCGGATCCCATCAGAACTCCGTAGTTAAGCGTGCTTTGGCGAGAGTAGTACAAGGATGGGTGACCCCCTAGGAAGTCCTCATGTCGCACTTCTTTTTATATTTTTTTAAAAACAACCCAATTAACGATTAAAATGGACCAAATTGAGTAAACGTTAATTTCATACTCACTTTTCATGTTTTTATAAAAAAAACACAAAATAAAAGCGTGAAACGAACGATTTAAGAAAAACGGTAATTCCGTACTATTTGTTGGATTTTTGTGTTTTTATATAAAACAATATACATAATATCATGAAAACAGATCGATTTGATATTTTTTTGATGTTTTGTATGAAAAAAACACAAAATAAACGCATGCAAATGTACGATTTAAAAAAAACACGTTAATTTCGAACATTTTAATTGATTTTTGATGTTTTTAACGAAATAAACAAAATAAAACACCAAATAAACACGTGAAAACGTACGATTGAAAAAAAAACACACGTTAATTTCGAATATTTTAATTGATTTTTGATGTTTTTTACGAAAAAAATTAAAATAAAAGCTTGAAGACAGAATGATTTGAAGAAACCGTGGTCGTAAACGGTCTTCGGCCGTTTAAAACTCGCTCATTTCGAATTTCATGAAAAATTCATTTTTTTAAAATTAAATTATGATGTATTAAATGAATAAATTGTTCATCATATGACGGGTGTGATCATACCAGCACTAATGTACCGGATTCCATTAGAACTCCGCAGATAAGCGAGCTTGGGCGAGAGTAGTACTAGAATGGGTGACCCCTAGGAAGTCCTCGTGTCGCACTCCTTTTTATATTTTTTTTAAAAACAACCAAATTAACTATTAAAATGGACCAATTTGAATAAACGTTAATTTCAAACTCACTTTTCATGTTTTTATAAAAAAAATAAAAAATAAAAGCGTGAAACTAACGAATTAAGAACAACGTTAATTTCGAACTATATAATGGATTTTTGTGTTTTGATATAAAACAACGTACATAATATCATGAAAACGGATCGATTTGAAGATTTTTTGTTGTTTTGTACGAAAAAAACACAAAATAAACGCGTGAAAATGTATGATTTAAAAAAACACGATAATTTCGAACATTTTAATTGATTTTTGATATTTTTTACGAAAAAAACAAAATAAAACACCAAATAAACACGTAAAAGGTACGATTTTAAAAACACACGTTAATTTCAAACACTTCAATTGATTTTTGATGTTTAATACGAAAAAACATAAAATAAAAGCGTGAAAACGGTACGGTTTGAAGAAACCGTGGTCGTAAACGGCCTTCGGACATTCAAAACTTGCTCATTTCGAATTTCGTGAAAATTTTAAATTCTTAAATTAAATTGTGATGTATCAAATAAATAAATTGTTCATCATATGACGGGTGCGATCATACCAGCAATAATGCACCGGATCCCATCAGAACTCCGCAGTTAAGCGTGCTTAGGCGAGAGTAGTACTACGATGGGTGACCCCATGAGAAGTCCTCGTGTCGCACTCCCTTTTATATATTTTTTAAAAACAACACAGTTAACGATTAAAATGGACCAAATTAAATAAACGTTAATTTCACACTCACTTTACATGTTTTTATAAAAAAACAAAAATTAAAAGCGTGAAACGAACGTTTTAAGAAAAACGTTTATTTCGTACTATTTGTTGGATTTTTGTGTTTTTATATAAAACAGCGTACAAAATATCATGAAAACGGATCGATTTGAAGATTGTTCAATGTTTTATACGAATAAACACAAAATAAACGCGTGAAAACATACGATTTAAAAAAAACACGTTAATTTCGAAAATTCTAATTGATTTTTGATGTTTTTTACGAAAAAAACAAAATAAAACATAACATAAATGCGTGAAAACGTACGATTTAAAAAAAACACGTTAATTTCGAACATTTTAATTGGTTTTTACTTTTTTTACGAAAAAAACAAAATAAAACACCAAATAAACACGTGAAAATGTACGATTTAAAAAACACGTTAATTTCAAATATTTTAATTTATTTTTGATATTTTTTACCTAAAAATTAAAATATAAGCGTGAAAACGGAACAATTTGAAGAAACCGATGTCGTAAACGGCCTTAGGCCTTTTAAAACTTGCTCATTACGAATTTCGTGAAAAATTCATTTTTTAAAATTAAATTGTGATGTATCAAATGAATAAATTGTTTATCATATGACGGGTGCGATCATACCAGCACTAATGCACCGGATCCCATCAGAACTCCGCAATTAAGCGTGATTGGGCGAGAGTAGTACTAGGATGGGGGTCTAGGATGGGTGACCCCCTGGGAAGTCCTCGTGTCGCACTACTTTTTATATATTTTTTAAAAAACAACCCAATTAATAATTAAAATGGAGCAAATTGAATTAAAGTTAATTTCACACTCACTTTTTATATTTTTATAAAAAAACACAAAATAAAAGCGTGAAAACGAATGATTTTAAAAAACGTTAATTTCGTACTATTTGTTGGATTTTTGTGTTTTATATAAAACAGCGTACAAAATATCATGAAAACGGATCGATTTGAAGATTGTTCGATATTTTGTACGAAAAAAACACAAAATAAACGTGTGAAAACGTAAGATTTAACAAAAACACGTTAATTTCGAACATTTTAATTGATTTTTGATGTTTTTACGAAAAAACTAAATAAAACACAAAATAAACGCGTGAATACGTACAATTTTAAAAAACACGTTAATTTCAAATATCTTAATTGATTTTTAATGTTTTTTACGAAAAAAACAAAATAAAAGCATAAAAAACGATATCAAGAAACCGTGGTCGAAACGGCCTTCGGCGTTTAAAACTCGTCAATTTCGAATTACGTGAAAATTTCAATTTTTTAAATTTAATTGTGATGTATCAAATGAATAAATTGTTCATTATATGATGAGTGCGATCATACCAGCACTAATGCACCGGATCCCATCTGAACTCCGTAGTTAAGCGTGCTCGGGCGAGAGTAGTACTACGATGGGTGACCCCTTAGAAGTCCTCGTGTCACACTCCTTTTTATATATTTTTTAAATACAACCCAATTAATGATTAAAATGGACCAAATTAAATAAATGTTAATTTCACACTCACTTTACATGTTTTTATAATAAAAACAAAAATTAAAAGCGTGAAACGAACGATTTAAAAAAAAAATGTATTTCGTACTATTTGTTGGATTTTTGTGTTTTTATAAAAATTCTAATTGGTTTTTGATGTTTTTTACGAAAAAACAAAATAAAACACAAAATAAACGCGTGAAAACGTACGATTTAAAAAAACACTTTAATTTCGAACATTTTAATTGGTTATTAATGTTTTTTACGAAAAAAACAAAATAAAATACCATATAAACACGTGAAAATGTACGATTTAAAAAAAACACGTTAATTTCAAATATTTTAATTTATTTTTGATGTTTTTTACGAAAAATTAAAATATATGCGTGAAAACTAAACGATTTGAAGAAACCGAGGTCGTAAACGGCCTTTGGCCTTTTAAAACTCGCTCATTATGAATTTCGTGAAAAATTCATTTCTTAAAATTAAATTGTGATGTATCAAATGAATAAATTGTTCATTATATGATGAGTGCTATAATACCAGCACTAATGCACCGGATCCCATCAGAACTCCGCAGTTAAGCGTGCTTGGGCGAAAGTAGTACTACGATGGGTGACCACCTAAGAAGTCCTCGTGTTGCACTCCTTTTTATATATTTTTTTTAAAAACAACCCAATTAACGATTAAAATGGACCAAATTAAATAAATGTTAATTTCACACTCACTTTACATGTTTTTATAAAAAAAACAAAAATTAAAAGCGTGAAACGAACGATTTAAGAAAAACGTTTATTTCGTACTATTTTTTGGATTTTTGTGTTTTTATATAAAACAACGTGCAAAATATCATGAAAACGGATCGATTTGAAGATTGTTCAATGTTTAGTACGAAAAAACACAAAATAAACGCGTGAAAACATACGATTTAAAAAAAAACACGTTAATTTCGAACACTCTAATTGATTTTTGATATTTTTTACGTAAAAACAAAAGAAAACACAAAATAAACGCGTGAAAACGTACGATTTTAAAAAAACACGATAATTTCGAACATTCTAATTGATTTTTGATGTTTTTTACGAAAAAAACAAAATAAAACACAAAATAAACGCGTGAAAACATACAATTTAAAAAAACACGTTAATTTCGAACATTTTAATTGATTTTTAATGTTTTTTACGAAAAAACAAAATAAAACACCAAATAAACACGTGAAAATATACGATTTAAAAAAAACACATTAATTTCGAATATTTTAATTGATTTTGGATGTTTTTACGAAAAAAATTAAAATATAAGCGTGAAAACTGGACTATTTGAAGAAGCCGATGTCATAAACGGCCTTCGGCCATTTAAAACTTGATCATTTCGAATTTCGTGAAAAATTCATTTTTTAAAATTAAATTGTGATGTATCAAATGAATAAATTGTTTATCATATGACGGGTGCGATCATACCAGCACTAATGCTCCAGATCTCATTAGAACTCCGCAGTTAAGCATGCTTGGGCGAGAGTGGGGACTTTTTTTCTATTCATTTCCTGTGAAAAATGGCTCAATCGATGATGCTACCTACATTGGCGAGAACTTGAGATGACGAGCTCTATGGCCTGAAGAAATAGCAAGGCAAGATGAAACATTCTTCGAAAAATTGGATTTCAGGTCAGAAGGAAGAGTTTTACACTATTCATCATTATTGATTATATTTGTTGTCCTCCGATAGTCAAGCGACGAGTGACATCAAATGACGAGGTGAATCCAAGACTCCTGAGCAAGGGAAGCTTTTCACGATCTCAAGACGACTGTGATGCGAACTCAAACGTCCTTCGGAGAACATAAGTAAGCTTTCCCCTCCATTGTTGGATTCCATCGGTAACCTTTAAGCACAAAGCAACATCAATGTCAAGGTGAGATCCCTTGATGATTTTCATGGAGGAGTTATACAAATCCCTACCAAAGTTCTGGTGTTGTAAATTAGCAGGAGGAATACGCCAAGCCAAAAGACAACGAATGTCTATAAATGGACGTTTACCTTTTCGGAATCCTAAAGTCTCGAGGTGCGGTTAATTTAGCCTTCAGACTTTCTAAATTTACCTTGGAACATTGATTCTGAAATAATTAATTAATTCAGAATTAAATTAGCCCCAAAACTTACAACAGCCTGAAGAAGCGCGAGCAGACGCCTTTCTTCAGTAGTAGACTAAAGAAGCGCGAGTAGACGCCTTGCTTCAACAGAAATATGAAAAAGTGCGAGCAACTTGCTTTAGTAGTAGTCTAAAGAAGTGCGAACAGACGCCTTTCTTTAGTAGCAGTTTGAAGAAGCGTGAGCAGACGCCTTGCTTCAGTAGTAGTCTGAAGAAGTGCAAGCAACAACCTTGATTCAACAACAGTTTGAAGAAGTGCTAACAACCGTGTAACGCTAACAACAGTTTGAAGAGTAGCGAACAGTTGTGCCGCGTCAACATTTGTGTTCGTTATCAACAGACTGCATAGTAAGCTTAACACAAAAAAAATGTACAACTGCCACATAGGCTATTATTCCACTAGCCTGCACTGTACCTTCTAGTACACCATATTCTACCGAATAATCCACAAAACTATCCTGTATACCACGATCCAACGAATATATTCCTATGCATACTATCCCGTACACATTCAAAAGCTGACACGTATCTAAGAATCAGATTCGACCGTTGTTATGCTTCAAAGAAAAAAGAGTTGCAGAGTCCAACGGTGAATATCTCGCTTCTGGAATTCTTGATTACCAGATCTCTTTGCGCGAATCTTGAATCAATTCACTCTCTAGATCATATCTCTCAAGTGTATTCTGTAATTCACTACGTTAAGCTAAGAGATAATTTAATTTACTACCAGATAATCATTTTCAGTGCGTTGTAAGTTGAAAAGAACGTTGTCTATTCAATACTGAGTGATAGTTAGGAGTTCAAACAGGCAACTATTAAGTCCTATATTCTGACTGGGTTTATGTAGGTATTATACAAATCAAAACCTTCTAGTGGAATCCTTCTGAAAACGGAAGAAGGGGTGACGTAGGATCTTCGAACATCCATAAAATCGTGTGTTATTTTCTTACTACTTTACTCAGTCCGTTATCTGCAGCTACAGATCTAGCAAGTAATTTCCGCACTTGAAACCATTCAAGAGCTTGCTACGATTTATCAAAGAATAAAAACATATTTTCATCTTTAACAGGATTAAAATCGAATTGAGAGTGATAATTAGTATAACAATATTCCACCTTCCTTCTATTGTTGTCATCAATCCTAACAAGTGGTATCAGAGCGAGGTTTTATTTTCTCAAGCAAAGTAGATACCTGAATCATGTGTCTTCTAAACAAAATCCCAATGTTCTCAAAGGAAGATTATGATGATTGGAAGATCATAATGCAAGCTCATTTGGCCTCTCAAGATGATGATATGTGGTATGTTATCACTGATAGTTCGATGAAGATTGTGAAGGTCAGCACATTCATAACTTCAACTGATGGTGCTCCTGAGATGAAGAAGAAACCAAGATTTGAATGGACTACTGAAGATAAGAGGAAGGCCAACCTCGATAATGTGGCTAAAGATAGTCTCTACAAGACTCTTCACAAGAACATGTTCAGCAAGATTAAGTTGTGTTCCACTACCAAAGAGATTTGGGAGAAGTTGACTCAACTTTGTGAAGGCAATGATCTAACCAAAGAAAACAAGCTGATGGTTGCTACACAGAAATTTAACAGCATCAAGATGTGTCTTGGAAAGACAATGACTGAATTTGATGAAAGATTCGACAACATTGTCATTGAACTCTCAACTCTGGGAAAGACATATAGCAACCGAGAGGTTGTTATTAAAGTCATGAGAGCTCTGCCCAAAGAATGAGACATCAAGACAATGGCGATGAGGGAATCCAAAGATCTCAACAAGCTTGATCTATATGACCTGTTTGTCGATCTGAAAGCCTATGAGTTTGAAATAAACTCAAGGAATGAAGAGAATCCATCCACATCCATCTCAACGAAAGCACTGGTGACTGCTAAAGAGCCACCTTCCATGACAGCTACGAAGTCTGCTGAATAGATCAGTAGCGATGCAATGTTACTCTTCATCAAGAAGTTTGGCAATTCATGAAGAAGACTCATTCTAACTATAATTCTAATAGTAATAATTATAAGAATTAATCTAAAGCTAACTTGAAATGCTTTAATTGTGACAAACTAGGTCACTTCAAGGTAGACTGCAGAAAGCCCAATCGGGATGATAAGAAGCCTTTTGATAAGAAGAATATGAAGGATCAAAAATCTCTATTGGCTGAGGAAAACAACAGCAAGTGGGTTGACAATGACTCAAATGATAACTCATTAAGCGAATGTGAGGATGAAGGCGTTAAATGCTTCATGGCTGATGATAATGAGGTATTTGACTTCTCTTCCGACGAATTCACGAGAGATGAACTAACTACTGCACTCAATAACATGGTCATTGAGTACAAGAAACTTTCAGACTCTTTTAATAAAAAAACCATCTTCTAAAGTTAAGAGATCATCAGCTAGTAGGAAGACGTTTGCCGAGTCTAAATCATACGCACTGTTAACAAATCAAAATGGGAGATCCATAAAAATAACCCAAATATGGATCCCCATGGGACTAATAAATCGTGGACCCAAGTGAATATGGGTACCAAAGCTATAAATATGTATATTTCTAGGTAAATCAGGACAGCTGCTTGGAAGAATATGTTTGGTATCTGGACAACCGCTGCTCTAGACACATGTTAGGAAACAACCAACTGCTTACTTAAATAACGAATAACACATGACTTAAGATCACATTTGGTGATAACAACAAAGGTAAAACCGTAGATCACATGTTGCTGATAGAAAATCTATGTTATAACTTGATTAGTATTAGTCAAATGTGTGATAACGAATATATAGTAGATTTTCAAAAACATGCTTGTCTTGTTAAGGATCAACATGGGAAAACCATGATGATAGGAAGTAGGGTAGGAAACTCATATTAGATGAACTTTAAGAATAAGACATTTGATCCTGTATGCATGATAGCAAAAGATGATCAAAACTGACTATGACATAAAAGATTAAATCATCTAAAATTTAAAACCATTAACAACATATTTTCAAAAGTTTTTGTAACTAAAATACCTAACTGAAGTTTTCTAAAGATAAGGTATGTTCTGTTTGTTAGATGGGCAAACAAGTTAGATCAACTTATAAAAACAAAGGGAATATTCAATCCGACAAGTGTATGGAGTTATTGCACATGCATCTATTTATTCCAATTCCAGTAACCAGTTTAGGGGGAATGAGATATACATCTGTCATAATTGATGATAATTCTAGATTTACTTGGGTAATATGTTTGGTATCTAAGGATCAAACTGCTGAAAATTTGATTAAAATCCTTAGAAGACTATAAAATTAAAAATCTTTAAGTATCATAATAATTAGAAGTGACAGAGAAACTAAATTTACAAACAGAAGTTTGTCTTCTTTGCTTGAGAAATCTTGTATTAGACAAGAGTTTTCTAGTGCTAGAACTCCACAGCAAAATAGCATTGCTGAAAGATAGAAAAGAACACTGAAGGAAGTAGTTAGGTCAATGCTAGCTGATTCCGGTGTTTCTCAAAAACATTGGGCATAAGCCATTAACACAACATGCTACACTCAAAACAAATCAATGATTAATAAACGTCTCAATAAACCACCTTACGAAATCTTTTATGGAAAAGTTCCTAAAATTTCATATTTTAGGATATTTGGATGTAAGTGTTTTATTCATAACAATGGAAAAAATCATTTGACTGATTTTGATGCTAAAGTAGATACTGACACAATGTTAGGATATTTTTCATTTAGCAAAGCTTATAGAGTTTTTAGTAAACAAACTCTAGCTGTTGCAGAATCTACCCATATTGTTTTGATGAATCTGTTGAAAGTAATTCAAAAGAAATCATCGAAGTGACTAACACATTGAAACCTGCTAATCTTTAATTTGATAGTGACGATGAAGTTTAGGTCATCAGAAACAACACTTCAGATCAACTAGAAAGCCAGACTGAAAGTCAGTAGGCGGAAGACAGTCTAGATGTTATTGAGACAGTTGATAAGATAGTTGATCCTCTGGGACCGAACTTTAGATGGAATAGAAACCACCCACCTAAACAAATAATAGGTAATCATAACGCACCTCTTAAAACCAGAAACCAATTAATGGATGAATTTGCAAACTCTACTTTTATCTCTCAAATTGATCCTAAGAAAATTAATGAAGCATTGCTTGATCCAGATTGGATAAATGCTATGCAAGAAGAGTTAAATCAATTTGAAAGAAACAAGGTGTGGCATCTAACTCCAAGACCGGATGATCAATATGTTATTGGAATTATATGGGTTTTTAGAAACAAGTTAAGTGAAGATGTCTTAGTTGTGAGAAACAAATCCAGATTGGTAGCTCAAGGATTTAGACAGGAGTAAGGAATTGACTTTGAGGAGTCATTCTCCCCTATAGTTAGACTTGAAGCTATTAATTCTAGTTTATGCAACTTTTAAAAACTGTAAAGTATATCAAATGAATGTTAAAAGAACTTTTTTTAACAGTCTATTGAATGGGGATGTTTTTAAATTAGATAAAGTTTAATATGGTCTTAAGCAAGCTGCTAGATCTTGGTATGATACATTGACTAAATTCTTGTTTCAGCATGGTTTTATTATTGGCTTAGTAGATAAAACACTTTTTAGATTTGTTAAAGATTCACATATATTACTTGTTCAAATTTATATGGATGATATCATATTTGGGTCAACTAAACCTTATGTGAAAAGTTTTCTAAGCTCATGCATGATAAGTTTGAGATGAGCATGATGGGTGACCTGACGTTCTTCCTTGGTCTTCAAGTTCGGCAACTTAAAGTTGTCATCTTTATCAATCAAGTGATGTATACCAGGGAATAACTGAAGAAATTCGACATGGAGAACTATTCATCTACCTCTACACCCATGAACTCATCTAGCAAGCTATTTAAGGATGAGGGTAACCAGGATGTCGACATACAACCTACCGAGGAATCATCGGATCTCTACTATATCTAACAGTCAGTCGGCTAGACATCTTATTTGTTGTCGGCGTCTGTGGAAGATTTCAGGCTAATCCTAAACAATCTCATTACATAGCTGTTAAGCGTATTTTGAAATATTGAAAGGGAACTCAATCTGTTGGACTATAGTATTTGAATGATTCTAGTTTCAACTTAATTAGTTACTCTAATGCAGTCTATGCAGGTTGCAAGATTTATTAGAAGAGCACCAATGAAACATGTTAGTTCCTTGGTGATCGTTTGATCTCTTAGTTTAACAAGAAGTAGACGTCTATCACCACGTCTACAGCAAAAGCAGAATATCTTACCGTAGGCAACTGTTGTGCTCAGTTGTTGTGGCTTGAACAACAGATAAGAGACTTTGGCATTCAGGAAGACGAGTCTCCTATCTTTTATGACAACAACAGCGCTATCACGATTACTTACAATCTAGTGTTGTATTCTCGGACGAAGCATATTGACATCGAACATCATTTCATCTAGGATCACGTGGCACAGAAGCATATTCGACTGGAATATGCGCTAACAGATCAGCAAGTGGTCGACATCTTCATGGGATTTAAATTAATTTAATTTAGTATGCATAAATTTATGGGGAATTTATTGATAATATGATAAGTCAGACATGTTAAGACATATGTCTCAAATTGTGTTGAAAAAACAGTCGTCTGATGACACTGTACATCAGACAGTCTGTGCCTAAGTAGCTTATAATTTCAGCATAGTCAGACACTAAATTGTTAAGTAGTGGCTGTTGACACAACTATTGCTATGAGTCAGCAGACACCTTCAGAACAGACGTCTCACTAAGCTTAAATTCAAGGCATGTGGAAATCATAGTTAGTCGACTGTCTATGTTTACTGCAAACGACTCGTCTTAAGTCGATAGGGATAGCTGTCTTAATCTTATCTAAACGAGGTCGTTTCATTCCACTTCAGACATTGAACCATCAAATTTTAAAATAAATATTTTCCATCCATTTATTTTAAAATAACGTAAAGACATGTGTCTTTCATGTCCTTCAATGTGACCCACACGCATGTATCAGTTAAATTATATAAAAGGTGTTCTGCACGCATAAGACACTTCATTATCCTCTTTTGCAATTTCTGAAACCTAAAACTCTCTGCCTCTATCTAGAAAGTTAGTCGTCTTCTTCTTAATCTAAACCCTAACTTCTAAGATTACTTTGTTTGCTCAAAATATGATGCGGGTAGATTTTGAATCCGTCTATGCTTCAGGGTTGTCGACGATGGTCGCCATGTTCAAAACCCTAGAAGCTTTCGGTCTGTTAGGATCGATGTTACCAAAAGAGACTATGGTCTGACTATTGATAACAACTTATGATAAACGATTCGATAGTAATCCTATGAGGGATTAATATCTGTTTCTATTCTTCACCAATCATTCAAACTCTTGAAACATATTCAAGTGAGAAAGTATTTTTCGGATTTGAAGCTTTGAACCGATGGAAGATGAATGATAGAAAGTAAACGACATAGGGAGTTGTTTGTGGATGTTCAGAGCAAACCCTCCTACGTCACCCCTTCTTCCACAACCGAAAGAATATTTATTAAATATTGTGAATCAAATAGAACTTACTGAGCTATCTAACTCTTTGTTGAACAGAACAACATCTGTTCAACTTACAATATTTTCAACAATATTTCACATCTAGACAGTACGTGAATATTTCTCTCTTGAACTTGAAGAATGTAATAAATTTGTATGCGCAAGAGTAAGCTTGTGAATTCAGTGACCAAGATATTCATCCATTGTCCTTGAATATCTATTTGTAGTAGAAGGACACCAACGATCGAATCTTCTTCATGGACACGTGTCAAGTGTCCGTTGGAAGGCCTCTCATAGTACCATAAATCAACAGACTTTGAGCAAATAGATCGTGGCCGTACCGAACTGGTAGTGCGCCAAATATCCTTCTGATTTGTCTTATACTAGACAAACCGTTAGAAAGACATTTGCATACTTGGCGTTCATTCATTTGATACAATTAGCTGGCTTGTCAAACTACACATAAGTGAGTGGAGAAGGAGTAGTAGACAACTAGTTGATCGTGGTTAGACGTATGCTTTCTTCAAACGGCTACTGAAGCAAGGCATTAGACGTGCTCTATTAGACCAAGTCTAAAGGAGTTAGATGTCCTCGTCTAACTGCGCGTCCCATTAGACCAAGTCTAATGGAGTTAGACGTCCTCGTCTAACTATGCATTCCATTAAACTAACTCTAAAGGAGTTAGATGTCCTCGTCTAACTCCGTATCACATTAGACCAAGTCTAATGGAGTTAGACATCCTCGTCTAACTACGTGCCAGTCTAATAGATATGTAGTTATACGTGTCAGTCTAGTAGATACGTAGTTAGACGTGCTAGTCTAACAGATACGTAGTTAGATGTGCCAGTCTAACAGATACGTAGTGAGACATGTCAGGCTAATAGATACGTAGTTAGATGTTCTAGTCTAACAAATACGTAGTTAGACGTGTCATTTTAACAGATACATAGTTAAACATGTCAGTCTAACATATACGTAGTTAGACATGCCAATCTAACAAATACATAGTTAGACGTGAGCGTCTAACTACTTTAGATTAGTCTGAAGTGATACAAAGTTTGAAGTTGGTGTCTAACTCCTTTAGATTAGTCTGAAGTGATATGTAGTTAGATTTTGTAATCTAACTCCATTAAACGTGGTAGTCTAATGGGATGAAAAGTTAGACGTTGCAGTCTAACTCCATTAGACGTGGTAATCTAATGGAACTCGCTATTAGACATTGGCGTCTAACTCCCTTAGACTTGGCGGTCTAATGGAACTCGTTGTTAGACGTTGGCATCTAACACCCTTAGACTTGGTGGTCTAATGGAGCACGTCTAATGCCTTGCTTCAGCAGCTGTTTGAAGTTGGTATACGTCTACCCACGATCAACTAGTTGTACGCTATTCCTGCGCCACTTTATCTTGCAGACCAGTACGCCGGCTATTTGCATCCAATGAATGAACTCCACGTACGCAAAGATTCCTCCCATTACTTGTTCAATATAGAACAGTTGCAGAAGAATATTCGACGCACTACCGTTTAGTACGGCCACATTCCAGGAGCACAGAGTCTATTGTACTCTGTCCTTTATGCGGCCATCCTATGGTCGCGTGCCACATGTCTATGAAGAAGATTTGACCGTTGGTGTCCATCTACTTCAAATAGATTCTCAAGGAAAATGGATGAATCTCTCGGTCTACCAGTTATCGAATTGAATTCTTCTCACTCATCACTCTTGCACATACTAATTGTAAGTCATTTTTCAAGTTCAAGAGAGAGAATCAAAAACACTGTTTAGCTGAGAGATATTATTGATCATATTGTAAGTTGAACAGAGTTTGTTCTGTTCAACAGAGTGTTAGATATTTGGTAATCTATATTTGATTCAAAGAAGTTTAGTCAAATCCTTCCGGTCGTTGGAAGAAGTGATGACGTAGGAGATTTAACTCCGAACATCCATAAACAACTTGTTGTGTTATTTACCTTCTGTCTTTCATCATACATTGGTTTAAAGCTTCAAACCCAAACAAACAGTTCTTCACTTGAATCGTTTTCAAGAGTTTGTGAAGGTTTGTGAAGAATAGAAAGTGATATTAATCCCTAACAGAATTTCTATCAATCCGTTTATCCGAAGTTATTATCAATAGTCAAACCACGTCTCTATTGATTATACCGATCCTATCAATTGGTATCACAACTCTGCTTTCTATTCTCAAGCGACAAGAACCTGAATTATGTCGAAAGATGCTAGCTCCTCCAAGATTCCTATATTTTCGAAAGAAAACTACATGGTGTGGAAGAAGAGAGTTCGTTCCCATCTTTCTTCCTTGAACGTTGATATGTGGAGTGTTGTCACTGAAGGACCCAACAAGATCGACAAAGAAAAATCTGAGTGGACAAATGAAGATAAGAGGAAGAATAATCTCAACAACTTGGTCATGGATGTCCTGTACATATCCCTTAACGATAGCATGTTCAACTACATCATATCTTTTTAGTCTGCAAAGAAATTTGGGACAAACTCATTCAACTCTATGAAGGCAATGCGCAAACCAAAGAAAACAAGATTACGATTGCCACTCAGCAGTTTTACAACTTCAAGATGCGTCCAAGAGAGACGAGGACTGAGTTTGATGCAAGATTCAGTCAAATTATCACCACCTTATCCACTCTAAGCAAGACCTACATCAACAGAAAGATTGCTATAAAGATCATGCGAGCTTTCCCCAGTGAGTGGGACATCAAGACTATGGCGACGAGGGAGTCCAAAGACCTCAATAAGATGGAGTTATTTGACTTGTTTGTTGATCTGAAGGCCTATGAGTTCGAGTTGAACTCAAGGAATGAAGAGGAGCACCCCACATCCGCCATTATTACAAAGGCTTGGGTATCCTCCGAGGATTCATCAGTTGCAACAAAAAAGGTGTCTTCCCAGCAGCTCAGCAGTGACGCAATGTCTCTTCTCGTGAAGAAATTCGGGAAATACATGAAGAAGAGCATTCCTAACTCAAGCTCTTCAAATAATACCAATGATGATAAAGCTAAATCAAAAGCTTATGTTAAGTGTTTTAACTGTGGTATTCTAGGTCATTACAAGTCGTAGTACAGAAAGCCGAAGCGTGATGAGAAGAAGAAAGACATTGAAGGCGAGCTTAAGGCCCTCATGGCGGCAGACAACAAGGCCAAGTGGATTCAAAACAACTCAAATTTTTCATCATTCAGCGATAGTGATGATGAAGAGTTTGTTTGCTTCATGGCAAGATAAAAGGAAAATTCTGAGGAATCTGAGGTATTGGATTTCTCTGTAGAAGTCTTTTCACGAGATGAATTAGTGGTTTTACTAAATGATATGGTCTCGGAGTATAAAAAGTTGTTAGAATCTCAAAACAAAACAATTTCAGAATCTGAAAATGATGAACCACCTTTTTCTCAAACCTCCGAGCCAAACGTTTTTTAAAACATGGATGAGATTTCATATGAGCCTAGCTGCTTTGATACCACTTATTAGGATCGGGATCGCCGATAGGGGACTGGGGTCCGGCTAAAGGAGACCGCTTAAACACACACACAACGGTTGGCCCTAATTCGGTTAAGAATTAGAACCGGTTTGAACACTACACAATCAGTCACAAACTCTTGAACCGAGTTCAAGGGAGGAAATGTTTGTTTTGACCTGAAGTAACAAACACGGATCGGTTGGAGATGAGAGTGGAGAGAATTCGGTTAGAGTGAGAGAAACTGGTTCGGTTGGTTTGGTGTCCGAAAGTAAATGAAGAACACAAAACACAGATTTTATGGATGTTCAGAGATAAAGCTCCTACGTCACCCCTTCTTCTCAAACAATGAGAAGGATATTCACTAAGGAATATTCCACAACACAATACAATACACAGTCGAGTCTTATTTACTGCTCGATGTACACTTTACAATACTCACACAGTATTGTAATACACTTTTAAAAATATGTAAATACACAGATTTCTTCAATTTGTTTTTATCACTAAATAGTTTTTCAGATTTATCAAAGTTTTGTTCGCGGTATTTAGAGTTCAAATCTTTTTTGATGAGCGCAAGAATCAGGTTGAAGAATAACAAGTTTTCGCGCGGAAGCTAGAGAGAACTAGAGGATTTTTCTTTAGCCTTTGTGCTTCCTTTTATAGTGTAAATATGACAACGGTCTTATTTCTCTTTCTTAAAGTGATTGGTTAGAAGGAGCCGTGTCGGTCTGGATTAGGTAACTTGCACGCTTTGTCTTTTGTACACATGACATTTTCTCATTTGGAGACCGCCTGCTCCTTGAAGATTGCTTGTGGACTTGGGAAAAGTCAGGTAATCATTTGTCTGTATTTTTCCTTGTTTCATAACCTTCTTCTACATATTCCCGAGGAATATTTTATTTATCTTAACACATTATCAACATATTCATATCTTTAGGATTTTTTAGAAGGTTGAACCAACCGGACAATTTCGGTTTGCAATTCAACCGGTCCTAAGGTAAGGCCAATCCGGATTTCTGAGAAGATAGATCAGTTGAGGTATTCCGTTTTAGCTCTTTCAGGAGAATCGGTTTGACCGGTCTAGTTGAAAATATGCACTTGCAATGGTTTGACCGGTCTGGTTGAAGATATGTACCTGCACATAAAATTGAATTTGGTTAAGTTCTTTTAGATAGTTAATTACTTGTTAATTAACAATGTAGTTTTTATAACAGAAACATTTAGTTATTAAAAGAATTTGAAAATACCTGGAGCGGTAAGAAATTAATTATGTAAAAATAATTAATCATTTGTTCAAATTATAAATAATCTAGAAGGGTAAATAACAATTTAACCTGAACCCGATTTAAATTAATTAAACATAATAAATTTAAAGATTATTTATTTAAAAATTAGAGTCGCTAAGAGATTTTATGAAAATTAATAAAATGATACGTGTACAAACGTATTTATACCATGTCCTCCGCGCCCGTTTAAGGTGGTTATGAAAAAGATGATTCGTTGTCTGTTTACGCTCGGGAAAGGGCTTTTGCGCCATGTCCTCCACGCCCTCCTAAGGACGATTTTCAAAATTCTTCTAAAATAAATAATGTATAGCTTTTATAAATATAATTATAACATTCTTTATCTTTAATTAGTATTCCAGGGGTCCTAAGTAAGGATAGGATTTAAATAAGTGTACACGATTATTTAAAGAAAATGTGTGTACTTGTTGCGTTGATGTTCAGATTTAAGAAAACCTCAACATATTATAGGAGAAATTTAGAATTTAAAAATAAATTACAAACGGTTCCTTATCAAATTTCTCGAAAATGTAAAAAATATCATTTTAACCTTTCGGATTATTTGAAAAGGGGTTCAGGATCCGAAATTACAAAAATAATTTTAGATTTTGAAAAAGGAAACCAAACAGTCCAAGACCTGTGTCCTAGGGTTTAGGTTCGATTTGGTCAATCTAGGCTCGGTCGGGCTTGGTCAATACCGGTCTAGTTTAGAACATGGTTGGGTCGCATGGATCAGAGACCGGAGAGCTCGGTCCTGGGCTTGAGAGGCACAGTCCCAAACTCGGTTGGCTCGGTCGAAGATTGGGGAGGCTCGGTCATATTGTTAGGTTTATCGGTTCTAGTCCTCGGTCCTAGGGTTAGAAAGTTCGGTCCAGTCCTCAGTCCTAGCTGAAGAACACCGGATGTGGTCCTTGGTCCTGGGTTTTAACCTAGGGTTCGTTTTCTCGGTCCTAATTTCGAACCCATAATTAGTTTCTCGGTCTTAGGTTAAAACCTTAGGACCGAGTGTTCTTATTTGGTCAAAAATTTCAGAAGTCAATAACTTTTAATTTGGATCATTAATTATGATCGGTAAACTACAATAAGTTCATATGATCATGAAGAACAAAAGCCCTAATATAAATTACGATTTTGAAGCCTTTACAAGGATCAATTTACAACACCATTTCTAGGTTAAATTTTGGGATCTTTTAAATTAGGCAATTTCAAGGCCTGATTTTTGTTTCATTAGCTTTGAAATGATAAATATAGTTGATCTAAACCAAAATATGAACATCATAACATTATTAAACTATTTTTTGAAGATTCAATCAAAATCCAATTTTTTTTCAAAAACTCAATTTAATCAAACATGATCAAAGTGATGAAATAGTTGCTTAGAATTCATCCCAACATGTTAAAAAACATGTATAACAACTGATTGGATCAAAAAATCCGAAATAAAAGCAAGAACAAATAATTTCAAAAATCCAATTTTCAAGTTTTATTTTTAATATTTCAGTTTAATCAAACATGATCAAAACATGATTACAGTTGCTTGGAAATTATTCTAACATGTTAACAAACATGTATAACAACTAATTGAACCAAATAATTTGGATTAAACTCAAGAACATGATATTTAAAAAAAAAATCAAATTTCAAGTTTGATTTTTTGAAAATTTTGATTTATGTGGATTTGATCTATATAATACATAGAATGATTATAAACAAAAAAATTACATACTCAACGTTAAGAACAAGATCAAATAGATCAAATTCAAGAAATCTGAAAAAAATTCAAATTTCAAATAACAAATCATGATATAAATGATTTTAAAACATACCAACAACTGGAGAACACTCCTAGGAGATGTTGGATGCTTTCCCAAAGCTTGGATCGCGACTGGGATCCTCGGAGACAGTTTTCACAAAAACATTTCTTCACCGGATTTTAGATCTGTCGACGAAAGCGGTGATGGTTTGATTATTTTGGTCTACTGATCATGGGGGAGTATTTATAGTAGGGAAAGGTCGGTTCAGGAGGGGTAATTTGAGACGATTTTAACATCCCGCGAGCTTATTCCTAAAATTATATCTGGTAGTTAGAATATCCGACGCACTACTAGTTTGGTACGTCCACAATCCTTGTGCACAGAGCCTATTGTACTCTTGTACAATGGAGGCTTTCCAATTGGCGCTTCCCACGTGTCCATCTAGAAGATTCGATCGTTGGTGTCATGACTCTATATATAGATCCTAAGGGACAACGGTCGAGGTAAGAGATACACACACGAGACTAACGAGCCTTTTGAAGTACTGAGCTTACCAACCTTACCTGCTATCAATCTCATACTCTTGCACTTAGTTGAGAAATATTCTTAATCATATTGTAAGTTGAACAGAGTCTGTTCTGTTCAATAGTTAACTAGCCAGTAGACTGTATTTGATTCAAAGAAGTATAGTGAAATCCTTCCGGTTGTGGAAGAAGGATGACATAGGAGAGTTTGTTCTGAACATCCATAAACAACTTGCTGTGTCATTTATATTTTGTTTTTCCTTCTCTCATTGGTTCGTAGCTTCAAACCTGAGCAAACAGTTTTGCACTTGAATCGCTTCAAGAGTTTGCAAGGGTTTGTGAAGAATAAAAAGTGATATTAATTCTTAATAGGATTTCTATCAAACCGTTTTCCAAAAATTGTCATCAATAGTTAGACCCCTCTCTCTATTGATTGCATCGATCTTATCATAAATTAATTAAAGACTAAGTCTAACCATTTTTATATATTTAAATAATTAATTAGAGATTAGGTTTGACTTTTATTATATATTTAAATATGTATGTTTTGAAACTTCAGAAATTTAATTATTTATTAAATAAAGATTTTATTATAAATAAATCATGTAATCTTTTTTAAGTATATATATATTATTAAAATATGTATTTACAGAAATTCTAACCTAATTTTAAGGATATATATTATTAATATATATATATATATTTATAGAAAATAATTATTTTATAATTACGTGATATATATATATATATATATATATTTTTTTTTTATTTGTAAATATAATTTAAAGAATTATATTTAAAATATATATACAGTTATTTATTATAATTTTTTTCTTCTTATATATATGAAAAAAATAATTAAGAATTTAAGGATTAAGAATTTAATTAATAAATTCAATTAGTTTATTGAGATTTAAGGAGTTTATTATTTTAAACCAATGAAATGATACAACATATTACCAAAGTAAGTTAATCTTATGAATGTTGATTTGGTATGGATTATAAATGATAAGGACGTCTATAATTCATGCGGATATTATATCGGTCCAATGCGGATATTATATCGGTCCAAAGAATTACAGAAGTACATGTGATGATAAATATGTGATGATTATTCGGTTCCATGTGAACAATAATTCAATCCAAAGATAGAATTATTGTTTGTCATAATTTATTGTCAGTATTTGATCATTGCATAAAATATCACTTACAAGTTAATATTGCTGTCCAAAGACTAAATATTAATGTTGTGCTAGATATTTTTGTTTCTTGATGGAAAAATCTCATTGTGAATTTATTAATCAAGATGTGAAAATGTGTTCATAGTATTCTTTTGTTTAATTTCAGTTAATGTTTCCGCATCTACAATATCTGCCAATATCAATTCTATTCCTATACTGAATGGAAGTAACTTTAAGGATCAGAAGAAAAATGTTTTGTTTATCCTCGGGTGTATGGATCTAGACCTTACACTTTGGATTGATTGACCCACTATTACGGATCAAGGTTCCCTTGTTGAAAAACAGTACCTTGAAAAATGGGAAAGATCAAATCGCATGTGTCTAATGATCATTAAGCGAGGAATTCCATAAACGTTTAGGGGTGATATCTCTGAAGCCACTAATGCTAAAGAATTCATTAAAGAAATTGAGAAACGTTTTGCAAAAAACGTTAAGACTGAAAAAAGCATGCTTCTTGCGAGTTTGACCTCAATGAAGTATAAGGGAAAAGGAAAGATAAAGGAATACATAATGGAAATGTCTCACATTGCTTCAAAACTAAAAGCACTAAAGTTAGAGCTTTATGATGAAATGCCCGTGCATTTGGTTTTGATCTCTCTTCCTGCACAATTTAATCAGTTTAAGGTCAGCTATAACTGTCAAAAGGAGAAGTTGACTCTTAATGAGCTCATTTCATATTGTGTGCAAGAAGAAGAGAGATTGAAGCAAGATCGGACAGAAAGTGCTCATTTGGCTTTGGGAAGTAATTTCATAGATAAAAGTAATAAAATAAAGAACCCTAAATAAACTACAGATGGTCCCGTACAAAAGAAACAACAAACTAAAGAAAATGAGGAATTTAGTTGTTTCTTTTGTCGGCAATCTACACTTGAAGAGGGATTGCACCAAATATCACGCATGGCATGCAAAGAAAGGTGAATCTCTTACTTTATTTTGCTCTGAGGTTAATTTGACTTCAGTACCAAGTAACACTTGGTGGGTAGATTCTGGTGCTACTACTCACATTAGTGTTTCTATGTAGGGTTGTCTGAGCTGCCGAAAACCAAGTGATGATGAAAGATTCATTTTCGTGGGCGATGGCAAATCAGTTGAAGTTGAGGCTATTGGGAATTTTATATTATTATTAAGAACTGGTTTTTATTTGGATTTGAAAGACACTTTTGTTGTACCATCTTTTAGACGGAATTTGGTTTCTATTTCTGTTTTGGACAAATTTGGTTATTGTTGTTCATTTAAAAATGGTTAGTTTAGTCTTTCTTTAAATTCAAGTATTATTGCATTTAAATAAGTTAATTTTTGGAAGAAACATTAAGTAAGTCAATTTTTCAAATCGGCCACACATTACAAGTTTTAAATATTTATTCTAAATAATCAAAAAGGGAGAAATTGATAGAAAAATTAAGTATGTTAATTTTTGGAAACGGCCAGACGAACTAAACAGTTGTTAACTTTCATGTGCAGATACAGATCAAAACCGTATGAACCGGTTGGAGCATAATAAACCGGTTGCTATTATACTTCAAGAAACCTGCTCCAAGTGATCAAGTCAAATATCAGAGGAACCGGTTTTTATTTTCTCAAAGCGACCGGTCAGAAAAGACAAAAAGCTTACATACCAGCCGGATCATACTGCACAAGACACAAAACCGGAAGATTCAAAACTTCAAGAGTGACGCACCATGACGAAAGAAACGTGTCTTGAAAGAATAAAAGAAGATCAGATCCGATCGGAAGCATGCGAGGAAAGCAATGATGCTTTATTGATCTGAAGTTGACAACCTGAGGTGCATGTTCAACACGTGTCCAAATCTGAAAACCGATTATGTCATCTTCTACTCAGAGTTGCCTGCATGACTGCCAAGTGTTGAGGAAGGTGAAGCGTACAAGCAACACCTCTGCACCGGCATGATAACGATTAACCAATCTAGAGGAGAGAGAAGAAAGTGACCGTTAGCTATTCTCAGTTATAAAAGGGAGACGAAACGTCTTCATTCAATACAAGTTACGAAAGTAGTAACAAGTTACAGATTACGAAAAACAAATCATCAAAGCATTAAGTTAGAGAGATAAACTCTTATATTCCAAACCGGTGTGTCTAAAATCGGAAGCTCTCTGTATTGTGTTGTGTTTAGTTATTGTATTACATCAAAGAGTGAGTTTGTATAACCGGCGAGTAGCGAAGTTGGGCTCGACCGCCAGTATTGTTGTAACTATAAAAGTTAGTGGAGATCCTTCTCATAACCTAAGGAGAAGGGGTGACGTAGGAGGGTTTGCTCCGAATATCTATAAAAATCCTTGTCTCGTGTTCTTTCTTTCGCTTTCATTACTTACTTACTTAACCTAACCTCAAACCAATCGTACTCCAAAAACCGGTCACTCATATCCATAAAACCGACTCCTTCTAAAACATCATCTAAAGTCGCATACGTTGCTTCAACCTGAAACAGACATTTCCGCCCTTGAACCCGGTTCAAGAGTCTGTGACAGTTTGTGTAGTGCTGAGAACGGTTATAGTCTCTAACCGGACTATCACCAAAGTGTTGTGTGTGTAGTAAGCGGGCACCCTTCTCGAAACCGGAAACACCCCGGTCCTCCAAGGGCGTCCCCGATCCTAACAAGTGGTATCAGAGCGAGGTTCTTAGCACTCAAGCAACCAAAGAAGATGGGAAGCATGACCCACAGCGACAAGCCGCCAATGCTAAACAGCGAAGCGTTTAGCAGTTGGAAGAAACAGATGTATCTACATCTGATTACGTTAGATGATGAGATGAACCGAGTCCTGAAAGAGGGACCGATCAAGATCAACAAGGAGGTAGACCTATGGACGAATGAAGATCGAAGACGGAGTAACCTGGACAACCATTGCATGAGGCACATCTACAAGGCTATAGATGACAACACTTTGAACAAAATATTAGAGTGTGAAAATGCAAAGGAAGCCTGGGAAACGATCATTCAGATCCATGAGGGAAACGAAAGAACTAAGGAGAACAAAATCTTGGTGGCTACACAGAAGTATGAAAACATCAGGATGAAACCGGGGGAAAACATGAAGGAATTCGGCAACCGGTTCACCAGTGTAGTCAACGAGCTTCAAACACTCGGAAAGAAGTATGTCAACCGATAAGTGATCATCAAAGCCTAAGATCTCTGCCAAGCACGTGGGATATCAAGACCATGGTGATGAGGGAATCAAGCACCCTTGGGCAGATGAAGTTGCATGATGTATTCGAGGATCTAAAAGCCTACGAGTTCGAGATCAAGTCTCGGATCGAAGACGAAGCATCCACATCAACCGCAACCAGAGCTTTGGTTACATCGGTGGAACCGGCGGTCCAAGTATCAACCGTTCCGGCTCCAGTCAAAAACACCGATCAAATTACTGAAGATGTGATGGCGATGTTAGCTCAGAAATTCGGGAAATTCATGAAGAAGAGCCAGCCACCATCTAACAATGATTTTAATTATAACTATGTAGATAAATCAAACAAAAGATGCTATAACTGTGATGGTTTTGGACATTTCAGGTCAGAATGTAGAAAACCAAGGAGAGACGATAGAAAACCGGAAGGAAACTATCAAGGAAACTATTAGGGGAACAACTATCAAAGCAACCGGTACCAGGGAAACAACTACCAGGGGAACAACTACCGGAGAAACGACAATCAACGAAACGACTACCGAAGAAACGATGATCAACATGCTGACGAAGGAAAGGAGATTCAGAAGGCGTTCATTGCATCCGACGGCGGTAGCGAGTGGGCATACTCCGATAATGAAGACGGTGAAGAGAAAGTAACCTACTTCATGGAAAACGACGAAGAGGTATTTGATTTCTCTTCTGACGAGTTTACCAAAGAAGATTTGATTTTTGCACTCAACGAAATGGTTGCTAAGTTCAGAAACATATCTGCGTACATACCGGCTCCGCTCGAATCTAAAACCGAACAATTAAATAATGTATATGATAAAACTTGTGAAATCGAAATGCACGAACCAGATGAACTATTCTCCGATAATGAGAAGACAGTTCAACCGGTAACCGAAACCGATGAACGAGCAATGTACGTCACGGCTGCGTGGGAGAGATCACGTCAAGCTGTAAAACAAATGTGTAACTATAAAAGACACCCTAAGTGTAGGTATGGTATCGGTTACGAACCAAACAAACAAAACAAATCAAAACAACCTAACGGGATGAAACTCACGAAGAACAATCTTCCGTTTATAAAATTTATCAAGAGTTCACAAACCGAAAATGACTTAAAACCGGAAGAAACACTTAAATATGTAAGTCCTACCGAATCAGAAAAATGGCTTCATCCTGAGAGAAGGAAAGTCAACCGGAAACCGAATAAACCAAATAAAACTCGACATCAAAGAAACTCATCACAACATAAGGCATTCTTGAGCAACAGCCAAGAAGTTAAGCCAAATATTATAAAAACAGATATCGGGAAAGTGATCCGACTTATTCAAGTTTGGATCCCAAAGGGACTAATCAACCATGGACCAAACTGAATGTGGGTACCAAAAAGGTGTAAATAATTGTTTGTTGCAGGTGAGGAGGAGCAACCGGCTAAAGAATTCAGAATGGTACCTGGATAGCGGATGTTCAAGGCATATGACCGGAAACAAAGAGCTACTAACAGACATCCAGTACGAAACCGGAGCAATCATCACATTCGGGGATAACTCGAAAGGTAAAACCGTGGGCAAGGGTAAGATTGTCCATGGTAATCTATCCATAAGCAATGTATTATTGGTAGAAGAACTGCGTTTTAACTTGTTAAGAATAAGTCAAATGTGTGATGTGGGTTACAAAGTTGAATTTCATAAAAACTCATGTTTAGTTAAAAACCAGGATAATGACATTCTGTTAACCGGTAACCGGATGGGAAACATTTACAAAGTTGATTGGAAAACTGATTTTGAAAATCTGTGTGTATGATAGCCGGAAATGATCCAAACTGGCTTTGGCATAAACGGTTAAACCACTTGAATTTCAAAACGATTAACTTCATTTGTTCCAAGGAACTAGTTCACGGTTTTCCAAACGTTAAATTCTCAAAAGATAATGTATGTGTTGCATGTCAAATGGGTAAACAAGTAAAATCATCTTTCAAAAGTAAAGGAAATTATCAATCTGAACGATGCTTATAACTCTTGCATATGGATCTGTTTGGTTCGGTCAAAGTAACTAGTTTAGGAGGCATGCATTATACCATGGTAGTTATTGATGATTATTCTAAATTTACTTGGGATACTTTTCTAGCTTCTAAAAGTCAAGCAACTCCAAACCTGATTAAACTAATCTTGAGAATACAAAATGAAAAATCCATTCGAGTGAACAAAATTAGAAGTGATAGAGGAACTGAGTTTATAAACAACAATTTAACTACTTTTCTTGATGACTCCGGTATTAGACACGAGTTGTCTAGTGCCAGAACTCCTCAACAAAATGGCCTGGCTGAGAGAAGAAACCGGACTCTCAAGGAAGCCGCAAGGTCAATGATAGCTGATTCGGGAATTGCTCAAAAGTTTTGGGCTGAAGCTATCAACACCGCTTGCTATACACAAAACCGATCTTTAGTAACTAAACCGTTTTCTAAAACTCCTTTTGAAATTTACTTTGATCAAATTCCAAGCGTACGATATTTTCGAATTTTTGGTAGCAAATGTTTTGTTCACAATAACGGCAAGAATTACTTGACCGCTTTTGATGCTAAATCCGATGAGGGAATAATGTTGGAATATTCAGCTGTGAGTAAAGCCTACAGAATATACAATACTAGGACTTTAACAGTTGAAGAAACCGCACACGTTGTCTTCGATGAATCGGTTGAACGAAACACTGCATTACCCTTCGATCTTCACAACAGAATGGAAAATTTTAATATCTATTCTGATGATGAAGACGAGGTTTCGGTTTTTAGACGATTTGTGAAGGACCAAGCGGTTGATGCTGAACTTCAGTCTGATCAAGCTGCTTTACCGCAGAAAGTTGACACTTCAGTTTCTACTAAAGAAATCGGTCGGTCTGACTCTGTTCAACCTACCGATCAGTCTAACCTTGATCAGCCAACCGAAAGCTTGATAGACACGTATCGGATTAACCTCAGAAGGAACAAAAATCATCCTCTTGAACTAGTAATAGGTAACATATCCTCACCCGTCCGAACTAAGCAACAGAATTTGGATCACTATGAAAACTCAGCTTTCATATCACAAATTGAGCCGAAAAAGGTGGATGAAGCATTGTCAGATCCCGATTGGATCCTAGCAATGCAAGAGGAATTAAACGAGTTTGAGAGAAATAAAGTCTGGTACCTAGTCCCTAGACCGAAAAACAAACCGGTTATAGGAACACGATGGGTATTCAGAAATAAACTCAATGAAGACGGTTTAGTTACGAGGAACAAAGCCCGGTTAGTGGCTCAAGGCTATAAACAGGAAGAAGGCGTTGATTTTGAAGAATCATTTTCTCCTATAGCTAGACTCGAGGCCATTAGAATATTTTTAGCATACGCAACCTTTAAGAATTTCAAAGTTTTTCAAATGGATGTTAAGAGTGCTTTTCTAAATGGTAAAGTAAATGAAGAGGTATATGTTAATCAACCTCCAGGTTTAAAAAATCCAGAACACGAAAATCACGTTTACCGGCTAAACAAAGCACTTTACGGTTTGAAACAAGCTCCAAGAGCTTGGTATGATACTTTGAGACAATTTTTGTTTGATCACAAATTCACAATAGGTTCGGTAGACAAAACACTTTTCAAATTTGAAAGAAAGGAACAAATACTACTTGTTCAGATTTACGTTGATGATATTATATTCGGATCAACCGATCCAAAATTATGTGACAAGTTTTCGAAAATGATGACTGATAGATTTCAAATGAGTATGATGGGAGAATTGAGTTTCTTTCTAGGACTTCAGGTTAAGCAGATTGAAGCCGGAACCTTCATAAGCCAACCGAAGTATACAGCCGAACTGCTGAAGAAATTTGGAATGGATACATGTGCCGAAGCGGCTACGCCAATAAGTCCTTCCGTAAAACTGGACAAAGATGATGATGGTCAAGCCGTTGACATCACAGCCTATCGAGGAATGATCGGATCACTGCTATATCTAACAGCCAGCCGACCCGACATTCTGTTTGCGGTTGGAGTGTGCAGAAGATTCCAAGCAAATCCAAAGCAATCTCATTATACGGCTGCCAAAAGAATTCTAAAATATCTGAAGGGAACTCAAGAAGTGGGACTTTGGTACCCAAAGGACTGGAGCTTCAACCTCATAAGCTACTCAGATGCCGATTACGTAGGATGCAAGATTGATAGAAAGAGCACAAGTGGAACCTGCCAGTTCCTAGGTGACCGGTTAGTCACTTGGAGCAGCAAGAAACAAACATCTGTTGTAACATCAACCGCAGAGGCAGAGTACATAGCGGCTGGAAGCTGCTGTGCACAACTTCTCTGGATCCAACAGCAACTAAGGGACTTCGGGATAGAAGCCAAGGAATCTCCAATCTTCTGTGACAACACCAGCGCTATAGCGATCACATACAATCCGGTGTTGCACTCAAGAACAAAACATATCGATATTAGACACCATTTCATCCGGGAGCACGTTCAGGAGAAACACATCCGGCAAGAATATGTCTCAACCGAGCAACAAGTGGCGGATATATTCACGAAACCGCTACAGGAAGCTAAGTTTTCTCACTTTCGAAATATCTTAGGACTTACTAATCTAAATCAACTCATATCATGATTATGCTTGTATAAAACCGGGATATGTGTTCAGGGAGAAGCTCACGCTTCTCAAACCATATTCAAATAGGCCATTGATAAATCAAAAATGCTAACCGAGAGGAAGTCTCCGGTTATGCCCGATTACTTCATAAATTCAAATCACATGTATATTTACTATACGGTTGAAATAACCAGGTTTAAGTGGATAAAATAAATCCAAAATTGAACAAATGTTGACATAAATCAACATTTCTTCACAATTGGAACAATACATCCTATTAAAACCGGTCATGGAAAACCGCTTAGTACAAATGCATTCTGGTCTGATGGAATGAACTTCTCCGGTTAATCTGAGATGACTGACTGAGTTTTCATGCATATTTTGAAAAATAAAGCCTGTAGTAAATGAAAATAGAGTCTACCACAATCGAGATGACGACATGTGTCCATCATCAAGAGAGGGAGACTCACATCTTGTCAATAGATATTTGTCATCATTAATATCTTGGTAATAACTAGATTTTGCCTTGGAAATAAACATTAGTTACTTCAGCAAGTTAAAGCCTATTAAATGACTGATGACATCATCAAGCATGCTTAAAACCTATTAATGTAGCCGAACCTCTGGCTATATAAACCACCCTTAAACCTTCACAAAACTTCACAAGATTACTATTCACAAACATCATTCTTGAGATTAACCTTCTCTCTCAAGAACATTAACTCCAACTCCCTAGCAAAGAAGATTCTATTGGCAGATTTTAATTCAATCTACCAATATGAAGATCATGAAGTCAAAGAAATGTTCTTAGCCGTAGAAAGAAGCGGGCTAAGAAGCTTCCTCGAAAACAGATTCATTCTCGACTACCTAGTAGTCGAAGAATTCTTCCAGACCGGAAAGGAAGTGCATCGGGACATAATCGTTGCACAAGTCTACGGTCAGAAATTCTTATTCAGCGAGACGGATTTCGCTGTATACTGCGGTTTGCCCACTGAAGGGGTAACCGACTTAACATACTCCCTAGTGACCATGGAAGAGATGTGTCGCCGGTTCTCAGGATCTGACATCCCGGTTAAACCCTGGGGTTCTAAAAGCCAACTATCTCACAAGTACCAGCTTCTCTGTGAGATCCTGGGAAAGTCCATTTTGGGCAGAGAGAAAAGCTACTACTACACCCAAAGACTTTTCGAGATGATGATCGCTGTAACGGTTGGGACACCGGTTAACTGGTCCTGGATCATCTTTAGTAACCTGAAGAAGATGCTCCTCTCCAACAAAACCGGCTACGCTCCTCAGCTGAGCGATTTTTGTGCAAGTCTGGACATCCACTCCGGACCGTTCGTAACCCTCCATCCAAGGCATGTGCTCACCAAGGAAAGAGTACAAGAGATGGTCGACCGGTGGGAAGCAGTGAAGGCTAAGAGAAATCAAGCGGCTGAGTCATCTAACGTCTAGCCTGTCCTTCTCCTTTGTCCTATTTTATTTCTTTTCCAAAACCGGTAATTGTGATGTACTACCGGTTTTGCACCTCAATTAATGAAGCATATTTCCTTCCTCTTTTAACCCAAAATCTAAAAAATCATAAATGGTCAAACATTTAATGTGACGTATCGAATCAAAACGAATCACTCTTGGAAACAGAAATCGTCATTCTCAAAAAGCATGCATGACTTGATTAGACAAGACATGTCTTTATTCTCTTGAAAAATCACAAAATCATTAATGACTAGACATAAACGGCTAGATTTTTCAAAAATCCTCATTAAATGCTCTCAACCGTTTCAAGCTATAAAAGGGGACTCAACTCTCCATTCTCAAAACACGCTTCCAGCATTTCTTCTCTCTAAAAACTTGAAAGTTCAGAAAATCCTTCCAAAACCGTTCCCACAATGTCTGCTGAACTCAGAAATACCCTTATCGTCGATTTCGAAGACGTCAAAGATAGTGCATACTATGAATGTATTTTTCAACATATCATAGAATCGGGACTTCAAGGTTTTCTTAAAGGTTCAGACACTATCCTCGTGGAGGAGGTGTGTGAATTTTTCAACAACGGTCATGTTCTAGAAGATGGCAGCATCCGCACCATCGTCGACGGTCAATTCCTTCGGTTTACCGAAGAAGAATTCGCCAACTTCTTTCACCTTCCAACCGAAGGTTTTTCGGACTTCCCAACGCCGTTCCTGCCGGCTAAGGAAGACTTCTTTCATATCTTCTCTTCTTCCAACGCTCCGATCAAGGACTTTGGGAAGAAAGAGACACTCGTTCCTCACTACCAAGTCCTGCATGACTTGGTTCAAAGGTCTATCATGGGTCGAATGCCTAACCAGAACTACAACCGGGAGGCTTTCGACATAATGATAGCGATCATTCGAAACTCGTCGATCAACTGGGCAACCTACCTCTTCAACAAACTGAAGCAGCTCTTGACCGCTGCAAGGGGAAGGACCAGTTTCGCTCCTCAAATCACCCGGTTCCTGATGTCTAAGCGCCGCAACCTTGGAACCGGTGTTCCGGTTGGACCGTCCAACACCATCACCATGCTCATGATGCACAGGTGGATATCAAGGATTGAGGAACGGTCACCCGAAAACACCGTGGACAAGTGGTACGAAAGAATGGTGGAAGGGGAATGGTTCAAAGAAGACCAAGTTATCTGTCTTTCCTTTTAGGTTTTTGGTCATTTTGTTGTACGACCAAAACCGCTCAATGTTCACTATTTTTATTTATGAAATAACTACTTTTCAAAGTCTCCGGTTTTCATTCATATCTTTCTTTCCGTTTTTTTTTAACTTATACACAAAAACTTAAGGTTAACCTAAAACTTCCGGTTAACAAGTTTTCAAGTAAAACCGGAACTTCGAGCAAAATGAAAATTTGGAAAATTTACCGCCCACGGTTTTACCTCACAAAATTTACCGCCCATGGGTTTTCCGCATTTACCGCCGAAAGTTACTGCAGTAACTTTTAGAGGGAAAGTTGGCGCCAAAAACAACATCAAGCGACGGTTCATCTTTCAACCGTTCGGAACCGTCATCTATATAAGTTCAAATCAGCCCATTCGACACATGTGCTTTCTCTCTCTAAAATTTCCAGATCTTCAAAGACTCTCTTATCTCCAATCATCATCGTTCTTCATATCTTCTTCTCAAAAACTATCATGGATTTAAGCAAAGCTCCTTTCCAATGGATGTTGCAATTGGATTTCGCGGATATTGATGAACACGCCGATGATAAAAACTAGGCTGTTCTTCAATCTCTAAGAGATTCTGGGTTAGAGGAATTTCTATCTGGTCCGTTCACCATTTCTCCGGCGGCCGTGACGGAGTTTCTGGCGACGGCGACACTCACAAAGAGGAAGATCTCCGCCAACGTCAACGGGAAAAACATTCTGATCACCGAGGAACTATTTGCTGAAGCCCTCGGTTTGCCCAACACAGGTCTGGATTTCAAAACTGACCTAACCGCTGCAGAATCAAACGCTGTCCGGTTGGTGATATCACTTTCAGATCAGGATCTGGTGATTCACTCCAGCCGGAAGAATAAGCTAAAACCGAAGTTCAAATGGTTGGTGAACATCATCGCCCGCTCACTTCAGGGAAGAGGAGGTAACTTCGAAAACCTGACGAAACTTAAACTCAAGATGCTGATGGCCATTGTCCGCGGTGACAAGGTGGATTGGGGATACGTCATTTTCGAAGAATTTTGCCAGATGGTGATTAAGAAGGATGGCCTGGTACAGGCCTTCGCAATGCAAATCGTGAAAATCCTTAAGTTTCTTAATGTGGAGCTTGGTGACGGAGAACCGCTCCCTCTCAACAATATTCTCAACTCAGAGTCGGTGATTGAGAAACCCGAGAAAGCGGTTAAACCGAAATCTTCTAGAACAAAGTCGTATAAGGGGACCGATTCTTCCGCTCCGGCTGAAGAAGTTTCAAAACAGAAGAAACCGAAGAGAAAGGCGGTTGAAAGCGAAGACCCACAAGAACCGAAGGGGAGGAAGAAGTCGGCTGCAAGGAAGAGTTCCAATAAACCGGCGGACTCCGAGAAAACTCTTTCCTCGGATAATCCACCAGAAAGAACCGGAGACGTCTTTCAACCCATTCCCATCAACACCGTTATCCCTACCCCCGTTTCATCTAACTCACCAAGGCAAACCGAATCGTCGGGGAGCCAGAAAACCAAATCAACTTCAAAGGAGGAAGCAGAGGTAAGTATTCACTCTGAAACCTCCAAGTCTCCAAGTAAACGAATTGAGGAGGTAATAGCCGACGTGGGCTTGAATACTTCTGAAGCTATTGAGAACGTAGTCCAAGACATCGCAAGGGAAACCGAAGACGATGTATCAAGTCGTCGCAAATCAGTTGATCAGGTTGCGATACCCGATCATAGTGAAGTTCAACCGGTCGAAGAAACGGCCAAAACCGCAGAAACTACACCTCCGGTGCTAGTGATGCAATAGCACCATACCTCATGTGGGTAAAGCTCTGGTGTGAAATAAAAATATCAGATATGGCTACAGGATTCAGCGGTAACAGGCATTGGGACAGACTCATCAGGCTGGAAGAGAGGGCCCTCCAGTTAGCTCACACCAATCTTATCCAACCTGCCTTTAGCAAAACCGTAGTAATTCTTGAAAACGCTTGGTTACAAGCAGTGGAGAATGCATTTAAAGAAACTGAAGGAGCGACGCTAACTCCGATCGAAATGAGAATGACCGAACGGTTCCATGCGGTACGAGAAAAGCTCGTACAAAGTCTCGACCATCTTGATATGCAATGGAGGAAAGGTTGCCGAAGCCAACTCAATAATGCCGATCTACATCAAAGTACGCCATTCTATGTAATCGGGGAATCATCTACAACAGAAGAGAACCTGGAACAAGACTCCTCTCAAACCGCAAAAGCTCCGGAAATCGATCAAATGAAGCAGGCAGTGATTGATACCATTGATTCATGTCTTGGAAGCTACAAAACCGCAATCGATGAGAGGATTGCAACGGCTGAAGCTAATCTGTAAAACACTATACGAGGATCTGTACAAACCGAAATCGCAAACACCGTTCAAACATCTATCAAGTCCATGATAGATGCGGCTGTGCAGACCTCAGTCAAATCCCTAATCGCAGAGTCCATTCAAACCGCAACCGCTCCACTATTAGATATGCTGCAAGCAATGGCCATTCAAATTGGGGAATTGTCCAAAATCCAAGTCAGCAAGACTCAAACGCAAATCGAGTCGGATGCTGAAACCGCTAAGAGGCTGCAAGAGGAAGAAATGGAAAGGGAATGGGTGCAGAAGGAGATTGAAGACAAAGATTATGAGCTTGCCCAAAAGTGCAACGAGGAAGAACAGGCAGGCATCCAAGAACCCCCACCGGTTCAACCGTCTCATTCAATGAACACAAGGAATAAGAAGAAACGGAGCGCGGTTGCGAAAGTAATCAAGCGGGCAGAACAAAGAGCAGTTCTACCAGTCGTGCTGAATGTGCAACCTCTTGATGAAGAAGAAGAAGAGGACACTGAAGAACTTAACCAACGGAAGAGAAGGGCAATTGAAGGCTCAACCGCAACTCCAAGCCCTAGATCAATCATTGCTCCGCCGCCTCTTCCACCAAAACCAGTGTGTGCCGGTTTTGGATTTAGCAAATAGACTCCCGGTCACCCAAGTGTATGGGCCGGAATGCTGATCGACGCTGAAAGACGCGACAGGGAGTGGAAGGCAAGAGAAGAAGAAGAAAGAAGACGGCTTGAGAAAGAACTGGAAAAGGGGGGACCATCCAAGCCTTAATCTTTTCCTTATTTCCTTCAAAACAATTATGTTTAACTATGTTTCAGAACTTGGTTATTTTATTGTACTTTTCTGATAGTTTCCACACAACTTTTTGGAAAATCAAACACATGTTTTTGAAACACTTTCTTCAAACATAAAACAATCAAAACGCTAAACAAAAATTTTCAAACCGGCAACACATTACAAGTTTTGAATATTTATTCTAAATAATCAAAAAGGGAGAAATTGATAGAAAAATTAAGTAAGTTAATTTTTGGAAGAAACATTAAGTAAGTCAATTTTTCAAACCGGCCACACATTACAAGTTTTGAATATTTATTCTAAATATTCAAAAAGGGAGAAATTTGTAGAAAAATTAAGTATGTTAATTTTTGGAACCGGCCAGACGAACTAAACTGTTGTTAACTTTCATGTGCAGATACAGATCAAAACCGTATGAACCGGTTGGAGCATAATAAACCGGTTTCTGTTATACTTCAAGAAACCTGCTCCAAGTGATCAAGTCAAATATCAGAGGAACCGGTTTTTATTTTCTCAAAACGACCGGTTAGAAAATACAAAAAGCTTACATACCAGCCGGATCATACTGCACAAGACACAAAACCGGAAGATTCAAAACTTCAAGAGTGACGCACCATGACGAAAGAAACGTGTCTTGAAAGAATAAAAGAAGATCAGATCCGATCGGAAGCATGCGAGGAAAGCAATGATGCTTTATTGATCTGAAGTTGACAACCTGAGGTGCATGTTCAACACGTGTCCAAATCTGAAAACCGATTATGTCATCTTCTGCTCAGAGCTGCCTGCATGACTGCCAAGTGTTGAGGAAGGTGAAGCGTGCAAGCAACACCTCTGCACAGGCGTGATAACGATTAACCAATCCAGAGGAGAGAGAAGAAAGTGACCGTTAGCTATTCTCAGCTATAAAAGGGAGACGAAACGTCTTCATTCAATACAAGTTACGAAAGCAGTAGCAAGTTACAGATTACGAAAAACAAATCATCAAAGCATTAAGTTAGAGAGATAAACTCTTATATTCCAAACCGGTGTGTCTAAAACCGGAAGCTCTCTGTATTGTGTTGTGTTGAGTTATTGTATTACATCAAAGAGTGAGTTGGTGTAACCGGCGAGTAGCGAAGTTGGGCTCGACCGAAAGTGTTGTTGTAACTATAAAAGTTAGTGGAGATCCTTCTCATAACCTAAGAAGAAGGGGTGACGTAGGAGGGTTTGCTCCGAACATCCATAAAAATCCTTGTCTCGTGTTCTTTCTTTTGCTTTCATTACTTACTTACTTAACCTAACCTCAAACCAATCGTACTCCAAAAATCGGTCACTCATATCCATAAAACCGACTCCTTCTAAAACATCATCTAAAGTCGCATACGTTGCTTCAACCTGAAACAGACATTTCCGCCCTTGAACCCAGTTCAAGAGTCTGTGACAGTTTGTGTAGTGCTGAGAACGGTTATAGTCTCTAACCGGACTATCACCAAAGTGTTGTGTGTGTAGTAAGCGGCCACCCTTCCCGAAACCGGAAACACCCCGGTCCTCCAAGGGTGTCCCCGATCCTAACAGTTTCTATTTCTGTTTTGGACAAATTTGGTTATTGTTGTTCATTTAAAAATGGTTAGTTTAGTCTTTCTTTAAATTCAAGTATTATTGCATTTGGTTCTTTATCGGTTTATGATAATCTGTATTTACTTGATACAATTGCCTCATATAATGAAACTTTGCATACAAGTACTTTCGGTACTAAAAGAAAATTAACAAATGAAAATTCTGCATCAATTTGGCACAAGCGTTTAAGTCATATATCTAAACACAAAATTTAAAGGCTTGTAAATGATGGAATACTTGATTCTCTTGATTTTTCCAATTTTGAGGTTTGTATTGGATGTATTAACGTAAGGAAATTGGGTTCCAACAAAACTTTAGACGTCTTAAAACTCATTCATACTGATATTTGTGGGCCATTCCCTACGGTTTCTTGGAATGATCAACGATATTTTATTTTATTCATAGATAATTATTCAAGATATGTCTACCTTTATATAATTAGTGAGAAGTCTCTAGCATTGGATGTGTTTAAAGCATACAAAACTAAAGTAGAAAATCATCTTGGTAAAAGAATTAAATTTGTCAGATCTGACTATGATGGTGAATACTATGGTCGATATGATGAATCCGGAGAACAACGTCCAGGACCATTTGCTAAATTCCTAGAGAAATGTAGAATTGTACCTGAATACACTATGTCATTAATGGTGTATCTGAGAGACAAAATAGAACTCTTAAAGATATGGTAAGAAATATGATTTATCATTCTACTTTACCAGAATCTCTATAGGGAGAAGCAATAAAGACTACAACATATATTCTAAATAGAGTTCCAACTAAAACTCCTTATGAGCTTTATACCGATAAAAAGCCAATCCTAAAGCATTTTCATATTTGGGGATGTCCAGCAGAAGCAAGGCCTTATAAGCCAAATGAAAAGAAATTGGACTCCAAAATAGGTAGTGTTACTTTATTGGATATTTTGAGAAATCAAGGGGTTATAAGTTTTTTGTTCCCACGAACATAACTATTTTTGAGATAGGAAATGCGCTATTCTTTGAGAATATTGAGTTTGAGGGGAGAAATACTAAGGAATTTGTATTTGAAGAGGAATTTGTTCAAATTTCTACAATTGCTACTGATGATAATCATGAATTTATTTATGATATTAATCAAGAAGCAATTCCAGAACTTCAAGACATTAATACAAATCTTCCCATTGAAAATGAGGTAAACATTCCAGAAGAACAAACTCAATAACCTTAAGAACAAATGCCATTACGGAGATCCACTAGAGAAAGGAGAAATTCTATTTCAGATGACTATATTGTATTTCTCCAAGAACATGAGGATAGCGTTGAAATGATGGAAGATGATCCAATCAATTTACATCAAGCAATGCATAGTTCTAATTCTCATAAATGGATTATTGCCATGAATGAAGAAATTAACTCTATGGAAGACAATGACGTTTGGATCTAGTCCCATTACCTGAATGTGTAAAATCTATAGGTTGTAAATAGATATTTAAAACCAAAAAGGATTCAAAGGGTGATATAAAAAGATATAAGGCACGTCTTGTTGCAAAGGGTTTCACTCAGAGGAAAGATATTAATTTTACGAAACCATTTTCCCCTGGTTCGACAAAGGACTCTTTTAGGACGATCATGGCATTAGTGACACATTATGATCTTGAGATACACCAAATGGATGTTAAGACTGCGTTTCTAAATGGCAACATTGATGAAACAATTTTAATGAACCAACTAGAAAATATTGTAGTGGGAGATCCAAACAAAATGATTTGTAAACTATAGAAATCCATATATGGTCTCAAGCAAGCTTCTCGTCAATGGTATCACAAATTTCATGAAGTTATTATCTCATTTGGTTTTAAGAGTAATTTAATTGATGATTGTGTATACCACAAATTCAGTGGGGGCAGACATATTTTTCTAATTTTATATGTCGATGATATATTGCTCGCTAGCAATGATACAGGCTTACTGCATAAAACTAAAAGATTTATTTCAAATAAGTTTGAAATGAAAGATCTTGGTGATGCCTCTTTTGTATTAAGAATTCAAATACACCGAGATCGTTCTCAAGGTATACTTAGATTATCACAAAAGAGTTACATTGAAAATATACTAAACAGATATGGCATGCAGGATTGTAAATCAGGAAATACCCCCATTGTTAAAGGAGACAAAATTTGTCTTCAAAAATGTCCTAACAATGATCTTGAAGTTAAAGAAATGCAGAAAATTCCTTATGCATCTGCAGTAGGAAGTTTGATGTATGTACAAGTCTGTACTCGACCAGATTTGGCATACATTGTCGGAATGTTGGGCAGATATTTGAATAACCCTGGTATGGATCATTGGGTAACAGTCAAGCGGGTTATGCGTTATTTGAAAAGAACTAAAGACTACATGCTCACATATAAGAAATCGGACCAACTGGAGATCGTTGGATATTCGGATTCGGATTTTGTTGGATGCCAAGACAGTCGGAGATCCACTTCAGATTATATCTTCATGCTTTCTGGAGGAGCAATCTCATGGAAAATTGTTAAATAAACACTCATTGCTTCTTCCACTATGGCCGCTGAATTTATAGCATGTCATGAGGCATCCAATCATGGAATGTGGCTGTGGAATTTTGTCATTGGGCTAAAGATTATGAAAGGAATTGAAAGACCACTAAAGTTATTCTATGACAATAAATCAGCAGTCATGTATTTGAACAACAATAGGAGTTCAACTAAGTTAAAGCACATTGTCATCAAATTCCTAGTTGCTAAAGAAAGAGTTTCAGAGTGGTCATTTATATATAGAACATATTTGTACAAACTCTATCGTTGCAGATTCGTTAACTAGGGGACTACCACCCAAGGTCTTTTTGGAGCATACTGCTCATATGGGTGTTATGTTATTTGAAGATATTCAGATTTAGTGGGAGTTTGTTTCTATATATATGTTATATAGACCTATTGATTACTGGAGTTTATGGATAATAAAGAATTTTGTTACACTCTATTTATGGAAAATTTTGATCTCATTAGGGACCAGTTAGAAGTTGACATTATGGATCACATTAGATGTCATTTCTATGGTACACATTCATACTATGATCTATGTCATTTAAATATTGATATTAGTGATCATTGATGGGTTAAATTACCAACTAATGTAATTAAACCGCTTTGGTTCAATGTTGATATGATTAATGGACGAGATTGATTTGGAGTGACTTTAAATTATGATAACCACATTGTTTGCGCATAAAGATAAACACACGTAATTATATATATATTGTCCAAGTGGGAGATTGTTAGATTTATTGGACTAATATATGTAAATAATGTGTTTGGTCTATTTTTTATTAGAAACTCAATAAAAATAAGGTGATCATTAAGTATTTATTATTTTATTGAGTAAGTCACATAATTAATATAATTAATGGTATGGAACGGTTATGTGTTGAAACCGTAAATTTAGTTATTATTTATGATGGATTAAATAATTAATAAAAATAATAATAATATAAAGGTTTTGGTTCTCCGATTCATAAGAGTGAGAGTTTTTATTTTCTTATTATTCCATTGTTTGAGAGAGAAGGGAGAAAACCGCTTATAGAATTGGAAGAACAAACCCACGGTCATTGAAAAGATCTTCATCATGAATTCAGGTGCATTTCCGCTTATTTAATCAACTCATGGGCATATAGATTTATGTATTATGTATATGATTCATGTATGTTAGATTAAGATTATAAATGAAATCTTAAAAGTTATTTGGAATCATGAAATTAGGAATAAAGAAATTCCTACATTATCATTTTCGGGCTCTCTCAATGCATGACTATCTAGTAAGGATCTCCACGTGATTTAGATTCTATTAGAATCATTTTGGGGAATTTTAACCATGTTTGAGAGAACTAATAAAAGTTTTGGAAAAAAATGTGTTAATCAAATTTTAGAAAAATAGTAGGGCATAACCAGTGTAGGCTGAGTCATTCCTGTTTTGATGTAGTTCTAATATGTCGAAAAAGTAATAGTTTGGAATTAAATTTCGAACAAGGAATCATTAACTATAGTTTCCTAAAAGCTTCTTACCTTCGACGAATGTTGTGTTATGAAGCTTATACTTATATTAAACTTTAAATTGTTAATTAAAGTTTATTGAGTTTTCTTTTTTGTATTGGGCTCGGGCCTGATAAAAGTTATTTAGCTTTATTACCTGAATGTTTACCCTATAAATATGTGATTATTAAGGGTTTACATGATTAAGACAGAATTCTAGAGAGATAAAGTGTGAGGCAAAAAAAATTTGTATTCCTTCTTCTTCTTCATAGTGAAATCTAGTGGTGGCTGAAGTGGACGTAGCTCAATTTGAGTGAACCACTATAAATTTGTGTCTCTTGTGTTCTTCTTTCTTTCATTTCTACAAATTGTTTCAAACAGGTTTGATTTGAGAGATACAAATCCTAACAACTGGTATCATAGTAGCTAAACTAGATCTGAGCATTGAAAATGATGACAAGTGAGAATAGTATAGGACATGGGATTGGAAGATTTGATGGGACAAATTATGCCTTCTGAATAATGCAGATTGAAGATTATCTCTATGGAAAGAAGCCTCATGTTCCTTTGAGTTTGAAACCAGAGAAGATGGATGAAGCTGAATGGAAACTCCTTGATAGACATGTTTTGGGAGTTGTACGATTGATGTTAATCAAGAAGGTTGCTCATAATGTAGCAAATGAGAAGACCACCATGGGTCTGATGAAAGCTCTTTCTAATATGTATGAGAAACCATTTGCTAACAAAAAAGTACACTTAATGAAAAAACTCTTTTACTTAAAAATGGTTGATGGTAATTCTGTTACTACTCATTTGAATGAATTCAATACAATTGTAAATCAATTGCTATCTGTAGAGATTTATTTTGGGGATGAAGTTAGTTCCCTGATTTTGTTAGCATCTCTATCAAATAGTTGGAAACCTATGAGGGCAGCAGTTAGTTATTCAGTTGGAAATGCTGAACTGAAATTTGTTGAAGTTAAAGATCGTATTCTTGCTGAAGAGTTCGTAAAATTGATTTTGGTGAAAATTCAAAGGTTCTACTCTGAATGTGGAAAACAGGGATAGAGGTAATGATAGAAATTTCAACCGAGGTAAGAGAAGATCTATGCCAAGGAGCAGGAGGAGTCAGTCCAAGTCTGGGTGGACATTTGAGTGTTGGAATTGTGGTAAACATGGTCATTTAAAGAGGAACTGCAAAGCACCGAAGAAAAACAGTGATGATAAAAATGATGCAGCCAACGTTGTTATAGAATCTGTCACTGATGTGTTACTTCTGTCTTTTCATAACCCGATAGATTCATGGATTTTGGACTCAGGAGCGTCTTTCCACACCAGTACTCACAAAGAATTAATGGAGAATTATGTGTCTGAAAACTGTGGGAAAGTATATCTTACAGATGGTGAGCCACTAGATATTGTTAGCATGTGGGATATTAAATTGAAGATGACAAATGGTTCTGTTTGGAATATTAATAAGGTGATACACATTCTAGGTTTAATGTGCAATCTGATTTTTGTTACACAACTTGATAAAGAAGGTCACAATTTCATTTGTGGAAATGGTGCATGGAAGGTGACTAAAGGAGCAATAGTTGTTGCTCGAGATCACAAAACTGGAACGTTATACACGACTTCAACTTGTAGAGAAACATCAGCTGCAGTAGTTGATGAATCGAAGAACAGTGAGTTGTGGCATTGCAGGTTGGGCCATATGAGCGAAAAAGGGATGAAATTTGTTTTGAAGAATGGACAAATTTCAGAACTGAAGTCTGTTGAACATCAGTTATGTAAAAATTGCATTCTTGGAAAAAAGAAATGGGTGAGTTTCTTAAAGATTGGGAAGGAGCTCAAGAAAGAAAGGCTAGAGTTGGTACACGCTGATGTGTGGGGACCTGTACCTGTTTCTTCTATTGGTGGATCACAATACTACATGACTTTATAGATGATTCGACAAGAAATGTATGGGTATATTCTATGAAGCACAAGTCTGAAGTATTTTGCTATTTTCAAGAAATGGAAGGCTTTGGTTGAAAATGAAACAAATAAGAAAGTTAAGTGCTTGAGATCCGACAACGGAGGTGAATATATCAATTCAGATTTCAAAGAGTATTGTGCTATGAATGTGATCAGTATGGTGAAGACTGTTTTCCAAACACCTCAAGAGAATAGAGTAGTTGATCAAATGAATCTAACATTGAACGAGCGTGCTAGAAGCATGAGATTACATGCAGGGCTTCCTAAAACCTTCTGGGCAGAAGCTATAAATACTGTTGCTTACTTGATAAACAGGGGACCCTCTGTTCCTCTTAAATTCAGAATTCTTGAAGAAGCCTGGAGCAATAAAAAAGTAAACCTTTCTTATTTGAAAGTGTTTGGTTGTTTATCATATGTTCATATTAATGAATGTGATAAGAGAAAGCTTGATCCAAAGTCAAATAAATGTTTTTTATTGGTTATCAAGATATCGAGTTTGGTTATCGTTTCTGGGATAATTAAATTCGGAAGATCATTCGTAGATGAAATGTTATCTTCAATGAACAGGTTCTCTACAAAGATTGTGTTGGAAAGACATCATATGGTGATTCCAAGTTGGAAAAGACTGGTACAGTCGATTTGAGAGACTTTTTAGATGAATATATACCAACTATCGAAGAAGAACAATGTGTTGTTGAAAATGAAATCGTTGAGAACGTGGCCCTAGGGGCAAATCAGCAAACATCGGTTATACAGTTGAGAATATCATCAAGGAATCGAAAACCAATCGAGAGGTGGTCTCCATCTCTGAACTACATATTGTTGACAGATAGAGGTGAACCTGAATGCTATGAGGAAGAAATACAATCTGATAAATCAGTTTAGTGGGAGTCTGCGATGAAAGATGAGATGGACTCTTTGACATTGAATCAGACTTGGGAGCTCACTGAGCTACCAAAGGGAAAGAAAACACTTCACAACAAATGGATCTTCAGGATTAAAGAAGAACATTATAAAATCATGAGGTAGAAGGCAAGATTGGTTGTGAAAGGATTTCAACAGAAAGAAGGTATTAACTATAATGAGATATTCTCTCTAGTAGTTAAATTGATGACAATTAGAACTATTTTGAGTTTGGTTGTGAAAGAAGACCTTCATCTTCAACAAATGGATGTCAAAACTGCTTTTCTTCATGGTGATTTAGATGAAGAGATTTACATGCGACAACCAGAAGGATTTGAAATCAAAGGAAAAGATGAGCTTGTGTGTAAGATTCAGAAAAGTATGTATGGTTTGAAATAGGCTACAAGGAAATGGTACAAGAAGTTTGATAGTTTCATGAAAAATAACAATTTTCTGAGGTGTGAAGCTGATCATTACTACTATATCAAGAGGTTTGATAAATCGTACATTATTCAACTTCTCTACATTGATGACATGTTAATTGCTGGAGAAAGCTTGTATGATATTAATAATCTCAATTAAGATTTGTCTAAAAAGTTTGCAATGAAGGATTTAGGTGCTGCAAAACAAATCATTGGGATGAGAATTTTTAGGGATGAAGAAGTTCTCAAGCTTTCACAAGAAAAATATGTGAAGAAAGTTCTTAGAAGGTTTAACTTGTATGATGCAAAACCAGTTACTTCCCCCTTAGCTAGTCACTTCAGACTATCTAAAGATCAGTCGCCTTCAACAAAGAAGGAGAAAAATTACATGGCCATTGTTCTGTATGCCTCTGTCATTGGTTGTATTATGTATGCGATGGTTTGTACAAAACCAGACATAGCATATGTAGTGGGAGTTGATAGCAGGTTCATGAGCAACCCGAGTAGACAACATTGGGAAGTAGTAGATACTACGATACTTTAGAGGAAGTAAGGGTCTCGCTTTGTGTTTTCGAAAGTATAATATGGGTTTGGAAGGAAATGTTGATGTTGACAATGGTGATGATATTGATAGTAGGAAGAGCACAATAGGGTACATTTATACTTTGGGAGGTACTGCAATCAGTTGGGTTTCAAAATTGCAGAAGATTGTTGCTCTTTCTAGTTGTGAGGCAGAGTATGTTGCTATGACAGAGGCTTATAAGGAGATGATGTGGTTACAACCCTTTTTGCTAGAATTGGATCAACATTACGAGGGATGTTTGTTGCGATGCAACAGACAGAGTACCATTCATTTGGCAAAGAATCATGTTTATCATGGCAGGACGAAGCATATACAGATTCGTTATCATTTCATCCGGTCAACTTTAAATATGGAGTATTAGTTTTTGAGAAGATTCCCGGAAGTGAGAATTCAGCTGATATCTTGACCAAAGTTTTGACAAATGAGAAACTGAAGTTGTGTACAACTTCAGTTGGTCTTCTTCATTAAGACATTGAATGGAAAGCCACTACCGATCGAGAGATGATGAAGTTATTCTCCAAGTGGGAGATTGTTGAGTTATGGAGCCTACACTTATAATAAACTCTACATTGTTAATTAGAGTTTGGTTTCTTTTTGGTTTTGGGATTGGGGCTGACCAAAGTTATTTAAGTTTTTTATCTGAATGTTTACCCTATAAGTATGTGATTATTAAGAGTTTACATGGTTAAGACAAAATTCTAGAAATATAAAGTGTGAGGCAAAAAACTCTGTATTCTTTCTTCTTCTTTATAGTGAAATCTGGTGGTGGCTGAAGTGGACGTAGCTCAATTTAAGTGAACCACTATAAATCTGTGTCTTCTTGTGTTTTTCTTTCTTACATTTTTACAGATTGTTTTAAACAAGTCGGATTTGGGAGATACAAATCCTAACATCGACCACTCTCTAGATTGAATGACGAGTTAGGGTTAGCGTAGGAAAATTCCAATGATTAGAATAAGGATGATGCATATATATTGTTGGTTTCGGTTTTGGGGTAATAAAATTGGAATTCGATGTCCTAAATTTTTCGTTTCTGCCGAAGGACGAAGAAATCTTTCTTAGCCTAAAGTTTGACCCTAGATTGAAGGCAGTCCTTAGCAAACGAAGGGGTCTTCAGCGTGGCCTCTTTGACGATCAAATCCTGGTGACAGTAGATCAAGTGCTCACACTTCCACCGAGGAAAGGAAAGAGGTCCCATGATTTGATCCTTGAACCTAGAGCTCCCACGACTTCCCCTGCCTCTGGTTCTTGTCTGCGACTCACTTGGTCGGATTGAGTCCACGACCTGTGCCACTATCTAGTCCGCCCTACAAAACCCAAGATTCGCAAGTCCCGTGACCCTGCGACCCTACTCGTGGCCTCCATTAGACTTATTTTGTTTCTTATTTTATTTTATCTATTTTTTTTCAATATTTTAGAAGCTTCGTTTGTTTTTTACCCTCTTAGAAATTTATTTTAATTAGTTTTAGCATTTTCTTACCATGAGCATGTCTAAGAATAAATGAGTATGGTGGTCTATATCTATGTTATAAATAAGTTAATACTAGACACTCATTTTTATCCTCAATTTATAATTTTAAAATATTTCGAGTTACTGAATTTATTTTCTAACACTTTGAAATTTGTTAATTCCACATTATTAAAAAAATAATTTATTTAAACAAGACAACTGATCAAATTTATTTTCGAACAATTTTAAATAACATCTAAGAGCAGTAAATAAATAGTGACATTTAAAATTTTAAAATAATTCTAAATTTTGCTAAGACGAGATTAATAATTAATTTGAAGTGAATCTTATGAACTAGATTAAAAAAATATATTTCGGACAATTTTAAAAAAAAATAGAACAAATTATATAAATTAATTAGAAGAGAAATATAGTTAATATTAATGTTGATTTAATTGTTGACCGGAGGTTCACTAGCGGTTGTCGGCCATGCGGTGGTCGACCGACGGGAGACAACCGACTATGGCTAGCAGAAACCGTCAACAAGGGAATGGTCTAACTTTCATATTCAACCGCGCAAATGCGAGACCGTCCAAAAAATGGAGTAGTCAACACGGTAAAAAACCAAGTCAAGGTTCAAGAACGTCACTTAACGATTGCGAGACTGCCCAAATGCACAACTAAATTACCCAGCGACTCGAACACCACCAGCCATACAGTAGCGAGGTTGAGCAATGGGACCCACCACCTTCAATAGACCAAACACGTAGAAACCAAGTTATTATTTTCCTATTTTTTATTATTATTTTTTTTTACGATCGATGAAAAATTGAAACTAAAGTAAGTGATTATTGTTAGGAGGACAATTTATAATATTGGTGTGTTTGTAGAAACTTTTATTAAAATAAATCATATTAATTCATAAAGAATAAATAACGGTAATCGGAATTCTTGAGCTTCTATTCAGAACAAAGATCCATAATTATTCCTTAATGCATTTTGAATGTGTTAAAACATCTGGTATTGATTTCACCATTTGAAAAGATTTTCCGAAAATCATACAAGATCTTGACAAATTTTTAATTTGGTGTATATATGAAATTAGTATCTCTAATTTATTCCTAAATGTTCCCTAATGATTTAGCACAATCAATATTTTTTTATAAGATTTGGTTAAGCGGTTTAGGATTTAGGTATATGATTTTGTAATTTACTAATTTTTTAGACACCTCATTTTACATCCAAAAATTATAATAAATTATCCTGGTCTAGTATGATGCTCATACTTGATTATTAGACTCAGATAATAGAAATCAGAAATACTTTTTGAAAATGGCTTAAATGACACTTAAAGAGTGTTGTAAACGCCATCTTTCAAAAATACTCAAAATTCTGATGATCCAACACCTTCAAATTGATAAGTTTAGAAAATCATTAACTTTGAGCATAATATTGTTATCGGAAAAAATATATGAGCATAATAACTTTGAACACCTATTGTTAGGCTTCTTTTTGCACCCAAACACCACTTTTCATAAACTGTAGAAATTTGTAAGACCTGAAATCCTCATATTAATTAATTCGAAAAATTATGAATTTTGAGTATTAAATTGTTGTTTACAATTTTGTGTAAAATGTTTTAATTGGAAAAATAGTCAAAATCGAGACAAATCGGACGAGTCAATGTTGGGTCAACCAAAATCAACATATGAGCTCCCGCACGTCCAAAGCTTTTTAAATGAACGGATGACGTCATCCTAACGTCAAGCGCATATTTTATTTGAAAAACGCCCAAATGCCTCTTATTTAGCATTGTTTGGCTGAAGGAAGATTGATAAGAATATTCAATTTAAAAAATTCACTCAGATTACTATACTCGAGGGTTTTTGAATGATCTAGAATGTTTTTAAAAGTTTGAAGTGTCCACTACAAATCCCAATTGAATTCTGATTCGAATTGAAGGTCTTAACCCCCAAGAAATTGGTAGTGCAAGACAATGCGACCAAAATAGGATCAAACCGGACATGCTTACAGATAGAAATTCATAACCTGAGCACATGGATTCAAAATTTAATTGTTACATATCGTTGAAAATCTAAGACACAGTTTGATCAAATGAAACTTGTCCCCATTCTCCATTTGATGGCTAAGATGGTCTATGTAGCCTGACAACATGATGCAAGTACACCAACTTCAATCTCGGGGAGGATAGAAGTTAAGTGTAACTTCATAAATTCATATTGTTTTACTCACTCAACCATTTAGTTTAAGTGATCTACCATTGAAAAGATCATTGAGTTAAATTTTGATTTATAACGAGCAACACTCAAGGCCCAACCTATAGCCCATGCTAAGTCACCCGTATGTTAGAATGTTCATTTCGGGGTCAATGATGTTCCATCACGAACTACATGAATTTACGGTCTGTCTTGAACTTTATGGGAAATTTGAAACATTTAACTAACCTCAATATCTTTTTAATGCACCCTAGCTCAGCCTCAATGCTGATTTGAGTCCAAAGTTATAGACAATAGAAGTTTTGGTTTGAACAAGACGGTTGGAAATTGAGACAAGAAAAGCTTAACTTTAAAAATGTGTAACTTGGCCAACACTTGTCCATTTGACCAAATTCGAAGCAAAAAGTGTGGCATGATCAATTACCTACAGAACTAAACTCGACTAAGACTCAGTTGAGTTAAGGAATAAGTGAGTTAACTCATTTAATGAATTATTGGTTCTAAAATTCTAACATTCCATGAATACCCCTCATTGAGGTATTTAAACATATTGAAGGCACGGTTGGAAGACCATGAATCATTTTGTGAAAATCCAGTGAATAATTAAAGAGAGAATATAAATTGAAAGTTATGGACCAAAAGTAAAACATAACTTAAGGCAATTTTTGTGAGAATTTGGCTTCTTCGGCGAATTCCACTCAAGTAGTTGTTCTTCCTCCTCTTCTTCTCTTCATGTAGGCTCCTTTTTCCAGTAGCATGGCATTGATACATTATCGATTATGTACATTGTCTTTAAGTTAATTCCTAATCCATCTAATCAATTAACAAATTTATGAACATTATATGTTTAGAATTATTAGTTGATACTGCTAAAATTGTTTGAATGATTTGATTAACTGTATCTTCTAAATTCCATGTTAGATTGAGTATATATTAGGAAGATATTAGGTCAAGACTAGCCTTGACTCTAATGTCTAACGGCATCGCCAGATTCTTCAA